>NC_136416.1:67872500-68507500 GCF_051521515.1 Lactuca serriola | reverse complement strand
GTTTGTTTGCTTTTGATGTTTAACCTGTTGAAGATCTAATCGATCTAAGAGTTTTTCAACTCAACAATTGGTATCAGAGCAGGAGACTGTGTAATTGATACACATATCTTTTGTTGAAGAAGATCTTAGGGTTGTTCCGCTTTGATTGATATTGTTAGAGCCATCATTTGTTGTTGACGTTGTTATTTAATTGTTCAATCTTACCCTAACGTTATTTACAAGTCTGATCTTACGCAGTTTTTTGAACAAAAATCATCATGTCAATGGATGATTCTCAGTCAAACCCAATCAATATCTCCAACAACATAGGATCGACGACAAGGATTCCTATTTTGTACACTCAAGATTATGAGTTCTGGACGCATTACTTTGAAGACTACGTGATTGGTTCAGAAGACAATGGATACTTGATCTGGGAGGCGATAACAGTTGGTCTATTCGCTCATTCAAGCATTTCAAGAATTGTCAAAACTCAAAAGGAGTACAATCAACTCGTTAATGATGTGAAATACATTCCCCAAGATGAGAAAGAGAAGTTTCAGTGCAACATCAAAGCCTTAAGGATGATTAGGTTTGCTTTACAATCGAACACGTTTCGATTGGTGAGTTCATCCACAATAACGAAGGAGATATGGGATAGGTTAAAGGAACTATATTCTACAGATGAAGATCTTGAGCATTCCATCCAAACTTTATTGCTCTCAAAATTTGGTGACTTTAAGCAGAAGCCTGAAGAGAAGCTTATTCAAGCTTTTGGTCGCTTTAATCATCTTCTTAGTAAGATGATAAAACATGGGATAGAAAGGAAGGTCATTGATCAAAAGGTCACATTTATGAATGACCTTAGAATCGAATGGATGGTTGTGGTGTCCACTGTGAAGGCACACGAACAATTCAAGGCGTACTCTCTTGCAAAGCTAGTGGGAATATTGAAGTCACATGAGAGCGCAGTGTCGAAAGAAACGAACATGGTTTCTAGCATGGGGTCATTAGCTCTAATCTCCAAAGGAAAGAATGCTGCTGAAGAAGAAGAAGATTTAGATCTTTCTAAGTATGATCTAACAAGTGAAGATTTTGCTTTGATGGTGTCCAATCCCAAGAATTTCATCAAAAGAAGATTCCCAGGCAACAAGAACTGAAATTGGCAGGGAAGCTATAGTGTTGAGAAGGTGAATGAGGAACCGAAGAGTGTTCCTCAGCCTGAAGAACCAAAGAAGGAAACAAAACTTTGTGGTGACTCGGGCTTTAACTGTCACTATTATGGAGGCAAAAATCACTTTGCCAAAGATTGTATGTTGAGAAAGAAGTCTGAAAAGAATGACGATGATGACGAGGAAGCGAACCTCTTACGACAATTGGAGGAAATCAAGAAAAAAGGTTGGATCTCTTAACACTATGAATGCTTTAATTGTGCAGGGAAATACTTTTGATGATGAATTTGGCGGTGTTGAAGTTTGGTCGACTGATTCTGAAGATGAAGAAGTGAGGAAGCCCACTCATGACAGGGCTTTGTTGGTGAAAGAAGAAAACGTTGTTGGAAAGTGTCTGATGGTGACTTTTGAGGTGTCACAAATGAGAGGTTATACCACTGATGGGGGACGAGACGAAGCAAAAAAGAGAGAAGACAGGTGTTTTACAGCGAAACCTATCAGTGTGCAGATCAATGAATGCGATGAGTTGATCAAGAAGGTACAATTTATTCTTGTTTCTTTAAATATCCCCATCACAAACTATGAAAAAGAAGTAAATGGATTAAAATCTAAATTTTCTAGTTTAAGTGGTAGTTTAACTCAAACACGCGTCACAAACTCTAACCTAACTTATCAAATCAGCATGGTATCATCGAAGAGTGAGGAGAGGCGTATGTGGATAGAGAAAAAGGAGAAGGAGTTGATTAGGTCTAGGGATGAAACAATTTATTTGCAAAGAGATAATTTAAAGCTTTTGAAACAACGAAATGTTTTTTGTTTTGTAAGTCCCTAATCTGCCCGTGTATCAGTCAGATCCGTTTGATGGTGCGGAATCCCAATCAAACGGATGATGTCAGATCAAATAAGAAGAGAAGGAGAAGAAGAATATTATGCATCTTGAATGTATTGATAATATGAATTAAGTTCCTTACACAAGCTTCACCCACACAAATGTTCCTTTCTCTCTTCTCTGGCCGTAAACTCCTCAGGGTTCATTAATCTATTCTCCTCACCCTAACACCTATATTTATACTTGGAGAATATAAGGTGTTTACGGCCGTAAACTCAGCCATAAACTAGGCCATAAATTCAAAAATATTACAGAGAAATACAATTGTCTAGAAAAGTAAAGTATAAACCATATTTTGACCCAACAATCTCCCCCTTGGTTTATAGCTTTCTTTTTTTAATGACCCAACAAGCTCCCCCTAAAAAGTAGTTGGCTTTTCTTGTTAATCTTCAATGGGAGCTTTGGCTTCAGCTTTAACCTTCGATTTCTTCACAGCATCAGGATGAACATATGAATCTTCAATGAATGACTTCATCTTGAGCACTTGAGGTTTTCTTCAGAATTTGGCTTTGAACGCACATTGGGTGAGGAGGCTTGACGTACTGATTCTTGAAAGATGATGCTTTCAGCTTGAGAATCTTCAGAGAGAACATCAGAGAGAACAAATCTTATGGATCACTTCAGAAGGTTTAAGATAGCGGCAGACTGATTGAGGAGGCTTCAATGCAATCCGTCATATAATCTTCAATTTCTGCTTCACCTTGCTTCTGGGGTTGAAGGATTGAATGTTGAAAGAATAATCTTCATTTCTTGCTCCTTCGAATGCGAATTCTTCGATGCTCACGGATGAAACCTTGGCTCAGAGATCTTCAACACAAACTCCATGAGTCTTATCTATACCTGAAATCACTATTCAAGACGAAAACAAAACTAAAAGAAAACTTAGCACACAAATTAAAACAGAAACAAAAATATTTTTGGATTTTTGATTTTTCTGAACAAGAAATAAAACAGAAATAACTCTATTTTTGGATTTTTAATTTTTGATTTTTCTTTGATTTTTGAATTTTTTTGTTTTTTTTATTTTCATTATTTTTAATTTTTAATTCTCCCCTAATATTTAAATTAGACGAAACTATGAAGAATTTAACAAAAATAAAAATGATATCTAACTTTAAGAGTGATTTGGGATCAAAGTTTTTAGACAGCCTTTATCCACTTGTCGGTACCTTCTATCTTCACGTCTTTGTCTGGTCGATCGTCGGTATTGTGGTCCACTTAAACACGAAAAATTGTGACAAATTTAGGACATACTATTTGTTACAAGACAAGGTGAACTTAAGTTCCTAAAAATCATAGCTGATCCTAATTCCTTAGATACTATATCTTAAGGACTATTCATCTGACGACGACCAGGGATATTGTTGTCCACCTAAATTGAGCAGCGAGATCTATAGACAATCTGTATGAGTTCAATTTTAAGTGTACTAGAACGTGTTTCCCGCTTCCTGATATGCCCCAACCATCAAGAACTTTCAGAGTATTCCTTACACCGGGTGAGCAGACAACCATTCAGAGAGAGAAGAGATTCAGAATTCTATTGCTAACTACTTTAGAGGGGTTGAGAAGAATAAGGTTGCATATGCTGTGTACCAGGTCGGATTAGAAGTCGCGCAAAGGAGACAGCATATGGCTAACAGATGAGAAGTATTTCACACACACACACACACACACACACACATATATATATATATATATATATATATATATATATATATATATATATATATATATAGCCTGCAGAGAACTAGAGTTGCATATGTTGTGTACCAGGTCGGATTAGAAGTCGCGTAAAGGAGACAACATATGACTAACAGACGGAAAGAAAGAAAATGATATTCTACAGACCTAATTTATCGGAATTTACCAGTCGCCCTATCCAATCGGAATTAAGGACAGAATCTGCACATCGAGGAAAAGTTAAACCACGGTTCCAAGTACGGGTTCATTTAATGTGATGAGTAGATTCCCATATATATCTCCCTGCTCAACCTATCCGAGCATCGTATTGTCAGGCTGAACGTATCTAACTAGGTCAAGATTTGTCAAGTCTATAAATTTCCTAAGTTCAACTCTGCCTAGTCAAGTCCATTTAAAAATTTTCGTGCCTACCGACGCATCAAACCAGAGCATAAACCCTTCAACTTCGGGTACGTTACGCAGACTCAGGTTGCCTATTATCACTTAATAATATCACTTCCCAGAACATCTCCTCAAGCACATTTCATAACCAACATATTTTTGATTTTCTGATTTTCTAATGTTTTTGTTTTTATTTCTCCCCCTAAATTTGTGCATAGGAGAGAAACAAAAGTAAATGCGCAAATTTAAACTATCCTAAAACAAAAATTAGTCTTTAAAGCGAATCAGCTTAAGAAAAACTCAGGAGTATAGAGAAGAAAACGCAAACCGTAATTCACCGATTGAATCTGCATTCTGAAGGTCTGAGAACAGCACGCGTAATCTCAGAACAGATCCGAAAATTCTTCATATCATTAAGCACTAACCCCATTTGTGATCTCTTCCTTTCTTCCTTTCCCACAAAAGGACACATACTCTCAACAAAGTTATGAGTGTTGTATATTTGAGAGATGTCCCCTATTATGTGCCTGGAAAAACCACTACCAATAAACCGAAGTCTGATGATATGCCTCCATAGCTGCTCCGACACAGAGCGAGATCAGTTGGTCTTTGGAACCCAGTCCATTTTGAAACTGGGTCGACCTTTGTCATCCTTGCACGATACTCTCTCCCATGACATGTCCTGCTTATCACAAACAGAAGATTTAGAAATATTAGAGTCATTAGTTGATTTGGGAGATTGAGCCTTTGGTACCCATCTATATTCAGGTTTAACCCATTTCTTTTTCGATCCAATGGGTGCCTCAGTACTTGCTTTTGAACATGATGCCGGCCATTGAGATGACTTTGATTTTGACTTCACGGGACCATCTCTTGGATTGGACTTCTTGTCCGACATTCCCTTCTTGCCCTTGGGATTCGGATTCTTGGCCTTTGGAGTTGGATTCTTGGCCTTGGGAGTTGAATTCTTGGCTTTCTTGGCATTCCAGTCGACATTGTCTGAACGTGACCTTGAGGTGTTTCTTTTGAAGTCTCTCCCTCTTGGCGCGTTTTTCCATCCTTGTGCATAGTAGGGAACGTATGCACGATTAGGACAATTTCTGGCAATGTGTCCAGGTGTTCCACAGTGAAAACAAGTCTTTTTCTTCACTGTGAAGTTATCTCTTCCTGCCCCTGGTGGCGTATCCTTGCCTCGTTTCTTGTTGTTCCCATATGCACACTTACAACAGGCACTTTGTTGCGCTGGAATTGGAGGCCTATATTTCTCAACGGCAAGTTGATTAGAAGCAACAGATTTAGAGTTCAAGGGGTCGTTTGTTTGTTTAGAAGAACTCCCCTTGTTCTTATCCTCTGCTACTTTACCTGCACATGTAACAGAAGCATCAGTATTTTCAACATTAATAACTCCTCCTGACACAAATCCAGCTCGTTTGCCATATTGAAGATGTGCCTCCCTGTCAATTTCTTTCTTTGTCATGGGGATGGATGTGTAGTTATGATTGAAAGGAATATGAACACTATCATACCCTAGACCCTTGTTTTGATTCCTTTTAAACTGCATGCTTTGGTCTATCATATTTGCAACCACCTCACTTGAGAAATCATATTTTCTAACATCAAGTTTGGCGGTTTCAAACTTTCCTTTCAAAGATTCAACTTCAGCCACTAGCTCAGCATTTTGTTTGACTACATAATCATAGTTTTCACATTTGTTACTGTAGTCTTCCTGAAGTTTCCTAAAGTCCTTAGTTTTTGCTTCTAACTCAGCCTTCAGGGGTTTCTGTCCTTTCCTGACTTGATATCCTTCATATCTCAGGTCCTCAACTTCTCTTTTAAATAAATCAATTTGATCCCGAAGAAATTTAATCGTATCTTCACATGATTGAGAACATGAAACTTCACATGAATGAGAACATGACACTTCATTGACCGGAAGGTTTACTGAACTCTTTAAAGCGTCAAGCTCTTCAATTACTTCAGCAGTACTAAGACGATTGAGATCTTTTGTCTTCTTGATGACAGCTACATTCATATCTCACGATTTTGGAAGTGAATTCAATAGCCTTTTGTTTATCTCAGATTTAGACAAGAAGATCCCAACAATATTCATCTCAGTAGTAAGTGTGGTAAATCGCTGCAACTGAGCTTCCAGGGTTTCTCCAGGGATATAATCGAACATGTTGACATTTTGTCTTAAGATATCCTGACGACTCTCTTTCATTTTTCAACTCCCTCGTAGACCTTAAAATCAATTAAAAAGCACAACTAGAAGCTAAGATAAAAATTAAACGTCAAATTTAAAATGCCTTTTTTTTTTTTAAATCAACCTTGAAAAAGTCAAACTTGAAAAAAATCAAACTTGAAAGTCAAACCGAAAAATTAAATTTGAAATTTTAAAAAAATTAAACGAAAAAGTCAAAGTTTAAAGTCAAAGGTCAAAATTGGAAGTCAAAGAAAAATTTAAGTAAAAAGTCAAAAATAAAATTCAAAAATTAAAAATTAAAATTTTTGGTTGAAAAAGATATTTAAAAAAGAAAGAAATTGATTTTGGGGTTAAAAGTGTCAAATTTCGAAATTAGGGACCGACTGGTAGTGTTTAAGCTTAAATTTTCGAAGGGAAATGACAAGATCTTGGCTAGCCGAGATGGTAAGGCGCGTTGACAGTGAATTAGAGGTCCCGGGTTCGATCCCCGACAACCTCAGTTCGCGTCGTGTATTTTTGCTGAAGCGCTAATGCAAGCCGGCTCCTGAGCCGATTCGTCTTCCAAGCCGTGATCCACCTAGCCGATCTGCCGAGCCGAGCCGCAAGTCGCAAACTCCGTAAACCGCCGCCGTAAGCTTTTTCCTGCCGAGAACTTCGATCGGCCTTAAAATCCGGTGAACCCTAGCCGTAAACGCAAACACCGCCGCCGGCCGTAAACTCCGGCCGAAAACCCTTCAATGATTACGTGAAAAAACAACGATTTTTCGACTTTGAAGCTCCAAAAATCGATCAAAACCCTTTTTTATGAAAAACACGAAGAACAAACCCCCCTTATTTTTGCGAGATCTATCCAAAAACGCAAAAATATTTCGAAAATAAGATCAAATAATGCTCCAAAATAGAGTTTACGGCCCAAGAACTCGGTGTTTACGGCCGTAAGCTTGGACCGTAAACACCAATTATTCAGATTCCATACGAAACAATAAATCCTTTTGACTGATACAACCAGGCTCTGATACCAATTGTAAGTCCCTAATCTGCCCGTGTATCAGTCAGATCCGTTTGATGGTGCGGAATCCCAATCAAACGGATGATGTCAGATCAAATCAGAAGAGAAGGAGAAGAAGAATATTATGAATCTTGAATGTATTGATAATATGAATTAAGTTCCTTACACAAGATTCACCCACACAAACGTTCCTTTCTCTCTTCTCTGACCGTAAACTCCTTAGGGTTCATCAATCTATTCTCCTCACCCTAACACCTATATTTATACTTGGAGAATATGGGCTTGGAAACAAATGGGTCGTAAATGAGTTTAAGGCCGTAAGGTGTTTATGGCCGTAAACTCAGCCGTAAACTAGACCATAAATTCAAAAATATTACAGAGAAATACAATTGCCTAGAAAAGTAAAGTATAAACCATATTTTGACCCAACATGTTTGATTGCTAAAAGATTATATTCCAACATTACTCAATTACATCTTAATTGTGATTTAGGAAAAAAATACATCATATGATTTTACCCTTCCTTGAGTTCAAGGAGGATGAAATTGATGCCGATGCATACAACTGTGAAAATGTTATTTCTTCTGATGATATCTCTCCCTCTTACAAAATTGGCCTTGACAAAATACAGTCCTTCATAAAGTCAAAAGACCATAAGGACATGCTCAAATTTTTTTTGGATGAGAATGACAAATTAAAAATCAAAACCAAAACTATACAGAAATTTGACTCATTGAATGCCAAGTTGAATTCAGAAAACAAAATTGATATTGAAAACACTTCTGAACTCAATGAGGATGATGATATGAGTGTGATATTTGTAGAAGATGAGGTGGACTGTTCTGAATTTGTCAAGAGCGAACCCGAAACCAATAAAAATCTTATTTCTGAATACTTTGTTGAGTTCGCTCGCTCATCAAAAGACAAGACTAAAATTCTCAAGGCAAAAGCTATTGTATATCAAAAGGTTCAAACAACTCCAAATCAAGTTTACACAGTTCAAGGAGTTACACAGCAACAGACAGCTGAACTAACGACATTAGTAGAAGAAGATAATGTTGATGGCTACGATGCGTTTTTTTGGTCAGCACCGATAGATAATGCCGAGGAAACAGAAGGTCTATCTCAGAAAACATCATGGAGAGTGAAAGGTAGGTATGTGGAAGAACCACTTAATGATCCTACACGATTTGATGTGCCAAGTACAAGTGGTACTAAAATTAACTTCGACGAACCAGTCAAGATGTCAAGCGAAACCTCTTCTAAAGAGCAAAAGTCATTCCCAAGTACCAAAGCGAAAGGCCAATATCTATAAAACTCCAAAACAAGTGTTAGAGAGAAAGCATCAACGAAATTTGAGATACAAGAAGAATCTCACTGAAAGGAAGCAGTTTTGGCGATCTCAAAATCCTAATTACGTTCGCTGTGAAAAGGCTTCTAAGTCAAAAGAAGAAACAAAAACAAACTCAGCTTCTCATATTCCTCAGAGTTAAGACAACCGAAAGAAGAGTTTCGGTCCTCAGAGTCAAGACAACCGAAAGAAGAGTTTTGGTCTTCAAAGTCAATACAACCGAAAGAGGAGTTTCGGTCTTCAAAACCAAGATAACCGAAAACAGAGTTTCGCCCCACAAAGGCATAGAAACCAAAAGAGAAGTTTCAGTCATCAGATGGACGCTAACCGGAAAAGAAGTTTCAGTCCTCAAGATGTGAGAAACCGAAAGGATGGTTTCGTTCCTAAATCAACTATTGAGAGGAACCGAAGGGAAAGTAGTTTCAACCCTCAACCAAGTAAGGGCATTGATAGAAAGCTTAATACTGCTCACAAGTCTCATCTTTCTCACTCTCACTCACAGAATGATCGAAAGGGAAAAGAAAATCTCTTTCTAGGAGTTGAAAAGATGAAGGTATCTGAACCTAAATTAGAGAACCAAAAAATTGCTAATGTCAAATCCAAAACTAATCCTAAAATACTCAAATATGATAAGCTCAAAGTTTTCACCATAAAAAGAAAAGATGAAACAACACTAATAAAAAGAACCTTTCTTGCTGATGTTTCTTTTACAATTCCCTGTTATGTAAAAGGCTCACAAGGACCCAAGAAAGTTTGGGTTCCTAAATCTGCTTAATTTTTGTAGGTTATGCGTGACGAGCGGTTGGATAATGAATGGTACATAGATAGTGGCTGCTCGCGTCACATGACAGGAAGAAAGGAGGAGCTGAGGGAATTTCGGTCCCTTCAAGATGGTGGATGTGTCAACTTGGTAATAATTCTTTTGTCACAATCAAAGGCTATGGCATGATTACCAATGGTGATTTCTCAATATGAAAAGTGGCATACGTTGAAGGTCTACAACACAGCCTCATCAGTGTTTCTCAACTGATGGTTGGTACCGGGTTAAAGGTTTCGTTTGATGACGATTGCTCAGAGATTATTGAAAAGAAGACGAAAAATATTTTGCTGAAATCGAAGAGAAAAGGAGAGACATACCCTTTGAATCTCAATCCCATACGAGGAAAACCAGCAGTTTGCTTGCTAACAAAGGCTCATTCAGACGAAAGCCGGCTTTGGCACCGAAGACTCTCCCATCTTAATTTTAAAGACATCAACAAACTGGTTCTTGGGGATCACGTTCGAGGTCTTCCTGTTATGAAGTTAGATAAAGAACACGTGTGTGCCGCATGTGAAATGGGAAAGCAAAGTAGGCAGAGTCATCCCTCTCGAATCAACACAAAAGTTATTGAATCACTCGAATTACTGCACATTGATTTATGTGGTCCTTCTTCAATCGAAAGCATTGGCAGTAACAAGTACATACTTGTTATAGTGGATGACTTCTCTCGGTTTACTTGGGTGTTCTTTTTAAAGCAGAAATCGGATTCCACTCCCAAACTTAAACTCTTTATCAAACAGATAGAAGTTCAACTTCGAAAGGTAGTTCGCAACATAAGAAGCGACAACGGGTTGGAGTTCAAGAACAAAGACTTTGAAGATTTTCTTACAGAAAAGGGAACAAATCACAACTTCTCGGCTCCATATACTCCACAGCTGAATGGGATTGTCGAAAGGCGAAACCGATCTCTACGTGAAGCAGCCCGAACCATGCTGAGCTTTGCTTCTCTACCTCTATACTTCTGGGCTGACGCCATTGCTGCTACGTGTTTTACATAGAATAGATCTTATCTCAACAAAAGTTTGTCAATCACTTCCTATGAGATCTTGAACAACTGAAAGCCCAATGTAAAGTTTTTCCACGTGTTCGGTTCTAGATGCTTTATCTTTAACTCAAAGGATCACCGAAACAAGTTTGATGTCAAAGCTGACGAAGGAATCTTTCTAGGTTATTCCTTAACCTCCAAAGCATATAGAGTTCTCAACAAGCGTTCAAAGAAAATAGAGTATGTTACCTTCGATGATAACTACGTCAAGAAACTAAAGACAACCGAAGGCTCTGTGGAGGAAATATTTCCCATTTCTGGTCAAGTTACGTTACCCATTTCAAATCTCTTTGAGCAGTACATGTTGTTATTTGATGAACCAGAAAAGTCCATTCACTCTGAATCTGAAGCTGTAGACAACAAGGTAGATCACCTAAAGAAGATAATCGATGACGCTGCAAAGAAAATGGCAGATGAACAACCACAAGAAACCGAACAGTCTAACTCAAGCGAACCTCCCAGAAATAGTTCTTTTGTTCAGAGGGAGGGTTCGTGTCCTCCAAATAACCAAGATTCATCATTCTAGGGGAAAGTCCATCATCATCAACACCAACCAAAAGCCAAGTCCAGGGAAAGTATTCTGAGCCTGAACCGGAGGAAGTATCATTGTTCGAGGGGGAGAATGCAAATTCAAACGATGATGATATTCAATCAGAACTCGAAGAAGAAGTGGATGCTGAACTGGATCCCTCTTATGATCCTAATTACCCACTACTCACCAAATGGACCAAAGATCATCCTCAAACACAAATTATTGGTAAACCATCATAAAAAGTTCTCACATGCTCTCAACTGAAAGCGAAACAAACTGCATTATTCTCTAAAGTGGAATTTTGCATGTTTAATTCATTCGTCTCCAAGGTTGAACCGAAGACGATCAACACTGCACTCGATCATTCTGATTGGGTACAGGCCATGCAAGACGAACTTAATGAGTTCGAGCGAAACAAAGTGTGGAGACTGATTCCAACTCCAAAGGATGCTTCTGTGGTTGGACTTAAGTGGGTTTTCAGGAAAAAGATGGACAAGGAAGGAAACATAATTCGCAACAAGGCAAGATTGGTTGTGAAAGGTTATTGTCAAGAAGAAGGCATTGATTACGAAGAGACCTTCGCTCTTATAGTTAGGCTGGAGTCAGTTCATATTTTTCTTGCCTATGCTGCACACAAGAACTTTGAAGTATACCAAATGGATGTGAAGTGTGCCTTCTTGAATGGAGAACAAGAAGAGATGGTGTATGTAGAGAAACCATTGGGTTTCGAGAACGAGAAGTATCCAGGTCACTGCTACATTCTGGACAAGGCAGTCTATGGTCTCAAGCAAGAACCAAGGGCATGGTATGAAAATCTGTCTAGATTTCTTAATATGCCCAAGTTTAAACAAGGTTCGGTTGACCCAACCTTCTTTTGAAAGAAAGAGGGTGACCACCTTATGATAGTTCAAATTTACGTCGATGACATCATCTTCAGCTCCATAAATCCTAGCTTAACAGCTAAATTTAGGAAGTTGATGGAGACTAAATTTGAAATGAGCTCAATGGGTCCGATTAACTTTTTCCTTGGCTTGATTATTAGACAGGGTCCTGAAGGTATTTTTATTAATCAAGAGGCTTACACAAAGACCTTGATGGCCAAGTTTGGAATGTTGGGAGATTCAAAAGTGAAGGTTCCTATGGCGTTTGGCACAAAGTTAACACCTTCTCTGGTCCAACCGACTACTGACATGACCCTCTATCGTCAAATGATAGGATTGCTAATGTATCTAACAGCATGTCGACCAGACATAATGCTTTTTGTTTGCTATTGTGCTAGGTTTCAAGCTAATCCACACGAACCTCACCTGCTAGCTGTGAAGAATATCTTTCGATACCTGAAGCGAACTTCTTCGCTCGGTCTATGGTACCCAGCCAAGTCAGGGTTCTTTGTCCAAGCATTCTCATATGTTGATCTTGGAGGATGTGGACTAGACCGAAAGAGTACCATAGGAGGATGCCAATTTCTGGATGGCAAACTGGTTAGCTGGCAGTCAAAGAAACAAACATGTGTCTCACTCTCAACTGCCGAAGCAGAGTACATAGCTGCAACATCGTGCACCTCTCAAGTCATATGGATACAAAGTCAACTTCGAAACTATGGCCTGAATATGAAGAAAATCCCACTATATTGTGACTCAGAGAGCGCAATTAAGATTTGTCATAACCCAGTTCAACACTCAAAAACAAAACACTTAGCACTGAGGTATCACTTCATCAAAGATCATGTGGAAGACGGTAATGTGGAAATTCACTTTTTTAGGACCACTGACCAATTGGCAGACATCTTTACTAAAGCCTTGCCTGAAACCAGTTTTAATAAAATCCTACAAGGCTTAGGAATGATGGAAGCTGAATCTGTACCAAAGTCACTTTCGCCTCAATAAAAGTTGGAAGTGAAATAGAGCGAACGCTCGGTGCATTTCGGGTTCGGTTCTTTTGGGAACCGAAATGAACCAAACGCTCGGTCCATTTTGGGTTCGGTCTTACTGGACTCAATTCGCTTCTCTATTTTCAAGTGACGGTTTTAGTTGTATAGTATGTATACACTCTTTTCTTATAATTTATTTTATGTTTTTTTCTTTGTTTTCACAAAATCCAAAATTTTTTTATTTTTATTTCTTATTCAGAAAATCTTTTAAAATCCAAAAATATTTTTCATTTCTGTTTTTATTTCTTTTCAGAAAACACAAACCATAACTCAAAAATATTTTTCTTTATTTTAAATTATTCAGTCTTTATCTTATTAATGTATAAGGAACATTCTTGATGATGGAGCTGGGACAGGTATAATTCTTTATCTTTATATTAGCTAAGTGTCCCTAGAAGCATGTTGTTGTATGTTGACCCAAGCCTCTAAAGATTTTGAGTGAAACCTTAATGACGTGATTTACACCAATCATGTCTTCCCAATTAGGCTGACAAATTCACTCTCATCATGAGCTACCTAACTCTACTCTAATATGAGTTAAGAGTTTTTCTGCTTGGTCCTATTTTATAGCAGAGGTACATTCGTTCCTTAACTAACTTAATCTTATTCTCCATTAATCATTCATTTCATAATTGTAACCCTTGAGACTCCCAGCACTACCACTGAGGTTTATGGTTACACAACTTCTGTGTTTATGATCTTAGTTTCGTGTCACTACGTGCTGAGTGAAACTCAAAATTCAATTCCTATAATGCGTTGACGGTGAACAAATAAATGTTCTAGCTTTCACCTTGAATTAATGAAACCACTTTTGTGGATGTGTCCCGCAAACTCCTTTAATTTTTTAGAGATCCTTATGTAAATTTCTTTCACCAAGATTTTTCTTCCCAAAGGATCCAGATTTTTTTTTTGAGATTTCCAATTAATAAATATCAACAAGTTACTGATTATGTTACTAACCTACTTGTTTAACAGGCCACACCGGTCTCACAAGTACTTCGTTCTATTTTGGTCTTATGTCAAGTATCGGAATCTAGAATTGAAGCGAAAGCCACCCTTAATAGCCTTATATATAAAAGATGCCTTTCAATACTTCTCAACAAGTACTTGATCATAATTCAACGGGAATCCACACAAGCACTATGAAGTCTCTCTTGACTTTGAAGGAGGAGATTCGTGCCCGGGATCCACTCCTTTATGTCTTAAATGAAATCACAAAATCCCACAAATAGTTTGATTTATTTCTTTATCTTTGACACTATCTTGCACGAAAGTCTTGTATTTTCCAAAAAGTCTTGGTTGGTTATTCACAAGCTATTCATAAATATACAGCTTCAGTTCCTAACGATATAATGCAGTTATTTTCAAACGAAGGGATGCGTAACTATAACACTTTTGGTACTTATGGCGATAAAGATTCCATTAAAGGTTCAAAGGGTGAGTCAGCAGGAAGTCTAAACGATTGGGGGTTTGAAAAGAGGATATGTATGGAAAGGCACGTGCTTCTGAACCGTTACCCACTCTTGCGTCATCTGCTGCTTTATCGGGGTTGCTAGTTGTCAAATCATGCCTTTTTCGGCGATGTTTCCCAAATTGGTGGAATCATTACTCCGGATTTCTCTCTCTCCACTAAATTGTATATAAGGGTTTTGCTAATCAGAATTTCACTCTTTACCCCTCTTCAACTCTCTCAAGCAAAAAGACGATCACTGTTCATCTTCTTCTTCTTCAAGCTCCACCAATGGCAAAATCTTCCTCTGTTCAAGAAACCACTAGACACTCTTCTCGCAATCAAGGCCAACCAGAACCTGTTGATCGATCTTACACTGTTCCTCTACGATAATTACATGTATCAAGTGGTGGAATGTCTAAAATATTCCCCACTCGTCAAGGCTCTCTCAATGGTGGAAGTCTAACAAATGACATGCCTTTCCCAAATTTATTCCACTGCTACGTACGACAAAGGTGCAAAGAAGATTTACTTCGACATTCTCAACCAAAAAGCTTCGATCTCCAAGAGTCAATTTTGATCGTTGCTAGGGCTTCCTTCTGACGAATGCATGGTGAACCCTGATTCCATCTCCACATGTCAACTTTTCTTTATGTTCTACAGCATGGGGTACATTGAAACCCTAACTACTGTGACCAAGTTCAAGAAATCATGTCTTCCTCCTCAATGGAATAGCCTATTCACCCTTTTTTTCAAAGGACTTTCTGAACGCAGTGCTAGATCTGATGGTGCTAGCAAGTCTTTCATGACTCTGCTTTATGGATTGTACACTGGTATCAACCTTGATTATGGTATGGTTCTATGGCTTCAACTTGTCCAAAGTTTGTCATCTACTTCTTGCCACACAGAAGTTTCTTGTGCCCGGTTTTGGACCATTATCACTCAATGGATTATGGAGCGTTATCATGTTCCTATCATGGCATACTCACTTCTCTCCTCCATTGCTACCTTTCATACCACTAACATCATTGTCACTCATCCGTCTAAGTTTCACTTCGTTGGCTCAATTCTTGAGGCAATGTATGCCTGTGTGTCCCCTGCGAGCAAGATTATTCAGGAATACAAGAAGCTCCCCTCTTCTGGTCCAAGGGAACTTTCTCCTGTAATGATTAAATATCTTGAGGAAGCAGACAAACCTGCTAAGCGGGGCAAGAAGCAATAAGCGAAAAAAGGGGGATAAAGGAGGTCTCGTATCAAAGGTTCATACTCCAAGGAAGCGAAAGTCTGAGAAGGCAGCACCTTCCCAGTCGAAGCAGAAGAAGACCAAGAAACCTGCTCGGAAGCTTATTCTTCAATCATCAAGCGACTCAGACTCCGAGTACGTACCTACTGGTCATAAACACCCCATTCCTAGCGAATTTGAGAGCGAAAGCTCAGATGATGAAGGTTCGGCTCGTGGTGATACCCCACCTCATTCTCCTACACCAGAGGTACATGTTCGCTCCAAAGCACCTTCTCCTCCACCTATTTCCATTCCTATTTCCTTACCACCCATTTTCCCTATCATCACATCACAACCTTCTTCTACCATTCCCATTCCTACACCTATTTTATCTGAAGCTACAACTACAACCACTACTGGAGTTCAAGCCAACGTATCTGATATGGGGGTTCCTTCTTTACCACCCGAAACCCCTGTTACCACCAAACCTCTATCACCTACCAAATCAACAGAAACCAATACCATGCTTGGTGGTGAGGACTTGGATTTTGATTCTACTTACTTCAGTCCTTATCGTGTCCAAAGCGATGATGATGAAGACGTTCCTCTTACCAAGCGACATCTCAAGGATGTGACTGATAAGCTTGATCAGTTACTTTCTTCATCCACTACTGGTACTTATTCAGAAGCTGCTCTCAAAGCTTTGTTCTCTTCTGTAGTCAAAGAGCATGATACCTCAATCTCCGATCCTGCAAAGGCTATTGCCGCCTCTACCTCCCAATGCCAGAAGGCTTCGCTTTCTGTTGAAGCCTCAACAAAAGACTACAAGGATGCGACCGCAAAAGTCGAAAAACTAATATCAGAGGCTCAACTATTTTCGGATTCTTTGCAAGCAGATGCTAAAAAACGCACAAACAGTGAGCACATATGTTGACACTCTCACACATTCACTGGAGGCAGAGATGACATAACTTGAAGTGGCTTGAAAAGCTATTGAAGCTGCTAACGAAGAGCTTCATAATAAATTTGATACTCACTTAACTCGGCTTGAGGCCGAGCTTGCAGTAGAAAACAAAATAATGGATGAGCTGGACAAGCGAACTTCTCAGCTCAAAATTTAGAATTTATAGCTCCGGACCGCAACTAAAGAGCTTGAAGATTTAAAGTCTGAACGAGAGGTGATTCGAAGCTCCGTGGGTGATTTCCATTCAATCTTGTTGCATCTCCTGGACGCCCATGACTCCATTTTGACTATCTCCATTCGACGTCACTTAGATGAGAAGCTACGTCCTGCTTTGCATATTTTAAGTAGGATTGAGGGTGTTCCGGAAACTAGTGTTCTTCCGAAACAAGGGGGAGAAAAGATTCCTCAAGACAAGGCTAACTAGGCTCAACCTCAACCCCCTCTAGAACCAAAAGCTATTGTTGGACCGAAGGATAATGTACCTTCGATCAGTAAGAGGGAAAAGAAAAAGAAGAAGATTGGAGAAGACGATGAAGATGAAGATGATGATATTGAAGACATCATGAAAGGGAGTCCTTCTAAACCTAACCAGAAATTCAAGCCTTATGATCAAGAGATTCAGGAGAAGATGAATCTTTTGGAGAAAGAGATGAATGAAAAGGAAATCTTAGAGAAAAATAAGTCCATGTTTCCAGAATGGACCATTGAATTGCTCCAGAGGGAAGTCATTGATGAACCGAGTACTCACTGGCTTGAACCTGTTATGGCGTTCGATATTGAGAACTCAAAGGATGCTCAATTTGATATGCCAATCAACCGAAAGGCATTTATCTTTCATTGCTTTGTCTCAACGACTGTCGTTCCCTCTCCAGACCCAAAGGTAGATCGGGATTTATTGGAGTTTTATCTGGAGTTTGCTCAACCACAATACTTGACATGGAGCCTAAAGAAGATTAAAACGGTCAAGGTATTGAAGCCCTCTTCGGCTGGGAAATTTGTTAAAGTTAAATTCAAAGTAACCCGAGGCTCGGATAGCTCGATCCATACTATTTCCCTGGCTGATCTACCGAACTTGAACCCGCACGACTGGATACTCCTCAACAATATTTTGTTATCCAATCCTCAGGAGTATCAGCCAATCATTGATCACGTCAAGAGAATGCTTGTTTGTTACATTCACGAAGTAGCAAAGATGGATAAAGAAATCGCATCTGCCATTCACAAGCGAACCACGATGAAACCAATTGGAAGAACTGGCAATGTTAATGCAATGATCAAGGGAAAGATCGATCCTAAGTTTCATACAGTGATGTTCATTAGGGGCGAAGGTCAAAAGTGCATTTTCGCTCTTATTGACAAGCACCTATTCTCTACTGCTTGCTTGGAGCACATTTTGGAGATCATACACAGATGTAATCAGAACAATGAAGCTGACAAGAAGTTATTCACCGATATGCTTTGTTGGTACATTCAGTTTCGGCAGACACTTCTTGCGATTATCTCTCGGCTGTTCAAGGTTGTGAAGCAGGTCAAGGTCACTCAACTGAAGTAGTCTCTTGCCTTATTTGACGCAAAAGGGAGATTGTTGGGTCTAACTGTGTTGCGTCATTGGGCTCGATCCTTAGCCCAGTTTTGTTATCCGGTTTGGGCCTGTCCAACCGTTATTGTTTTATTAGGGTTTAGTATTTAAGGTGCATGCATGCATCCTTAGTAGACATCACTTTTATTATTATTCTGATTATTGTACTACAAACCCTAGCTCGCCTCTATAGTGGAAGTTCTTCATCAAGCTCTGCTGAGGCATGACTACTTTGAATCATTAAGCATTACTTGATTCTATATCGTGTTTATTATATTTGTTTGCTTTTGCTGTTTAACCTGTTGAATATCTAATCGATCTAAGAGTTTTTCAACTCAACAAGTACCAAACTATTTTATATGATTACATTTACTGGAATTTTATGAATTATTAATTTAATTGTATTTATTCTGTAACATCCCAAAAATACGGACCAAAATTTTCATTTTTGATGTAGCAATTTATAGAAAACATCATCAAGTTATTTCATTTCATAAAAAGTCGTAGATCATAAGTATCGATTTTTATGTTTGTAAAGTAAAAAAAAGATCAGATATCTCAAGGTATGTTTTTTATACATTTTTTGGGGTTTTAGGGTTCTTTTTAGGTTTATGCATTTCTATTGATTTCTCACTATATATATATATATATATATATATATATATATATATATAGAGAGAGAGAGAGAGAGAGAGAGAGAAAGAGAAAGAGAGACAGAGAAAGAGAGAGATGTGGTATCAAGAGCGAACTACATGGAAGTAGCAAGCCAGTAAACTGAGTTTTAAGATGAAATTTTCAGATAAATCAAGATAGATACTTAAATTTAAAAATAATTAGAAGATGAAGCATTACAAGAAAAGTTGATTTTGCAACGGAATGAATCCGTTGCAAAAACCTGAAATTCTGTTGCAAAAGACGATTAGATATGGAATTTGCAACGACCCATTTTTGTCCCTAAAAACCTCATAGCGAAGGGTTTGCAACGGAAATAATATTTTTTACGTAAATGTGATATTGGAATGTCAAATAACTATTATATAATCAAACTAAAAGATGAATTGTATGAGAAAGAAAAGATTGGGCAGTGTTGAAGAAAATCATAAATATCAAATAACTAGAGTATAATTGAACTAAAAGATGTAAGAAAAAGGTTAAGATAAATGACAAAAATGACCTTGATATACCAGTTTCATTAATCTCATTTACCCTTTTGTAACAAACTCGATGATTGATTGTATAGAACCTTCTGTTTAACGCTTAACTCTATCACATATAGCTACATACAACCGTTAAGTGTAGCTACAAACTGTTTTATTCAATTACCTAGAAAAAGATTAGTAATCAACACTCAAAATAGCCACACAGAACTAAATTTCATATGAAAAGTAAACCGACAAAACACCTACCCAAAATCACTAAAATTAAACAATAGCAACAAATATGGGGTCGTTGGTTTGTCTGTTAACAAATCTCAATCAATTACATATAGATGCATACATTAGAATTGAAAGAATGATACATTGCTCTTGTCTCTATAAAAAAAACATGAAAAACAGTTAAAAAAACTTATGCATTAAAAAAATGCGTATTAAATTTAAACATAAATTAAGTTCAATCTTTTACTTTTAAACACGAGTTCATTAGAATACAAATTGTGATTCTTAATTAGTTTCTCCTATTACAAGATGCTTCGTTCCTCCCTCTGTAAACCAATATGTTCCAATTAAAGTAAAATCATAATTTTCAAAAAAAATGAAAACTATTTAATTGAATGATGTCCAATTGAACCTATTATTGTTCCAGACCTATACTAGTCGTTTCAGTTGAATCGATCGTTGTTCCAAAGTTTTTAATTGCTAGTAGAATGCTCTAATGAATCAGGTTGTTGTTAGTGAGTTCGCTAGTTTGCTCTAGAATATGTTTATATAATTTGAATACGTTCAACCTCAAATAAATATAGTCCTTATCATTCATTCTCACTAATCCTTATTCATTTTGTTCTCACACATCATTTTTCACTCATTCCCATTCTTACAGAATACGATTATCAAGAACACATTCTGAAAAATGAGAATCATAAAAAAGTCCATAATACCCTTATGGATGATTTAGTAAGTGAAAATGTGTGACAATATTAATAGTTATTTGATATTAAATGTATTCACATTACCAAAGTACAAAGTATCTTAATCATTCTCACAGAATATTACTACCCGCACAATAGATGTTCATCCACATATGAACCTATCTCTCTCTCTCTCTATCTATCTATCTATCTATCTATCTCTCTATAGCATGTAGGCTTCGTAGAGTAGTCCAGGTGTACTATAGTCCTTGTGAGGCAGGCTAGTCAGACTGTACGCTCAGCAGCAGTCAAGGCATGCTATAGGCCATGCGAGACAAGCCAGACAAACTGAAGGCTCGTATGTGTGCATGAATTTTATGTATATTATGGAGTTTAGTATTTTGGGGTAACTCACTAATATTTGGATTACAGTTGTGGATTATAGCATGTCTAATGCATGTATTTCCCCAAGATAAGTAATAACAATGGAGGAAATGAGGTCAAACATCTCATGCATGAGCCAAAACCTAACCAAATCTCATATTTGGATCACTAAGCCTCAAAGGACCTCAACGATCAATAAATTTTCCAACTTTATGGAATCCAACCACTCAAACTCTCCCAAACATGGGGAAAACGCGCAAAAAGCATAGATCTAGAAGCATAGAACATAAAGCTCGGAACCTAAACACTCAAAAAGTTTTAGAGTAAGTGCTAGAAGATGATGATGAGACTTACAAGCTAGATATATGCACCAAGGATGCTTCCTCCTCCTTCAAGACACCAAAAACACCAGAAAAGGCTCAAGAACTCAACAATGAAGGATATGGCTTCGTTGAAAGGGTTGGAGGCTGAAGAGGATCCCCTAAAACTTGAGTTTAAGGAATTAAATATGGAAGAAACCATAAAAGATCATGGGCTTGCGTTGCAGCTGTTGCCATATTGTGGCCTTCCACTTGTCACATAGTGGTAGCCATCCCATATACACATTCATAAATTTGGGATGCCACAACATGGGGATCCAACCTCCATGTCTTGGTACATTTTTTCCATAAAACCTTTATTTAAATCTCCCAAGCCCTCTACCGATCTATCCTGGAAAATAGGTGTTACAATCCCCCCCACTTTAATTAGATTTCTTCCTCAAATTCTATCCTTACAATTTACTTTCATAACACCCTTCAAACACCTTGTGGGTTCTCAAAACCCGATTCCTTTAACATGGGTCGATATCGCTTCGAATGCCATCATCTGCAATCATTGACAAAAATGTTCCAAAACCAGGCTCATACTTTAATCTGAGCAGAGAATCCTGGATCTGAATCACATCTAATCATCTCTTAAGCAGTCGACCTCCTTCCAACACTTGTGCCAACACTATTCTTAGCGAGAAATTTTTGGCGTGACAAAAAACGAATTCCAGCATAACACTACTATCCCAAAATGAGCATAACTAACTCCATTTCCTATAACTTTTAGATCCGATGTCATACCTAATATTCAGGTAGACAGAGCTATCCCATACGCCACCCATGCTGACTAAAAGCTTACAGACCTAATCCAGCTAAGACCTCTTGACCTTGCACCACCTACTAAATAACTGAAGAAGGAATCTACAACTAACACCATAGCAGACAACCTCACACAATCATGTAATAATGAAAATCATAACAAAATCCTAACATAAAAAAACGACACTAGCCTATACATCCACCATGCTTACCAAGATCCATAGACCTGACCGGTCCGAGATCTTCCCGGCGACATGTTGTTCTAATAATGAGCTGAATGTTAAACCCATGGCCAACTGTCATCATCGATAACCACACACACACACACACACACACACACATATATATATATATATATATATATATATATATATGTAATAGCGAACTTGAACGAAATACAATCGATCGCATACTAAACTAGACCATATACTCACTTGGATCTAAAAAACCTAATCTACTATACACTAGCAACACTCAAGCTTATCCCCGACCTGCCAACCACTAACAGCTCTCAGGTTTACCCCTGATGCGCTAACCACTAAAAACTCTCTCATCCTAACATATGCACACAATGAACCTACAAAACTTAACTATCCTATAAAGACTTTGGTTTGTGACTCAGATTTCTAGGTCCTGATCAAACAAGAATAGACAAAGAAGTCCTCCTCACATCCCTCAAACTGAGCTCCTAACACCCTAGGACCCTAAATCATGATGAAGCCCTACATAATACTAACACAATTGCAACAAAGAAAATTCGAAACGAATTCAACAATAGGCGATGAGCCTGACACAAAAATTAGAAGATTAAGTGTAACACCCCGACTCCTAGGTATAAAAATTAAAGCTTATATTCACATTCTTAGACCTACACAACGAGTTGGATGCGCCAACTCGTCGTGTAGTAGTGGATCAGGCCGCATGATTTAGGAGGTCTACTCGACGAGTTGGAGGACCACAATTCGACGAGTAGGAGCTGGAAAATGAAACCCTAACTTCTAGGGTTTTACACCCTATTTAAAGGGTCATTAGCCTCCCTCTGCCTCCCTTACCATCCCCCTTGAGCTCAGAAAACCCTAGTCATGTCTACTCTCCATTTTTGTGTGTTAAGAATCTTGGAAGGTGGATTTTGTGAAGAGAGCTTGAAATCTAAGGACCTTGGAGCAAGGAGAAGCTTGTGGATGTGATTTCTACTTCATCCTAGCATCATCTTGAAGGTAACAAGTCGTTACCTTGGCTTCTCTCTAGCTAGATCTCTTCATGCAAAGGTTTAGGGCTATTTCTAGTTTGTTGTGGAGTTACTGGTTTTGGGCATGATCTGAAGTTGTAACTTCAGATCTGGACTCCTCTAACCCCTTATAGTCATAAAGTTCTACTCTTTAGCAAGTTATGGCCTTCTCCATACATAAATCTCCTTCTTTAGCTTCTTTTTGGCCTTTAAGACCTTGCATGCACGTAAAGTTTGCAACTTTATGTGGTAACTATGCCTTAGGAAGCCAGATCAACAATTTGGAGCTTTGGGATAGCTTAAAAACATCTGAATGAGAAATAGATAGAAGGGACTCGATGAGTCAGATGAAGATTGGCTGTTTTTTGGTTTTTGCATGGACTCGGCGAGTCAGTGAGATGACTCGACGGGTTAGTTAGGGTTTTTCCCCGACATTATGGACACCATATGGACTCGATGAGTTGTCTGGAAACTCGGTGCGTCAACTAGGGTCTTCACGGTTTCCCGAGTTCTTAAGGAACTCGATGAGTCAGTGGACTACACTCGACGAGGTTGATCAAAATGGACTGTTGACCTTGACCATTGACTTTGACTTTGACCTATGATTGACCAGTTTGACTTCTGGGGGTATTTTAGTAATTTGGGAATCTATGAAAGTGGATCATTGGTGGTTGTAGGTGATTGAGTTTGGAGCTGTATTTGGGGAGTTTAACATTTATCATCCCGAGTTACTTGTGAGGTGACTTGTCCTCACTATACTAACAGGGTCAAAGGCACCAATGCCGACCCTTTTCGTATTTGTATCTAGGTTTATTGCATGTTGATATGCTAGTGAGTTGTTAGGTAGGTATCCTGGTATATAGGATGATGTTATGCTAGTGACATGTTAGGTCGGTATCCTAGTATATAGGATGATGTTATGTTAGTGACTAGTTAGGTCGGTATCCTGGTATATATGATGATGCTATGATTAGTGATTTGTTAGATCGGTTTGATTGTTATATATGCTAGCATATGATATTTATGTGCACATGATTGTTTGATTTGGGGGTTGGGTTCAAGCGGACCTGCTTTATGTTGAAGGCTAACATACCCAGGGCGGACCGGATAGACTACAGGACCGGGTGGGCATACTAGTCAAGCCGAAGGCCCGACGAGCGGTCCGGATAGGCTGAAGGTCTTGTGAGGCGGTCCAAATGTGTCGATGGCTTGGAGAGCGGCCCAGATAGACTGATGACCTTGCAAGGCGGTTCAGTCAGGTTGATGGCTCATTATGCATGTTGTTTATTTATACTCCCTCCGTCCTAATAATATTGTCCACAGACAAAAAACACACGGATTAAGAAAAACATTAATTACCACTAACTTTATATAATAAAATACAGTTTTGTCCTTACTTTGCATTTAATGTTCCATTAAATGCTTAGTTGATTAAGTAATAATGAGCGGGTAATTTGGTAAAAATGTTATTTGTTTTTAGAAGTGGACTATTATTTTGGTACAAACCAAAAAGGAAAGATGGACTATAATTTTAGGACGGAGGGAGTATGATATTGATATGATTAGTACGGCGTTGGTATGTTGGGGGAACTCACTAAGCTTTAGGCTTACAGTTGTTGATTTTGTTTCACGTACTTCTGATGATCGCGGGAAGGTGAAGGCGTGATCGTGCACCTCATTATATTTTTATGATTTGATTCTGGGATACTTTGACATGAAACCATTTTGAAAACAAATTTGTAATAATTATTGGTTTTTGAATGATTTAAAAAGTTTTAAATTTGCATGGTTTTTATGGGTGTTACATTAAGCATTTACACGAAATTCCTGAACTTGAGAAATCTGGCTTAAAACTGCATTTTGGCATGAATTCCTTCTGCTACGAAATTCCACTCTCCCCTACTTGGAATATACGAATCATTCAAATGCGGCCAACACAAAGCTAAAATTCTAACGCAAACTAACTAGAGCACTACTTATTTTTCCCTTAATTGTGCTTAAACACACTATGCCTTGACCTATTAGTTCCTTAGTAGCCTTGAGATTCCTTCTTATTCTTATATGGATCATGTGCTTTCAATTGTACGAGCCCATACTAACTTCCACACCTACCTGTAGTCGACTTAGAATTCACCTCAAGGTCCTAAGTCACTACACTAGACCACCCTAGGTTCACTAGCACCCACTTACTCTGCAACTAACTTCCTAGGTGTTCCTCCTAGGATACTCCTCAAACACGTTCCCACACTGCAAGAATCTCCATCGACATCACCGGTTGCCTTGTGCATTAAAGTTGTACACAATACATGATCAAATAGACTGTCGAATAAATAAATCTAAACTAAGTCCACAACCAAACATGGAACAAGAAATAAGGCTAAATTAATCATTCTAGGCTATCCACTATAAGGCATCATAGAAGTCAAACAATACTATCATACAGTTCCTGAAGGGATTCTTAGCCTATCCACTAGCATGAATTTCTAACAATTCACATATCAACAAGTTCAAATTCAACCTCTATAACAAGTATGGGTATTTTGGGTAGAAAAAATTGCAAAAATGGTCCCTATGGTATGCATTTTTTTTAGGGTTTTAGTCCAAACCACGACTTTTTTGGATTGGTGGTCCTTTTGAGCTAGTTTCGTTGCATTTTGGTCCCTCCAAATAGTGAAATGACTATAATACCCTTAGGGTATTTATTTTTCATTTTTCTTTCAATTTTTTAAATTTAATAGTTATTTTAATTATTAAAAAAAGAGGGGCCCACCTCTCTCTCTCTCTCTCTTTATATATATATATATATATATATATATATATATATATATATACATACATACATATATATATATATATACATATATATATATATATATATATATATATATATATATATATATATATATATAAAATCAAAAACACACTCCTCTTCACTTGTTCTTCCTCCCATCGATCCGGATCTACTTTTCTGAATCCCTGCATAAACATCGATCATAACTCAATTAGAAACACATATACAAAAACTAAATATGAGCTAAATGGTATTTCTAGCAATCCGATTACTACAACGCCTATTCCTTCACAGGAAACCTATCTTTCTAATTCCTCCATTACTCGACCTTAGACTATCAACACATATCTTAATAGTCGGCTGTAAATCCTCAGGCGAAATGCTCTTAATTATCTCCATTAAGAAATTCTCCTGTTACAGTAACTCTTTACAAGGCTCCGGCTCCGGTTTCACAACGGTCTAGTAGTTTTGGTTCTTTTCGCGGTCCATCATCATCTTCCTCAACCACCTGAAACTTTGATTTTTTGTTTAGGTTATGATCAATTCTTGAACACATAACATGTGTATCTTGATTTATCCTTTTACCCCTGAATCAATCGGAGCAGATCACCAAAATACCTTTTAAGATCTCACCGGAGAGGTTACCACTGGATGAAGATGAATTAGTTGCTAGTAATGGAGCAGTGATGGTTTTTTATTGTCTTCTATCCACTCCTCTCATATCTTTCTCATCTTTCAGGTCCAAATCAACGACCCTCTCTGATATCATAATCCCGTTCTTCATCTTGGACTTACATCCCCTCTTACCTCCTCCTTCTAAAATCACCTATCAAGAACCCTCTGTACTTTCATTCGTCACCTGCAGATGACACATATGCTCCATCTCCCCCCTTTAGCTCTATTATAAAAAAAACCAAATCGACTCCTAAAACATTTCTCTTTCCTTTTGATAAAACCCAACACACCACCAATTTCGTTACTTTCGTATCATCCTTTTTGCTAATCTAATTTTTAATGGCTTTGAGTTATAGGTGAGGTAGGGAGAAGAAGATACGTGGGTTTTTTCTTAGCCGGAGAGAGAGAGAGAGAGAGAGATGTGGGACCAAATTAAATAATTAATTTCTTTTTCATTTAAATTAAATAGAAAAAAAACATAAAAATTAAATCAGAAGGGCAGTACAGTCATTTCAGTTTACCGAGGGACCAAATCCGCAACAAAACTAGCTCAAAAGGACCACTTATCCAAAAAAGTCGGGGTGTGGACTAAAACCCCCAAAAAATGAATAACACATGGACCATTTTTTCAATTTTGTCTTTTGGGTATCACTTTTCTGTTTAGGCTATGGTTGATTGTACAAATCACATATCCTTATAAAACTGAGGTAGATTCAGAGGTCTGTGTTCATGATCCCAGCCAAAAATCAAACAAGAACATGATAAGAGACTGAGCCCATGTCTCTAACCCAACCGTTTTATTAAAATTTCTTTTTCAAAAATGTTTTGCGAAAATTCTCAGATCCTAGTTTTAGTTTGGATTCACACTACTGTTCTACACAATTCCTCAAACCAGGGCTCTGATACCAACTTGTAACGTCCCATTTTTCATAACACATTTTTTCATGTTAAATAAGGTAAACATCATCATTTACATAAAACCCAAGTTATGAGAACCCATTTGTTCTAAAATTATAGTTTTTTGAAAATCAGAGTAATATAAATATTGTTGAATCTCCATTGGTACTGATGTATGTGTACAATCACTCCTTCGCCTTTTCACAATCATCAATGGTACCAAAAAAACATTTAATCCACAAATCTAAGCCAAATCTTAGTGAGTTCCCCTAAAATACCACACACCACAATATACATACAATGCATGGACATATATGAACCTTCAGTATGTCTGGCCTGCCTCGTAAGGCCTACAACATGCTTGGACTGCACCTGAGCCTACAGTCTGACTGGCCCGCCTCGTAAGGCCTACAATAGCTAGACCACTCCCTTAGGCCTATATTGAGACTGGACTAAGTCACAACGCCTAAAGTACACTGGACCGACCATATATCTTGACCTACACCATAAAGCAAGACTGCCATGACCCAATCACCCATAATATGTAGACATATGAAAACAAACAAAAAATCACTAACAAACACATATAATAATATAGATCTACCAATTTAACAGATCACTACAACATAATAGCCCTCATACAGTACCCTACGCCACAATTGACAGATCTCCAAGGAATGCATAGCTACATGTAACTAGAGGTGAGATAGAAATTCGAACATGTAATCCCACTCTAGAGCCACAACCAAAAAAATAACAAGGAAGAAAGCCTTGATCAAGAGTTCTCAGGCTATCATACGTGACTACATACAACCTCTAGAGCGCTCCACTAGACGATCACCAACCTACTGGTACTCTAACCAACATATCGCTACTTTGATATCCTTACATACAAGGATATACATTGTAATACATAGTATAATGAGGAAACTCACCTAAATCGAAGAACCAAGGAAACACAATAACATCCTTACTCCCTGTATCGATCGCTTCCGCAAACTTGCTAACACCAAACAAAGGTAGGACCTAAATTAATCACCCAATTCCTTTAAGTTTGACCCAAAATCAAACTACTCAAAAAATCAACGATCAATCCTCACCATGAAGTCTTTTCCCAAGTTAAGTCATAAAAATTGAGGAAGTGAGGTGAAAAATCTCATGCGTGATCCAAAACCTAACCAAATCATAGATCTTGAACACTAAGCCTTAAAAGGACCTCAAGGATCCATAAAGTTTCCAAATTTATGGAATCCAACCACTCAAACTGTCCCAAACTTGGAGAGAATGCACAAGAATCCTAGATCTAGAAGCATAAAACATAAAGCTTGGAACTTGAACACCCACAATCCCTATGGCTTTGTAGGGAGTTGGTTCTCGGATTATTATATGGAATGTCTGATATCTTCTTGGTGTATTTTCAACATTGTGGTTACTAGACGATTTGTGACTAGATCCTGAAAAGATCAGGAGATGGCGGTCAGGAGGGACCGGCAATGCCCGAGGTCATTAGTCAGATGAGGTAGGATGAGCTGGATGCCAGGATTCAAGAAATCCTGCATGATGAGGTTGTTACTCTGTTCCGGGAATGGTTTCCGTAGATGTTTGGGTCTATTAATACCGCCATGGTTGAGTACTTTGATGAGCGTTATGCAGCCACTGGTGAGATGGCTACCGCAACAGCTACAACAGCTGTAAGGGCGGCAGGGGGAGGAGCCAGTCGGGATTTTCAGTATCGGGATTTCGATAACACGAAGCGCTCACTTTGAAGGGTTACATGACCCGATTGTAACCATGAGGTGGTTTTCCGATGTGGATGGATGTTTCTTCTCATGCTTATGTCCTGCTGACTAGAAGGTTATATGTGCCCTGAACTTGTTGAGGTCCGGGGATAATGACTGGTAGAGGTTGATGACAGGGTCGTACACTGATGATGAGAGAGCTGCGGTTACTTGGGAGCAGTTCAGGGATATGTTCCACGTTCGCTACTTTCCGCGGGTCGAGCGGGAGCGGTTAACTTAGGAGTTTCTGGATTTGAGGCAGGGTGTGGAGACGGTGACGAACATCACCCGTATGTTCATGGAGATGGTGATGTTCTTCCTGTAGTTTCCTTTTGAGGAAGCTCAGATGACACGTTATCTGATCATGCTCAAGACTGACATCCGTCAGTTTGTTTCTACCTTGAGTTGTGATACACTGTTAGAGTTACAGGAGGCCGCCAGGCGGCGTAAGCTTGAGATCGAGTTACAGTTACGGGAGCAGAGGCAGGCCCCGGTGCAGTCACATCCGGCGTCAAAGCGGTCTAAGACTGCTGATTCTAGGTCAGGAGGCCAACAGGGCCTCACTTGTGGCAAGTGCAGGAAGGGTCACTCGGGGGTTTGCAGATCTAGTAGCGTGTGCCGCAAATGTGTCAAGGAGGGGAATTTTGCTAGGGATTGTCGTCAGCCAGCCCCGGTTCAGGATATGAGGATCTGCTACCACTGCCATCTGGTAATTCACGTGAAGACCAACTGTCCACAACTCGTTGCCAGGTCGGCACCAGCTACACTGAGGATTACTGACAGGAGTCAAGGTAGAGCAACGCCCTCGAGGGCTTAGGGACATGCCTTCCAGGTTACAGCAGAGGAGGCCACAACAGCACCAGACGTGGTTGCTGGTATGTTTCTATCCTTTATCTTACTGATTATATTTGTTTTATGCTTATATGTGTTATACAATGTTAGGTACATTCTTAGTGAACTCCTTATCTACTTTGGTATTATTCGAATCGGGGGAGAATTGGTCGTTTGTCTCTCAGTCTTTTAGTAGGGAGTTCGGTTTTCTAGTAGGAGAGCTAGAGTGTCCGTTGTGAGTCTCTATCGCCAACGAACACAGGATTTTTGCTTCTTCAGTCTATCGAGGTTTCATGTTGGAGATCTCCGGGGTATATTTTTTCGATAGACTTGATTTCAATTCCCATGGGGAACATATGTGTGATTGTGGGTATGGTTTGTCTTAGTCACTTCGGTGCCATGATCGACTACGAGAGTCAGCGGGTGGTAGTTCGAACCCCAAGTGGGGGAGAATTGGTTATCTTCAGTGAGGGCACTAGGTCGGGTTCAGGGTTCTGCTCAGCCACAAGGGCTCGACAGTATATTCAGCATGCATGTGTGGGTTATCTAGTGTACGTGGTAGATACGTGGGTTAGGGATCAGACCACGGTTTCAGAGGTTCTAGTAGTTAGGGAGTTTGCTGACGTGTTTCCGGAGGAGTTACCCAGAGTGCCTCCGGAGAGGCAGGTTGAGTTTGGGATCGACCTAGTGCCAGGTGTGGCCCCTATCGCCAAGGCGTCGTACCGGTTGGCACCACTAGAGATGCAGGATCTGTCATCACAACTGCAGGTTCTGCTGGGAAAGCAGTTCATTCGTCCAAGCAATTCTCCTTGGGGAGCGCTGATTCTCTTCGTCAGGAAGAAGGATGGTTCAAACTGGATGTGCATCGACTATCGGGAGTTGAACAAGTTGACGGTGAAGAACCGTTATCCACTCCCGAGGATAGATGCTCTTTTCGATCAGTTGCAGGGGGCATCTTAGTTCTCCAAGATAGACCTGAGGTCTGGGTACCATCAGTTCAGGGTTAGGGAGGAGGACGTGGATAAGACCGCCTTCCAGAGTCGTTATGGGCATTACAAATTCATGGTGATGCCGTTTGGGCTCACCAACACACTGACGGTGCTCATGGACCTGATGAATCGGGTCCGCAGACCGATGCTCGATCGCTCAGTCATCATGTTCATAGACAATATCTTAGTGTACTCTAAGACGCGAGAGCAGCATGAGGAGCATCTTCGGAAACTATTGGGAGTTTTGAGGTGAGATCGGCTTTATGCCAAGTTCTCAAAGTGTGAGTTTTGGTTATGAGAGGTTCAGTTCCTTAGACATCTCATTAACCAGGAGGGGATTTTGGTCGATCTGACCAAAATCGAGGCGGTTATGCAGTGGGAGGTTCCGAAATCTCCTTCGGATATCAGGAGCTTCTTGGGATTGGCAGGGTACTACCAAATATTCATATAGGATTTCTCCAAGATTGTAGTACCCCTTACTCGTCTGACGAGGAAGGGAGTGGATTTCCGGTGGGTCCCTGAGCAGCAGAGAGCATTTGAGACCCTCAGATAGCGACTTTGTGAGGATCCAGTCTTGACTCTCCCGAAGTGAGTTGAGGATTTTGTAGTGTTCTGTGATGCATCCATCACGGGACTGGGAGCGATCCTCATGCAGAGAGGACAAGTGATAGCATACGAGTCGCGACAGTTGAAGCCGCACGAGACAAGATACCCTACTCATGATTTGGAGTTGGGAGCGGCGGTATTCGCTCTCAAGATTTGGAGACATTACCTCTATGGGGTCCGTTGTACCATATACACGGACCACAAGAGTCTGAGGCACATCACGGATCAACTGGACCTGAACATGAGACAACGTAGGTGGCTTGACGTTGTCAAGGATTATGGCTGCAATTTCCTTTACCATCCAGGTAAAGCGAACGTGGTTGTAGACGCTCTTACTGCAAGTCAGTTGGATCTTCTACTCCAACGAAATGTATGAGGATATCAATGGATTCTCTACTGGTGAGTTTGATCAGGGAAGTTCAGGATGAGGGTATGTGACAGGAGAATTGGAAGCTTGAGAGGATTAGGGGTGAGAACACCCGGTTTGTGCAGGATAGTCGGGGATTGTTGACCTGTTGCGGTCGGGTCTGGGTTATGATGTCTAGTGGGGTTAGCCAGATTATTCTGTAGGAGGATCATAAGTCTCGCTTCTCTATTCACATGGGGGCCACCAGGATGTACCGGGATTTGCGACTAAGTTACTAGTGGTCATGCATGACGAGGGAGATCGCATGGTACGTTGAGAGGTGTTGAACTGCCGGATGGTCAAGGCCGAGCATCAGAGGCCGCATGGTCAACTGCAACCTCTGGAGATTCCCATGTGGAAATAGAAGCAGATCACGATGGATTTCATCACCAAGCTGCCGAGGACGACGAAGGATATCATGCTATATGGGTCATCGTGGATCTATTGACCAAGAGCGCCCACTTTTTAGCAATACGGGAGAGTTCAATGGCCGAGAAGCTGGCCAACTTGTATATCCGCGAGATGGTTGCTCGCCATGGGGTGCCGGTCTCTATTGTCTCAGACCGCGATGTTCGGTTCACCTCCCGTTTCTAGCAGAATTTCCATGAGGAACTGGGCACACGGCTGCACTTTAGTACAACTTATCATCTGCACACAGATTGCTAGAATGAGCGGACCATACACAGTCTCGAGGATATGGTGAGAGACTGTGTTATTGACTTCGGTGGGAGCTGGAACTCCTACCTACCCCTTGCAGAATTATCCTACAACAACAACTTTCATTCCAATATTGGTGCTCCACGATATGAGATCTTATATGGACGGAGATGTCACACCCTAGTATATTAGGGTGAGATCGTTCACAGGGTGATGGGACGGACATATGTAGTTCTACAAACTACTGAGAGGATTCAGCACATCAGACAATGGATGCATACCGCTTAGATTCGGCAAAAGAGTTACGCCAACAGACGCAGATCTGAGTTGGAGTTCCAGGTGGGAGACATGGTATTACTGATGGTCTCACCTTGGAAGGGTGTGATTCGCTCCAGGAAGAGGGGGAAATTGGGTCCCTGATACATTGGGGCATTCAGGATCATTAGCAGGGTTGGCGAGGTAGCGTATGGACTGGATCTCCCCGAGTAGCTTAGTCACATCCATAACACTTTCCATGTGTCACAGTTGCGAAAGTGCATATTAAATGAGGAGGCCGTGATATCATCAGACGATATACAGGTCGACGAGCACCTAAATTACGTGAAGAGGTCAGTGGTTGTTCTTGAGAGGAAAGTGAAGGTTTTACGGAACAAGGAAGTACCTTTGGTAAAGGTACAATGGCAGCACCGGAGGAGATCCGAGTGGAATTAGGAGCTGGAGGCAGATATGCGGGAGCATTACCCTGAGTTATTTACCGCAACAGACTTCAAGGACAATGTCTAGTTCAAGTGGGGGATAATTGTAACACCCCGACTCCTATGTATAAAAATTCAAGCTTATATTCACATTATTAGACATACTCGATGAGTTGGATGCCCCAACTTTTTGTGTAAAAGTCGATCAAGCCGCGTGATTTAGGAGGTCTACTCGACGATTTGGAGGAGCCCAACTCGACGAGTAGGAGCTGGAAAATGAAACACAAATTTACAGGGTTTTACACCCTATTTAAAGGGCCATTAGCATCCCTCTGCCTCCCTTACCGTCCCCCTTGAGCTCAGAAAACCCTAATCACGTCTACTCTCCATTTTTGTGTGTTAAGAAGCTTGGAACGTGGATTTTGTAAATAGATCTTGAACTCTAAGGACCTTGGAGCAAGGAGAAGCCTGTGGATGTGATTTCTACTTCATCCTAACATCATATTTAAGCTAACAAGTCATTACCTTGGCTTCTCTCTAACGAGATCTCTTCATCAAAAGGTTTAGGGCTATTTCTAGTTCGTTGTGGAGTTATTTCTGGTTTTGGGCATGATCTGAAGTTGTAACTTCAGATCTGGACACCTATAGTCCCTTATAGTCATAAAGTTCTAGTCTTTAGCAAGTTATGGCCTTCTCCTTACCTAAATTTCCTTCTTTAGCTTGGTTTTGGCCTTTAAGACCTTGCATACACATAAAGTTTGCAACTTTACGTGGTAACTATGCCTTAGGAAGCTAGATCTACAATTTTGAGCTTTGGGATACCGTAAATACGTCTTAATGAGAAATTAATTGAAGGGACACGACGAGTTGCATGGTCAACTCGATGATTCAGATGTAGATTGGCCGTTGTTGGTTTTTGCATGGACTCGGCAAGTTAGTGAGATGACTCAATGAGTTACTTAGGGTTTTTTCCCGAAATTATGGAAACCACATGGACTCGACGAGTTGTATGGAAACTCGGCGAGTCAACTGGGGTTTTCACGGTTTCCCGAGTTCTTAAGGAACTCGACGAGTCAGTGGACTACACACGACGAGCTGGGTCAACATGGACTTTTGACCTTGACCGTTGACTTTGACCAAGGGTTGACCAGTTTGACTTCTAGGGGTATTTTAATAATTTAGGAATTTATGAAAGTGGATCATTGGTGGATGTAGGTGATTGAGTTTGGAGCTGTATTTGGAAGTTTGACATTTATCATCCCGAGCTACTTGTGAGGTGAGTTGTCCTCACTATACTAACAGGGTCGAAGGCACCAATACCAGCCCTTTTCAAATTTGTATCCAGGTTTATTGTATCTTGATATGCTAGTGACATGTTAGGTCGGTATCTTGGTATATAGGATGATGCTATGCTAGTAACCTGTTAGTTCGGTATCCTGGTCTATAGGATGATGCTATGTTAGTGACTTGTTAGGTCTGTATCCTAGTATATAGGATGATGCTATGATTAGTAATATGTTAGATCGGTTTGAATGTTATATATGCTAGCGTATGATATTTATGTGCACATGATTTTTTTTATTTGAGGCTTGGGTTGAGGCGGACTTGCTTTGTGTTGAAGGCCAACATACTCAGGGCAGACCGGATAGATTGCAAGCCCGGGAGGGCATACTAGTTAGGCCGAAGGCCCGACGAGCGGTCCGGATAGGCTGAAGGCTCTGAGAGGCGGTTCAAACATTTCGATGGCTCGGAGAGTAGTCCAAATAGACTGATGGCCCTGCCAGGCGGTCCAGTCAGGCTGATGGCTCATTATGCATGTTGTTTGTTTATATGATATTGATATGATTTATATGGCATTGGTATTTTGGGGGAACTCACTAAGCTTCGGGGCTTACAGTTGTCGATTTTTTATCAGGTACTTCTGATGATCGTAGGAAGGCGAAGGCATGATCGCGCACCTCCTTATATTTTTATGATTTGATTTTGGGATACTCTGACATGAAATCATTTGGAAAACAAATTTGTAATAATTATTGGTTTTTGAATGATTTAAAAAGTTTTAAATTGGCATGATTTTTATGGGTGTTACATTTAGCATTTACACGAAATTCATGAACTTGAGCAATCTGGCTTAAAACTGCATTTTGGCATAAATTCCTTCCGTTACAAAATACTACTCTCCCCCACTTGGAATATATGAATCATTCAAATGCGGCCAACACAAAGAGAAAATTCTAACACAAACTAACTAGAGCACTATTTATTTTTCCCCTAATAATGCATAAACACACTATGTCTTTGCCTATTAGTTCCTTAGTAGCCTTGAGATTACTTATGATTATTATACGAATCCTGTGCTTTTAGTTGTACGAGCCCATACTAACTTCCACACCTATCCATAGTCGACTCAGGATTCACCTCAAGGTCACAAGTCACTGCGCTAGACCACCCTTAGGTGTACTAGCACCCACCTGCTCCTAAGATCTGCAACTAACTTCCTAGGTGCTCCTACTAGGATACTCTTCAAACATGTTCCTGCACTGCAAAAATCTCCATCGACATCACTGGTTTCCTTGTGCATGCAAGTTGTACACATTACATGATCAAATAGCTTGTCGAATAAATGAATCTAAACTAAGTCCACAACCACACAAGGAACAAGAAATAAGGCTAAGTCAACCATTCTAGGGCTATATAATCGTAATCATATACAACTATACAACCTACACCTAGAAATAACATAATCAAGTAGCACATAACAAGAAAATCCCTGGATATAAGGCATCATAGAAGTCAGACAATACTATCATACAGTTCCTGGAGGGATTCTTAGCCTATCCACTAGCATGCATTTCTAACACTTCACATATCAACAAGTTCAAATTCAACATCTATTACAAGTATGAGTATTTTGGGTATCACTTTTCTGTTTGGACTATGGCTGATTGTACACATCACATCTCCTTATAAAACTGAGGTAGATTTAAAGGTCCGTGTTCATGATCCAAGCCAACAATCAAGAAAGAACATGATATGAGATCGAGCCCATGTCTCTAAACCAACTGTTTTATTAAAATTTCTTTTTCAAAAACGTTTTGTGAAAATTCTCAGATCCTAGTTTGAATTTGGATTCACACTAGTGTTCTTCCAATTCCCTCAAACCAGGGCTCTAATACCAACTTGTAACGTCCCATTTTTCATAACAAAATTTTTCATTTTAAATAAGGTAAAAATCATCATTTACATAAAACCCAAGTTATGAGAACCCATTGTTCTAAAAGTATAGTTTTTTTTTTAAATCAGAGTAATATAAATATTGTTGAATCTCCATTGGTACTGGTGTATGTATATAGTCACGCCTTCTCCTTCTCGCAATCATCAATGGTACCAGAAAAACATATAATCCACAAATCTAAGCCAAATTATAGTGAGTTCCCTTAAAATACCACACACCACAATATACATACAATGCATGTACACATATGAGCCTTCGGTATGTATGGCCTGCCTCGTAAGGTCTATAATATGCTTGGACTGCACCTGAAGCTACAGTCTGATTGGCCCGCCTCATAAGGCCTATAATAGCTAGACCACTCCTTAGGCCTATATTAAGACTAGACTGCCTCGCAAGGCCTAAAGTACAATGGACCGCCCATATATCTTGACCTACAACATAAAGCAGGACCTCCTGGACCCAATCACCCATAATATGTCGACATATGAAAATAAACAAAAAATTACTAACAAACGCATATAATCATATAGATCTACCAATTTAACAGATCACTACAACATAATATCCCTCATATAGTACCCTACGCCACTATTACATATCTCCAAGGAATGCATAACTACATGTAACAAGAGGTGAGATAGACATTTGAACATGTAATCCCACTCTGGATCCACAACCAAAAAAAGAACAGGGAAGAAAGCCTTGATCAAGAGTTCTCAGGCTATCCTACGTGACTACATACAACCCCTGGAGCACTCCACTAGATGATCACCAACCTACTGATACTCTAACCAACATACCACTACTCTGATATCCTCATATCAAGGATATACATTGTAATACATAGTATATATAATGCCCGCAGATCTGGGCTAGTCAATTTAGAGGCAATAGGGGTCGAAAATGACTTTTCGACAAAAAGATTATTTAGAGTAAATAATCTTAACCAAGTTGTAGAATATGTCACAAGGTTTCCGTACATATAAAGAACGCCGAAATCCGAGTTATAACGAAGAAGTTATGACCCGTCGAAGTTTTGCATCGGAACCGGCACGGCACCGGAAAGTGTAAATAGTAAATTTATGATAGAGCGAGATTTAGCCTTAGCTCTCTAAACGAAAGTCGTAGAATATGTTAAACTAAGAACATCGATAAAAAGAACGCCCAAATCTGACTTCGTATGAAGAAGTTATGATTTTTCGAAGTTTCGGATTAGCGGTGTACAGCCCGAAATTCGAATTTTAGATCGATTGATTTTTAGCCGACACAACCTAAACGAGAATCGAATATCTCGTTATTAGTAGCGTAACGATAAAAAGACAGACAAAAATGGACATCGGATGAAGAAGTTATGAGATTTTAACGGACCAATCATGTCCCGGCCTGTTAAAAATATAACTTTAAAAATAAATTCAAAATTAGCCGACGGAGTCTAAACGAAAGTTGTAGGGTACGTTCCCGCCTGCGCGTGGATATAAAAAACGTCAAAAACGGAGTTCGTATGAACGAGTTATAAAATATAATAGCATATTTACGTATTAAAATAAAATATAAATCATATATACGTATACATATATATACATATGTATATATCATTAGAAAGGTATCGACGATGCGGTCATTATAAGACTAATGTTGAGTTCTTTCGACATTAGTTTAGTATAAATATCATTAAATCCATTTAAAATAGTATTATAGAGGGGTATTTAGTTGTTTATATAACTAAAAGGTCATTAAGTAATTATGGAGGGTAGTTTTTGAAAATTCAATTAATATAAATAAGAGCCTTGGGCTCTCATATTTCTTGCACCATTCTCTTGATTCAAGAGTCTTTCTCTCCTTATCCCCCGAGCATTTCGGTCCCTCGTGATTCGACTTCTCTTTCTGTAGTTTAGTATAGTAAAGTGAGCGCTGAAGCGCTGCACAAATCTTTCTTAGAAAGATTCAGCGACGAATTTCTGCCCCTGCAGAGCCCGACTCCTAGCTAAAACCCCCTTGTAAGTAAGTTATGCTTACCTTATTTTAATATAGCTTATATTTAAAATTAGTATTGTTATTATGAACTTATAATAAATATTTGAGCTATTATTATAACTTATATAAGTGTCGTTATAATATTTTTTTAACTACTCACGGTACGGGGAATCTGGTTTAAAGGGCCGCATAGGGTTGTTGGATTTCAGAAGTGCTATATGCCAAAATGGTCCTGCCCTTCGGTGTTTTATGTCTGGCCCCTGTCTGTACATAGTGGTTGGAAAATATTGTTTAACGCTTATATAATAATAATAATAATACTAAGACTAATAGTTGGTCACGGTAAATATTAGACTAAAATTTAGCGATAATAATGCTAGGTTTCGTCGAAGGAAAATAGAATCGTTAGAAGCAAGCGCTGCCCGATTTTGGAATCATCACTTTAACAAGTGAGTGCATAGTTACTTTCAGCTTACACATAGATATGAAGTATTTTATATAAATTACGTGCTATGTGTGCATATTATCTGAATACTTGCTATCTATGCTGGATGAACGTTTTATACATGTTTTCAATGATTTAAACTGTATATGTATTTTATATCTACAAAATGTGTTGGGTAAAACATGGGTAGATGTAATAGTTGCTGTGTGACAAGATAAAACGATGAGAGGCCTCGTTATAGATGTTATTGATGATCCAGTCATCTAGCAGAGTATAGATGACGACCACGGACTATTCTAGACAGTCCAGTGGAACACTAGCACGCTCGCAACATGTAGGTGTTTATTTGAACTGTGTGCTCACCAGATGTACTCCATCCCCCACATGGTTGCCTTAAGGACATTTATAGCTGAGAAATCCCCTTAGCAGTAGTGTCCATCCCGATGATAATCCTTAGGATAGGTCCCTTATGATAGATGCTTAGGGACGTAATGTGAGGATAACGGGAACGGGTAATCGGGTTTGTTTAATTTAATGAAGTTAATAAACTTATTTATTGTGGGTTGAAAACCCTATGTGCTCACCAGGCTCCCAAGCCTGACCCACTCAGTTTTATGTATTACAGGTAGTGGCGCTTGAGCATAGTTATGATGTTTGGACGAGGGATTACGGATATAGGCCTGTAGATATGAAATAATGTAGTAAAGGCTTATATTGTACTGTTTATGCTTTTGATCTGTACAAACATGACATCCCAAGTCTTTTAATGAAATACATTTCTATGGAAATGCTTTTGATAAATCTTTATCATATTTTGTTTTGGGACAAATTTCGCAACACTTTTATTTAAAATGTTACTCTGATTTTTAAACAAAGCATAAACAAACCGGTCTTTTCTGGCCGTGATTTTGGGGATGTCACAGTATACTAAGGAAACTCGCCTAAATCAAAGAACCAAGGAAACACAATAACATCCTCACTCCCTGTACCGATCGCTTCTGCGAACCTGCTAGCACCAAACAAAGGAGGACCTTAATTAATCACCTAATTCCTTTAAGTTTGACCCAAAATCAAACTAGTCAAAACAAATCAATGATCAATCCTCACCATGAAGTCTTTTCCGAAGTTAAGTCATCAAAATTGAGGAAGTGAGGTGAAAAATCTCATGCATGATCCAAAACCTAACCAAATCATAGATCTTGAACACTAAGCCTTAAAAGGACCTCAAGGATCCATAAAGTTTCCAAATTTATGGAATCCAACCACTCAAACTGTCCCAAACTTGGAGAGAATGCACAAGAATCCTATATCTAGAAGCATAAAACATAAAGCTTGGAACTTGAACACCCACAATCCCTATGGCTTTGTAGGGAGTTGGTTCTCGGATTATTATATGGAATGTCTGATATCTTCTTGGTGTATTTTCAGCATTGTGGTTACTAGACGATTTGTGACTAGATCCCGAAAAGATCAGGAGATGGCGGTCAGGAGGGACCAGCAGTGCCCGAGGTCATTAGTCAGATGAGGTAGGATGAGCTGGATGCCAGGATTCGAGAAATCCTGCATGATGAGGTTGTTACTCTGTTCCGGGAATGGTTTCCGTAGATGTTTGGGTCTATTAATACCGCCATGGTTGAGTACTTTGATGAGCGTTATGCAACCACTGCTGAGATGGCTACCGCAACAGCTACAACAGTTGTAAGGGCGGCAGGGGGAGGAGCCAGTCGGGCTTTTCAGTATCAGGACTTCGATAACACGAAGCGCTCACTTTGATGGGTTAAACTTTCCAACTTTATGGAACCAAGGATCTCAAGGATCCATAAACTTTCCAACTTTATGGAACCAAACCACTCAAACTCTCTCAAACATGGAGAGAATGCACAAAAATCCTAGATCTAGAAGCATAAGATGTAAAGCTTGGAACTTGAGCACCCACAAAGGACCAAAGTAAGTGCTAGAAGATGATGATGAGACTTGCAAGCTGGATCTATGCACCAAGGATGCTTCCTCCTCCTTCAAAACATCAAAAACACCACCAAAAGCTCAAGAACTCAAAAGTGGAGGCTAGGGTTTCATTGAAAGGGTTAAAGGCTGAAGAGGATGCGCTAAACCTTGAGTTTAGGGACTTAAATACGGAAAAAAAAAAACCCTAAAAGATCATGGGCTTGGGCTACAATTGCTGCCACTTTGTGGCTTTCCACTCGTCACGTCGTGGCAGCCTTCCTAGATATGCATTCATGAATTTGGCATGTCATGTCGTGGTGCTCCAACCTCCACGTAGTGACATATGGTTTTGTTTGTGAAAAACCTTTATTTCAATATCTCAGGCCCTACAACGGTCTATCCTAGAAAACGAGTGTTACATTTCTTCATTTTTTGCACATGAACGAAGGTAAGAGTCTCAACTTTCATTCAGAATTATCAATCTAGCCCACCAAAAGCAAATTGGTGAGATGTTCTATTTTTCCCAGGCAACTTTGTACAGGTGGTCCATGAAGGATTGTTTCCCCCTATACAAGTATAACAAACTACGTTCCCATAAAATTTGATTTGTTCTGGTTTTGGAACGCATAAACCCCAATGAATACCAGATGGAGCTTCCATCACACCTCAAGACTGCAAATGTCTTCTATGTTAAGGATCTTGTTCCTTACAAAGGGGAAAGCACAAGTCTAGATTCAAAGGCAAATATTTTCTTACCTAAGGAGACCTAATGCATAACATGACATTTCCAACTTTAGTCCTATCTAATTGGTTATTAGTTTTTCTGTTACTTTTGATTTTATCCTTAGGTGTTTTGAAATTATCTTTTATTTTCTATCATTATCTTAGAATCTACATATTTGAGCCTTTGGTGGTAAATGTGTTGAAAAGTAACCTAGATTGCTAGTTGGTATGTTAATGTCTGTTAAATATGCTCATTACTATTAGTATTTTATGTTAGTTCTGTTAAAAAGGCAGTAACATATGAACCATTGTATTGGTTCATGAAACATTGTAATGGTTGGGATATACTCAATTGTTTCTGGTCTAGTATATAAAAGTCAATGTATTGATTAGGAAGTTGGTTAAAGTATTATCATATATAAATAAAAGATTTAAATTTGGTGTATCTTATCTTCCATTTCAAATCCTTATCTTTATCCCAAACAAAGTAGTATCAGAGTCGCCAATTCTAAATCAAAGATATCTTATTTCATTCCTTAAAGATGGCTACAACAACAATCTTTATCAAACCCAATTACCACGATTGAATGGTAAAAATTATCATCACTGGAGTATCCAGATGAAGGTTCTATATGAATCTTTGGATCTATGGAGCATCGTGGATAAAGGCATCTATCAACCATAGAATCCCACTACACAACAAGAAAAGGATTTAAAGGAATTAGAAAAGAAGGACAAGAAGGTATTATTTATGATTTACCAGTCAATTGATGATCCTATCTTTGAAAGGATATCAGGGTCAAAATCTTCGAAGGAAGCCTAGGATGCATTGCATAACACATATAAGGGACAAGATAGGGTCAAATTAGTCCGTTTGCAGACCTTGCAGTGTGAGTTTGATGGTTTAATAATGAAAGAATCAGAAATCTTATAAGAGTTTTACAATCGGGTGATTACCTTGATGAATCAAATGAGATTGAATGTGGAAGATATTGAAGAGAAGTGGGTTGTTCAGAAGATACTACGGAGCCTCACATGTAAATTCGAATATGTGGTTGTAGTAGTGGAAGAATCAAAGATTTATCTGCTTTATTATTAGAAAATCTCTTAGGGATACTTCAATCCCATGAATTTCGTATGAGGATCTTTGATGACGACTCTATAGAAAAAGCTTTTCAAGTATCTTCAAAACCAAGCTAAAGAAGATGTATTACCCTTATCTGAAACTAAATGTTATTACTGCCACAAATATGGACACATTATGAAGCATTACAAGAAACACAAAGAGGATGAAAGAGAAGACGCTAAATTCATAAATGAAACAAAGGAAGGGGACACAATATTCATGGAAATGGAGGAAATCGAAACTCTAGTGGTTGGTGAATGGTATAAGGATGATGATGACCTTGTAAAAAGAAACAAGGTGATGATGAATGTACCCATAGATGATAATCTTCATGGAAAAGTCAGGAATGATGATGAATGCTTCTGGTAATCTAGGTTAAGGGGGAATATGGAAAAGTAACCTAGATTGTTAGTTGGTATGTTAATGTCTGTTAAATATGTTAGTTATTGCTAGTATTTTATGTTAGTTCTGTTAAAAATGCAGTTACATATGAACCATTATATTGGCTCATGAAACGGTGTGATGGTTGGGATATACGCAATTGTTTCTGGTCTTGTATATATAAGTCAATATATTGATTCAGAAGTTGGCTAACGTATTATCATATACAAATAAAAGATTTAAATTTGGTCTATCTTGTCTTCCATTTCAAATCCTTATCTTTATCCCCAACAAAATGTCGATAGTGTTTGATTATGTGTTTAAGCCATAACTATATTTGGTATATACTTGATTTGATTATGAGCATGGTCCTTTTGGGTTGCCTTCACTCATGCAACTTGATAGGATGACCAATGGAGAGAAAAAGAGAGAGAGAGTAGGATTTATTATATGGATAATAAATTGGTACTCAGAATGATTTTATTAATATATTATAAGATTAATATATTATTTGGAAATCATATTATTAATTAGTAATTAATCGGAAATTAATTTGATATTAATTTTGGGATTAAATAAACTGATTAATAATGGAGGGACTGGTTTTGCAAATCACTGACAGTTGCAAAACTAGGTTGATGGACTCCATAGAGTAGAGTGGAAGAAATTCTATAGGGAAGCCCTATAGATTTCGTCCAAGGGCTCTAAAGTGGAGGTCCATGGGTTGCTTATGCCTTAAGCAGGAGTTAGGGTTTCCTCCAGAAACCCTAGCAGCCCACACATCTATATAAGGAACCGTCAACTATGGGATATTCGGCCTAAGCTTTATGAAACCCTAGAGTAGCCGATTTTCACCTCTCTCCTAAGTTATTCTTTACATTGGGTGTTTGTGACTCCATTAGAGGTGCAACACTTGGGGAACTAGGCTTTCAAAGTCAAGATCAAGCATGGATTATATTTGTTATTACTATATAACAAACAAGGTAACTTCATAACCCTAATATCATATGTTAATTTCGAATTGTATCTGCTAGATCTAGGGTTATTGCATTGGACTTTGTATTTGCATGTTCAATAGAGAAAAACTTAGATCCAAAGCAATTAGGGTTGCATGATCACATAGGATGTTGTAATGCTCAAAATCCATCAAATAGTTATTTTCATTTTGATTAATAATAGTCTTTTCAAAGAAACTTTTAAACCCTTGAGCAATAGGTTTAGTTACACTTACGCCACAAATAATCCATTCGTCGAAACTGAGTTGTTTCGATTGTGCTATGATTCAACCAGGAAGTTATGGATTATTGTCACCATTTTGTGGAAGTCTCTGCCCAAGAAGTTCGAAGATATCGATTTCTTTCTACCTGTAGCTGCTACAGGTAGACTCTTTACCCACCTGAGGTCTAATTATTGAAGTTGTATAGTCTATAAGTTTTTCATTAGGTGATTTGGAAGCAAAATAACTCCAAGGTCTTTAAGAATCATACATAGTCTCATAAGCTCTTGGTGGATGATGTTCATGGGTTGTATTTTCATTGGAAAACTTAATGAGAAAAAATAAATTTGATTGAAGTTGTAATACATTTGCCGAATCCGAGTCATTTCTTTATTCCTAACTATTTGCTAGCTCATTTTTGTTAATATATTTCTTGATTGTTCAAAAAAAGACAAAAAAAATATCCATCGATATAATCATAAACTCATCTAGCTAGATTTTGAATAAAATGAAGCAACATTTTCCATTAATATATCAAAGTTTATGTTCTTTTTACTCCCTTCGTATCAAAATTATTGTCTACAGACAAAAAACACACAAATTAAAAAAGACATTAAGTACCATTAATTTTATTTAATTAAATGACAGTTTTATCCTTTTGTTGCATTTTATTTCATGATAGGTAAACTAATATTGAATGTATTTAAATAAAAAATATATTTATTTTTAAAAATATGTTATTATTTTGGGATAAATTAAAAAATAAACATATGAAACTGAAGAAGTAAAAAAAAAAACATTAAAAGAGGATTAGTTTACATTCTAACATTATAATAAGCTTGATACCTTTGCTTTACATTAACAAAATGTTATGAAATGAATTATTTAATTTGAAGCTGTTGATCAAACGTTAATTAGATATTTAGCGAAAAATAATTGAGAAAAAAACCAAATGAGAAGTGAAAATAAGCAAAACACACAGTTAGGGTCTTCGTCAGTAGCGGGTGGGTGGCATATAAATTTACCCGCAAAAATCTTCCCCACCAATTTAGCCCTATCCCGACCCTGAGACAAAGACAACTTACACTTTTTTGAAATAACAATCACCCAACTCTCTCTCTCTCTCTCTCTCTCTCTCTCTCTCTCTCTCTCTCTCTCTCTCTCTCTCTCTCTCTCTCTCTCTCTCTCTCTCTCTCTCTCTTCTCTCTCTCTCTTCTCTCTCTCTCTCTCTCTCTCTCTCCCCACTCTTTCTCTCTCTAGCTCTCTCTTTCCCACTCTCTGTCCCTCTAGCTCTCTCTTGGCCTTTACTTACCCATAAGCCATCATCTCTCATCATTAGGGTTTTGTTTCTCTCTCTTGTCTCTTGATGTTGTTCTTGTTTGTTTTGTCCTATATAACCCTATTTCTATGGCATTTTCCCATTGGACCCTTTTCATCTTTCCCTTTTTAGCTTCTTCCGCTTGAATCAAATGCTTCACATCGGCTTCAATTCCCAAGATCAGACAACCTTAATCGTCTTGTCTTCCGTCTTTAATTCGTCCCCAGTTTGTTCCTGCATGTGTGGAGCTTCCCTACTTCAATTCATCGAAACCATAATTACTAATTCAATTCTTCATCAATCTTCATGAAACGGACATCAGATCTCTATTGCTATCGATATCTCTCTCTAGAAGCTTTCATTCTTGAATAACTTATCAAGAACAATCGGTATGGACTCGCTTCATTAAGGGTCTTTCAAAATAAGTTTTTTTGAATTATTTTATGATATATTACTAGAACAATGATTGATCTTACAGCATGCTCATTGTGTATATGAACAAGAGATTATATATACTACAGTGCGAAAAAGTATGTCAACACAAATTAGTGCCACCTTTGTGCGTGTGTCTGCTAGAATTATGAGTTTTGATTAATTATTACCTCTCCAATTGAATTTCACCACAATGGATCGATTCGCATGCTCTATCCTCCATCTTTTTCTTTATTATAACCGAGGATGGATCAATTAAGCTTGCAGTATTTCTGTGATCATTAAAAAAAACACTCCGTCTCCTTCTATAATTGGATATTGGATATAGATATATCTGCATGTTTGTTGTGGGGAAAATCTGCGTCCTTTATCACATACAATACCCGATTATCACAGTTCCAAGTCTCAATATACCTTCTAACATTACTTCACTTTTCTTGTTCTTTTCGAAGTATGTTATATTTCCTGGATTAAGGTGTTTGTTATCATGAACAATAACTCATCATGGATGATCGATATGCCACATAAAATTTTTCTATGTAGACTGAAAGACTCAAATGAATCGGCCGGTTTTTTAGTTAAGTATGTTATAGACTTGAAGTTTAAATATTTTCTCTTTTGCACTTTGTTCTTAAGCATATATAACACGATGTAACATAATTGATTCAAATGGTCTAAGATATCTTCATCTTAAATTTCGGGAACTATATTTAGAGTAACGTTGCCTTGTTTTGATCAAAAAAATTCTTAAGCATGTATAATCTTTAACATCAAAGTACATATAATGCATGTATTTCTTTTCTTAAATATTTATATTTTCACTTCAAAATACGAATTCCCCTTCTATTCTTCTCTTATTACATGTCTTGTTTCTATATTTAAGGATGTTATAGAGTTAGCATTGTTATTTGCTTTCATGAGAGAGAGAGAGAGAGAGAGAGAGAGAGAGTGGGAAGATTGCAGCAGAAACTAAGGCTTTCATTCTTGATTAACATTGTAATTTTAAAGAAAGAGATTTCATCCCTGATCATCATATCCAGGACCTTTGGACTTTTGTAGCTAGGGATCGATCTTGAATTTTCATGAGTCATGAAATATCCCACCAGCTTTAATTAGTTTTTTCATGTACATATAGTTCGGATGTTAAACTTCATGTCCCTTCAAATACAAGCATTGGATCAAATATGGAGTACTGAGAGATCTACTTTTTCTGAAGTTCTAGAAAATTCTCATCATTACTCGCATCTACCAACATGTTGATTCTTATATCTTCGAAAAACAATCGCTTCCCTTCTTCTCTCGGGGTTTCTTCTTGTTCTTTCTTATAAAATTTACATTAACTGATCAAAAAAGCATAGTTGTAAGTTACACCATACAATGCAGAACTTACTTTTGTTTAGTAATGCGTTATATATTTGCTGTATTTAGTTAACCATATTTACATTTAACAAATTGCTGATCATACAAAATAAAATAGATCGCATTAATTAGCGGAGCCTGCAAATGGTTCAATTTCAGTACTAGACTTGAACCAAAAACTAAATTGAAGAAATATTATTATACTGATCAGATCAAATACAATATCTTTTATGTACAGTATTATTTTTTTTTCGAAAACTAAATTGATCGATCAAATCAAATTGGATTGCATGCATGCAGGTTCTATTTCTATAAGATCGAGGAGATATGAACACTTTTTCACATGTACCTCCTGGTTTCGGTTCCATCCAACCGATGAAGAACTTGTTGATTACTACCTTAGGAAAAAGATCAACTCAAGAAGGATCGATCTAGATGTCATTAGAGATATCGATCTTTACAAAATCGAGCCATGGGATCTTCAAGGTAGACATATTTAAATGAGTATAAATACTCATTCTTTAGACTCAAATAATTTTTAACAACCATATGTTAATGTATATATTCTAGCTACATACATAATGCTAATTTTCAAGTTTAAATATAGAGCTGTGCAGCTTAGGCACCGAAGAACAAAACGAATGGTATTTTTTTAGTCATAAAGATAAGAAATATCCAACTGGAACTCGCACGAATAGAGCCACAACAGCTGGATTCTGGAAAGCTACAGGAAGGGATAAGGCAATTTACTCGAAGCAAGATTTGGTTGGGATGAGAAAGACATTAGTCTTTTATAAAGGTCGTGCTCCCAATGGACAAAAATCAGACTGGATAATGCATGAATATCGCCTTGAACTGATGAAAATGCAACCACAACTCAGGTGAACTAACTTTCTCTATTTCAAAAACAAAAAATACAAATTGAATTTTCTTCATATCACCAATGGATCGGAGTTCTTTATTCTTTCAATTAACTTTGTTTCACTTCTCTTGATCACGAAATCAGGAAGAAGGATGGGTGGTATGTAGGGTGTTCAAGAAAAGATTACCGACAATGAGGAGAGCAAGTGAACATGAATCGCCAATTTGGTATGATGATCATCAAGTCTCGTTCATGCCAGAAATTGATTCGCCAAATCAAAACAACTCTCAGTCGAACATGGTTAACCATAATTACCAATACCCTTATGGTTCTTGCAAGAAAGAACTAGATCAGCTTCAAAATTACCAGATTACCCCTGATCACTTCCTCCAACTCCCTCTATTTAGAGAGTCCAAAACTGCTCCCCACCTGTAATTCTTCCATGCCCATGTATGGTGTTCACATAAACCAGGCTGGAAGTATCAACTATCACTCATCCTCACTCACACAAGATAAAAACAACAACAACAACAACAACAATATTCATGATAATCAAGATCAAAATTGTAAGCAATTCAGTTACAGATTGGCGAGTTCTTGACAAGTTTGTCGCATCACAGTTGCTTAGCCAAGGTGATGTTTCAAGCAAGGAAAATAACTACTCGAATGTGAAAGTGAACAGTACTCCCATCTTCCATTCACACAATGATCATGAAGAATCAAATTCTGAGCTCATCACACATCTGAACAAGCAAGAACACGAACTGTTGAGCGTGCCAGAAGATGATGCATCAAATTCTATCTCCAGTTGTCACATAGATCTGTGGAAATGAAGAAATTAAAAGATCGTTCTTCTCCAAGTTATTAATTTGCAAATATAGAAGCAAATTTGAATTGTTTATGTAAATAATAAAGATATAAAGTGCTATATATACATGTAACGTTATTAACATTTATACCTGGTAAGACAATATTCCCCTAATTAATTAGTGTCAATTAAGTTAATGATATCATAACTAAAACTCAAGGGACTGTTTGATGAATAGTATATTTTAGGCATGGGGGTCGTCTTAATTGTTGTGTGTCTTATAATTATTACTTGGGATAAAAGCATCATTTGTTATAAATGTAATGGGCTCTATCAAGTTGCTTATGATCTGACAGACGCATGCATGCTCTGTTTTATGTTTTTCACATTTCCTTTATTCAAGCTTTAGAGTATCATATATCATTCATCATATTGTTGAGAAGCACTCGATGGAAAACTACAGTAGATTTTTCAGTTTTTGCTCAGTGCGTGCTCCATTTATATAACAACGATCATGCAAACTCTCTTTGGCTAAAAGGGTCTTCTATACGATGCAAGAAATACAACCAACCCTCACGTATTAACCAAGAAGTTATCAAAAAGATGTGTCATGAGTCAACAACAAATATCTAGTGTAAGAGACAACACATGGGAAAAGGAGAAGAAATGTGCATACATAGATACATGTACTGCTACAAACATGCATGCGTATGTAGCTAGGGTTTCTACATTTAGAAATATGTTTAGTGGTTTACAAATATGTATTCAGCTTTTTTAGGGTACTCAAAAAGGAAATGCAGTATGCTTAGAGCTAAAGTTTGCATCTACGGAAAGACGGATACATAGGGTTTGATGTGTGCGTGTGTGTGTGTGTGTGGTGTGAGAGAGAGAGAGAGAGAGAGAGAGAGAGAGAGAGAGAGAGAGAGAGAGAGAGAGAGAGAGAGAGAGAGAGAGAGAGAGAGAGAGAGAGAGAGAGAGAGAGAGAGAGAGAGAGAGAGAGAGAGAGAGTATGATGATTATGCCAACAATCAATCAGCAGAACTTTCCTTTGAAGGATGGCGAAATTATCAATTTCTTTTCAGAATTTTGACATTGCCTTGTCCTAAAAGTAATCTTCTGAAAGTAATAATGGAATGTCTTTTACTATTTGAATTTTGTATTCAGTGTAGAAATGCAACGAAAAAAATGCTTTTCCCATAAATATCAATATGTAGTTATTAAAAACAAAGGAGTTATAGGAAAACTTATAATCGATGTCTAACCTGTAATAAAACCAATTACACACGTATAATATATGTAATTCGTGTAATAGAATTGAATCAAAATTTTAAAACAGCCAAGAGACTTATAGGAAAACTTATCATCCATTTTTTTTGGTTTCTTTTGCGCATGGTCTTATACAGGAATAGCTTCCTACATCTCTCATATTCTATATGTATGCATGAGACTAGGATATTGTGGTTATCGTTTTTTAATAGAACTATAAATAGTTAAATCCAGTGATTAACAAAAGTTTGAGGTAAAAATGATGTTATATGGATGTCCTAAAATTATCATGTTAATAAACCAGAAATCAATACTGAACCATATAATCGTTCTAGCTATTAATAGAATTAATAAGTTGGAAAAATCTAAAAAAAGATATATAAAATGCTTAGAAAATACCTTAACTTTTCCGCCTGGCCAGTTTCTCGATGTCGGTTAAAATGGTTACCAATTTCAAGCTTTTAATCATAATACGACTAAGAATGTTACAAAACGTCCAAACACATCATCAATATATTTTTGGCAACATATGAGTTCCGATGCTAAATTAGGCATTAGTGACGCTACAGGGATCAAATGAGAATTAAGTTCTCAATATAATTGTGTACATGAGCATGAGTAGGCGTAGTAGGAGTTTTCAGTGATAAGGTTGTGGTTGAAGTAATAAAGAGCACGGAAACACCCCTGATGCGAGGCAAATCATTTTCGGGGCATTTGCAACAGGAAGAATGTCGCTGAAGAAGAGTGGCAACTCAGAGATAGATATTAATATCAGTCGTAACCATCGTAAGCTTGAAAAAGCTTCGGATGAGCGACAACACTCATAGGTACGTCTAATTCCAAGATATATACTCAAGCGGGATCTTGACTCTTGCCTGATCATCGTGAGAGTGCCTGTTGGACATTAAGTCGGCATTAGTGAGGACTATTGCCATTGCTAATATTCAAGTAGTTTACATTTTGGCATGCATGTATTATAATAAGTGATAAGATTTGTAGGAGAATATGATGACAATGAGGACGCGACTACTGAGCATTTCAAGTAGCGTTCATACAAGAAAGCAAGACGTAGATTACTCGCAGAGCTTGTGCATTAGCGACCATAATTGGCGTCAATAAACAGTAGACGCTGAGCATGTATGGGTCTCTAATGAGTGTGTGGCCGGGTGGGAAAACTCAATAGACATTAGCGACAGACGGCTGTCGTTAATACAGACGTCAAGGTGTCTGGCTCTACATTAGTGGAAAATCATATAAACGCATTACCTACAAATAAAGTCGCGAAATGAGCAGTTTTCAAGTAGTTTGCACACTAGCATATGCATAGCTCTCAACAATATATTTTCGATTATCAAACTAAACACAACTTCTTAGCATGGGGATTATGGTTATCTAAACTGGACAAATGAATTAAGTGCTTAAATAAAACATGCACATGACAATAAGAAACGCAAGGAGATCAATAACTTATTATCAGCAGTAAATTAGAGCGTACAACGAGGGACGAAGAAATAACATGCATGATGGGGCTGGAGAACTTGGAGCTGAGAATGAATCAATTAATGAGAGAAGAAACAGAAGAGAGTGGTACTTTTTGTGACAGAATTGAAGTGGATCAAACCTAGAGTGATTTGATATGTATGTTTGGAATATAGATATCAAATCTATATAGAAGTGGATATAGAAAAGGTAAGAAATGGTGGGGAAGTCAAATTTGAAGTGTTGAATAGCCAACATAAGTACTCATTGGAGTTGTCTTGTGAATTAATGGACACTCATGCACTCTTTGGGGGCACAAAGATGCAGGTTGACCAGCAAGAAGGTATCCTAGGATAAAAGTAGAATAAATTTACATTAACTAATAAAAATACCAAATTCCACATAAAAGAAATATACCATTATTATATGCTGTAAGTGCTTATAATCAAATAAGATAACCGGTTAATTAACTAAAATTGAATTTGACTTTTGATAACTGGTTTATTTATTTTGTTAGACTTATAACATAATATATATATATATATATATATATATATATATATATATATATATATATATATATATATATATAGAGAGAGAGAGAGAGAGAGAGAGAGAGAGAGAGAGATCGCTAAATTTCATAATTTCATAATTTCATTAAACTTCTCAATTCTCATGCATTAATATATATGAGAAATAATGTTCAGTATAATGATTAGAAAAACTTAATGGACCCAGGTTAATGTCTATATATCTCAATTTTGTTAGACAAAATTACAACTTTAGCCACAATGCGCTTAGCATTTTTTTTAATTCAGACATTTTCTTCACAAATTATGATTCTTATATCCAGTCTCAAAATGCTTTTGGTCTCGAATTATGTAAGACCAATAAAAACTATTTTTATTGTTTATCTATCTATACAAAGTTTATTATGTATTTAATAGTTATAAATTAACTCGCTCTTTTGAGAGTATTTTTTAATTCAGACATTTTCTTCATAAATTATGGACAGAATTTCATATATGCCCTTGCTAAACAACTAAATATCATATTTACCCAGCCTAAATTCTAAATATCGTATTTGTCCTTCTTCATGTATTTTAATATCATATATACCCAAATCTATTTTTTTTGTTAAATTTATTGATTTATAATTGTTTTTTATAATCTAAAATCACTATAATTAAGAAAAACATTGTAAATTGACAATAATGCCCTTAGTCTAAATTCCAATACGACACGTTTTTTGCATCCTTTTCTTCCTTCCGATTGCATATACTTATTCGCCTATGTTCAACGCCGATCAACGTCGTATGCTACATCGATCGATTACCAGTTTTTATTCGAAGCCGCATATTATATCCGAGATTCAGGTATTCATCAGAAAGCAGAATATTCAATCATCTAGAATGCGAATTCCGTTTTTAGGGTTCCTAGTTTCAATTTTTCAAATTCTTTTATAGTTGCGATCAAGATGAATTAACATGAATATAGATTCAATTGTTCAACTTCTTTCATGTCTCTTTGGCGTATACTATCCCTAAATTTAATCACTAGTTTATTTCATTATGATTTTGTTCAAAGATATACATGCTTGAAATCGAAAGAACCATGCCTTCAAAAAATTTCTCAACGAGCTGCAAGTGGACTAAATTAGAATATAGGATATGTGAATTGAACTCCATGGGTTTTAGGGTGGAATTGGATTCCAATTCCGACCATTTTCCATGGTCTCCGACTCACAGTGTTCGACATATGATTTTCCTCCAAAAGTTAGTGAAAAGCTTAATTTTAAATGGAGTTCTGACTAGAGAGTTTTATGATTCTATTTCTATATCTAAAAGAGACTTTCAGCTGTTGCATCTAAAGAAGTTTACCACTGATACCATTGTTGACTTTAACATCAAACTGAGTTTTATTGTTTTAGTTTTTTTTACCTGAAGAAGATCAAACCTGCTGATGAAAGTATCCATTTCTTCAATAGCTTTTTCTTTAGAAAGCTGGCAGATTTTGATGAAAATCAACTACAAATGTTTGAGGCTAAGGAATCTTTTGAACAAGTTCGGAAATGGACAAAGAAGGTGAACATTTTTCAAAAGGATTATATTTTTATTCACACTTCAGGTGAGTGTTTATTATTCAAAAGGATTACATGATCATGCTTTCTTATTTGTCCTATATTTGGTATGTGGCACGTTGCATTGGAGTTTGATTATTGTATTGCAATTTAGAACTGCGATCGTGAGGAATTACATGAATTAAATTTGTTTGAATTTGAGAGCCAATGAATTAAACGTGTGATTTGTAAAGGAAGAGCAATATTGTCCATTTGATTGTTGTTTTTAGTTTTAGTGATTTTAAAATGGCAAAAAAGGATTATAAATCAATAAAAATTAACAAAAAAATATATTTAGGTATATATGATATTATAAAACATTAAGAAGGGCAAATAGGATATTTAGAATTTAGGCTGGGTAAATATGATATTTAGTTGTTTAACAAGGGCATATACGAAATTCTGCCTAAATTATGATTCTTATATCGAATTATGTAAAACCAATAAACACTATTTTTGTCGTTTATCTATCTATACAAATTTTATTATGTATTTAGTAGTGATAAATTAACTCGCTCTTTGGAGATTTGGAACATGCCTATATTGTTTTCGTATATATCGTGAAGATGAGAAGTGCTTCTTTCTTAGATTTGAAACATGCCTATTGTTTTCATGTCGTGGAGATTGAGAAGTGCTGCTTTCTATTGTTTTGGGGTGCATGGTGACAATATCTGCAAACAGTGACAGAGCTTGAAAGTGAAGGTAGTTTGTTGTCGGATGCTACTGCTGCGGCTGATTCTCTTCCATGTGAAGGAGTCGGCCCTCATCCTCACTCTGATCGTTGGTCTTCTCTTCTGATGGCGGACCAGGTTCATGAAAAATTAAAGAGGTTGTATCAATGACCTTCTTCTTATATGTAAAGTACAACGTGAAGGTAGTTTGTCACTATTTTCATATCAAATTTACTTCTTCTTATATGATAAAAATCAATTTGTTTCTGTAGATGATTCAATGGATGATATTGGTGAGATTCCAATTCTATAGGAATGGAATCACGAATTCCAATTATGTTGGAATGGAATCATGAATTCTAATGAATGGAGTATGGATATTTTCTCACTGATTTATGCATGTTCTATAGTTCTTAGTTATTGGTTTTGGTGCAATTCCAAGTCCACATATTTTTCCAAAGAAATTTAGTTTTTTATTTTTCATTTGCTAATAACTACAATTTGGTTTTGTTTTCACAGAAGTTGATACTTGAAGAACGGACCACAAAATTGAAATTGATTCTAAGCAACATTATTCTTTTAGAATGTATTAGTGTCATTGTTAGATTTTGATGTTTTCTTTCCCGTTTTGAAAGTTTTTTTATTTTTATTTTTAAAAATAAATATAATTTTTAACAATTGTTATCTGTATTCTATAAGAAATAATGTATTTTCTGTTTTTATTCTTCAATTGATTGTTCAAAAATTTGTTATTCTACAAGAAGTTTTTAAATTCATGATCAAGAAATAGGTTCCACAATATTTTTATTATTTATGTTTCAAGAATATTTTTATTTTTGAATATACTCATAAACATATTATGTCAGAATATCCGAATAAAAAGAATTATAATTCGTAAAATCGGATTTTTAAAATTAATAGAATCTATGATTCCTTAAAATATGAAATTTTCCTTTATTAAATCTATATTGATTGACTAAAATACCCTTGTAATTAATTTAGATGATATTTTTCAATTATATTTAATTCAATAATACACATTAATCACTTTCTTAAAATAAGTAAAATTGATTGGTCCACATTTATGTATGCAATAACACAGTAATTACTTTGAATAGAATAACCTAAACATATATATATATATATATATATATATATATATATATATATATATATATATATATATATATATATATATATATATATATATATATATATATATACTAGTAGCGTACCCGCGCGATGCGGCGGCGATTTCTTTCATTCGAGCGATTAGTTTCCAAACGAAAGTTAGTGTCATTTCGGTGGTCGTTAAATTCTTTCGTTTCGATTTGTTTCATTTTGGCGATTTGTTCCTTTCGGAGATCAATTGTCTTTAGACGGACAACAAATAGTAATTTCCGTCTATTACATTTTATCTGACAACTAACAGCGATTAGTTTCATTTGTTCAGATGATGATAAGTTTCCATTTTGAATTGAGAAGGTAAAAATTTGTTATATTAATTACAAAAATATTGAACTATGTTTAAAATAAAAATGATAACTTTTTTGCGAGACTACATTACATGAACATGTAAAAAGTTAAGTATTATATTATATATCGTTTTTTCTTCTTTTTGTCATTCTTTTGGGTTTTGTTTCCGGTACTATAAAATTCATTTTTTTATATTTGCATTAATAAGACTTATTATAATGATTTATATAAACATTTAAATAAAAGTGTTTGTATAAATAATATATTTATAATAATTCATATTGCACTAAAACAATTAAACTCAATAAAGGACTATTAATAATTCATATTTATAACTATACTAATAATTTGATTTTTAAAAGAAAACTTTTCTAATAATAGAGAAAGTCAAATTTCGTTTTATCATTATTGAAAATCAAATATATTTAAATTTGAATTACATCAAAAAGAATAAATATAAAAAAAGATTACAATTTAATTTTCAAGAACATCATCCATTTTTATAATAAAACTCAAACCATTTCGAACGGTGGTTTGGTGAAACAGAGAGTGACATCCGATATAATTTAAACATTTTCAAAAGATTTGTTATTAAATATAATATATTAAAGATAATAAAATTTTGAGAATATGAATTAAAGTAATATATATATATATATATATATATATATATATATATATATATATATATATATATATATATATATATATATATAAAAGAAAACATATAAAACCAAAGTTTGAACAATAAATTATATTTTAATAATTTGATAAAGTGGAAAATAAGTTAAAGCTAAAGTTATCAAAACAATGAATAGAACTTTAAATGTTGTTGTGAACCGGTGATGATAATAGGATGTGTTTAATATATACTATTATTTATGGTTATTATTTAAAGTCTTAAATTTAAAATATATTTAATAAAATAGTGACCATTTTGAAATAGAACATAATGAAAGATTCTAGTTTCAAATAAAACTAAAATTAAATAAAAAACCATTTTACATCCTATAAAAAGTCATAGTTATGATAACTACATAGAAGTCTTTTCTGTGTTGTCCTTTATATAATATAGTGAAATCAATCTTATTTGTAATTCTAAAAAAATTATTAAAGCTAACTATCAAATCAATAACAAAATACATATACAAATATATCATAAATACAATTTAATATATAACTTATAGTACTTTGTATTTGTCCATGATATATTATTTTAAATCCTAAGACTTATATGAGAATTTCAAAATATATTTTTCATAAATAATTTCAAAGATATTAAAAATACAAATCTAATGTTTTATATTTAGATGTAAATGTTAATTCAAATAAAAATGATTAATACTATAATATAAATTTAAAATACTTTCTCTATTTTAGTGGAAAGTTGAATCCAAGTTTTTAATTCAACTACTAAATTAGCAGCTTTTACCGCTTGAATGGTCATAATCAAAGCTTATTTGTTGTTTTTTTTCTTTAATGCTTTTTCTTTCTATCCCCTATCAAGCTTTGGTTTGTTTGGGTAAAATTTCGTTTTACAAAAAATATGAAACTAATTCACTATAAAATCGCACACAAACAACCAAAAACAGCTCGAAGCATACAAATTAAAATCACAACGTAACTATTTTGTAAATTATAAAAGAATTAAATCATTACTTTCGTTTCTAGGAGATTGAAAGAAAATAAAATTAATGACTTTAAAATTATTTATTTTGTCTACTGTTTCCTGACTAAACTAAGACAATCCAAAACACTTCATAAACATTTTAATTAAAACACTCACTCATGCTCAAGGAGATGCAATATACTTTCATTGGAAAAGTATAGATGATCTCTCCACAAGAAGCTAAAAACTTCATGCTCAATTTTTTTCAATTCTTATACATAAATTACTTTTATACCAAGATGTAAAAAAACAAAAAATCCATAAACCCCATACACCAAAACAAAAAATGGCCAAACATTGAAGATTTCATTTTTATTCATGTATAGATAGCTTTTTATTAATACATGAAAACAAAATATACAAAAAAAAAATAAAAATCAAGTCCAAGAACATATCTAGGAACAGAGGGTGATGAAGTCAGCTAAATCTGAAAACAAAAACATGAGCCCTATTAGATACATGTATTAAACCCATGTACAAAGATGGAGACAGAAATAATGCAAACATGGTTTAAATGCTTGAAAAATAGCATAATCGAAGAAGAAACAAACATATTTGTAAAGAATTCAATGTTTTAAAAGTCATTGCCTAATCTGTGTCTACTTTCTTCCATATATTCCTTGCACTCTTCAGTAGAATACATAGACATGGGCAAGAGGGTTAGGTTAGAGTAGAAATCCATAAGAGAACAAACAAAAAACATACATAAAAACTCAATAAAATAAGGAACTTCTAACCAGGTAAGACAAACAATAACTGGATCTAATAACCTTGCTTTTGTGTCACGATATAGGAAACTTAATTCATGTGTGTTGGTGCATAGATATGAGCAACTGTAACTGTGTTGGAGCAAGGCAGCGACTGTGGTACATGTAAGAACACAAATGAAGACAAATAAGTAAAAAATGAATCTGCAAGAACTTAAATACAACTTTTAGGAATCATACATGTAAGAACACAAATTAGTATAAAAAAATAAAATGTTAAATTAAATAGAAATCTAAACCTAACAGAATTGGTAGAAACTAAAATCGAACCAACAAATCTTAAGATGGATTTGTTTTTAGATCTAGGGTTTTGACAAGATCTATAACGAAGAAGAGAGAGAAGCTCTCCGATGTGATAAAGGGAGTGGAAGAGATCATGGTGGTTCTTAATGGTAGTTTGAAGAGGAGCCGACTGGTATTGATGTCGGCTGATGTTGTAGATTTTAAATGGGGAGAGACGATGGAGAAATGAAAAGAGCAAATATTATGGGTGGATAACGTAAGGGGTGTTGGTGTCGGCCGTTAGGTTTTGTTTCGAGAGTACGGGAAAAGGAGATTTGTTTAAGGAGGGTTTATACGCAGAGATGTAGACGAACAACAATGGGGTGATCTGTGTGCTTTCATTTTACATCGTCGGATGGTTGTAGCAAATCAACGGCCCAGTTGGCTATCTGTGTGGTTTATTTCTTTGTAGATTTCACCCGTTCAACATTCACACATTCGGGTTATACCTCTTTCTAATTCGTTGTTTTATTTTGACAATGATTACAATATATTAAATCCTCACCGTTCATTTTGGATCCAAAGGTTCATAACTTGTTTCCTTGAGTTTTAAGACAATTGTCTTAATTTGTAAAGGGTCCACATTTATAAACACTTTATAAGATGGTGTGTGTGTGTGTATATATATATATATATATATATATATATATATATATATATATATATATATATATATATATATACACACACACTAAGTGTGAGACCCATGTATTATATGGGTTAATTAAAAAAAAGTTAAATATTAAGGTCAAAATGTTTGAGAATTTTGAATTTATAAGAAAATAAGAAAAATAATGATTTATTATAATGAAAATGTTTTTTTATCTTTTATATTTAAACAAATAATTTAAATAAAGAAAAAAACTAATGAGCCTTAATTTTGGAAATTTTGAAATTAATAGGTAAATTTATTAGTGAAATTAATATCTATTTATTACTACATTTATTGCAATTATTACATTAAAATATTATGTAGAATTTAATAAAATAGAAAAACTCATAAAATGACATTTGGAATAAATTAATTCAAAATAACCACAAAATGATATTTAACAAATTGAATGACAATGTGACAAGTGGCAAAAAAAACATTCATTTATTATAGAGGATATATATGTTGGATTAGGTGTCTTAGCCCATAACTATAATTAGTATGTACTTGACCCGAGAGTAGCATGGTTTATTTCGGTTTGCCTTCACTAAACAATTTGACAGGATGGATATTTGAGAAAGAGGTTATTTGTGATTTATTAATATATTATAAGTATAATATCTTAATTAGGAAATCATATTATTTAATTAATATTGGTCAAGAATTAATTTGGAATTAATTTAGTGATCAAAAGAGATTAATTAAATTAAGGGGACTGATTAAGTAAATCAGTAATACATATAGTTTGGGCCAATGATCCATGATTGATTAGTGATGGACTAATTTTATGTGAGAGTCCATGAAGTGTTATTCCATAAGGATTATCATGCGGATTATTGGATTAGAGGCCCAAGAAATGAATTAGGGTTTACAAGTTGAAACCCTAGGAATTCCACACTATAAAAGTAACCCCTTAGCTCCAAATTCACCACCCCAAGGATTCTAAGAGAACCCTAGCCGGATTTGGTGGTTCTAGCCTCTCTTTCAAAGTCCTCCATTTGTTCATGGTGTTTGTGACTTGTTTGAGGCATCACACTTGAGGTGCTAAGCTCTTGAAAGGCCAACAACTACAACCTACAAATAAGAGGTATTCTTCTAACTAATTTTATGATTCATGTACCAAATTTGTATGTTAGATAGGTTTCATGCTTTGGATAATTTTTTGTTGCATGTATAACTAGAGAAAACTTAGATCCAAAGCATTATGGTTGTATGTGCACCATAGGAGTGTTATGGTACTTAAAACCCAACAGTGGTATCAGAGATATGAGTTGTTTTCTGTTATATAGATGCATTGTTTAATTGTTCAAAGTTAAAAAACCCAAAAAAATTGTCAGATTGCTGGACTTGACGAGTCCCATGAGTGGACTCGACGAGTTGGCTCACATGACCATGAACTCAACGAGTCCATAGCCTGGCTCGACGAGTTGGCTCATTAGATGGACAAATTTTTCGAGTTTTTGGCATGTTTTGGATTAGGATCATTACCACAAAATGTTTTTGGTTCATAATATTCGATTTTACTGATATGGTAATGATTGTCCCCATCCGATAACATGATGATTGTCAAATTCTAAGATAATTACTTGATTTTGTGAAAAACTAATTATTTGTAGAGTTTGAAATTATCTTGTCATATGAATTGAATTAGTTCAAATTAGTAAAAGATAAAATTATATGATTATTTTATTAGTTTAAAATTTGAACTAAATGGCTTTGAAGAGGTTCATAACTTGCCCTCAAGGTATGGAACTTGGAAATTCTTTTTTTATGACTAGAGAGTGTTATAAAACTTTCCATCAAGTTTTGGAACTCAAAAGTTTTTTAAGGAGTTACAAAACATGTCATCAAGTTTGGATTTCAAGAGTTTTTTAATTAAGTTTTGGAATTTGAAAAGTTTAATTAAAAGGTTTTAATTTGAAATATTGAATTCTAAAACATTTAGAAATTGAAAGGTTTCAAAAGGGTTTATAATTTAATATTTAATTAAATAGTTTTTAATTTTGAATTTTTTATAACCTTGATACTTTGAATAGTTTAATTACACATTATGGAATTTATTAAATTGATTAAAGTGTTTAATTAAAAGAGAATTAAAAAATAAATAATCATATGGTTTAAAGTTAATTAACTTAAATTTTTAATTTATTAATAGATTAACCCACCTAGTATTTTAAATGTTTAATATACACCCTTATACTATATAAAATTAAAAGTTTAATATATTATATATGTATAAGTTAAAAGTCAGTCTTACCGTTAGTAGGCCTCATTCACGAAGGTGGTTTATAAGGGGTGTTTAAGGAAGCGGCTTGTAAAATGACCGTCATTGGGTATCCATTCTTACCCATTGCACTCTTTACTAGTGGAGAGTCGTTAGCCGAACGAGTTTGATAGGACATTTAAATCCTCATTAAAAGTATAATGAAATATTAAGTAACTAAACCCTTTATAAATTCCCAATTTTAGTTACTTAGAAAAAATGTGAATTTGATGATAACCCATGAAATTACACATTGCACCTTATTAGTTGTTAGTGGAGCGTGTGAGGTTAACCGACACACTAATATGGGACTAATGAATGATAGCAATGGGTAGCTCGTAGTTTGTCATAGATCAATGAAGCGTGTGTGGTTAACCAACACATTGATTAGGTGATAAATGACTTCGAGAGTACCAAGCTAATTTGCATGGTTTTTCACACCTTGTTTGTGATCCTTGGCATCCCAGTAACAAACTTGAAGGTAATAATCGAGATTAAACATACCTTTGAAAATGTTCAATGAATCTCAAAGAATCTAGGAATTTCAATTCATTTAAAACCTAATGCACTTTTTCGTTTTTTATGGTGGAAATTGGTAAATCGTCATTTACCTACCTTCAAATATTTTACAATTGGATTACGACATCCCTCTTCTAAATTGTAGAATATTGTGTTGGGTCCTAGCCTTAATATTTGATTTTAGGTGTTATATTAAGGAATTAAATCAACTAACTTGAATTTCTCCTCTTATAAATGTCTAGCTCAAACAACTATGGTATGCCTTATCATGTTGGAAAAAGCTTTCCACATGAAGATGATATTCCATAATATCATACTTCACTCCCTCCACTTCCTCCAATAATTCCCCCTGACCCACATGTTCGTCGACTTGAAAAGTTCAAGGTCACTCAAACCCTATTGGCAAGTGAACACCAAGATGGAAGGTTTGTGTGTGCATGTGTCTTGGAGATAAAGTCACACATTGACAGACTGGGAATGTTAGGAGTCGTTGTGTCGAGGAAGTTGGCTGTTGACTTGGTTCTTTAATCACTTCCTAAGTCATATAGTGAGTTCATTAAAGATTACTATATGACAGACCGCGGAATGACCCTTATTAATCTTACCTATTTGCTAATTGTTGTTGAATCTGCAATGATTTGGCGCACTGGTAAAGCAAATGTGATTGGAATATATACTTCCCAAGCTTCCATGGACATTGACAATGGAAACATTGGAAGTCCAGAAAAGTCTTCTCCTCCCAATGGAAAAGGATTAGCCAAGGTAAAACAGTTTGACCTAACGGTAAGGAGAAATGCTAAGTCTGAGATTGTCCCTTGTGCCATTCTGAAACAGTCTGTTTGTTTCTATCGCCAAGATAAGGGGCATTGGATGCGAAGCTACTGTATCTACCTAAAGGACCATACGGATGGTAAAGTCAAAATGTATGACTTTGCTTCAGGTAAGTCCACTATCTAACTCTATTAAGTTCCAATTTGAAGATTCTTAATACATGATGTGATGAGATCACATTTTGATGTTTTGTATGATCAAAGAAGAGAAAGGAAGCTTAAAGAAAGAGCAGGCTGAGTCTAATCACGAAGAGATGGATTTCGATCGCATGATTTGATGATCAGAGTTTTGAGCTGCAGCTTAGGAGTTATGAAAAATTGCTTAGGAATATTTAGAAACATATTTATCATATGTACTTGCATTGTAAGGAAAAGTTTTCCGCATTTTGTAAATAAATAAAAAAAATGATTTTATCTTATTTTACATTTCCTTGCAACGACATTTGTGAAAATTGATGTTTGTATGTTTCTATTTTTAGCAATATGGATTTGATTCTTACGTTTGTGGTAGTGTCTAAATTTATCAAATAAGGAAAGATTCTCATCACCAAAGTTTCAACTGGACAGAAACTTGGAATCATGCAACTTGTATTGTATGATAAATGAGAACCTTCATCTTTGGGAAATTAAGACTAATTCTTTGTTCACATATAGATGTGAGTCAAGTAAAGGACTAGGGGATCTAGTACACACTGTTGTGCACTGATCAGGTCCACCACAAAGAACGATAAGACTATTCATCATGATTTACTAAAAGCTTAGTGAATATGATTATGCTTACAAGATTAAGTATAATTTTGAATCATTGAAAAAGTTTCAATGTATAGCAGAACGAATAAGAAGAATCAATTAGGCAGAAAGATAAAAGTTTCTCCAATCTAAAAGTAAAGGAGAGTACTTTAGTATCGTGTTTTATGATCATCTTAATGATTATAGAACCATAGCACAATTGATCCTCTAAGAACACCTTAGTGCACTTGTATGACTAAGAAGAGGAATTGTGAATTGTTGAAATGGTTAAATCAAGAAGTAAATCATACTTCGTTCCAAAATCAAGTCTTAGAGTGATAATCCAAGATTCTGTCTTGAGTGACATGTGCTAAGAAGGTTTGTAACACATCATGAAATGTGGAGTAGAAAAGTTTTTTTGCTCTTGAACATTTGGAATTGGTAGTTGTGATGTTTTGGATAAAACAAAGACCAACTAAGACCAAATTAAATGAAGTGTTTTTCTTGATAAGAGCCCACACTAACTCTTGAATATTTGTTTGTCAAGGAATGGTTATTGACAAAAAATCTTATATGTCAATAGGTCAGTGGGAGTCTTAAAAGACCTTGAAAAGTTTCACACTACTAGAAAAAAGGCCTTTTACGACGCTCATTGCGCGTCGTAAAACGCTCAGACGACGCGCAAATGCGTGTCAAGGAAGGCCCTGTCATAAAGAGAGACGACGCGCTTTTGCGCGTCGTCTATAGACGACGCGCATTTACGACGCGCATTTACGACGCGCGGTTACGACACGCAATGCGTATCAAGGAAGGCCCTGTCATAAAAGAAGACGACACGCATTCGCGTGTCGTAACTTTACGACGCGCGTGTTAATGACACGCAATGCGTATCAAGAAAGCCCCTGTCAAGAAAGGCCATGTCATAAATGAAGATGACATATATTTTTGCGTATCGTAAATTTAAATGTTTAAAAAAAAATAAATTTATATATTTATTAATTTTTAAATTAAATTTTCATTTAATTTCTTATAACAAAAATAAAATACCATATACAAAAAATACAATCCATTGCATAATATAAAATAAATTGCACAAATTATAATGTCATACAAAAAATCATTCAAATGTTAAACAAAAATAATACATTGCTAACATGTGTTATACATTCCTATAAAACTAACAAATAATCATACAACTCTGTTTCTTACTGGAAAGGAAAGCCAAACATGATTACAAGTCTCCCTTAATCTTGAACTTCGCCACCACCGACGTAAGAAAAAAACTGCGTATAAATATCAAAAAACAAGATATGAGCCAATCATTCTATGACTCAAGGAAAAATATCATTAGAGAAATGTGAAAAAAATATGAAACAAATGAATGAAAGTGCATTGCTATTTCTTTAATACATACTACATAGAGTAAGACTTGGACATCATCTATAGTTTTGAAGGACATTAATGTCTCCCTATGTTGCACATATTAAAAATAAAAAAGAACAAAATTAAGTAACATATGGATTCATATATCTATCAATTGTATTGTAAATTGTAAATTAAATAAATAAGCATTAAGCATACATACCACTACAGATGCAATGCCAGGAAAAAGGCCTGAGCATATAATGGCGCTAACCGATGATTGATTATGACTTAATCTGTTGCTAATCCCCGATTTAGTCTCAAGTAATTGAGCATCTTTTAAAATATGGATAAACGATTCCTTAAAGAATGTATAGCTTGAAGTGTTTGAGCATAAAGGAAATTCCTCCAGCAATATTTATAAGCATATCCTTCTCTTTCAGCTTCTTTCCATCCTTCATATTCACACACAAGTGCCATATGATCATTGTAATCCTTTGCAGAAAATATTGATTTTGTTGTACTAGCTTGCTGAAATAGACATACAAAAGATATCAGGAAAAGACCAAAATGCCCTTGTGTGAAAGTAGTTGGATTACTCACGTCTTTGTTCTCTTGAGGCAAAAGAAAATGATCCCTGACACTAAGTCCAGCAACAATTGTAAGAATATGATCAAAGCAACGAAAAAAAAGCACCCATTATTAGCATTTTCCCTAATTTCGAATCCAATGGAAGCATTACCAGATATTTACGTATATTTTGAAAAAATGAGAAAAGATAATCTTAGGAAATAAACTTTTATAAATATATTAATATAAACTAACCAAGATGTGTAAGATTTTCATTTACATCTAATGCTCCAATCATCTTTGAAAAATCCACAACATTTTGGATTGATTGTGGGAAAAAGGGAATTGCTGAATCAAATAGATCTTAGGGCATTTTATTTTTTCCATTAAGTGTTGAATATGATTAACGATGTATGTCTGGAGTTAGTGTTGTATACATAAGACTATCTCTTTTTTAGACTGCATGAATTGCCTGAATGTGAGTAAATGACAATTTTACCCTTCTATGTGACACTTACCTACTGTCTGTTATTGTGTGTAAATTCTAGGCCTTAGAATTTGATATTTGAATATAGGGCAAACATTAAAGTGTGTATGTATTAAGCCAAAAAGAAACGCCCCTATAAATCAATGACAAACAGACATAATTCAATCAATTTTTTATAAATTATTACCTTCCATGAACAACAATAGCAAAAACCCCAGTTTTTTCAATTCGTCTGGCCAATTCTACATATCTCCAGTTGAGTTCAAGAGGCGTATTTTGCATGTTATTGGTATGCATAAATTCCCCTTTAACGTTGTCAAAATCCGCATTACAGTATACAAAATGATATAGCTTCAAGAGACTTTAAACAAACCTTTTCTTCAACCAATGATTTAGCTTCTGGGGGAGTAGGAAAAGGGAACTTCGTAATCTGAAACAAGTCAAACAAAAAAAGAAACTCAATGCTACATATGAATATGATACAATCTCAGACAACTATCATATAAGAAGAAAAAAAATCATACACATTGTCACTAAGGCATATCATCAAACAATTGGTGTGCAATAAAGATCTACTTGAATTAGGATTCCTAAGTTTTTTTTTATTACGTCTAACTATTCATAAGTAGTAACATGTGGTTTGATCACGCAACAACAAAGATTTTAGCACGCCAATTGATCAGGCTTAGACAACAAATAGCCAACCTACAAAGTAGTCGGGCTCAAATGAGGGGCATAGCAACACATACACAGGTAAAATGAGGGAAGTACCTCTATGAATTTTTGGAAGACTAATTGTTCTGATATATGGGAAAAACTTCATATTTCCAAAAATGCCCCTGAAAATTCCCCTCCTCAGGCATCTCCTCCATCAGATGGAATAAGTTCCACTGCTAAAATTCCTTCCTTGCCCCCGACATCAAATATAAATCCACTTGAAGATTGTCCAGCAAGAAGAGGCAGGAATCGGTATAATCTGGGAACATATTGAATAAGAATAACTATTTGGAGAAGAAACTTTGCATAACCAGTCCCTGGTGATGAAAGCCCATTTGGTTGGACGAATAATACAATCATCTGTAGTAGTACATAAGTTGTTATCTTATATGAGGAACAAACAGCAAAAACAGTGAATATGTAATTAAAAGTAATGTTAAGTAAATTGTTTGGGGGCAACTCATTCAGTCTACTCAATCACATTTCAGAAGAAAGCAATCATCAGGTCTTTACATTCTTCAAATTAAATTGAACTTAGTTCATGATAAAAAGTGAAGCATATCCAGCAATTTAACTACAGAAAAAGAGAAAATCGTCAGAAGAAGCCAGAAGACATTAAGGCATACCTGTTTAATGCCTCTGCTTAAGCTCTATCAAACGAACAATGGGGGAAGTTATAAAAATGTGTGTTTAAATAAGAGGATGATAAGAAACAGCCAAATGAAAGGAGAAAACCAAGATTTGAGAAGGAAATTCATCGATTGAACGTAGATTTAGGGCATATGTATCAGGTTCGCTAACATATAGAACTAGAATTTGGAGTGAGAGTGACTAACCTAAAGCAAAATGACATGGTAAAGGCCTTCCAAGTCTTCTAAGAATTTTCATCTCATCATATGTTAATTTTGGTTGAACTCCAAAGGGGAGAAGCCTGAAGTGTTTCCTGTATCCAGGAACAATTGAGATTTTGAGTGAAGCATAGCCACATAGGGACCAAATTTGTAATTTACTCTTATTTTATATAAGTAAAATGCTATAATCAAATTTTTATACTTGTAAGGACTCCTTTTGAACTTTTCAACAACTGATAGAAGAATTTCTATATACTTATTCCTTCCCTCAGCCTTAGAATCCAAAATATCAGGGAGGAAGGAAACAAAACAGATGGCAGCTGAACCACATTTCTCTTCCATCACATCCTAAAATGGAAAATTCATGATTTTACCAGGGGCAAAAAGGGAAATCCTAAAAAATTATAAAAGGGATTCGAAAAACTCACTGAGCTAGTCAACTTTATCACTTCAGGAGGAGCAACATTTGTTTCTAGTTGAACAAGGGCAAATGATTGGACTCTCTTTATCTGCACCAAATACTAATATAGTTGGGAACCCTTGTACCTTAAACCTTCTCATTAAAGACTGAAAGAAAAAAAAAACATAATCAGTTAGTAATAATAAAAAATAATAATATTGTTTTAGATAAAAAGAATAGGAATTAAAGATTACCTTTTCGTCATCATAGTTCACATGTCCAAGCTTCACCTTTCCTTGTAAATTCTTTGCAGCCTTCTTCCATTCAGGTGCAAGCTTTTTACAATGTCCCCACCTGAAAAAAATAACATATATATAAAAATTTATAGTGCTAAAATATATACTACGTTGAAAGCTGCCTAAAAAATTTAAATCCAAAAAGTCAAATTAAAATTGTAAACACTAAATTAAAGGGGTTTTTAGTATGATTATGATTATCTGACTCTTTAATGTTAAGAATTAAGATAACTGGATTTAATTTAAACATCTTTACCTGAGCTATGATAGGGTTACTAGCATCATCAAATGGTGTGAATACAAACTCAAACATGTGCTTGACAGATAGCTTCCCAAATAGCAGCTAGTTCTAAGCCAATAGCTATAAGCTGAAAGGGAAAAATCATAAGCCTTTTTCTTGATAGAGAAGATGAAATCAAGATATGAATGAGAAATTGCCTACCCTGTTATTTGTTGAACGACCGAAGAAATAGGGCAGGGTAGAAACATCCTTTTCATACCTTAGTGCAATCACACCTTGGGCTTGTAAAATCGGGGTTCTTCCCTTGGAAACTTGAAGAAAAAAAAAGAGGAATACAATATCGGGTGAAAGGTAGGTGTCTTGAATACAGAAGTAAAAAACCTAGAACAGATAAGCTAAGCAAGTAGAGAAACAAGAGATCAGTGCATTTTTTGGAGTAAAAGATAGTAGTTGGAGATCGAGATCTGGAAAAGGGGAGGAAAGAGGAATGAGGGAACTGACCTAGAAATTGGTGAGGATGGTGATGAGGAAGCAACCACTAATACAACTAATCGCAAATGAATCCATGATGACTAATAGATTAGGAGCCAGAGCCACCACTAGCACCAATACCGCCACCGGTAATCTAGAAAATCGCACCAGAACCTCCATTGCTTTTTCCAACGACGCCTTCAACAAAACCTTAACGTGTCCGACGACCATCACCACCAGAGAAGACGTCGAACATCAATGAGAAAATCAACACCAACAGGAATGAAATCAGATAATTAACCTTTTTCCTCCTCCTCATCCTCATTGTTTTCCCTAAATTCCTCCTCACCATAACCTCCGATCAAAAAAAGCCCTAGCTACGTTGTGCAGACTTAAAGAGTCGATGTGGGTTGGAGGTAGTGGAGGTGGGTGAGGGGCGGAGATGAAGGAGATGATATAGATGTTAGAGAACAGATCGATACGAATGTAGGAGAAAAAGCGGGGTTCAAAATTTTTTGGGATTTCATTTTCCCTCTTAGAAGAGAAGAGAGACGCGCGTTCCTTAAAAAAAATATAAAGCGACATTCATAGAGGGCGCACATTTTTTATAAAGTGCCCTCCGTGTTTTTAATTTTTTTACATGAGACACTAATTTAACGGCACGCAATAATGCGTGACCTAAATCCTAAATTTTTTTGAAGAGATGACACATTTTTAATGTCACTCTCTTTTGCGTAACATAAAACAACGAGTGTCGTGGTTTGCGCGTCGTAAAAGGGCCTTTTTCTTGTAGTGTCAAGAACAAATTAAGAATAAACCAATTGTTAATCACTAGCACACAACTCGAGGTTTGTAACCTATCATGTTGACATATTGTTGTTTCTATACCCATTTCAGTTAAAGTTGACTACGTATGTGAGCTATATGAGTTTTCAATTGTTTGCATAAGGCAAAGCACCTTGATCAGTGAAAGATCATTAATCAGTAAGGGTGAGCTGATTAACAACTTGGAAGATATGGTAGGCCCTTGTGCTACCAATTGGCAGTAAATTAAGATTGAACAAGTTCAGTCCATATGAGTTTGAATTTGCCATAGACCTTATCTAATGACAATGGAAGCAAACGACAATTTCACATGGATAGAAACACATACACCATAAAATCTAAGTGACATAAGGTTTCTCTCCAATTCATGAAAATGATTGTGAGGAAACGCTTTCACTAAGTAGATTTTAAGAAGATGGCAGTTGTGTTAATTGCATTCTCAACTTCGATTATGATTACGACATCCCTCTTCATAGTTTGAATTGGGAGAAATGGCAAATAGTTTGAACATTTAGAACTTATTGCTGTAAGTTAAGAATAGTTTAGACACACATCTAATAAAAGGTGTATGAGCTTAGATAAAGGCTTATCAAAGCATCTCGTATCAGAAAGCTAAACTTTGGTAAGAAAGTCAATAAGTATTGATTTCTAGAAGTCCAACTGATTTTTGGATACATGTCAAAGCTAGTGGGAGCATAAGTGTTATGCTAGTAAAAATACAATTATCATGATAGTAGGAGCATGATTCTTATGTGAAGTGTTGCAAGTTAGCAATACTGGTTATAAGAAACAAAGGTTAAGAATTTGCAAAGTTGAAAAAATTTAAAAAGTTATTTTCTTATAGTAAGGGAGAGGATATTTATACTTTATTTCGATTCTAAAAATTTAGATTGAAGTATTAATCAAACATAGTCATGGATATATGAATACCATGTTAAAATATTTCAACATTGGAAATTCTATATATGGAAATATTATAGCAAAAGACTGGTCAGGTATCATGTCTTTATGTAAGACATTATGAATCGTGTTCCATATGCTTCGGGTATAGGATTGATTGCATATGCTATAATATTCACCTGTTCAAATTTTCCAAATGTCTAGGGCTTTGAGTGGGAAAAGGGACCAGAACTGGTTATGACTGAAAGTTATTAAAAAACTATTAAGGACAATCCAAGGTTTGCTAAGGATTGGTCACTTGTGGGCAGTTGGAAGTATAGTAATGGATGGACCATGTTGACATTATTATGAATATACATGATTCTATTTATATAGAATTATCATATGGCATATATGGAAATGTTTCCATAATGGAAGTTGGATATCAAGAATCTATGAGTAATTTAGAAACTTTTATGCAAGAAGGATGTTTAAAGGAATGTGTTTTGAATATGAGACTTTGTATCTATGGAATTGTCTTGTAACAATTTCCAATGGAAAGTTTTGTAATTGGCAAAATCTTTGTGACTTGTGTACATAGTCGTTACAAAAGGATCATTGCATATAAGCTTAGAATATAACAGATTACAGTAAGTGGCAAGGACTCGGTATTCTTATACTTGCGATAAGGATTTGGAATTGTGAAATGAGTGTCATTGGAAATGTTCACAATTGATCTATTTCAAAAAGTAAGGACCATAGGTAAACAAAGTGTGCATGCTTGGAGCATGGGATGACTATTTTTTTAATTCAAGTATTAAGTTGATCATTCGAAACATTATACATTGAATAATGTGTAATCAATATGGTGATTAAATAAAAGGTGTTTTATTTATATTCAAAAGTTTTAAGACCATATTGGATTCGATTATTCTTATGTTTCATTTCACACGTTTTGACTTCTCGAATAATAAGATTATTTAAACCATCCACAATTGATCATACCTAAGAAGTAGGTATTGAGGCAAGACTGTCATGAATCCATCTGTAGATTGTCTAAGTGTTAGACAAAGCACAAGTTTGTTGTAGTATTTATAAGGACTCCTGTAATAAGATTTGAGTATTGGATTAAACCCATGCTCATATGAATCACTTCATGGATTTTATCACAAGTGATTGTGAGATGATAATATCTTATATTCTTGAAACAGATAGATATGAGTTGTAGTTTGCAATTCGGTTGCACATTGATGATGGGTAAACACAGTAGTAACTTGGTGTTATAAAACGTATTGTTATGTGTGATTTGATGAGTACATAGAGAAAGCATATGAGTCGAAGTTTATCCATTCCTTTTAGCCTAAGAGGGGTAAAAGCGATATATGTGGGACCCTCGATGATTCAGTGATGACACCCTAAGTGCATGGCCAAGCCTTGACTTATTTGATTTGTTCAATTAGTTGGTCGTCATAAATCGGAAATCGGAAAACAACACATGGACAGAGAGAATGATTATAATCCATGTCTCATGTCCCTACGATATCCAGAATGGAGAAATATATGATCTCTTATTTAATGGATGTGTCATTGACTAGGTCAGAGTTCGACAATGGCTTTTGAGAGCTACGATTGCTAGTCGGGTTTTGAAGTCGTACTTGTAGTTAAAGTTGTTAGACTTATTCAAGTGGGAGGCTATTGGATTAGGTTTCTAAGCCCATAACTATAATTGGTATGTACTTGACCCGATAGTAGCATGGTCTATTTCGGGTTGCCTTCACCAGAACAATTTGACAGGATGGATATTTGAGAAAGATGTTATTTGTGATTTATTAATATATTATAAGTATAATATATTAATTGAGAAATCATATTATTTAATTAATATTGGTCAAAAATTATTTTAGTGGTAAAAAGAGATTAATTAAATTAAGGGGACTAATTAAGTAAATTAGTAATACATATAGTTTGGGCCAATGATCCATGATTGATTAGTGATGAACTAAGTTTATGTGAGAGTCCATGAAGTGTTAATCCATAAGGCTTATCATATGGATTATTGGATTAAAAGCCCAAGGAATGAATTAGGGTTTACAAGTTGAAACCCTAGGAATACCACACTATAAAATTAACCCATTAGCTCCAAATTCACCACCACAAGGGTTCTAAGAGAACCCTAGCCGATTTTTGTGGTTCTAGCCTCTCTCTCAAAGTCCTCCATGTGTTTATGGTATTTGTGATTTGTTTGAGGCATCACACTTAAGGTGCTATGTTCTAGAAAGGCCAGCAACTACAACCTACAAATAAGAGGTATTCTTCTAACTAGTTTTATGATTCATGTACCAAATTTGTATGCTAGATAGGTTTCATGCTTTGGATAATTTTTTGTTGCGTGTATAACTAGAGAAAACTTAGATCCAAAGCATTAGGGTTGTATGTGCACCATAGGAGTGTTATAGTACTTAAAACCCAACAATATATATATATATATATATATATATATATATATATATATACATATATATATATATATATATATATATATATATATATATATATATATAGGGCGGGGTTCAATAGAGAACCATAATTAACAAGGAACCAATGAACCAATCGTGAGCGTCAGAAATCATACTAATCAACGAGCAAAGAAATAGATGTACACTTGTATATTGGACACACACATCAGATTATACTAAAAAATCCACCTCTTTACCAAAACACCCGCCTCTGTTTTTCGTTAAAATGTTTTTATTCCACATCTTTTATCGGAAAAAAACCGAATATGTCGTTGTTCACGATTTTTCGTCATCTTTTCATAGAGATCCATGTTGATATATAAAAAACAAACTTTTTCATAAAAAAAAAACCCACTTCGTTTTGTTATTTTTTTCAATATTTAAATTTAATTTTATTCAGAAAAAACTAATTATACCAAAAGTATTATTTTTTGTACTCTATTAATAAAGATCAACACCGATTAAAAAAAATCTCAATACGTTCAAATTCATACTGTGAATCTAAACTGTAAAATATTTCAATTTTTATGTAACACCCCGTTTATTAAATAAGTAAATATATAGTAGCCCTAAAATCAATAATTATATAGCAAGGTGTTGGTCTCGAGGAGCTAATTGTCACAACTTTAGAGATTGGGAGTTAAAAGTGTAAATTCAGATCCAGGTTGTAAATATCTATGAAGACAAGGGCTCCATGGTAATTATCAGAACTTAAGTTGAAAAGAATGAGAGGAGGAGGGATTAAAAGTGTTAACATGGATAAAGTTTGATCATTGGATTTAAATTTAAAAGAATTTAGAATGCTAAGGGCTAAAGAGTAAATTCCGGATCTAATTTGAAAAGGATTTGTGGAGGAGGGGCTGTTAGGTAACTGTTAGACTTAAAATGGAAGGAATTATTAGGAGCAGGGGTGTAATGGGTAATTATGGGAGCTATTTCGAAATTATTTCTGGAAGGAGGGACCATAGTTTTGATTATGGGAATTAGTTTGGATGGCGTCGGGTATATAACTACCGAAATCCAAACCCTAGCGGCGATTATCAGCCACCACCCTCTCCATCTTCAACTTCCGGTCGCCGCCACCTCCATAGGAACCCTTTTCAGCTGCCATTTACATCACTGAGTCTGACAACCACTGTTCCACCTGCTGCCTCGCCGATGAAACACCACCACAATTACTTTGCTGTCCGAGAGGTCGTATACACCGGAGAACCGCCGAGACCGTGGAAGTGAGATACGTTCGTCACTGTGCGAGTCGTGAGCAGAAATGGAGCTCACGGTAAGGACCACCGCCACCACCTGCAACTTCTTCTTCGTTCTTTCTATGGCCTGATGTCGTGTACGTCGACGGTAACCGATGGTGGGCTTTGGTCAGTGTTTCTGGGTTTCCGATCATCGCTTGCCACCCACAGTGGCTGAGTTGGGAAAGTTTTGGTCTTGAGATTGTGTTTACGTGTGTGCGCGTGTGGTTGCTCGGCTGGGAATCAAGAGAACCGCCGCCACCACCGTGAAGTGGTGGTTGTCACCGCAATTTGCTGTTGTGTCATCGTTGTTGTCGCTAGCATTGCTGCTTCCATCGCTAAACGCCACCAGGTGGGTGGTTGGGGTGCATTTTGCAAACTAGAAGCGTGTGTTTTTGTTGTGCGTGATTTTGTTTGGCTGGAAAATTGAGAACAACCACCACCACCACCACCGTGAGGTGGTGGCTGCCACCATGTGCCACCGCCGGCCACCACAAGGTAGTTGTGTGTGTGTTTATCTTTTAGTGTGTGTTTATTTTTTGGATTAAAGCATTGTAAAATGTAATTAGAAAGTAGAATAATGAAAAGAAACTCAAAACCACCACCGTAGGGTGCTGGCTGCCATCACCGGCCATCGTGTTGGGTGGCGGTGTGCTTAGTTTGTGTTTGGATTGCTTTTGGAGTGCTTGGACTCGATTGGACTAGAACCCTAACCGCCATCGCGTGCTGCCGTTGACCACCACTACCCGAGGTGGTAGTGGGTGGTGCCCGACTAGCGAAACCCTAATGGTCCTTATGAAACTCTAATGGGCCCAATGAAGCCCAAAGTGATCTAAAATCTTAACCATGTGACTAATGGGCTAGTATTTGGGTTGGAAACCCTAATTAGGGTTTGGAAAACCCTAATGTCATGAAACCCTAATTTTGGGGATTGATCGGGACCCGCACTGGAATTATTTGCTAAACTTAAAATAATTAATTAATAATCATTTGCAATTAATCTAAGGCAATATTGGACTTAATGGACTAAGTTCTTAATGGGTTAAGTGAGAAACACTTAACCCTAATCGTCATTTTATGTGAAAACCCTAATTTCACTTGGGCCTTATGTTGGGCCTTTCCATTGGGCTTTGGTGATCGGGCCAATAATGGGCTATTCAAGAACAATCATATGGAGTAGAATAATTGGATGGGCTTTAGGGTAAGGCCTATATGAGGGGTTGGGTCCAATTTGGAAAATTGGGTCATAGGTGGGCCATAATTGGGCCTTCATGATCATGAGATATTAGGCCATTAGAAATGCCAAATGTTGGACTGGACTAAATGGTTGGGCCTTAGAATAAGATCATGTAAAGGTTTGGGCCCAATTTGGAAAATTGGGTCATATGTTGGGCTTTGATTCGTAGTTTAACTTTTGGGCCTTTGGATTGGACCTTGAGTTGAATCAAGCTAAGATAGGGGTAAGGCGGTCTTTTACCCCAAGCATGGATTTATGATTTTTGTGTTGGAACCTAATTATTAATTGGGTGTTGTTTTGATATTGACAATTCAGGAAGCTGTCATCCAACAGCCAGGGTTTCATTTGCGGGACTTCAGCAGTGTGAGGTGAGTTACCTTCCAGTAGAGGTGGGTCTAAGGCACCAATGTCGGCCCACCAGTAGGTGATTATGTATGAGATGATTGTCTTTGTGATAATTGTTTGGTTTGGGTCTATCCGATATGCTCTATGTGCTAGGATGCTCTGATATATGTGTTAGTAGTAGTAGGGGTGAAATAGCCCCTAGATACCGGTTGAAACATATTAAAGCGGTAGTCAGTACCCATGCATGTCTAGCAGTATGTTCATGATATGATGTAATTGATGGGTTTTGAGTATTCTAACATCCCTAAGTGTACATGCAACCCTAGAAAACCTTGGATCTATGTTTGTCTAAAATACATGCAAAATATGATTTCCAAGGTTCATAATCCTATCTAGCATACATGGGAACTTTTAATCTGAAAGATGGCTAGAATTACATGCATTGTAGTTGATTTAATTCCTTGAAAACCTTAAGAGCCTAGAACGCCAAGTGTGATGCCTCAAATGCTTCACACAACACCAAATGCTTTTGGAATGACTTTTGAGAGAATGCAAACACTCTAAAAATTGGCCTAGCCCTCTCTTGTACTTGTTGTAGTCGATTTTGGTGGAAAAGGTGTTACTTATATAGTGTGTCACATCTAGGGTTACACCATGTAAACCCTAGAGTGACATGACTCTTCATTTCCATGACCCATGGGTTTGTAACTCCCATGGAGCATCCATGAAGCATCCTATGGGTTTAACCCAACTTGATAATCCATGGAGCCTTTTAGCCCACTATACAAGTTATGGATGATTTACATAATCAACCCATATATTTAATTAGTTATCTTTTGATCACTTAATTAATTCAAAATTAATTATTGATCAATACTAATTAAATAATACTATTAATATATTAGAACTTATAACATATTAATAAACCACAAGTGTTATTTCTCTCTTTTAGTCTATCCAAATGCATGATGCCATGCAATCCAAATGGACCATGCCGGGTCGGGTCAAGTACATACCAGAAATAGTTACGGATTTAGACACCTTATCCAACAGTCTCCCACTTGGATAAGTCTAATAACTATATCTGTAAGTATGACTTCAGGAACCGACCATCAATCGTATCTCTTTCAAGGTCTCTCGAAACTGAGAAGATGATGATGTGCCATTTAAGATAAGTGATCATATAATCCGTTGTTCTAGATATCAGCCAGACAAATACATGGAACAATGTCTTATTTGTTGTCCAACAGTTTGTTTCCCGATTTCCGATTTGTTTGACATAGAACTAAATTGAACACATCAATTCGGTTCTGACCGGGCCCGGTACATAGGTCAAAACAAAATCATCGAGGGGCCCAGATATCGCTTCTAAACCAAGAAGGAACAGATAAACTTCGACTCATATGCTTATTCTACTACTTGTTGAATCACACACAAAAGTACGTTTTATAACATCGAGTTACCAATGCGGTTTCGTACGATCAATGCATAACCAACACATAGACAACAAGTCATATCTCTAGGTTTGAATACTTATATGATATTACCGTCTCATGATCACTCGAGATAAATTCCATGAAGTGATACCAGTGAGCGTGGGTTGAGTCCAATGCTCAGAACTTATGAACACTCATGAGTGTTGTAGCCATGTCCAACAACTTAGACCTCTGCAACCATCTCATGACAGTCTTGAATCATAACTACTTCCAACATATGACCGATTGTGGAGATTCAAATAATATGATATACCAAACATAATTATTCTCGAAGTCAAAACATGCGAAAGAAATATAGTAAACAATTGACAAGATATATCAACACTTTACTCATAAATAAACACAAATTTTATTCATCATTAAATGTCAATTACACTTTGCACATTTCAAAATTATCTAACTACTGAAACTAATATCATCCTTCAGCCCTATGGCCCGAGCATGCTGGAGATGCTTGGCCCGATTCAGTCCCTTCGTGAGGGGATCTGCTGAGTTCTCATCCGATGATACCCTCTTTGCCATGAGGAGTCCTTCTTCTATTTGATGTCTGATGAAATGGTATTTTCTGTCAATGATCGATCCTACTGCATAAGCATAAGGTACTCGACTCATTTATGCTATCTCAGCCTCCGTACTCGGGCTCTGAGTTTTGCTCAGTCTAGCGTTACTCTGGATGGGTAACTCTCCTTTCTTGGAGTCCTGCATGCTGAACTTCTTCAGCACCTTATCCAAGTAGGTACTCTGACTAAGTCCAATTAGTCTTTTATTCCGGTCTCTCAGAATCCTTATCCCCAGAATTTAGGCAGCTTCTTCTAGGTCTTTCATAGAAAAACACTTCCCTAGCCAGGACTTCACTTCCTGCAAGGTTGGGATGTCATTTACTATGAGTAGTATGTCATCCACATATGGTACCAAAAAGCTAACTATACTCCCACTAGCCTTGACATAGACACAAGATTCATCTTCACTCCTCGAAAAGCCAAACTCCTTGACTTTCTCATCGAAGCAAAGATTCCATCTGCGAGGTGCCTGTTTCAATCCATAAATGGATTTGTCGAGCTTACACACTCTATTAGGGTATTCTGTACTGAAAAAACCCTCTGGATGACTCATGTAAACATCTTCAGCCAAACTTCTATTAAGGAAGGCGGTTTTGACATCCATTTGCCATATTTCAAAATCAAGGAATGCAGCTATGGCTAATAGAACCCTAATGGACTTAATCTTGGCCACTGGAGAAAATGTCTCATCATAATCAACTCCCTGAGTTTGAGAAAAAGCCCTTTGCAACCAGCCACGCTTTATAAGTGTGTACAATACCATCCATGTCGGTCTTCTTCTTGAAGATCCACTTGCACCCAACTGTCTGACGACTTTGTACATTGTCAACCAAGTTCCAAACTTGATTGTCATACATGGATTGTATCTCGCTGTCCGTTACCTCTTTCCATTCAGAAGACTGAGGGCCTGCCATGGCTTCCGCGTAACTGTTAGGTTCATCCAGACTTACCAAAGTCTCATCACTGATAAGTGTCTTACCTTCCGCAGTAATATGGAAACCATAATAATGCTCAGGTGCATTCCTAACCCTTGTGGAACGCCTCAGAGGTACAGACTTGTCAATTGGCTCAACATGAGTTTCCTCTTCAGGTTGAGTGCTAGGGTTAGAAGTTCCTTCACCACTTGACTCTTGAATTTCTTCAAGGTCAATTTGCCTCCCACTGTTTCCTTGGCTTATGAATTCTCTCTCTCGAAAGACACCCCTCCTTGCTACAAATACCACATTGTCACTAGGTCTGTAGAAGAGGTAACCAAAGGATTTCTGTGGGTAGCCGATGAAAATACACCTCTCGCTTCGAGGTTCAAGCTTATCATGAGTCTCGCATCTCACGAAAGCCTCGCAACCCCAAATCTTGATGTTGTCTAGTTTGGGAACCTTACCAGTCCACATCTCATGAGGAGTTTTGGCAACTTTCTTTGTAGGCACCAGATTAAGGATATGGGCGGCAGTCTCTAAGGCATACCCCCAAAATGAGATTGGTAGCAAAGCTCGACTCATCATGGAACGAACCATATCCAACAAGGTTCGATTGCACCTCTAAGCCATACCATTAAGTTGTGATGTCCTGGGAGGTGTCAATTGTGACATAGTCCCACATTCCTTAAGATAGTCGAGGAACTCTGTACTAAGATACTCACCACCATGATCGGATCGAAGCATCTTAATCTTCCTGCCCAATTGATTCTTGACTCCCTGTTTAAACTCTTTAAACCTTTCAAAAGTCTCTGACTTATGTTTGATTAAATAGACATATCCATATCTACTATAATCATCAGTAAAAGTTAAATAATAACGATTAGCATCCCTTGTGGCAAATTTGAAGGGTCCACGCACATCCGTTTGTACCAAATCCAACAAACCCTCACCCTTAGCACAAGAACCAGTGAATGGTGACTTTGTTATTTTTCCAAGTAAGCATGATTCACAACTATCATCTGACTTTAGGTCAAATGACTCCAAGACTCCATCCTTTTGGAGTTGGCTTATGCGTTTCTTGCTCACATGTCCAAGACGACATTGCCATAACGATGCTTTATCCAATTTATTATTATCATAAGAATCAATACACATTACATTATTTCCTAGATTATCTACAACAGATACAGCTTCATACACACCATCACAAGGTAATGCTTTAAAATAAAGAACATTATTAAAGAAAGCATTTAATCTACCATTTTCATTATCAAAAGAAAAGTAAACCCTTGTTTGTACAAAGCATGAAAGGAAATAATATTTCTTGCCATTTCTCGCGAATAACATCATTTATTCAATTCTAAATTAAACCCACTACTTAGCAACAAAGAATAAACTCCAATCATGGTGACAGGTGAAGCTTTCCTATTCCCCATGATCAAGTTTATCTTTCCATGCTCCACATTCTCACTTCTTCTTAGTCCCTGCAAATCAGAACAGATATGAATACGACAACCTATAACAAGGACCCAAGAGTTAGAATAGGGTGAGTTATTAGATAGAATAGTGTAAATACCTTCATGGTTGGGTTTAACTTTCCCATCCTTCACATCTTGCTGGTTCTTTGGGCAGTTCCGCTTCTAGTGTGACTTTTCATGGTAATAGAAGCATTCAGCCTCTTTTGGGTCAGAAGAAGGAGTGACGAAACCTTTCTTGGTTCCACTTGAAGAAGAGCCATCAAGGGTCCTAGCCTTGGTACCCTTCGAAGACCTTTTCCTCTTCTTCCCTCTATCTTTCCCGTTTGCCAAGATAGGGGCGGAGTTTGGAGTAGGAATGTTAACAACCGACTTACCTTTAAGACATGTTTCTGCGGTCTTTAGGAGTCCCTGAAGTTTGCTGAGTGTGACTTCTTCCTTATTCATGTGGTATGTCATGCGAAATTGATCATAGCATGAGGGTAAGGAGTGCAAAATGATATCTATTGCAAGCTCCTCAGTGAAGTTCACATTAAGCTTCAGCAAACGATCCACATACCTTTGCATTTTCTGCATGTGGCTCGTGATGGAGTCTTTGTCCTTCATCCTAGCTGTTATCATGGAGCAGATTATTTCATACCGCTCTTGACGATCACTCTGATGGTATCTTTCCATCATATCTTGGTGCATCTCAAAAGGGTAGTAGTCCTCATAGGACTTCTAGAGTTCAGCTGTCATAGTGGCCATCATGATGCATGCCACTTTGGTGGCATCTCTTTCATGAGTCCGGAAGTCAACGATCTCTTGTGGAGTAGCTGTGGACTCATCGATCTCCTTTAGCTCCTAATCGAGGACATATTCCTTGTCCTCGTAACGAGTCACCATCCTAATGTTACGGATCCAATCCATAAAGTTGGAACCATCAAAGATGACCCTCCCACATAGGTTCATGAGGGAAAAGGAGCTGGTTGGGTTTGAGCCAGAAGCAGTGTTGTTGGAAGACATCTGGAAAAAGAAGAGAACAATATTAGTTTAGATATTAAGAGATTCCTTAATAAAACACCCAAATGTAATATTAAGGCTAGGATCCAATCACAATATATTATAACTTAGAAGAGGTATGTTGTAATCTAAGTTATAACATATTTGAGAGGTAGGTGAATGACGATTCACCAATTTCCACCATGAAAAACAAAATATAAATATTAGGTTTTTTAATTGGTTCTTAGAAATTCTTAGATTCTTTTGAGATTCAATGAACTTTTCAAAGGCGTGCTTCAATCTCGAGTGTGCCCTCCAAGTTTTGTGACTGGGATACTGGGGATCACAAAACGAGGTGTGAAGTAACCATGCAAATCACTTGGTACCCTTAAAGTTCACCACTCAGTCGATGTGTCGGTTAACCACACACGCTCCGCTAATACTATGATAAACCTTAAGTCACCCTTTACCTACCTTGTTAAGTCCAAGTTAGTGTGCCGGTTAACCACACACGCTCCACCAACGACTTAAACAAAGTGTAAAGTGTAATTCCATGGATTAGCACCTTATTCACATTTTCCTAAAGTAACTAAGATTGGGAATTTAATAAAACATTTTAGTTACATTATAATATTCATCATACTTTTAATGAGAATTTTTAAGTCCTTGTCCTACCCATTCGGCTAACGACCCTCCACCGATCAAGGAAGCGGTGGGTGAGAGTGGACACCCATTAAGCTTCCATTTTATAGGCAGCAACCTTATACCCCCCCCCCCCCCCTTATAGACCAGCTTCGTGAATGAGGCCTACTAGCGGTAAGACGACTTGCTCTTATATATATATATAAACTTATAATAATATAAAGTATAAGGGTTGATTTTTACCTTTTAAAAATCTTGGGATTGGAACTAAAGTTTATTAAGTGACTTTACATGTTCCAAAACTTGAGAGCAAGTTTTGTAACTTTACAAAACCTTTCACATTCATAACTAATGAGTTATTAAAATGAAGACTCTTCATTTTATAACTTATGTGTTCTTTTAATGGTTTTTAACACAAAGAGACTTTTGGTTATCCATAACTTGAGGACAAGTTATGGACTCCATTAAAACACATAAATATCACGAATTAAACATTTAAACAGGTAATTCCTATGATCTATCAAAAACTCATAAGAACATGAATATTCATATCAAATTTTCAAGAACATATGAACACATAGAATCATGAAAATTTGATATTAGCCATTGTAAATGGATTAGAACAATCATTACACCATCTAAAACAGGTTTTACAACACCAAAACAGTTTAGGGTAATGTTTCTAGTCCATTTACAGCAGCAAAGCTCCAAAAACTGCTCACTGGATGACAAACTCATCGATTTCATCAGGGAACTCGTCGAGTTCATGCAATAACACATAAACTCAACGAGTTTTTGGCCAGAACTCGTCAAGTTTTTTTGTCTGGACTGTTTTTGGCTTTTGAAAAACAAGTTTGCATCAAGTATTTAACAAACAAGCCTAGGCTCCGATACCACTGATGGGTTTTAAGCATTCTAACACCCCTAAGTGCACATGCAACCCTAGAAAACCTTGGATCTATGTTTGTCTAAAATACATGCAAAATATGATTTCCAAGGTTCATAATCCTATCTAGCATACATGGGAACTTTTAATCTGAAAGATGGCTAGAATTACATACCTTGTAGTTGATTTGATTCCTTGAAAACCTTAAGAGCCTAGCACCCCAAGTGTGATGCCTCAAATGCTTCACACAACACCAAATGCTTTTGGAATGACTTTTGAGAGAATGCAAACACTCTAAAAATCGGCCTAGCCCTCTCTTGTACTTGTTGTAGCCGATTTTGGTGGAAAAGGTGTTACTTATATAGTGTGTCACATCTAGGGTTACACCATGTAAACCCTAGTATGACATGAGTCTTCATTTCCATGACCCATGGGTTTGTAACTCCCATGGAGCATCCATGAAGCATCCTATGGGTTTAACCCAACTTGATAATCCATGGAGCCTTTTAGCCCACTATACAAGTTATGGATGATTTACATAATCAACCCATATATTTAATTAGTTATCTTTTGATCACTTAATTAATTCCAAATTAATTCTTGATCAATACTAATTAAATAATACTATTAATATATTAGAACTTATAACATATTAATAAACCACAAGTGTTATTTCTCTTATTTAGTCTATCCAAATGCATGATGCCATGTAACCCAAATGGACCATGCCGAGTCAGGTCAAGTACATACCAGAAATAGTTATGGACTTAGACACCTTATTCAACAGTTATGTGAGAGTGGTAGTAGGGGGAATAGTCCCCATATCCGGTCGATAGGGCCGAGGGGTAGGTCGGACACCCCGATATGTCTGACAATATGATTTTTTTATGTTTCTATGTGGTAGTAATAGGGGTGAAATACTCCCCATAACCGGTTGACATAAACCGGAGGGGTAGTTCGGACACCCCGGTATGTCTGACAGGGGTAGGCTAGGCACTCCGGTATGCTTAGCAGGGGTAGGTGGATCACCTCGGTATGCTCAGCAGGGTAGGTCGGGCACCCAGATGTGCATGTTATGGGGTGGGTTGGGCACCCCGGTATGCCTAACAGTATGTGATTGTATTGTATGTGGTATGATGGCAGAACTCACTAAGCTTCGTGCTTACGGTTTTCAGTTTTGGTTTTGGGTAATTCGTTTTCAAAGGAAAGGAGTCAGCTCAATCGCAGCGCATCACACTATATTTACGCACATGAGATCTTGGGGATTACACTCTGATATTGTTTTATGATAACATGTTATGATTATTACTACTTTGGTTTTTGACATTAGATGTTATTATGGATTTTTTATTACTTATGGTTTTATACTAACTTATTTAAAAATGAAATTTTCAGCCTTGAATTTTGGGATGTTACGTTGTAACATTCATAATGTGAAAAAACTCGATCAGTTCAGACTGACACTATGAATATAAATTGTAAATATTTCAATTTGTAACATTCACAATGTGAACTTGACTTACTATTTCAACTCTTTGATCATTCTCATATTAACTTAGTGAAATTTACATATAAATCGAAATATATTACATTTAGTGTAACGTCCTAAAAATCATGAACACAAATTTCTTTTAAAACATTACTAAACCATAGCATTAAATCATTTCAAGCATACTAAAGAAAGGTTATATGACCGATCAGAGTAATTTTTCGCAAAACACTAATTCATTTTATCAGAGTAAACATCCCTAGCTAAACTTCTTGGTGTGTACCATGCAATCATCCCGAGCTTTTCCCTCCCCTACCGGAAGTACCTGAGACCAAAACTGAAAACCGTAAGCACGAAGCTTAGTGAGTTCCCCCATCATACCAAATACCATACATATCTACAGATCCATACATGCCATACATAACCCTGAGTCATACATATGCATAATCAAGTAAGGTGCTATGTGCCAAACATAGTCTTGCTCAGGTGCTATGTGCCAAACATAGTTTTGCGATTATGCCACGGGCCGCACGTGGTCTTCCTGCTCAAGCCTAGGGTCACTCCCTCGGTCTTACAGACAAGTGCCAAGGGCCACCCTCTGGTCTCCCTGATGGGTTTTATGCATAAGAACAATCTTATGTGCTCATACAAACCCTAATGATTGGATCTAGGCTTCTCTATTGAACATGCAATAAATCCAAGACTTGCAAACCCTAATCTAGCATACATAATTCGAAATTAACAGTATAAGAACAGATCTAAGTGATTACCTCTTTTAATTGGCTTGAAATCCTTTTAATCTTCTTGTTTTTGAGCTTAGAGTCACAAGTGTAACTCCTCTAATGGCTTACAAACACCACAAGCAAGAAGGCAACTTTGAGAGAGGAGGGAGGATGCTTAATTTCGGCCTAGGGTTTCTCTTGGGAAGCAAGTTGCCGAAAATTGAAGGCTAGGGGTCTTATTTATACTGTAGGCTGCTAGGGTTTCATTCTAAACCCTAATGGACAGCTTAGTCACCAAGCAGCCCAAGGAACCTTCTGGAATAAGGCCTTGGACGAAAATATGATGATCCTTCATCATAATTTCGTTCCCCCTTAGTCCATTAGGTTTCCCAGCCCAAAACACAAATATCACACATTTGACAGTTTATGCCCCTTTATTTAATTAATCTCTTTTAGTCACCAAATTAATTCCGAATTAATTTATGACTAATACTAACTAAATAAATATGATTTCTCCTTTAATATATTATTCTTATAATATATTAATAAATCCTATTATCCTCTCTCTTTCTCTCTCTCTCTCTCTCATCAAATTACCTTGTCAAGTTGCTTTGGTGAAGGCAGCCCAAAAGGACCATGCACAACCGGGTCAAATACATACCAAATATAGTTATGGGCTTAGACACTAATCCAACAGTCTCCCACTTGGATAAGTCTAGTAACTATATCTCACATATGACTTCAGAATCCGGTTTAGCAATCGTAGCTCTTATACGTTGCTGTCAACTCTGATCAAAATCTTGTCCTTTATATAAGGGATCATTTAATCCTCTGTTCTAGATATCATGCTGAGAATCACATGGAACATAGTCATACTTATTGTTCAGCATATTGTTCCTTGATCTCTGATTTGTTTGACATATAACTTAGTTGAACACATCAACTTTGTCCTGACCGGGCCCGACACATAAGTCAAACTAAATCATCAAGTGGCCATGCATCGCTTTTATCCTCTTAGAATAAAAGGAACAGATAAACTTTGACTTATATGCTTTTATTATTCACTGGCTAAATCATACACAACAATGTGTATTATAACATCAAGTTACTGATGTGTTTACGCATTGTCAATGCACAAGTAACCAATAAACAATAACCATATCTCTAGGTTTATAAATTATATGATATTATCGTCTTGCGATCACTCGTGATAAATTCCATGAAGTGATAGAAGCTAGCGTGGGTTTATTCCAATGCTCAAATCATAATTCATAAGCACTCATGAACTTTGCAGCAAACCTTTTCCATGTCTAAAACTTTTTATACAATCTACAAACAAATTCATGACAGTCTTCTTTCATATCTACTTCCAACATATGAGCGACTATGGACTGTTTGAAGAATCTTATTATTCAGGAAGTCAAAACTTGCAAAATTGAAACAACAGATAAATAATCAATACAAGATAGTATCTTTACTTATAGATAACACACCTTTATTCATTCATCAAATGTCAAGTACAAATTTATCCATTACACGTTTCCTATCTAATCTAAACTTATATCGTCCATCAGCCCAATGCTCCTAGCATGCAGCAAGTGCTTAACCCTGCTCAGTCCCTTCGTAAGAGGATCTACAGGGTTATCTTCTGACGATACCCTCTTCACTATGAGGAGTCCCTCTTCCACCCGATGTCTAATGAAATGGTATTTTCTGCCGATATGTCTGGATCTGCCGTGATCCCTTGGTTCCTTGGTTAAGGCAACCGCTCCTTCATTATCACAGAAAATCTCCATGGGATCCTTTATGGATGGCACAACTCCAAGGTCTCCTATGAAGTTCTTCAACCATATTGCCTCTTTCGACGCTTCACTTGATGCAATGTACTCTGATTCACACGTTGAATCAGCCACAATCTCCTACTTGGAACTTTTCCAAGTCACTGCTCCTCCGTTAAGGGTAAAGACCCAGCCTGACTGCGAACGGTAATTATCCTGATCCGTCTGGAAACTAGCGTCACTGTACCCTCGTACCCTCAAGTCATCACTCCCACCGAGGACTAGAAACCATTCCTTGGTCCTCCGAAGGTACTTAAGAATATTTTTGACAGCAATCCAATGCGCTCTACCAGGGTTCCCTTGATATCTACTGACCATGCTCAAAGCGAAGGCCACATCAGGGCGAGTACAAGTCATAGCGTACATGATAGAGCTAACTGCAGAAGCGTAAGGTACTTGGCTTATATCAGCTATTTCTGCCTCTGTACTCGAGCATTGAGTCTTACTCAACTTGCTATTGCTTTGGATTGGCAACTCCCCTTTCTTGGAATTTTCCATACTTAAACGCTATAGTACCTTATCCAAGTATGTATCCTGACTGAGTCCTATCAGTCTTTTACTTTTGTTTCTTACTATCCTTATTCTCAGAATATACGCAGCCTCTCTGAGGTCCTTCATAGAGAAACATTTCCCAAGCCAGGACTTGACCTCCTGTAAGGTTGGGACGTCATTTCCTATGAGCAGTATGTCATCGACATACAATACGAGGAAGCTCATTATACTCCCACTGGCCTTGACATACACACATGACTCATCTTCGCTTCACAGAAAGCCAAACTCTTTGACCTTCTCATCAAAACAAAGATTCCATCTGCGAGACGCTTGCTTTAATCCATAAATGGATTTTTCAAGCTTACACACTCTATTTGGATGCTTCGCATTGACAAAACCCTCTAGCTGATTCATGTAAACATCCTCAGCCAACTTTCCATTAAGAAAAGCGGTTTTCATGTCCATCTTCCATATTTCATAATCATGAAACGCAACTATTGCGAGCATCACCCTAATAGACTTTATCTTAGCAACTAGTGAGAAGGTCTCATCATAGTCAACTCCAGGAGTTTGATTAAAGCCCTTCGCAACCAATCGTGCTTTATAAGTGTGCACATTCCCATCCATCTCTGTCTTCTTCTTGAAGATCCAATTGCACCCGACTGTCTTACGACCCGACACATTATCAACCAAATTCCAAACTTAGTTGTCATACATGGGCTGAATCTCGTTGTCCATTGCCTCTTTCCACTTAGCAGACTCCGGGCCTGCCATGGCTTCCTTGTAGCTACTAGGTTCGTCCAAATTTACCAGTGTACTATCACTAATAAATGTATCCCCTTCAGTTGTAATATGGAATCCATACAACTGGGGTGGAACACTAGCCCTATTGGAATGTCTAATAGGTAAGGATACGTCAACAGGCTCAACAGGAGTTTTCTCCTCAAGTTGAGTGCCAGTATTAGAAGTTCCTTCATCGCTTTGTTCTTAAATCTCTTCAAGATTAATTTGCCTCCCACTGTCCTCTTCGCTTATGAGTTCTCTTTCTCGGAAAACCCCTCTCCTCGCAACGAAGACAACATTGTCACTCGGTCTGTAGAAGAGATAGCCAAAGCACTTTTGTGGATAGACGATGAAATAACACTTCTCACTACGAGGTTCGAGCCTGTCGTGAGTCTCTCGTCTTACGAAAGCATCGCAACCCCAAACCTTGATATGTGCCAACGAGGGAGCTTTCCCTGTCCACATTGCGTGAGGTGTTTTGGCAACCTTCTTGGTGGGAACTAAATTAAGAATATGAGCGACCGTCTCTAAGGCGTACCCCGAGAAAGCTATTGGTAACGAAGACCAACTCAGCATAGAACGAACCATGTCCAACAAGGTTCGATTACGTCTCTTAGCCACACCATTCAATTGTGGCGTTCTCGGAGGCGTCAATTGCGAAACGATTATGCATTCCTTTAGATAGTCGTGAAACTCAAGACTTAGGTACTCTCCTCCTTGGTTTGACCGAAGCATCTTGATTTTCCTACCCAGCTGATTCTCCACCTCATTCTTAAACTCTTTGAACTTTTCAAAGGTTTCTGACTTTTTCTTGATTCAATAGATATATCCATATCTGCTATAATCATCTGTAAAAGTCACGTAGAAGCGCCAAGCATCCCTTGTGGTAGATCTAAAGGGCCCACACACATCAGTGTGTATGAGATCCAATAGACCCTCACCCCTATCACAAGTTCCAGTAAAGGGTGACTTGGTCATCTTCCCAAGCAAACAAGATTCACACACGTCATCGTCTCTAAGGTCGAATGACTCCAACACTCCGTCCTTTTAGAGTTGGGCTATGCATTTCTTGTTTACAAGGCCAAGGCGACAATGCCACAAGCATGCTTTGTCTAAACTATTAGATAAATCAACATCAAACACATCATTTCCTAAATTGTCTACAACCAACACAGATTCATATATTCCATTACAAGGAAATGCATTGAAATAAAAAAACACCATTCAAATAAACATTAATAGAACCATTACTATTATCAAATGAGTATCTGAAACCTTGTCTATATAATCCATGAAAAGAAATGATGTTTCTTTCCATATCTGGCGAATAGCAACAATTATTTAAATCTAATCCTAACCCATTACTCAACACTAAAGAATAAACTCCGACTTTGGTCATAGGCGATGCTCTTCTGTTTCCCATAATCAAGTTTATCTTCCCATGTTCCACCTCCCTACTTCTTCTGATGCTGTAACAGCCCGGAATCTCAGGTATTGTTAAATTATGTTTTTAGGGTGATTTAAGAGGGGACTCGGCGAGTTGGAGCCTAGACTCGCCGAGTAGGATCGCAGACTTGGTCGCGGGATCGCGACTGGACTCGACGAGTCCAGATATGGACTCGGCGAGTCTACGCTGTTTAGCGAAAACCCTAACCGTTCAGGTTTGGGACGTATAAAAAGGACTCATTGGCCGTCATTGTTCATTTTAGCCTTCTGAGAAGAACCCGAAACCGATTGTGTGCATCTGGAGCAAGGATTATAGGCCATTGTTGATTATAGAAGAGTTGTTGTGCAAGGAAGAGAAGGGATTGGCTAAAGGAACAGCAAGGGAGTCACATTCTGAGGATTGGGGACACAGAGAATACATCATCCAGGTAAGAATTCGTGTATACTCTGCTATGTTGATGTGATTATGGAATTAGGGTTTATGGAACCCTTTTTGTGAATAGATTGAATGTTACCCTAGTCCCCTAATTGATTGTAACCCTGTATTGGGACCTTTGGAGGTCCAGAATGTCCCATGTCTGTGCATTTCGGGAATTGATGAAGGTTTTGGATTGGAATCCTTATGCCTTAGGTCAAAATGTAAATTATGAATCATATGGTGTATCATGAGCAACGAAATGAGGACTTTACGTGATGGATCAGCCTAGGAAGGCCAGACCTAGGAAGGGTCGAAGCAGTTCTGACCTTAGGATGCAGTTTGAGCGGTTGCATGGCATGGACTCGCCGAGTTCGATGAACAGACTCGGCGAGTAGCTTGAAGATTAACTAGGACTCGTCGAGTTGTTCTTCAGACTCGGCGAGTTGAGTCGGGGTGGCCCTGCGATTCTTCCAGGAGTAACTCGTCGGGTCAAGGAGGATACTCGACGAGTAGAAAGGGAATCTCAGAGAATTGGAGGACGTCTAGACTCGCCGAGTCGCCATGGCACTCGCCGAGTCCGATCGAGTTGACCGTTGACCGTTGACCGTTGACCAGAGTTGACCTAAGTCTGACTTCTTAGGGATAGTCACACTTAGAAGGTGTAAGTGTTAATGAGAGTTATGTGATGTTATAGGGAGGTTGTAGCTCGTCGGATTGTGCACGAGTGATTTCAGGATTTGCTAGCTTTCAGCATTCACGAGGTGAGTCTTCTCACTATACTGTACCCGGAAGGGTTTGACTGTGTGACTGGAAGGTCGGATATGATATATGATATGTATGCTATATGTGGTAAGTTATTTGTTATATGTGCTATGTATGTCATGGGCCGGAAGGCGATTATATTATGGGCCGGAAGGCAATATGTTATGGGCCGGAAGGCAATATGTTGTGTGATGGACCGGAAGGTCGGCGTGGGTAGGACCGGAAGGTTTACCCAGCAGGGATGGAAGTCCCCTGAGACACATGAACCGGAAGGTCAGGGCCTGGAAAGGCGTATGTGCGTAAGTTGTATATTGGGGAACTCACTAAGCATTTATGCTTACAGTTGTTATGTATATGTTTCAGGTACTAGCGAGGACCGTGGGAAGGCGCCGGCGTGATCGGTACACACTGGAGAATGTTTTTATGATCTTGGGATTTGGACAATTTGTATTTGACATGACACTTAAATTATTTATGCCTTGTTTTGAATGGAAACACTTTATTTTTTTAAAATGAAAAATTTGTTTGAAAATTTGCGTTGTTACAATTGGTATCAGAGCCTTGGTTTGAGGGATTCGGGTGCACCTTCGGGAGTAACTGAACTCAAACCGAGGATTTGAGAAAAACTTTTTTAAAAATAAAGGCATAGACTCTTGTAAATGGTTTTGTGGTAAGCAAGAAAGAAGCAGTGTGTACGATCAGTCAGTGCCTGAACGGTAAAGATCCCCAAAATACCTTACAATATTATATGATATGAATTGTTATGCATGCTAGAAGACTAGGTATTCATTATAGGACTAGAGTGGCCTGATTTGTGATGCCTTAGTCTAGGGAAGTTTGCCGATAAGAGATGCTTTGCTAGTGTACGGGTAGATAGTGCACAACAGAAGTAGAGTACTCACTATCCGGGGTTTGGGGAGGAAGACTTGGGATGAATGCTGATGCGGTGTGGTCGGTAGTATTGGGCCCATACTACCGAAGACACCGGGTCAGTGGGAGACCCAAGTAAGAATCCCTGGATATCGGAGACTGAGTAGGGTTGCGTTATCGAGTGCGATTATACTCGATGGAGTCTCTGATAGTTTTATGTTGTATTTCAGAGACATCATGGTTAGGCCACGCCACGGAGCGAGTTCGAGCGGTGTGAGTGACGAGGAGATTCGTCAGATGATTCACGAGGAGGTAGCTGCGGCAATCCGGGCTGAGATCCCGGAGATGTTTGGGTCAATTAAGACCACCCTGATGGAGACGTTTGAGGAGCGGTACGCCGCACTGACTGAAGCTGCAGCCGCTGCAGCTACCGCAGCTGTGGCCGCTGCCAGGCCACAGGGGGGTGACTCGTTGCTGTTCCGGGAGTTCAGCAACACGAAGCCACCTGAGTTTGATGGGACGTAGGATCCGATTGCTGCGATGAGGTGGATCGCGGATATAGAGGGGTGCTTCTACACTTGTTCATGCCCGGAGCACCTGAGGGTACGGTTCGCTTTGAACCAACTCCGTCTGGGAGCGAAGGATTGGTGGAAGTTCGTGACGGCGAACTTCACTTTGGCAAAGATTACAGCAGTGACATGGGAGGGTTTTACTGCTATGTTCAGGGACGAGTACGTTCCCCCGGGGGAGAGGGAACGATTGGTTCAGGAGTTCTTAACCCTCAAGCAGGGTACTGATTCTGTCGCGGTGATCACGCGGAAGTTTCATGAGAGGGCGATGTTCTGCCCCGAGCTGGTGTCCACTGATCAGGCTCGGATGAGCCGGTACTTGGGTGTGTTGAGGAGGGATATCCGGGAGTTTGTGTCAAACTCCACCTACCATACTTTTGCTGAGCTTCAGGCGAATGCCAGGAAGCGCGAGATTGAGTTGGAGACCCAGGCCAGGGAGGAGGCCGAGTCTCAGTGGGTGGACCGGCGACCGGCTCAGTCCCAGCCGGCAGCCAAGCGGGTAAAGTCCGCCGATTCGAGGACAGGAGGTTCGAAGGGCCGTACTTGTGGGAAGTGCGGTAAGAGTCATGATGGGGTATGTCGATCTGGTGCTTGCTACAAGTGTGGCAAGGAGGGGCACATTGCTAGGGAGTGCCCCAAGGGGTTTACGGTTTGCTTTCATTGCAACCAGACAGGCCATAGGAAGGCCGAGTGTCCTCAGCTTCTTCAGGGATCTGCACCTGCTGCCAGAGCTACTGCGACTCGACCGGTGAAGGCCGAGGCCCCGAGGGCTCGGGGGAGAGCCTTTCGGTTGACTGCGGAGGAGGTCCGCGCTGCGCCCGATGTTGTGGCAGGTATGCAGTAATTCATGTAATTATTTTTTTTGTGTCGAGATGTTATGCTTATGTTATTATATGCGTAGGTACTTTCCTTGTGAACTCTGTGCCTGCCTTAGTGTTATTTGACTCGGTTGCGAGTAGGTCCTTTGTATCTTTAGCCTTTAGTCAACATATCAGCGTTAGTCGTGAGTCGTTGAGTCGACCTTTGAGAGTTTCTATAGCTGACGAGAGAGCAATTTGTGCCACGGAGGTTCTTCGGGGATGTGTACTAGAGATTTTCGGGGTTGAATTCCCGATTGACCTGATTCCTATTGCGATGGGTGATGTCTGTGTCATTGTGGGCATGGACTGGTTGAGCCGATTCGGCGCTGTCATCGACTGTGAGCGTCAGCTGGTGACTATATGAGACCATAGTGGGGGAGTTCTTTCGGTGTACGGCGAGGGTACCCGTTCGGGATCAGCTTTTTGTTCGGCCGCTAGGGCGAGGCAGTGTCTACAGCAGGGCTGTAAGGGTTTTGTGGCGTATGTGATGGATACGTGGGAGGTTTCCGAGAGACCGAAGTCAGTTGAGGAGGTCCCTGTGGTGCGTGAGTTTCCAGATGTTTTCCCCGAGGAGCTGCCGGGAGTACCTCCTGTGAGGCAAGTAGAGTTTGGTATCAATCTGGTTCCGGGGGCCGTGCCTATTGCTAAGGTGCCTTATCGTCTTGCACCTCCAGAGATGCAAGAGTTATCATCGCAGCTCCAGGAGTTGCTGGGGAAGGGATTCATTCGGCCGAGCAGCTCGCCGTGGGGAGCACCTATTCTGTTCGTCAAGAAGAAGGATGGTTCACACCGGATGTGCATTGATTACCGGGAGTTGAACAAGTTGACGGTCAAGAACCGTTACCCGTTACCGAGGATCGATGATTTATTCGATCAGTTGCAGGGAGCATCTTGGTTTTCCAAGATCGATCTGAGATCAGGGTACCATCACGTGAGAGTGCGGGAGGAGGATGTCCAGAAGACAGCGTTTAGGACGCGGTATGGGCATTATGAGTTTGTGGTGATGCCTTTCGGGCTCACCAATGCCCCGGCTGTGTTCATGGATCTCATGAACAGGGTATACAGGCCGATGTTGGATCGGTCAGTGATTGTATTTATCGACGACATTCTGGTGTATTCGAGATCGAGAGAGCAGCATGAGAAGCATTTGAGAGAGGTCCTTGAGGTATTGAGGTCGGAGAAGCTTTACGCAAAGTTCTCCAAATGTGACTTCTGGTTGCGGGAGGTCCAATTTCTAGGACATGTTGTTAATCAGAAAGGGATATTGGTCGATCCGGCCAAGGTTGAGGCGGTGATGAGTTGGGAGGTGCCGAAGTCACCCTCTGAGATCAGGAGCTTCCTTGGGTTGGCAGGGTATTATCGGAGATTCATTAAGGACTTCTACAAGATCGCAGTGCCACTCACCAGATTGACCCGGAAGGGTGTTGCATTCTCATGGGGACCCGAGCAACAGACCTCCTTTGAGACACTTCGCCAGAGGTTGTGCGAAGCCCCGGTATTAGCTCTCCCGGAAGGGATGGAAGATTATGTAGTATATTGCGACGCATCGATTTCGGGACTGGGTGCAGTGTTGATGCAGAGGGGTCATGTGATAGCTTATGCGTCGAGGCAGCTGAAGCCTCATGAGGCGAGATATCCCACGCATGATTTAGAGTTGGGGGCAGTAGTGTTCGCACTCAAGATTTGGCGTCACTACCTGTATGGGGTTCGATGTACGATATACACAGACCATAAGAGCTTGAAGTATTTGATGGATCAGCCCAACTTAAATATGCGTCAGAGGAGGTGGTTGGATGTGGTCAAGGATTATGATTGTGAGATCCTGTACCACCCAGGCAAGGCTAATGTGGTAGCCGACGCGTTGAGCCGCAGGGCGGAGAGCACTCCATTGCGAGATGTATGCTTGATACTGACTGTGATGACTCCAGTATTGGATGCTATTCGTGGGGCGCAGGATGAGGCTGTGCGACCAGAGATACAGAAGAAAGAGCGGGTCGTTGGGTTAATTTCAGAGTTCGTTAAGGATGGACGAGGGCTTCTGACGTTTCAGGGACGGATCTGGGTACCGTTCGTGGGTGGTACGCGTGTTACTTTGATGGAAGAGGCTCATAGATCGAAATTCTCGATCCATCCCGGTGCCACGAAGATGTATTTGGATTTGAGGAAAGAGTATTGGTGGCCCTGTATGAAGAGGGACGTTGCATGGTTCGTTGAGAGGTGCTTGACCTGCCGTAGGGTTAAGGTCGAGCACCAGAGACCGCATGGCAAGTTACAGCCATTGGAGATCCCCGAGTGGAAGTGGGAACAGATCACTATGGATTTCATCAGCAAATTGCCAAGGACTGCCAGGGGAGTTGATGCAATTTGGGTGATTGTTGATAGGTTGACGAAGAGTGCACACTTCCTTGCCATCAGCGAGAGTTCTTCAGCGGAGATATATGTGAGAGAAGTAGTATCTCGGCAAGGAGTGCCGATCTCGATTGTTTCAGACCGTGATGTGCGCTTCACTTCCAGGTTCTGGAAGAAATTTCATGAGGAGCTGGGTACTAAATTGCATTTTAGTACCGCATACCATCCCCAGACAGACGGTCAGAGCGAGCGGACGATTCAGACGCTGGAAGACATGCTTCGAGCGTGTGTGTTAGACTTCGGGGGTAGCTGGGATGCGTATTTACCCTTGGCAGAGTTTTCCTACAACAACAGCCATCATTCGAGCATTGGTATGCCACCTTTTGAGCTGTTGTATGGTAGGAGGTGTCGGACCCCCATTTGCTGGGGAGAGGTGGGACAGAGAGTGATGGGCAGCACAGAGATCGTGCTTCAAACGACAGAGCAGATTCAGCAAGTTAGACAGAGGTTATTGACCGCCTAGAGCCGACAGAAGAGTTATGCAGACAGGCGCCGATCCGAGCTTGAGTTTCAAGTCGGCAACTTCGTTCTCCTGAAGGTCTCTCCTTGGAAAGGAGTGATACGATTCAGGAAGAGGGGCAAGTTGGGGCCCCAGTATATTGGGCCAGTTCGTGTGATTGCAAGGATAGGCCAGGTAGCCTATCGGTTGGAGTTGCCAGTGAAGTTGGGACAGATCCACGACACTTTTCATGTGTCGCAATTGAGGAAGTGCATAGCCGATGAGTCGGCAGTGGTTCCATTGGAGGATATTCAGGTGGATGCGAGCCTGAATTATGCTGAGAGACCAGTGGCCATCAGGGATCGAAAGATCAAGGTTCTGAGGAACAAGGAGGTACCTCTGGTGTTGGTCCAGTGGCAACATCGGAAGGGATCGGAAATGACTTGGGAGCCGGAACGTGAAATGCGGGAGCAGCATCCGGAGCTATTTTCAGAGTGAGACTTCGAGGGCGAAGTCTAATCCTAGTGGGGAAGAGTTGTAACAGCCCGGAATCTCAAGTATTGTTAAATTATGTTTTTGGGGTGATTTAAGAGGGGACTCGGCGAGTTGGAGCCTAGACTCGCCGAGTAGGATCGCAGACTTGGTCGCGGGATCGCGACTGGACTCGACGAGTCCAGATATGGACTCGGCGAGTCTACGCTGTTTAGCGAAAACCCTAACCGTTCAGGTTTGGGACGTATAAAAAGGACTCATTGGCCGTCATTGTTCATTTTAGCCTTCTGAGAAGAACCCTAAACCGATTGTGTGCATCTGGAGCAAGGATTATAGGCCATTGTTGATTATAGAAGAGTTGTTGTGCAAGGAAGAGAAGGGATTGGCTAAAGGAACAGCAAGGGAGTCACATTCTGAGGATTGGGGACACAGAGAATACATCATCCAGGTAAGAATTCGTGTATACTCTGCTATGTTGATGTGATTATGGAATTAGGGTTTATGGAACCCTTTTTGTGAATAGATTGAATGTTACCCTAGTCCCCTAATTGATTGTAACCCTGTATTAGGACCTTTGGAGGTCCAGAATGTCCCATGTCTGTGCATTTCGGGAATTGATGAAGGTTTTGGATTGGAATCCTTATGCCTTAGGTCAAAATGTAAATTATGAATCATATGGTGTATCATGAGCAACGAAATGAGGACTTTACGTGATGGATCAGCCTAGGAAGGCCAGACCTAGGAAGGGTCGAAGCAGTTCTGACCTTAGGATGCAGTTTGAGCGGTTGCATGGCATGGACTCGCCGAGTTCGATGAACAGACTCGGCGAGTAGCTTGAAGATTAACTGGGACTCGTCGAGTTGTTCTTCAGACTCGGCGAGTTGAGTCGGGGTGGCCCCGCGATTCTTCCAGGAGTAACTCGTCGGGTCAAGGAGGATACTCGACGAGTAGAAAGGGAATCTCAGAGAATTGGAGGACGTCTAGACTCGCCGAATCGCCATGGCACTCGCCGAGTCCGGTCGAGTTGACCGTTGACCAGAGTTGACCTAAGTCTGACTTCTTAGGGATAGTCACACTTAGAAGGTGTAAGTGTTAATGAGAGTTATGTGATGTTATAGGGAGGTTGTAGCTCGTCGGATTGTGCACGAGTGATTTCAGGATTTGCTAGCTTTCAGCATTCACGAGGTGAGTCTTCTCACTATACTGTACCCGGAAGGGTTTGACTGTGTGACCGGAAGGTCGGATATGATATATGATATGTATGCTATATGTGGTAAGTTATTTGTTATATGTGCTATGTATGTCATGGGCCGGAAGGCGATTATATTATGGGCCGGAAGGCAATATGTTATGGGCCGGAAGGCAATATGTTGTGTGATGGACCGGAAGGTCGGCGTGGGTAGGACCGGAAGGTTTACCCAGCAGGGACGGAAGTCCCCTGAGACACATGGACCGGAAGTTCAAGGCCTGGAAAGGCGTATGTGCGTAAGTTGTATATTGGGGAACTCACTAAGCATTTATGCTTACAGTTGTTATGTATATGTTTCAGGTACTAGCGAGGACCGTGGGAAGGCGCCGGCGTGATCGGTACACACTGGAGAATGTTTTTATGATCTTGGGATTTGGACAATTTGTATTTGACATGACACTTAAATTATTTATGCCTTGTTTTGAATGGAAACACTTTATTTTTTTAAAATGAAAATTTTGTTTGAAAATTTGCGTTGTTACAGATGCCCTGCAAATCAAAACAAATGTGGAAACCACATCATGTATCAAGAACCCATGAAGTAGAAAGTGATGAGTTGTTAAATTTAACAGAATACATACCTGCATAGGTGGGCTTTATCTTCCCATCTCTAATGTCCTGCATATATTTGGGGCAACTTTGTTTCCAGTGGCCCTTCTCGTGGCAATAAAAACATTCTGCTTGCTTAGGGTCAAAGGAGGGTTTAGCAGAACCGGCTTTGATTCCACTAGAAGAGGAACCATCTTGGGACTTTCCCTTTTGGTGGCTCTTAGGCGGAGCCTTCCTCTTCTTACCTCTTCCTTTCCCTACTGCCAACACAGGGGCAGAATCAGTAGGAGTTGATGCAATAGATTTATCCTTTAGGTTGCACTCAGCCGTTCTTAACAACCCTTGAAGCTTGCTCAAGGTGACCTCCTCTTTGTTCATGTGGTAGGTCATTCTAAACTGGTTGTAGCATGGAGGCAAGGAGTGGAGAATGATATCGATAGCCAAATCCTCATCAAAGCTAACATTCAACTTTAGAAGATGATCAACATACCTCTGCATCTTCTGCAGATGTGGGATTAGGGATTCTCCGCTTCCCATCCTAGCGGTGATCATGTTAGTGATGATCTCATAATGCTCTTGCCTCACGCTTTGGTGATACCTATCCATTAATTCTTGATGCATCTCGAATGGATACATGTCCTCATAGGACTTCTGGAGTTCTGCGTTCATAGTCGCGAGCATGATGCAATGAACCTTCGTTGCATCACGTTCATGAGCCTCAAAGGCAGCAATTTCTTCAGCAGTGACAGTTTCTATATTGATCTTTTCAAGCCTCTCGTCGAGGACATACTCTTTGTCCTCGTATCGAGTGATCATTCGAATCTTTCGGATCCACTCGTTGAAGTTGTTGCCATTAATGATCACTTTCCCACACAAATTCATGAGTGAGAATCCACCAGTAGCTGCAGGAGTGTTGTTGTTTGCGTTCGACATCTAAAAATAGAAAGGACAAGTTTGATTAGAAAGAATCCCCAATAAAACATCCAAATGAAAAATTAGGGCTAGGATCCAACAACATTATTTACAACTTAAAAAAAGGAATGCCGTAATCTAAATGCAAATAATATTGAAGTTAAGTGAATGACGATTCACTAATTTCCACCATGAAAAACGAAAGGAAATTAAGTTTTAAATGTATTTGAAAACTCCTAGATCTTTGAGATTCATTGAACTTTTCAATGGCATGTTTATATCTCGATATGCACTTCAAATTTGTGACTGGGATACCGAGGATCGCAAACAAGTCGTGAATAACCATGTGAATCAACATGGTGCACCCAATGTCTCTATCACCTAATCAATGTGCCGGTGAACCACACACGCTCCATTGATCTATGAAAAACATCGAGCCACCCTTCGCCACCAATGTCAATCCCAAATTAGTGTGTTGGTTAACCACGCACGCTCCAACAACGATTGACAAGGGTGCAAAGTGTAATTCCATGGAATAGCATCATTTTCACATTTTACCCTAAAGTAACTAAGATTGGGAATTTGTAAAACATTATAGTTACTTTATAAATTCATTACACTTATAATGAGGAATTAAGTGCCCTATCCTATCCGTTCGGCTAACGACCCTCCACCAGTCAAGCAAGTGGTGGGTATGAGTGTACACCCATTAAGCGCTATTTTATAGGCAGCAACCTTATACCCACCTTATAGATTGGCTTCGTGAATGAGGCCTACTAGTGATAAGACTAGCTTATTCTTATATATATATATATATATATATATATATATATATATATATATATATACATATATATACATATACATATATATATATATATATATATATATATATATATATTAATCTTGTAATAATATAATAGTATAGGGTTGAATTTTAAACTTGTAAAATTCTATGGGTTTGAAATTAAATCATTCAAAATTAAACTTTTAATCATAAATTTTAAATCTCAAAACTTGAGGACAAGTTTTCAACTTTTCAAAACACAAGGGATCAAATAACAAATAATATAAATTAAACAATTAATTTTATGATTATCTATATTTGACCGAATCCAATTTTAGTCACAAGATAATTACCAAATAATTCAAAATAATCCATATTTATCATATAAAGAAACTATTATTCAAAAGATTTGAAATTATCTTTTGTTTTGGTAAGGATAATCATTTGCATACAATAAAATTCGGATTTTATTATCAAAAAAACGATTTTGGCATTTATCCTATAGCAAAACAGCAAGAAAATCCTGAAACATACTCTGTCTAACTCCCAAACTCGCCGAGTCAGTCCTGGACTCGCCGAGTTGGTCCAACTCGCCGAGTCCAAATACTGACTCGCCGAGTTGAGTCGGGCAGAGGCCAAAAAAACATTTTTCAGCAGAAACACGACAATTGCATCACATACAACTGAAACCAATCAAGGCTCTGATACCACTGATGGGTTTTATGCATAAGAACAATCATATGTGCTCATACAAACCCTAATGCTTGGATCTAGGCTTCTCTATTGAACATGCAATAAATCCAAGACTTGCAAACCCTAATCTAGCATACGTAATTCGAAATTAACACTATTAGAACAGATCTAAGTGATTACCTCTTTCAATTGGCTTTAAATCCTTTGAATCTTCTTGTTCTTGAGCTTAAAGTCACAAGTGTAACTCCTCTAATGGCTTACAAACACCACAAGCAAGAGGGAAACTTTGAGAGAGGAGGGAGGATGCTTAATTTCGGCCTAGGGTTTCTCTTGGGAAGCAAGTTGCCGAAAATTGAAGGCTAGGGGTCTTATTTATATTGTAGGCTGCTAGGGTTTCAGTCTAAACCCTAATGGACAGCTTAGTCACCAAGCAGCCCAAGGAACCTTCTGGAATAAGGCCTTGGATGAAAATATGATGATGCTTCCTCATAATTTCGTTCCCCCTTAGTCCATTAGGTTTCCTAGCCCAAAACACAACTATCACACATTTGACAGTTTATGCCTCTTTATTTAATTAATCTCTTTTAGTCACCAAATTAATTCCTAATTAATTTATGACTAATACTAACTAAATAAATATGATTTCTCCTTTAATATATTATTCTTATAATATATTAATAAATCATATTATCCTCTCTCTCTCTCTCTCTCATCAAATTACCTTGTCAAGTTGCTTTGGTGAAGGCAACCCAAAATGACCATGCACAACCGGGTCAAGTACATACCAGATATAGTTACGGGATTAGACACTAATCCAACACTTCCATGCAAGCATCACCAAGACAACTATACATACTACTCTACTAGGCAACTCTGCATATAGTGTGCCAGGAGCCACCTCCCAGTCTTTCATACATAATAGCATACAATGTGTCAGGAGCCACCTCCTGATCTTTCGTACATAATAGCATACAGTGCGCCAGGAGCCACCTCCTGGTCTTTCGTACATAATAGCATACAGTGTGCCAGGAGCCACCCCCTGGTCTTTCATACATATTGCATAGGGCTAACCCCTGGGTCTCCCTGTCAGACGTAATAACATATTGTGTGCCAGGAGCCGTCTCCTGGTCTTTCGTGCGTAATGCCTAGGGCTAACCCCCGGGTCTTCCTATCATATATAAACTAAATGGGCCGACATTGAGGCCGTAGACCCATACAAATAGTGAGGAGACTCACCTCACACTGCTGAAAACTCGCTGAACACTTCTTCCTGCTAACCGACAACTTCTGAACCGCTGACCCGTTGGCTTCCCGAACTATCAATACCCAAAATAACATTAGACCACAATATTCCAAAAGTCAACTCTGGTCAAACTTGGTCAAATTCAACCTCCAGTTGACTTGACTCGCTGAGTTGTTCTACCAACTCGTTGATTCCATACCCTTACAACCCAAAACAATCCTCGACTCAACTCGTCGATTCTAGCAAGAACTCGACAGCTTCTCTGTCAACCATACTATCGGGACCATTTTCAACCCACTCACCGAGTTCATCCTCAAACTCGTCGAGTTCATCATCCACATACGAATGTGTCTAGTCTGTGACTCGCCGAGTTGTATGAACAACTCATCGAGTCCATCTTCATAACTAAGGAGATTGCCTTAGACTCGCAGAGTTCTTCCTTGAACTCGTCGAGTACGATGAACTTCATGACCATTATGGACTCAGACTGGCTGAGTCCCTTTACAATCTTAAATCATACCCTTAATAGAAGGGTTTTGGGGCAAGAACTGGCCTGACTTGCCGAGTCCCACAACTGACTCGCCGAGTCTCTCTATGTCCAACACTATTCAGACGATTTCAGACAAGCTCAAGGCATCCAAGACCCAGATCTGGCCTCCTAGGGTCGGGATATCACACAAAGCTGCTACCTTTGCCCCCATTGCATGGCCCTTTTTGCTCAAAAGGCCTTAATAACCACTTAAACTTTGCATGGGGAGTTCTATTGGCATAAAGCTTCCACCTTTATGCCTTTACTACTCTAAATACTCTCAGATCTGAAAGGATCCATCTTGGGAACGTCCAAATCCCACAAGAAATCATTCTTGGTCCATAAGCTTCATAAATAGGGCTATAAAGAGATCTATCAAACTAGAAGTCAAGGAAGGAACTTGATTGCCAAAATGAGCAGCTAATGGAGTGAATCTTTTGGATCTACTCCTTCCTCCTTGAACCTTCAAGCTTCTTCTTGTTCCTCCAAGCTTCAAGAATGCTCCAAAACTCTCAAAATGAATCACAACTCAAGGGAGGCTCTAGGGTTTTTGTTCTGGACTTGAGAGAGTATCAAGGGGGCTGATGAAGGCTATAATGTTCCTTAAATAGGGTGCAAGGCCCGCATTTAGGGTTTTCCCCAAACCTGGCCAACTCGCCGAGTCAGTCTTCTGACTCGTCGATTAGGTCACTAAACCCACGACCAAATCGCGCTCCTACTTGTCGAGTCACCCATCTACTCAACGAGTCACTTCCTCATTTGAGGTTTTCTTCTCTTTCCCGTCCTTCTGAATTCAGGGTGTTACATGTAGTTTTATAATATTTTAACATTTTCATTACTCATAAATTAGTTTTGAAAAATCAACAAATTGATTTATTCACATTGTGAATCTGACGTACTATTATTTACACTGTGAATACAAGGAGGTTCACAATGTGAATCTGAGCAGGTTCACAATGTGAATCTGAACAGGTTTACAATGTGAATTTGAACTGAAATTATAATTTTTTTAAACATCAATATGAATCTATGCTTAAAGAGTATCAAAAAAAATATGTATTTTGATATATTTATTAATCTTTTTCTACAAAAAATAGAGTTTAACTTTTCAACAAAAAAAGAAAATGAAGTGGGTTTTTTGAAAAAAAAATCATCTTTAATATATCAACATGGATCTTTATGGAAAGAGGATGAAAAACCACGAACAATGGTATATTCGGTTTTTTTTTATAAAAAAACAAGGCCTAAAAAAATTAAACTAAAAAAGGAAGTGTGTTTTGTTATAATCTGGTACGTGTGCGTCTGTTGTAAAGTCTACAACTCTTTCTTTTATCGCTGATCTCTTTAAATTTCGACGTTTTGGACTGGTTCTTTGATTCCTTGATATATATATATATATATATATATATATATATATATATATATATATATATATATATATATATATATATATATATATATATATATATATATATATATATATATATATATATATATATATATATATATATATATAAGTATGTTCAAATGAGAACAATTTTTAATATGAGAACAATTCTTAAACATACATTTATAATGTTATTATAACTAAAAAAATACCCCACGGATACGTACCGAACACCCCCACCCACTCTATTAAACTCCATAGTCTCATATATCTTTGAAACAAAACCACCAAGACCACCGGAACGCCATCAGAATACTGTCAGAGCGCCGCCGGAAAACTACCTAAGAGCTGCCGGAAAACGATCGGAACACCGCTAGAACTATTTCCTTCTTGTCTCCTCTCCGATTCCGTAAGAATCTACCTTGTTGGAAGCCACCTCTTTCTTTTTTAATCTCCGATCTCGTTTACACTAGCCACCTGGTTTCACTAGATCTGGATCTGCATTTAAATCTCATGTTAGTTTACAAAATTGATTACGTCCTTGTGATTACCTCTATTGTCTTCTCTATGCTTGTCTCTACCTATATGACTTCCCTTATCATCTTCTTCTCCTCACCATCGTCTTGTTGTCGCCTCTCTCTGGCTTCCATTTGAATCTCCCTCTCCAACTCCCTAATCATCCTTAGTATCCCCAATATTCAAAGCAGGAAAACTCGACTTCAGTCCATGATCGTCAATCTTACTAGCCTCCCTATCAAATTTAATTTTTCATTTTGGGAGGCAAAATTGTACGAATGATTTCAACAAAGTAATCAGCCATATCAACCCTAGTTTCTTTCAGTTTTCCATCAAATTTGCCCATCGTCTCGCACCTCCCTCATATCTTAGTAATAAATTCCTCCAAAACTTTATCCCGAAACCTTAAGTGAGATTCAAGCTCAGTATAAACCTCTATCAACGAAAAGATATTTGAGATTTTTCAAACTATGTTTCTTCGTCGTTTGAGACATCATCTTCAGATCACACATATACAATTAAATGGGAAATCAAATGCAGATGATCACACATATACAATTAAATGGGAAATCAAATGCAGATGTATGTGTAAAGATAGATTAATAGATTAAAGTGATGAAACGATGGATTTAAGATTCGTGATTCGTGAAGCTATCTTGAGATTGAGGTCTATGCACAACAGTAACGTTGTTACAAAGTAATATCATAAAAAGAAAAGGAAAAGTCAAAAGTGAATATTCCAACTACAAAATCAAATCCTCAACCCATTTTTAAGTTTTGATTTCTTGTAATTGTGTTGCTCGCTTTAGCCATTGTTTTTAATAAATAAAACAAAATCAACAAATATCAAATATTATAATTGTTTACCTTTATATGACCATTATTGATGTAAATGTTTTATTTGGTGATCATAAATAAAAATTAAGAATAATCATACAAATCAATTTTGTTCATTGTTTAATTAAAAAATGTTAATATTTTTTTTTAATTCTCAAATAATAAAAACTAATTTTATATATATAACTATGTTATAATAGAAAATTGGTTTAGATTGGATTGTTAATATGGGTAAAAATTATATTTAGTTGAATTGGATGGATGGAAGATAGAAATAAATTATTTTTTAGTACGTAGTTGGATTGAATTTGCTTCATGAATAATTTCTAAATACATAAGAAAAATTAGTCAATCGATAACGTCAAAATGAATCTTGTCCAAATTAATCATATGTGATTAAATAAATATAATCACATGTGATTGAATACATGAGAAAGTAATTAAATCCATAACGCAACAACGTACCTTGTTCATATAAATCATATGTGGTTAAATATGTTGGATTAGTGTCTATGTTCATAACTATTTTGGTATGTACTTGACCCGATGGTGCATGGTCCTTTTGGGTTGCCTTCACCAAAGCAACTTGATTGGAGAAATAAATAGAGAGAAAGGTTATTATGATTTATTAATATGTTATAAGAATAATATATTAAAGGAGAAATCATATTTGTTTAATTAATATTGGTCAATAATTAATTAAGAATTAATTTTGTGGTCAAATGTAATTAATTAAACTAGAGGGGCTGAATTGTAATTATGTGATAGTTACAAAATAAGGTAAGGATTATCTTAAGGATAGGTTGGACGAATTTGAGGTGATAAGGGCCTTAGAATTCGATCATGATAAGGATTCAAGGCTTATCTTATGGGTTGCTTGGTAAGCAAGCAACTAGATAAGGATAAGGACTAAAACCCTATCTCTACACCTATATAAACCCCCTTTGGCTCATGATTTCGTCCAGACCTTCCCAAGGCATCTTAGGGACAAATTCTTATACCTCTCCTCTCTCTTTATACCTTCTCCATTTGCTCTTGGTGTTTGTAAGCCATTAGAGGAGTGACACTTGTGACTCTAAGCCTTCCAAAGTCAATTCAAGGAGGAATTGGGATTGTTATTACTACATAACAATCAAGGTAACATCTTAAACCTAATTATATGTTAATATCGATTCCCATATGCTAGAACTAGGGTTTATAGCCTTGGATAACTTGCATGTACAATAGAGAAACTTAGATCCAAGCATTAGGGTTTGTATGAGCACATAGGATGTCTTATGACCATAACCCATCAGTGGTATCAGAGACAAGACTGGTTTCTATTGTATTGATGCTTGATATGTTTGAAAAATTCGATTTTTTGGTTTCTGGAGGCTGGACTCGCCGAGTCCATGCCGACTCGACGAGTCAACTCGTCAGATGGAGTATATCTCGCGATTTCTTGTTGTTTTTGCTTATGGATAGTTACCTTATCATATTAGATCAATATAAATCCGATTTTTTGATATATTTGACTATATTCTTGATCTAATTGAAGATATTTATCAATTAATAAGATAATTGTTTCCTTATGTGATAATTGATTAATTATTTTGACTAAATTGATAAATTGTTTTGCAAGAAATCATTAAATAAATCAAATATGGATAATTATGTGATTAATTGTTAATTTAGATTTTTTGTTATTTGATCCTTGTTGTTATGAAAAGTCTCATATTTTCCCCTTAGGTTTTATAGTTTAAATTTGAACCCAGAAGTTTTGTTATTTTGAAATTTAAATAGTTAAAACCCTAATGTTTTGGAAAAGGTTTCAAAACTTGCCCTCAAGTTTTGGAATTTAAATTTTGATTAAATGGTTTAATTTTGATGTATATTTAAATTCTAAACCCTAATGTGTTGAAATGTTTCAAAACTTGCCCTCAAGTTTTGGAATTTAAAAGTTGATTAAAAGTTTAATTAGGAATGTTAAATTCTAAAACTCTAGTATAGTTTTGAAAAAGTTCAAATCACACCCTTATGGTTTTATTAATTAATTAAGGTGTATAATTAATCGAGGTTTAATAAATCCATAAAAGTATAGGTTTACAGTTTAATTGAATTAAAAGTATAATTGTTAAATTAGACCACCTAGTATTTTGAAAGTATAAAATACACCCTATACTATATATAACATTAAAAGTCTAACATTATATATATATATATATATATATATATATATATATATATATATATATATATATATATATATATATATATGAGTAAAAGTCAGTCTTACCGTTAGTAGGCCTCATTCACGAAGCTGGTCTATAAGGGGTGTTTAAGGAAATTGCCTATAAAACGGCGATTAAATGGGTATCCACTCTTACCCACCGCACTCTTGACTAGTGGAGGGTCGTTAGCCGAACGGGTAGGATAGGATGAAACCTTCCATTATAAGTATAATAAAGTATAAAAGTAACTAAATGTTTTCATAAAATTCCCAATCTTAGTTACTTAGGCAAAAGTGAATTGATGCAATTCCATGAAATTACACTTTGTGCCCTTGCGAAGACGTTAGTGGAGCGTGTGTGGTTTACCGGCACACTAAATGGTTCTAAGCAAAGGTAGCAAAGGGTGACTCAATGTTTTTCATAGTTCGGTGGAGCGTGTGTGGTTTACCGGCACATCGAATAGATGACTGTAACATGTGAGGGCACCATGTAAGCTTGCATGGTTATTCACACCCGCTTTGTGATCCTCGGCATCCCAGTCACAAACAAGAGGGGCATATCGAGATTTAAACATGCCATTGAAAGTTCAATGAATCTTAAAGGATCTAGGAGTTTTCATAGATTCAAAACTTAAATTCCTTTTCGTTTTTCGTGGTGGAAATTAGTGAATCGTCATTCACTTACCTTCAAATATTCTGCAATTAGGGTTACGACATCCCTCTCCCGAGTTGTGGAATATTGTGTTGGGTCCTAGCCTTAGTATTTCATTTGGGTGATTTACTAAGGACTCAATCAATCAACTAACTTGAATTCGTTTTCTCCTGTTTTGTAGATCTCAAAGTTCGACAACTATGGTCTTCCCAAATCCCGTGGAACAAGCATTCCACATGAAGATGGTATTCCACGATTCAATCGAGGAACGAGAAATCATGCTTCACTTCCTCCTCCTCCTCCTATTGTTCTCCCCAACCCACAAGATCAAAGAATTGAAAGGTTCAATATCATTAAAGCCCTATTGGAAATGAAACATGAAGATGGTAAACCCGTGTGTGCCCACGTTCTAGGAATGAAATCGCACATTGATAGGTTGATAATGTTGGGTGTGTCATTCCCAGATGAGTTGGCTGTGAATTGGGTTTTGCGGTCACTTCCTGAATCATATAATGAGTTCAAAAGAAAGTATTATATGATGGATCATGACGACAACCTCATTGACCTAACTTACATGCTCATTGCTGCTAAATCAGAAATGATTTGGCGAAGCAATGGAGCGTATTTGTTGGGAAAGTCAACCGACCATGCTTCCGAGGACGTTCTAGGAGAACCGACCTGCGTTTGCTGCCAAAAGAAAGGGCGTTGGATACAAGTCTGCCCAAAGAGCTTGAAGAGCCCAGAAGATGGGAGAGTCAAGGAGTATGGCTAGGCTTCAGGTAAAATCCACTATCTAACTCCGTTAAGTTCCTATTCATTAATTCTTAATACATGATGTGATAAGATTGCATTTGAATGTTTTGCGGGATCGGTGAAAAGAAAGGAAGCTTGGTGAAAGAGCAAGATGAATCTAATCACGAGGAATGGATCTTGGTCGCATGGACTTGAAGATTAGATTTTGAGCTTAGATAGTTATGATAGAGTTGTTAGAAATTTTCCTTTTGAAATACATAGTTTTCAATGGATTTTTCATTGTAAGGACAAATGTTTTCCGTTGCTTTTATAAATAAAATAAATTTTCGTTTGACTTATTTATTTATTTGTTTATTTCCTTGCAATGAAATCGTTATGAAAATGGGTGTTTGCATATTTTTACAACAAATGGATATGACTCTTATTTATGGTGTTTATGGAAAAGTCGAGAATTTACCAAATAGGGAGAGTTTCTCATCGCCCAAGTTTCAATTGGACAGAAATTTGGAATCATGCAACTTGGTTGCACGAAGAATGAGAAATTTCATATTTAGAAATTTGACTAATTCATTGACAAAGTGTCATGTGAAGGACTAGGATATCGAGTACACAAATTCGTGTGTTGGTCAAAGTCCACCATAAGAGTAACAAGATATTCGTCATGGTTTACTAAAAGTTCAGTAAATATGATTATACTTATAAGATTAAGTATAATTAGGAATTGATTAAAAAGGTTTAAATCAATAGCAAAACGAATAAGAAGAATCATGTAGGCAGAAAGATAAAAGTTTCTCCATTCTAAGAAGAAGGGAGAGTAGCTTTTATGCTTTATGATAGGTCTTAATGATTAAGAACCATATCTTAATTCATCCTCTAAGTGAGTCTTAGTACAATTGTATGTCTAAGAAGAGGAATCAAGAATTGAAGAAATGGTTAAATCAGAAAGTCAATCTTACTTCGTTCCAAAACAAGTCTCAGAGTTAAGATTGTGACATTGAGTGATAAGTATAAATAAGGTTTATAACATTCATTAAATGTGGAAAGTTGTGATGTCTTGGATAAGACAAAGACCAACTAGGACCAATTTATGAAGTGTTTTGATAAAAGCTACACTGACTCTTGAATATTTGTTTGTCAAGAAATGGTTATTGACAAGAGAATCTTATATGTCAAGAAGTCAGTGGGAGTCTTAATGGTCTTGAAAGGTTTCAAGAACAAATCAAATAAACCTTATCGATCATCACTAGCACACGAGTTGAGGTTTACAACCTATCGCGATGACATTATTTTGTTTCTGTGCCAATCCAATCGAGTTAATTATGCATGTGAGTTCTATGAGTTCTCATTTTGAACGCATAAAAGGCAAAGCGCCTTAATCAATGAAAGGTACATTGATAGGAAAGGGTGAGCTGCTTAACTACTTGGAAGACATGGTGGGCAGCTGTGCTACCATAAGGCAAGAAATCAAGATTAAGAAAGTTTGGTCCATATGAGTTTGAATTTGTCGTAAACTTTGGTTTTAATAAATTCACATGGATAGGAACACATACACCGTTTAAATCTAAGTGTCATAAGATTTCCTCCTTCATGAAAATGATTGTGAGGAAATGCTTTCACTAAGAAAGATTTTAAGAAGATAGTGATTGTAAAATTGCATTCTCGAATTCGATTATGGTTATGGTATCCCTTTCCATAATTTGAATTGTGAGGTTTGGCAATTAGTATTAAGTGTTTAGACACACATATGAACTATCGAAGGCAAATGTGTATAAGTTCAAGAAGCCTTGACAAAAGATTATCAAAGCACTAAGTATTAGAAACATGGACTTAAGAAATTCAATAGGTATTGTCTTTCTGGAAGTTAAGATGTTTATGAATACATGTCGAAGCTAGTGGGAGCATAAGTGTTATGTTTTATAATAATCATCATGATAGTGGGAGCATAAATGTTATGATTTTATGATTATTAAGGAAAGTATTGCAAGGTTAGCAATATTAATTATAGAAAACAAGAGTCATACTTTGCAAAGTTGTAAGATTTGAAAGGTTGTTTTGCTATAATTAAGGGAGAGAATATTATGCTTCATTTCAAATATAAAGGATTAGGTTGAGAAATGTTAATAAATTTAGTCAAGGGTACATAGTGTGTTCTTAAAATTTCGATTATGATTTCGGTATTCCTCTTCACAATTCGAATTTTGAGAACATAGCAAATAAAACATTATGCGTCATGTCCCATACGCTTCGGGTATAGGATCAATTGCAAATGCTTTAATGTTTGACCATTATAAAATTTTCCAAATGTCTAGCACATGTAGAGGGAAAAGGGACTAGAATCGGTTTTGACTAAAATAATTAAACAACTATCGAAGGACAATCCAAAGTTCGACGAGGATTGGTCATTTGTGAGTAGTTGGAAGTATAGTATTGGAAAATATGGAAATGTTTCCGTATTGGATGGACCATATCGACATTATTATGAATAGACAAGATTATATTAAGAATAAGTTGTCATATGAAAATATGGAAACGTGTCCACATTGGGAATTGAATATTGAAAATCTATGTCTAGATTAGAAACTTTTATGCAAAAGGATGTTCAAAGGAATGTACTTTGAGTGAGAGACATCATATCTAAGGAATTGTCTTGTAACAGTCCCCGATAGAAGACTTTGTAATATCATTGGCAATAGTCTTTGTGACTTTGGTGCAGTGATATCACAAAAGGATCATTGCATAAAATGTTAGAATCTAGCATATTCTATAAGTAGCAAGAATTTGATATTCTTACACTTATGAAAAAGGATTTGGAGTTGTGAAATGAGAATGATTGGAAGTGTGTTCAATTTGATCTATTTCACAAAGTAAGAACCATAAGTAAACATTGTGTGCATGCTAGGAGCATGGGACAAGTGTAATAATTCAAGTAAGAAGTTGATTACCTGAAACGACAAATAATGAGTAATCGGTATGGTGATAAATAAAAGGAGTTTTATTTATACTCAAAGGTTTGAGGCCATATGGGATTAGTATTATTCTTGTGGTTCACTTTGCATGTTTTGACTTCCAGAATAATTGAGTTTATCAAGAATAATTGAATTATTCGAACGGGCCACAGTCGTTCATATGTTGGAAGTAGATATGAATAAAGACTGTCGTGAATTGGTGTGTGGATTGTCTAAATAGCATTAGACATAAGCAAATGTTTGCTGCAATGTTCATGAGTTCTTATGATTTGAGCATTGGATTAAACCCACGCTCACTTGGATCACTCCATGAATTGCATCACGAGTGATTGGTGAGATGATAACATCTTATATTCTTGAAACCGAGATGTGTGAGTTGTATCTTGCAAATCGGTTGCACATTGATAATATGTAAACACACTAGTAACTTGGTGTTATAAAACATATTGTTGTGTGTGATTCGGTAAGTGAGTGCAAGCAAGCATTGTATCAAAGTTTATCTGTTCCTTTTATCCAAAGTAGGATAAAAGTGATATCTTTGGGCCCCTCGATGATTTTGTGATGACAAACGTAAATGCTCGGCCAGGATGGGGCTAATTTGATTTGTACAATTAGTCAGTCGTCATAAATCGGAATCGAGATATAGTACAAAGAGAATGATTTGAAATCATATCTCATATGATATCTAGAATGGAGGAATATATGATCCCTTATCTAAAGGACACGTGTATCTGATATGATCAGAGTTGACAGCGGCTTTGGAAGGCTACCATTGCATATCAGGATCTGAAGTCATACGCATAATAGTTATTAGACTTATCCAAGTGGGAGACTGTTGGATTAGTGTCTAAGTCCATAACTATTTTGGTATGTACTTGACCCGATGGTGCATGGTCCTTTTGGGTTGCCTTCACCAAAGCAACTTGATTGGAGAAATAAATAGAGAGAAAGGTTATTATGATTTATTAATATGTTATAAGAATAATATATTAAAGGAGAAATCATATTTGTTTAATTAATATTGGTCAATAATTAATTAAGAATTAATTTTGTGGTCAAATGTAATTAATTAAACTAGAGGGGCTGAATTGTAATTATGTGATAGTTACAAAATAAGGTAAGGATTATCTTAAGGATAGGTTGGACGAATTTGAGGTGATAAGGGCCTTAGAATTCGACCATGATAAGGATTCAAGGCTTATCTTATGGGTTGCTTGGTAAGCAAGCAACTAGATAAGGATAAGGACTGAAACTCTATCTCTACACCTATATAAACTTCCTTTGGCTCATGATTTCGTCCAGACCTTCCCAGGGCATCTTAGGGACGAGTTCTTATACCTCTCCTCTCTCTTTATACCTTCTCCATTTGCTCTTGGTGTTTGTAAGCCATTAGAGGAGTGACACTTGTGACTCTAAGCCTTCCAAAGTCAATTCAAGGAGGAATTGGGATTGTTATTACTACATAACAATCAAGGTAACATCTTAAACCTAATTATATGTTAATATCGATTCCCATATGCTAGAATTAGGGTTTATAGCCTTGGATAACTTGCATGTTCAATAGAGAAACCTAGATCCAAGCATTAGGGTTTGTATGAGCACATAGGATGTCTTATGACCATAACCCATCAAAATACATATAATCACATGTGATTTAATATACTATAAGTAATTATTGAATCCGGAACACAAAAGTTAATCTAGTATACATAAATCATATCTGATTAAATACATATAATCACATGTGATTATAAATATCTAATCACATTCAATTTATATGGACAATGTTCATTTTCATGCTCTTAATTCAATAATTGTTTCTGTTTATTTAATCTCAAGTGATTATATATAATATATATATATATATATATATATATATATATATATATCTAATCACATATGATTTATATGGGCAATATTAATTGTCGCATTCTCGATTCAATACTCATTCTTGTAAATTTAATCACATGTGATTATATGTATTTAATAACATTTGATTATAGGTATTTAATCATATATGATTTATGTGCTCGAGATTCGATTTCACATTCACGATTTAGTAGTTATTCTTTGTTCACATTAATCATATGTGACTAAATACATACAATCACACATGATTAAATACACAACTATTGTATCAAAAACACGAAAACATAACTTGTCCACAAATATCATATCCGATTAAATACATCTAGTCACATGTTATCATATGTATCTAATCACATTTAATTTATATGGACAAAAGAATAGTATATGTATCTAATCAAATATGATTTATATGGACAATGTTCATTTTCACGTTCTTAATTCAATAATTGTTTCTGTTTATTTAATCACATGTGATTATATATATATATATATATATATATATATATATATATATATATATATATATATATACACACCTAATCACATATGATTTATATGGGCAATATTAATTGTCGTATTCTCGATTCAATACTCATTCTCGTAAATTTAATCACATGTGATTATATGTATTTAATCACATTTGATTATATGTATTTAATTATATATGATTTATGTGCCCGAGATTCGATTTCGAATTCACGATTCAGTAGTTATTATTTGTTCACATTAATCATATGTGATTAAATACATATAATCACACATGAATAAATACACAATTATTGTATCAAAAACGCGAAAACACATCTTATCCACATAAATCATATCTGATTAAATACATCTAATCACATGTTATTATGTGTATCTGATCACATATGATTTATATGGACAAAAAATAATATTGTCTATATAAATCATATGTGATTAGATACATATAATCACATGTGATTATATACAAGAGAACAACCATTGAATAAAAAATGTGAAAACATTTGTCCACATTAATCATATATTATTAAATACATATAGTCGAATATAATTAAATATATGAGAAAAAATATTGAATCGAAAACATGAAAATGAATCTTGTTTATATAAATCATATGTGATTAGATACATATAATCACATGTGAGTATATGTATTTAATCATGTGTTATTTATGTTATTAAATACATAGAATCAAACATGATTTATTTAATTATATACATTTAATCACATTAATTATATACATTTAATCACATTTGGTTGCAGGTAGTAGGTCGTGGTGTATGATGGAGATGGGTGGTGGTGAATGTGAGGGATGATGGTGGTAACGGGTGGTGGTGGTGGTCGTGGGATGTGGGATGTGGGTGACGGGTGTCATGGGTGATAGTTTGTTTATTGTAGTTGTGTGTGGTGAGTGGTGGTGGTGGTGAAAGGGTGGTGAGGTGACAAGTGGTAGGTAGGTCGGTGGTGGTGATGTTGATGGGTGGGTAATGTAAGGTGGTTGCATGTGGTAATATTGGTGGAGGTAGGTGGTGGTGGTAGGTGGTGGGTGATGATGGTGGTAGGCGGTGATGATGTTGGTGAGTGGTGGTGGGTGGGTGGGTGGTTTTAGTATTGGGTGGCGGTAGTAAGTAGTGGTGGTTGCTGGTGAGGGGTGATGGCGATGATGGGGGTAGTGGGGTTGGTGGTCGTGATGGGTAGGTGGTGGCAGGTGATGGTGATAGATGGTAGTGGTGATGTGTGGTGGTAGGTGGTAGGTGATGGTTGGTGGTAGTATCGGGTGGTGGTGAGGGTGATGGAGGCGGGTAGTGGTGATGGGTGGGTGGGTGGGTGGTGAGGGTAGTGGTGGTTGGTGGTGGTGGCGGTGATGGTTAAAAGTGGCAATCGTGTTGTGTCGTGTCGGGTTCGTGTCATGTCGAAACACTAAACGGGTTGAAAGTGTTTGACCTTAACCAGACCCATTTAATTAACGTGTTGTGTCGTGTCAACCTGTTTATTTTCGTGTCGAGTTCATGTCGGGTTTCGGGTTAGGGCTATACATTGAAATACGTCATGTCATGTGAGGTTAAAAGATTGAGCATGTTGAAAGAGTAGGAGTTTGGTAGGCGGAAATGAAAAAGTAGTTGTTTTGAGGCAAAATAGATGATGTCATAGCAAGTTTACATGACAAAATTAAAAGAGTGGGAGTTGGGGAGGCGGATGACAATGTCATGAGGATGTGAGAGTGGTGAAAGAGACTAGGTAGTTTGGAAGAAAATGAAAAAACTGAAATGAAATCTTGATCTAGACGGTTAAATCATTTCAACATTACAAAACGATTCAATTCGAAGGTTTTCTTTTACTTATGCTTTTGGTTTTGTATCTTTCTAGTTTATTTAAATAATTCAAAAAACTTGCAAATAAATAAACGGGTCATTTTCGAGTCATATTCGAGTTGAAATTGTCAACCCTAACCTTACCCATTTAATTTTCGTGTCGTGTCGTGTCAACCTGTTTATTTAAACGAGTTGAAATATCTTACTCAAACCCGTTTATTTCGTGTCGGGTTCGTGTCGGGTTTCGTGTCGTGTCAATTTTTTCCATCTCTAGTGATGGTGGGGGTGGTGGTGGGTTGTTGTGATGGGTGTATGGTGGCAGTGGTGGGTGGTGGTGAGGGTGGTGATTGAGGGTGAGAGTGGTGGTAATGGATGGTGGTGGAGATGGGTAGTGGTGGCGGTGGATGATCGTGATGGGTGATTAAGGTGGGTGGAAAAGGTGGTGATGGGTGGTGGAAGTAGATGGTAATGATGGTGGCAGGTGGTGGTTTTTGTGGGTGATAGGTGGGGGTAGTGGTAGCAGGTGGGTGGTGGTGATGAGCAGAGGTGGTCGGTAGTGATGAGTGATGGTGCATGGTGGTTGGTGGTGGTGGCAGGTGGTGGTGATGGGTGGTGGTGGTAAGGTGGTGGTAGGTGGTGGATTGTGATGGTGGTGGCAAGTGGTGGTTTTGGTGGGTGGTAGATGGTGGTGGTCATAAATGGTGGTAGTGATGGGTGGTGATAGGTGGTGGTGGTCACAAATAATTGCCCCATAATATATATATATATATATATATATATATATATATATATATATATATATATATATATATATATATATATATATATATATATATATATAAATGAAAGGGGAGGAGTATAATGGAAACCGAATAATAAGGTTTTTGTGAATGTCTATGCTTTTATGATAAGTTGCCATCATTTCTTCACAAATTCCCATGTGATACCGTATTATTCCAACATTCTCTCTATCCCATGTGATTGCTTTAGCTATAATTATCATGTTCATTTTTGTCTTTGTATAGTTGACAAATTTTAAGTGTTCGTATAATTGACAAATTTTAAGGGTGATTATGTTAGTGTTATCAAATGTTGTTGTTGGTCAATTTTTAATAGAGAAATCTATATTCCGTACATGTAGATCTTATATTTAACTAAATATTTATATATATATTTTTATTAAATTTTAAATACTGATAATTATATTCATTTTTACTATAAACGTTTAACATATCATTCGTTTTAAAATTTATACTATAGGCCAATATTTTACTATTACAAATTTTGTCCAAAAACTAATATGTTGGTCACTTTTCAAAATTTTGTTACAAATTCACATTATATATATATATATATATATATATATATATATATATATATATATATATATATATATATATATATATATGCTTAGGTTATTCTATTCTAACTAATTATTGTGCGGATATCATATGTTATGAGAATTATTAAGAGAATAAGTTGTTTAGCAATGCGAATACGTTCAATCTTACATAACTATTATTATTAACGCACGTTCAATCTATGCTCGATTTGTCAGAATGTTTATTGGGTCGTATTATATCAGAATGAAAATGAGTGAAAAACGATGTGTGTGAACAAAAATAAATAATAATTAGCGAGAATGCATGAAAATAATGATATTTTTGTAAGGTTGAACGTATTCACATTGTTAAACAAATTATTCTCTTACTAATTCTAATAGCATACGATATCCGCACAATAATCAGTTTGAATACTTAAACCTCGTTATATATATATATATATATATATATATATATATATATATATATATATATATATATATATATATATATATATATATATATATATATATATATATATATATATATATGGTTCCTGTGAGGACGCATTTGAAAACTCGTGAGTACACCTTAAAAAAAATTTTAAAAAAAAAATACAAATCATAAAATCGAGCATAGATCTATGTTCTTGAGAAAAAAAATTGGAAAACTCTTTTTGAATCATTAAAATTGATCCATGATTCAATTTTAATTTTTTATTTTGCATCATTATGATCCATGATTCAATTTTAACGAACCAAATATTTTTTGTCCAATTTTTTTTCTCCCGGACATAGATTTATGCTTGATTTTCTGATTGTATTTTTTTTTAGATTGTTTTTTCAATTTTTTTAATTTGTTCTCACGAGTTCTCACTTTAAAATGAATCTTCACGCGATCCTATATATATATATATATATATATATATATATATATATATATATATATATATATATATATATATATATATATATATATATATATATATATATATATATATATATATATATTCAAACTTTTGTTTCCAATATTTTATTTTTGCTTTATAAAATTTTATTTATATAAAACATATTCTTATAAATAACCTTACATTTTTCTATATAAAAAAAATTAAAAATTTTTGTTAAAAAAAGTTTTTATATATGAAAATTGTGTTAAAATATTCTTAAAAATAGTTTTTTTTGAAAAGTATGTTCGAATTAAATAGGTTCACAAACAAAAATAATTTTTAAAAAATCATGATATTACCAAAATCCAAGCTTTGTTGACTGATTTCATCTGAAATTTCATATTGCATTGTTCCATCAACTCCATAACTAGCTAACCGATTCTACAAGTTGAGTCGCAGAAAACTAAATTAATTTATGTTTTTAATCGTTCTTAAGTATTTTTTTGAAAATAAAATGTAACTAAAAACCTTCTTTTTGTAGGAATTTTATTGTCAAAATACTTGACACCAAGTTTACCATTGATTTTGTTTTGTTTAATTCTTCCATGTTGTTAACAATGTCAAAAATACACATGCACATCAATCCAATGCACATTTTTACTAAAAAAGATTAAAATTTTGAAGTGGATTATACAAATTGTACATTGTGTATTTAAAATTAACAACTAACAAATAAACCTATATATATATATATATATATATATATATATATATATATATATATATATAACTTTAAATTTTAGTAAATTGCATTGTGCATTAACATTAAGAATGTAACATCCATAAAATTCATAAAAATTTAAAACTTTTTCAAGCATCCATAAACTATTACTTATTACAAAATATTTTCAAAATAGTTTCATAACAGAGTATCTCAGAAATCAAAATCATAAAATGTGAGGAGGTGCACGATTAAGCCTTCGCCTTCCCGCGATTATCTGAAGCACCTGATACAAAATCCAAAACTTTAAGCCTGAAGCTTAGTGAGTTCCCCCAAAATACCAACGCCATACAAACCAGAACAATATCATAACAAACAACATGCATATAGAGTCTACAGTATGACTGGACCCCCATCGTCGGGCCTTCAGTCTATCTGGCCCACTCTCAGAACCTTCAGCATGTCTGGTCCACCCTACTAGGCCTTCAGCCTGTCTGGATCGTTCTTCAGGCCTTCGGTCTGACTGGTACGCCCTGATAGGCCTTAAGTCTATCCAGGCCGCCTTAGGTCTACTGGCCTAAAGCACAAAGTAGAACTGCCTCAACCCACCCGTAATCACACAATCAACACATAATATCATACGCTAGCTAGCATGTACAAACAGTCTGACCGATCTCATAGATCACTAATCATAGCATTATCTTATATTCCAAGATACCGACCTAACAGGTCACTAAACATAACATCATCCTATATATCAGGATACATATATAACAGATCACTAAGCATATCATTATGCAATAACCAGGATAACAATCCAAAAAGGGTCGGCATTGGTGCCTTCGACCTTGTTAGTATAGTGAGGAAAACTCACCTCACAAGTAGTACAGAATTGATAAATCGAATCCCAACTCACAGCTCAAACTCAATTGCCTGTAACCACCATATAACTGATTCTATTAGAATCCCCAATTACCAAAATACCCTCAAAAGTTAAGCTTGGTCAACCATGGTCAAAGTCAAGGTTAACAGTCCATGTTGACCCAACTCGTCGAGTTCATCTACTGACTCGTCGAGTTCCTTCATGACTCAGAAGATCGTGAAAAGCTCGAGACAACTCGCTAAGTTACCAGAGTTAACTCGTCAAGTTCTTCAGTGTCCAGACAAACGGTAAAACCCTAATCAATTCGCCGAGTCATCTCACCCACTTGTTCAGTTCACTCAGTATCCAGAAGCGGAAAACCTTACGCAACTCGTCGAGTTGGATAAGCAACTTATCGAGTTTTCCTATCTTAATGTATTCAGCCCTTTCCAGTCGACTCCAAGGCCCCAAACTACAGATCTAGCCTCTTAGGACTGAGATATCACGTAAAGTTGCTAACTTTATGTGCATGCAAGGCTTCTAAGGGATTAAAACACTAAAACTAAGCTTGATAAGAGGTTTAGGGCATGGAAGAGGGCAAAGACTAGATAAAGTAGGCAATTTTATGTCCATGGAGTCCTAGAGGTGTCCAGATCTGAAACCACATCCTCTTGACAAGCCCAAATCTGAGAATGACTCCAGTATGCCCCAAAAATGACCATATACTTTCATAAGAGGAGATCTAAACAATAACAAGTCAAGGTATCAACTTTATACCTCAAGATGGTTTCCAAAATCGTGTAGATGTCGGATCTACTACTTCTCCCTTTGCTCCAACCTCTTTAAGCTCCAAGTTCCTTCACAACCACACCAAAATCACTCTCCAAAGCTCTCACACACACTCAAGAAGGTATAAGGCTCGAACTAGGGTTTCTCTAAATGATAAGGTGGTAAGGGAGGCTGGTGAGGGGACTTAAGGTCCTTTAAATATGGTGCAAACCCTAAAAATTAGGGTTTTCATTAACAACCTCAACTCGTCGAGTTGGGGTCCTCTAAATCATCGAGTAGGTTCCACAAACCGCACGACCTCAATAGTTTCTACACGACGAGTTGGGGCCTCCAACTTGTCGAGTAGGTCTTAAGTGATGTATAAAAATTCTTGAAATTCATACTTGGGAGTCGGGATGTTACAAAGAACTCACAAAAGAAACTTATGCATCAACTCAATGCATAAATATTTAAAACGAAAAATAGATCTTAACGCATTACAGGTACTAGAAAATTCATTAGAACTTGAAGGTTGCTGCAATCTCCATATTTTCAAATCCACTTAAATCAATCATTTTTTCAATCTCTATAATAAGCAATTGAATAAGAAAAACAAATGCCTAAACACTGGTAAATTATAGAATTTTTCATTTGTACTGTAAAAAATTATATAACTCTCGAATTAATACAGATATTGAGTGATAAAAGTATATTGGTATTTTTTTTTTAATATTTATGTCATTCGAATGTAGAAAAATTAAAAAAAACAAAAAACAAAAAACAAAAAAAATATTGAACTAGTTTTCAGAATTAAAAATGTTTTAAAAAAATAATTCTTTTTTAGATAGGTAGTAGGTACATTTATTATCGCTATATTTTTGGAAGTTATCATATATATATATATATATATATATATATATATATATATATATATATATATATATATATATATATATATATATATATATATATATATACACACACACACACACTACTTTATAACTCGTGAGAACCACGGTTATGAAATTAATTAATTAAATTTTAAAAGTAAAAAATTTTAATTATTAATAAATTATTTTAAATAAATAATTTTATAAAAATATTAATAAGAAATATACCAAAATTTTAAATTTAGTTATAAGTTCATATTTAACATATTATTAAAAAAGTAACTGTTTCTTGAAAAATTTAAAATCTATTATTTAAAACCTTAAGGTCATTAATTGTGATAGTAATTTACCTAATATATCTCTCTAATACGTGGCATAATATTAATAATGATTTATATTAGAGTGACACATGTCAAAAAGAGATAACAACTATTCTTTTATGACTATATGTGTGTGTGTGTGTATATATATATATATATATATATATATATAATTTTTTCACTTTTTTCCATTGATATCAAATCCGATAAAAAAATATTACTTTTTTAATCACGTCAAAATAATTGTGTGAATGTGTGCAGATTCATAGTGTTAATCTGAATTCAGACGTTGTATCAGAGCTGGGGCACGGGTCGATGTGTTCGACGGGGACGTCGAACCCTATAATGGGGGTAAACGCGGGCAGTTTAGCTACACATGATCCTACATCGGGTGGGAAGGAGAACTAAGCATTCCTTAAAAGGGATGTGGATACCTTCCCTATAACAACGTGTTTTAAGTCTTAAGGGCAGTAGATCCCATAAGAACTCTACAGTTAAGCATGTCCAGGCAAGAGCAATCTAGGGATGGGTGACCCCCTGGGAATTTTTCGTGTCGCGAGACCAAAGCGGACAATATTGTGATACGTGCCAAAGGGGGACAATATTGTTATACATACTGGGGAAAAGGAACTATGTCGATTGCGAAATACAATTCAGTGTTCTCTGAGAAGCTACAGTTCAGTAAACATTAATGCCCCACTGATGCAAAATAGGTGGAACATTATGCTAAGGGATTACCAGTAGAGTATCGAGCTACTATGAGGCAGCGCAACACCTTGGCGGCTTCCATAAATGAGGCTATTCAGATTGAGGTTGATTTGGCCACACCCGGACGGAATGTGATCAAGGGTAAGGAGAAGAGGAAATAGTAGGGTTCGTCTAAATCCTCGAGGAAGAAAAAGAAGGGTTACCAGGGCAAGAAGTCTAATAGGCCGAATTTCTACATAAGGTGTCATGCAGCACATAGAGGTCCATGTAATGAATGTACTATGACCTACAAGCGATGTGGAAATATGGGACATAAAATAGCGGAATGCAAGAATAAGCCGATTTGCTACAACCGCAGGCGGACGGGACATATGAGTGGTCAGTGCCCAAAACCGAAGGCTGATGTGGGTGGAAGTGGTAAGAAGACGCAAGCACCGAAGGTTCAGGCTCACGCTTTTTAGATGACAACTAAGGAGGCCAGACCCAGCGATGAGTTTATTCTAGGAACTTTTACTGTAAATGTTATGCCTGCTAGGGTACTGTTTGATGTTGGTGCTTGATGCGACATTGGCTCCGACCACATGTTCTGAGAGAGTGCTTCTACGTCGGAGACAGATCTACGAGGTCACAAGTCCCCGAGAGCGGACAATGACATTGGACATTGGCTCCGACCACATGTTCTGCTGGTTTATATGACTAAGTCCAGTCCAATGTCATTGACCGCATATCAATAACATCGGACTGGGGGACTTGTTGATATATGGCCCATTAGCATGGCCTAGACCACTCTAGCGTGGCAGCCTTGCCTGATGTTCTCCCGCCGGCCCGACCTGGTGCTCCTTGGCCCGACTCTCCCTTGCCAGCCCTGCTGGGGACTCCCTTGCCAGCCTTGCTGGGGACTCTCCCGCGTGGCCCGAATTGGCACTCCCTGGCCTAGCACTCCCTTGCCAGCCTTTCCTGGTGCGCGCCCGACAACCTTGCCTGGTGCGAACCCGCCAGCCTTGCCCGGCGCCTCCGGGCAGCCTAGCCCAACTCCTTGGTAGCTGGGCCTAAGTTGGGTTGGCCCAAGGCCTGACCTAATTCCCCTTGACCTAATTGTCCCCTGTATAATGAATAGTATCTCCTCCATGGAGGGGGATCTTCCTATTGGCTCAGCCGCCACACTATACTCTAGCCAGGTGGCTCAGCCGCCATCGCCGCCATCTGCCGCTGTCAGCCACCACACACCACCACCAATACCGAGATGGTTCTCTCCAGCTATGGAGGACTATCCCAGATCTTCCAACTGATCTAAATTGATCGTCGGAGTCCGCTCTCGGGGCACAGTCCCTGGGGCGGCTCTACCAGATCTACGGCTCTACCAGAACATGTGGTCTAGGCCATGCTAATGGGCCATATATCAACAAGTCCCCCAGTCCGATGTTATTGATATGCGGTCAATGACATTGGACTGGACTTAGTCATATAAACCAGCAGGAGAGTCCCTCTAGTCCGATCAGATCGGACTATACAAAGCACCAATGCATTATATAATAGAGAGAACGACCGAACCTCGCCTGCAAGATCCATGGGGTTATGCGATGATCCAAACATTACTTATGAAACTTAAGCTGACTTCATACTCCTTTATTGAGAGAAGTGCGATTCGGTTGGTGCAACGCAATGTAACTGTTGCTGGCAATGTTTTGCAGAGCGGGGATGCTAAAGAGTGTTACGTGACTCTGATGTCGATAAAATGTCGAGCCAGGGTAGCTAAGAAGAGTAACCTCGCCATACAGTCTCTAAGACCGATGTCGAGCTCCAAAGTCTGTAAACAAATACAACATACTTGGTCCATGATTCCTGTGTTCCAGTCACAGCTGAAAGTTGTTAATAGAAATAGACGCTCTGAGCGTTGCGCGCACACCCCGGTGAAGGGGACGAGACCCGCAACCAACACCGGGTGGGTAGTTATATTTCTATGCCCGTTGGATGGGAGCTTTGAGTGATTGGTCAGTGGTGCACACTTCACAAGTCCCCTTTAAAAGACCGGGCTTTACTCCACGAGTTTGTTGTTGGCGTACTCTGTGTGTCGCAATCTTGGGGCGGCTGTCTGAAAGGCAACCCGATCAAATAGTTAGTATTTTTTATTGAAATAATAAATCGATTCAAGTTGTTCGTCATGATTGTTTCTAAACTCTTCACGATGTACTACTCTTCTCCCTCCTTTTTTGTTGAAGATGTCGAAAGATATCGGACCGCAATACGCATTCGAGAAGTGTATTTTGTTGAGCGGTGCTTACATTAAATTGTTGGCTTTTGTCTTGCAAAATTGGGTCATCTTTGTGTTGTGGAGGTAGCCCATTAAATACCAATTTATATGAAACTCAAATTAATATCTTACAGCCCATGTATAGAGTCCAAAATAATGACAATCCATTTGTGAATTGGAAGAAGCCCACTTGCGATTGCAACTCCATGTAATATCTTGCGATTGTGAATTGTAAGAATCCATGAGCCCAATTTATTTACTCAATTTCTTTTGTGGGTTGTAGTAGGTATGTGAATATAGATACTACAGGCCCATTATCTTTTCTTTATTGATTGTAAGATTATCTAGTTACTAGATCCCACATGTGGCCCATTTGTTTTCTCATTAGCTTGGATGAACACCCAACCGCACCTCACCTTCTGTTTCCCGATCTACCAAGGAAAATGTCAAACGGAAGAAAATGTTGACCGACGACTGGAGATGGCTCTGACAAAGACGGTCGGAGATGATGGTGATAGGGATTGAAGTTGCTATCTCCGGGGGTTGTTTTGGTGAAAAATTAGTCGTAGGCCGGTGGCTGGATGGTGATGTGGCTGTTCCAATTGTTGTCGGTAAATTGAGGGAAATGGGACTGGTGATAGTCGCCTGCTAACAGCGGACTACCCAGTCGGAGCTTCTTCGTCAAACGTCGCCGGTTAGGAACAACAGGTGATGGTCTGATTTCAACCGCCAATGGTCGGCTGATGGTGCTTTAGATCTGTTGGCTCGCCATTGTTGAAGGCGTATCGGAGATGGCGATGGTCGACCGCTATAAGTGGTTTTCGTCAGGCGATGGTCTAGAAGGGTGTCGATTGGAGATGTTTTGGGAAGTTTCTCGGGTTATGCTCTTTGAACTCGAAAGCGACTGGTGGTGGTTTGACTTCGACCGTCGGTGGCGACTAGTGGCCATTTGGATCTGATTTCAGTTGGTGGTGATGGCGATTGGAGCTTGTGATGTGTTGATGGCGGAGACCATAACTGTGGTTTCTCGGTGTTGGAGGATCAACAGTCAACGACATTGATGTTGTATCTTTGGCTAACGGCAACTGATAGAGAAAATGGAGGTTAAAACAAGGGGTTTTCCAGCAATAGGGTGAAGTTGTTGCTATGAAACAAGTTGCAACCGGAGCTGTTAGAGACCTCCCTTGATGATCGGAAGGATCTGGCCTGAGGTTGTTGTTGCGACTGCCAACTGTTGGCAGCGGACCGCTTTTCTTAATAGACATCTACTAGAAGATATATATATATATATAGATTAGCCTGGAGGTTTTCTTATTCCAAGTTATCCTAACAAAATGTGTAGAGCTTGAGATCCACTTGTGGATATAAAGCAACCATCTAAATGCTATAATCATCATTTTATATAAAACCACAAGGTATGTTTTTATATCAAAATAAATAGAACATGTGTGTTTACTAAGAACTAGTGGGAGTATTGTGACATTCCTAATCTTGTATGAATAAGACATACTTAATCATAAGAAATTACATTATGACTAAGCAAGGTCGTTTTCACCTTGATTCGGAAAGTGTTTCTAAAATGAAAGAATTAGGAAGGAGAAGATGAATTCTTGGAATGTGAAATCTATAAGGGATAGATAAAATGAATGTTAAAAGTTTCATGTCTTTATACATATATTGGCAATGTCTTGAAAGGGATCAAGACACAAGATTATTTTGGAGAATTCATGGCATTGTCATATGGCACCATTTTGATCTAGCCTTAAAAGTACATAGCTCATAGGCTTGAACTAGATGAAATGATTTATATTCTATTTGCTTGGAAAATGAATTCATCATTTACCCCATATTATACATAAGACATGGTATTTGATCATGTTGTAAGCATGTCTTAGGATACTAATTGAATACATGGTTAGGTCACTCGATGACTAAGAGAGCATTCTAAGAGTACTTTAGAAGAACTAAGAGAATGTATATGAGACAATCAGTTTAGAAAGGATCTTTATGGAAAGAGTTACACAAGATGTTAATTTCTAAACATAAATATATAATTATGAATTATAATTGGATTTTGACTTCATTATGGAATGATGGGTAAGTCATGTTGGAATGAGGTCCAAGAAAAACATAATAACAAAATCTACTACAAAATAAGAATACACTACTTTAGAAGTTGAATTCAAATATGATTGGATGAATGAGATCATTGAAAAACTATGTTGATTTCTGCCATTCAAGGATCACATAGAAATCTTTATAACTTCGAGAGTATACTTAATCAAGCTAAGAGAGTTTATGTCATGAAAGAAAACCAATCATATCTCCAAGATATTTAACTATACCTAGAGTAAAGTTAAGTACGGAGATGATAGTATTCAAAGAATTCACACAAATTAAATTTTGACAGATCCATTGATAAAGTCATTCTTTTGAGCTAAATATGAATGGTCACAGTTCAGCTATAAAACTTTATTATTCTAGAATTGGATTTTGATTTGGAATTAGTATTAGTATTTGGATATTGGAACATTATAATAACAACTATTAGATAATGTTATGATATGTTGGGATATATTCATCACATTAATACTTGTGTTCTATATTAACATGTTTAGTCTATGAATAATGTTATTGTTATAAAAGTTCATAGTTGGTTATAACTGTGGGAACAATTATGAAGTAAGATTAACATAAACTGGATTGGTTGACTCTCACTAGATGAAAGTAGGCAAGTGGTTGTAACCAAGTTTCATAGGTACTTATCAGAGAACTAGTATTGAACTGACTCGTATCAAGATCATCTCATGGATCGCTATCATGAATGATACTTGATTAAAATGTACTATCTTTGTATCCTTAACACCTAAGATACATAATGGGACTTAATTATAGGGAGTACTATGCTTTGATATGGTCAAACATTGTTCCGTAACCGTGCAGTTATAAAATCCACTTTCAGGTATGGTGTGAACTATGCAAGAGGCTTATGTAGTCAAGATGAGATTTGTTCCTCTTATTTGTTAAGAATTAGACATGTAAGACACCTTACCAAAAGTTGAACAACCAATGAGATTGATCGTGATCTGTATCTCATGTTCAACATGATGTTTGTAGCAAAGATAGGACTAATAAACTTACCTTATACACCAATTGTAGCTTTGAGCTTTTTGGGAATTGGGTGCTGATAGAATCGCACAAATTCGTATGTTGTTGGGGGCAGTGAAATGTTGCTAGACGTTCACCACTGTCTATATCAGCCTAATATGAGTCTTGCGCAAGTGGGAGATTGAAAGGTCTTGTATGCTCAAGAATCATATTAAAGTGATACTACTAATTAACAAATGATACTAATGGGTCACACTAACAAAAACTTGATATAATTGATTATTTATTAGAAATTGATTTTAATAAATATTCAATAAAACTCTTATAATTAAATTGGAAATTATTTCTTTCAAGGAAATAATAATTTTCATTAGCAAGTAATGTTACATAATTCATATGGTATGAATTAATAAGTTATGTACAACTTTATGGACTAGTTGAAACCCTTTTTTCTTTTACTCAAAAGACAAACTTTATATTTTATAAACTTTGAGTTTATAATATTTAAACAAACTCTTCTCTTTTGTATATAATTTTCAAGAAGAAAAGAGTTATGGGCTTTTGATTATTTAAATGAGAAAATGGCTCTTTGAATATTTAAATAAGAGTATGGTTCTTTGATTATTTAAATAATGAAATGGTCTTGTGATTATTTTATTCAAAAGGTAGGAATTGTTTATACTATAAATACAAGACTTAAAGCTTTCATTTGGTGGCTCATTCACAAGCCTAAGGGATTAAGAGTTTTGGACTAGCATCTACATCAAGCTGAGTCATTGTTGGTGTCTCAAAGGTTCCACATTCTTCATCAACTTCCACTCCTTCCAAGAGGACCTAAAGAACTACAAAGGTTTTTATTTCTTCATCCATTCTTTGGTTGGTGTTTAAATCTTTCTATAACTAGAAAGAAGATCCTTGGTGGGTATAAAATTTTTATGTTATGTTCTAAAATTTTAAGTCTCCCGTTGCTATATTTTTCTAGTTTTTGAAACTATTTTGAACTAAAACCCAACAATGTTTTCACGACAATCTCGTGCATATGTCCACCGAAAGTCCAATATCATTGAATATACAAAATGATTTTGTGTGTAACACGCCAAGTCATTGTACTGTCCCTTTTAATTGATAAAGTAACCATGAACAATCCATCTTTACTCATAGACTTTATGCCAATTCTGAGTGGAAGCTTCGACATTATCATAAGGATGAATCGACTACCTCCCCATTGTGTCTAGATTTGTACTACAAAAAAGTTTTACGACTAAATCTACCCACGAGAAAACCATGGTCATTTATGATGACACGTCGAAGAAAAACGTAAAGTTTACTTCCTACCCTAAAAATCAAATGATGGAGTGTTGTGAACTTCTCGACTCACCGTGATATAAGCAACCTTGTGAAGGATTTAATCAAATGTGAGGGATTTGATAAAATGTGAAGGATTTAATCAAATGTCAAAGATTTGATAAAATGTGAAGGATTTAATCAAATGTGAAGGATTTGATAAAATGTAAAGGATTTGATAAAATTTGAAGGACTTAATCAAATGTGAAAGATTTGATAAAATGTGGAGAACTTAATCAAATGTGAAGGATTTGACCAAATGTAGAAGTTTAAGTGAAGACTTCTTCTCAAGAAATGAACGTTGGAATTTTAACAACAAAATAATTTATGTTGGATACTACTAGAGATCCATTAGGAACTTCTCCATGATAAGCCCAACCACCAACTGTATAGATAGAAAAAGGAAAACAATGTCTAACTGGGAAGATAAGCAAAAAAAATTGCATTCCAGGAGATGGAACAACTACGATGTATATGAAGACATGTACATAAAGGATTAAAGTGCATATAGATGAATCGGGACAAGTTTTGTCTACGCTTTTGGTTAAATTACATGATTGAGGAATCCGTTTTCATCATGACATGTGAGATTTGTAAACATTGTAATGAAATTCACATAGTAACAAATGTATTGAGCCGAAAAGAACATTCTAAACCCCGATAAGTATGTGCATTAACTTTTTCATCCATTTAACTTTAACTCTCAAATTCCAAAAGTTTCACTCGAGACCCTGAGAGGGAAAAGCTTTGCGAGTGAAGCTCTGTGAAGAATGAATAAACAAGTCAACCTCGTGGATGTCGGGATGTGATACTTCACGAACCAAATTTGTACGCCTAAGTGAAATAAACACGGGAGCATAGTCTTGGACAAAGCTCACAGATTAAAGTGTCCTATCCATCCATGCTCTGACCAAATGTACTTATATCTAAAGAAATTTGAAATGGTGACCATTTTTGAAAGTAGAGATTACACATGAGTAGGCAAATATCAAACTTACACTAAAGGTACAATATCATAAACACTTAGTAATAGGGTAATGATAAAGAAATATCTGAGTAAAAGTGGGAACGAATGCCAAAATAGAAAATCTTATCAATGAAACGAACAAAATAGAAAATCTGATCAGGACGTATGTCGAGGAATTAATCAGAATGCATGGGGTGCCAATATTTATCATCTCTTACTAAGATAGTAGATCCACCTAGCAATCTTGATAATCATTAGAAATTTTGGGTATACGCTTAAACATAAGGATAACTTATCATCCCCAATGGTAAGAACGAAAGAACCATCCTGACTTGGGTGATATGCTTTGAACTTATATGATAGACTTTGAAAACTACATGGAATACTCATCGTCATTGATTGAGTTTTACTACAATGATAATTATTACACCAACATAAAGGCCACACAATTTAATACATTATATGGACGAGAGTGTCGATCATCGATATGCTGAACAATGATTGGAGATGTGAAACTAAACAAAGCACATGCAGGTAATGTGTTGCATTTTGGTCCAAGAATCACTCAAGAGATTACATAAAAGATTGTATGAACTGAGAACGATTACAAATTGTACACGAACGGCAAGAGAGTTATTTAAACAAAAAATGTAAGCATCTCGACTTCCAAATCAGAGACTGTGTAACTTTAAAGCCTTCCATTTTAAGGAAATGATTTGGCTTCAAAAACAAGTCAAGTTAAACCGCGACTCAAAGGACCTTTGAAATTCTTAACGGAATGTGGTAATGTTATATATATCTAGCTTTCTTGAGAACTAAACAACATGCACGGCGTTTTTCATGCGACAAGTCTCAAAGAGTGTATGTCTATTGACATACTTGCTATCTCTTTGAATAAGTGTACTAGGAAACTGTGTTAGTGTTTCATATTTGTGAAAGTACATGCGGTAGAACTGTATATAAGATTAGATATCCTTTAAAATATTGGATTCGATCTTATTCCATATTCCCTTCTTTTAATGGGCTTAGAATGAAGCCATATATTCAACCGAGTACCCAATCTTGAGTTATGCGACTTAAAATGACTATAGAAGAATCATGTGTGGATCAAGCGAAACGAAAACGCCAACAATTGTTTTATAATATTTTATCTACATGTTGAATTTCGGGGAAAAAATTCCTTTCAATGGGGAATAATGCAACAATTGGTAAAAATTGGTCAGAGTTTGGCGGTCAAACCACCGAGAACCGCTATGTGATAAGGACCAATTGTGTGTAATTTTATTTTTATAATGTATATTAAATATATTATATTAATAATTTGTTTCAATACATCTCAAACTGCTCAAACCATCTATCACTGAAGACCAAATCAAAAATCACAAAAATTTAATTCTATTAGTGACATTAAAAATAAATTTTTGTATTAAGTATATTTAAGAGTTATGGAAAAGAAATTTAACAAGATTACATTCTCCTGATTCCGTGAGTATAAAGAACGTCCAAAACGGAGATCGTATGAGAAAGTTACGCCTCTTTAAAGTTATAAAAATCAGTATTTATCTGATTTTCATGAATTGAACTGTGCAATGCTTCGTTTGGGATAGCTACGAACCTCGTAAATAAATTTTGAGCACGTTTTTGAACTTGTACTATAGTATATTATTTTATTTCATTTTATCACATTTTTAATCTCGAAAAAAATCAGATTCGTTAAATCTGCCAAATTCGAAGCAATTAATCGTGAAACTTTAAACGTTGATTCCCGAAGTATGGTATGTCGGAATTGAATTTTGTCTGTGTTCATGGAATTACAATGACCGATACAATAAGTAGACACTTTAATAAAATATTTATGAGACGGTATGATAGCACAAGAATCGAGAAAGCGAGTAACGATTTATTCACTAAAGTTTAAAAATATTTTGCACATGCTTGATTTCCAAAATATCTACCAAAAGTCATTTTGACTTTTGTTAATAATGCAAAAAATTGGCTTTAATTAGAAGCAATACTCCATCACTCTTTCTCTTACTACCTTTTCTCTCTACCTCACCTCATCATCCTTCCCGTTTTCTACACTACCGACGAGGACAAGTCTGTCGGCGACTCCTATGCCGGATGAGGCAACCACCTCCGCCTCCTTCCTCATCGATCTCAGTTAACAAACACCACTGCTGCTACTGCTTCTCTTTTGCGGATTATTGCCAACGACAAGACAAAAAGAAACAATAAAGGCTCGTCAGAGATCGGTTTTAGCCCCTTATTTCCCTCTTTTCCGACGATTGAACCACTCAAACACCTCACGTGTTGTTTCTGCTTACTTTGCTTCTGTCACACCCCGAAACCGATGGCGGAAACATTCCAGGGCGGAGGACGTCATGTAAAGTTTCATAACCAATGTACATAGTAAGCATAGTAAACACAAAACATTACATTACATAGAATCATTACATTTGTTAGAAAGTAGAAAAACAAAGTATTACATGTATTATAGATATATTAGTCTAAACAAAAGTAAAGACGTGGCTTCCATATGCTCCGTCTTCTGCAAAAAAACACGGGATACCTGTCTAAGGAGAACCTGAGAATACAAGCAGTTTGAAAATCAGCATAAAGCTGATGAGTTCATAAGCGGTATGTTTTTCTGAAAATGAACAAGTTTCCTTTAGTTTTTCTGAAACAGTTATTATCCAAGAAAATCCCATATTTTCTTATATGAAAAGTCTAGTTATCCAATGCTACGCAGTTTGGTTAAGAACAGTTAAGTTATCCCAGGAAAAACCGTTATTTTCCTAAAAGTTGGTGGTTGGTTATCGATCCGGAATGAAGTGTACAAGTATCTACCATACTTAAAGTGTTTGTGTGAAGTTTCCTGAAAGCCTGGTTATCCTTGAAATGTATGTTAGTTTTAACACGTATATAAAACTATTGTGTGGAAAGTAAACTAATTCTTAAGGTTATTAGCTTACTAAATTCATTATTACCAACAAGTAAATCTCTGTTATCTAAATTGCGAGTTCCATAACCATACGATAGACCAGATATGGCAATAAGAAGTCCATTATCATTTTATGACTTTCGTCACCCTTGAACCTTTCGGTTCGACTATAGCTAGCTGCCAGGTGCGGGGTAGTCAGCCCCGTATAGATCTATACACTCAAGTCACGTTCTCCCTCCAGGACATTCTGGTTACAGGGGCGGTCCTCCACTCGTGTATCTCTGTGGAGTGTTACCGAGGACGTGTCTCCAATTATTAAGATTAACAAATTTACAAGTAATAATGCGGAAATCCTGTTTTAAGTTCTACTTACAAAAGGGGTCCTCCACTCACGTATCTCTGTGGAGTGTTAACGAGGATGTGTCTAAAGTTCTAAGTTTAATGACTTTTAACAATAATGAAGTGGAAAATCATTTGCGAAATATACAATATATCACTATCTAATAAGGTTTGCAATCAGTTTGAAAACTAACTCTGCAAGTCAAACTGCTGGTTAATACGGTTTCAATTGTTAAAAGCATACGGAAAATGAAACAATTCAAATGAAATAATAAGTTTAAGTACAAGATATACTTGTACTTTTGCTTGTATTCCCCCCCCCCCCTGAAAACATTGAAAACACAGAAAAGGTGTAGGGGTATGAACTCACCGGACGAGAAATGTGTCGGTTGGATGCTAAGTGTCAGTTTAGGGCTTGAGTACACACGAGGTTCCTATGTAATATGAAGAGATACATAATTGTATCTAATTAGACTTTGAACTACTAATTAGATAAGAATATACACTCTGAGGCACGAAAACACTTAATTTCAAGTGTTAGGAGTGATCCGGGTAGCATCTAAGAGGGTGTATGGCCTAAATATGGAGTTTGCTCTTCAAGAATAAACTCCTAATGGAGATTACGGCCCTAAGACCATATCCCCATGATTTTACGGTCGTAAACTCATGGGTGGTGGGTTCTTGGTTGCTAAATGGTCTTACAACAATTAAGGGATGATGCTAGGTTTAGTTCTATGGCATTGGAAGGGGTTTAACCATCAAAGGGACCATTGTAAGGAGTTTACGGCTGTAAACTAGGAGTTTACGACCGTGAACTCTCACATACTCATTCCTTTTGTGTTTTGGTGGTCCTAGGTTAAGCATAAGTGTTTCTAGTCCAAAGTACAAGCCATGGAAGGAAGTTAGGGCACCGTTTGACCACCTTATAGGAGTTTACGGCCCAGGAACCATTCCTTGGGGTTTTACGACCATAATCTCCTAAAGGGATGGTTTCTTGCATGTTTAAGGTCCCTAACACAATGGTGGTTGATCCTAGACAATATTCCAAGGCATATAAGGTGTTTAAGGGGCATCATAACACCTTAAAAGGTGTTTGCGGCCTAAGAAAGGGTGTTTACGGTCCAAGCATGTTCTTGGGTCGTAAACTCATGTTTACTCCTCAAATGTTAAGGTTTTGGTGTTCTAAGTTCAATCCTGTAAGCCCTTAAGTCATATCTAAGCTCCAGAAGTGATTTGGGAGGGTTTTGGGGCTCTAAAACCCCATTTATGAGTGTTTACGGTTTGGGATAGTTCTTGGGCCGTAAACACATGTTCTTGGCCCTATTTCATGATTTAAACATGAATTTGAAAGCTAAAGATGATACACTATGAGCTAGGATGGATTACATACCTATTTGGAGCTTGAAATGGGTGATTTTGGATCAAAGATTTGGATTGAAGAGAGAGAGTAGAGAGAGAGAGTGGAAAAGCTTCAAATGAAGTTCTTTCACCCTTAAATAAGGTTAGGTTTTGAGGCTCGGTGGAAATCTACCCGATACTGACGTTAAACGAGGCTTTTGGTCGTACCCGATTTAGTTGTTGTAACTCGACGTGGTTGAAATTAAAAATTTTATAATTAATAACTTGGGATGTTTTCATGTGTTTCTAACGGGTTTGGATACTCACGAGGTCATAATAAAAGTCTTAAATTAAATGACCTAATCCAAAATGTTAACGGGAAAATTGAAAGACAAATGGGTTTTACTGATGGGAATGGGTTACGGCGACGGAATAATTTACGGGTTGTCACATTATCCCCCCGTTAGAGGGAATTTCATCCCGAAATTTAGAATTAAGGCACAATCATGGGTTTGGAAAGAGACATGGATATTTCCGTTTTATCGAGTCTTCGAGCTCCCAAGTGAACTCGGGTCCTCGCATGGCATTCTAGCGAACCTTCACTATCGGGATACGGCTTTGTTTCGTACGTTTAATCTCTCTACCCATGATTTCGATTGGTTCTTCCATGAAGTTCAGACTTTCATTGATCTCAGTCTCATCAAAGGGATTATTAGGGTTTCATCAACTAGGCACTTCTTGAGACGTGGAATACAGGATGGATGCTGCTTGGTTCTAAAAGTAGTCGAAGTTTGTAGGTTAAGGGATCGATCCTAACGAGGATCTCTAAAGGTCATATGTACCTCGGGTTAAGTTTCCCACGCTTTCCAAAACGTATCATGCCTTTCTAGGGCGAGACCTTTAACAGGACACGATCTCCTACCTGGAATTCTAATGGTTTCCGTTGTTTATCGGCATAACTCTTCTCTCTGTCTCGTGATGCTTTCAATCACTCTCGTATTTGGATGATCTTCTCAGAGGTTTCACGGATGATTTCAGTACTAGAGTGTAACAGCTCAAATTTTCAAATAAAATTTTCATTTAAAACAAAACCTCATTATTCGACAAAAGAGTTTATTCCAAGTTTATTGCAAAAGTATAAATAATAAATCTCCAAGATCTTCAACAATGGCAGTGTGTACGTGTCACGCCGGCGCCTTTCCACGGTCATCACTAGTACCTGAAAAACATAAACACATCTAGTAAGCATAAATGCTTAGTGAGTTCCCCAGTATACGACTTACCCACATACGCCTTCCGGCCCGGACCTTTCGGTCCACATAACATTGCCTTCCGGCCCGTAACATAATCGCCTTCCGGCCCATAACATATCGCCTTCCGGCCCGTATTAAATTGCCTTCCGGCCCATAGTATTTTGCCTTCCGGCCCATAATAGTATAAAACATAACACATGTAACATAACGCACATAACACATAAGTCATACGTCATACCGTTCTTTCTATCACATAAAGTCTCGCCTTCCGGCCCGTATAAGCATACATCACATATAAGCACACATCACATATAAAGCATCTATCTCTCTAGACATAGCATAAATATAACACATACGACCTTCCGGTCTCACAGTCAAACCCTTCCGGGTAAAGTATAGTGAGAAGACTCACCTCGTAGTAAGCAAGCTATAAACCCTTTGAGCTACTCGCACTCGATCCGCTAATCCGCAGGTTCCCTATAATACCACATACCTTTATTAATGATCTTATCAAACAAGACAATTGACCCTACTAAGTTACATACAGGTCAACGGTCAATCTTGACCAGACTCGTCGAGTGAAAAGGGCAACTCGGCGAGTATAGACACCCCAACTCCACTCGCCGAGTCTAAAGGACGACTCGACGAGTTCTAGTAGATCTTCAAGCTACTCGCCGAGTCTGAAGAACAACTCGGCGAGTCCTAGTGAATCTTCAAGCTACTCGCCGAGTCTGAAGAACAACTCGGCGAGTCCTCGCCATGCAGTCAATCCGCTGCCTCCTGTATTTCGCATGATTTCGAAGTATATAGATATGGGGCTTCCTGGACTTTCACATATACTATTACAGGGGTTTTTAAACACTTGTAGCAACACTATAATCTAACAATTCCTTAAATGGGTTTCCTAAACCCTAAATTCGCATACAACGTAAAAGCTACAGATTATGATCCGACGATTACCTGGAAACGTGTTCCCTGTGTCCCCAACCTCCAGTACTCGACTCCTTGGACTTCCTTTGATCACCACCTTGCCTCTCCTTGTCTAACAATCTCTTCAACCTTCCTCTAGCCCTCACTCTTGCTCCAGATGCCCACAAACTCCCAAGGTATCTTCAATCGGCCAAAAGACGCGACATGACGGCCATAAGATCATTATATACGATTCAGAATCGAAACGGCTAGGGTTCAGCTGAACAGCGTCGACTCGCCGAGTCCCTTATTGGACTCGTCGAGTCCAGTCGCGTATCTGCGACCAAGACCATGGCCCTACTCGGCGAGTCGTGCACCAACTCGCCGAGTCCTCTCCTAAATGTGCCCCAAAAAATAATTTAAAGAAATACCTGAAATTCCGGGCTGTTACAACTCTCCCCCACTAGAACTAGACTTCGCCCTCGAAGTCTCATTCTGCGAATAACTCCGGATGTTGCTCCCGCATTTCTCTTTCCGGCTCCCACGTCATCTCCGATCCCTTCCGATGTTGCCACTGAACCAACACCAGAGGTATCTCCTTGTTCCGTAGAACCTTGATCTTCCGATCCCTGATAGCTACTGGTCTCTCGGCGTAATTCAGACTCGCATCTACCTGAATATCTTCTAACGGAACCACTGCTGCCTCATCGGCTATACACTTCCTCAGCTGTGATACGTGGAAGGTATTGTGAATCTGACTCAGCTCCGCTGGCAACTCCAATCGATAAGCTACCCGACCTACCCTTGCAATTACCCGAAATGGACCTATGAACCGGGGCCCCAATTTGCCCCTCTACCTGAACCGGATCACCCCTTTCCAAGGAGAAACCTTTAGGAGAACGAGGTCGCCGACCTGGAATTCGAGCTCGGACCGGCGTCTGTCCGCATAACTCTTCTGTCGGCTCTGGGCGGTCAATAACCTCTGCCTCACTCGTTGGATCTGTTCGGTCGTTTGAAGTACGATCTCTGTACTGCCCATCACTCTCTGTCCCACTTCTCCCCAGCAAATGGGAGTCCGACACCTCCTGCCATACAACAACTCAAATGGTGGCATACCAATGCTCGAATGATGGCTGTTGTTGTAGGAAAACTCAGCCAGCGGCAGATGCGCATCCCAGCTACCCCCGAAGTCTAACACACACGCTCTAAGCATATCTTCCAATGTCTGGATCGTCCGCTCGCTCTGGCCGTCGGTCTGGGGATGGTATGCGGTACTAAAATGCAGTTTAGTACCCAACTCCTCATGGAATTTCTTCCAGAACCTGGAAGTGAAACGTACATCGCGGTCCGAAACAATCGAGGTCGGCACTCCATGCCGAGATACTATCTCTCTCACGTATAACTCTGCCAACTTCTCTGCTGATGAACTTTCGCTAATGGCAAGGAAGTGTGCACTCTTTGTTAGCCTATCCACAATCACCCAAATTGCATCGACTCCCCTGGCAGTTTTCGGCAATTTGGTGATGAAATCCATCGTGATCTGATTCCACTTCCACTCAGGAACCTCCAAGGGTTGCAACTTACCGTGCGGTCTCTGGTGCTCGGCCTTAACCCTACGGCAGGTCAAACACCTCTCAACGAACCAGGCAACGTCTCTCTTCATGCAAGGCCACCAGTACTCCTTTTTTAAATCCAAATACATTTTCGTAGCACCGGGATGGATCGAGAATTTCGATCTGTGTGCCTCCTCCATCAAAGTAACACGCGTACCGCCCACGAATGGTACCCAGATCCGACCCCGAAATGTCAGAAGTCCCCGCCCATCCGTAACGAACTCTGAAATCAACCCGACGACCCGCTCCTGTTTCTGCATCCCAGACTTCACGACCTCGGTCAGTGCCCCACGAATAGCATCTAATACCGGAGTCATCACCGTCAATCTCAAACACACGTCCCGCAATGGAGTACTCTCCGCCCTACGACTCAATGCATCAGCTACCACATTAGCCTTGCCTGGGTGGTATAGGATCTCACAGTCATAATCCTTAACCACGTCTAACCATCTCCTCTGACGCATGTTTAGGTTGGGTTGATCCATCAAATACTTCAAACTCTTATGGTCCGTGTATATGGTACAACGAACCCCGTACAGGTAGTGACGCCAAATTTTGAGGGCGAACACTACTGCCCCCAACTCTAAGTCATGCGTGGGATATCTCGCTTCGTGAGGCTTCAGCTGCCTCGATGCATAGGCTATCACATGGCCCCTCTGCATCAACACTGCACCCAGTCCTGAAATCGATGCGTCGCAATATACGACAAAGTCCTCCATCCCCTCCGGGAGAGCTAATACTGGTGCTTCGTATAGTCTCTGACGAAGTGTCTCGAAGGAAGTCTGCTGCTCGGGTCCCCATGAGAATGTAACACCCTTTCGGGTCAATTTGGTAAGTGGCACCGCGATCTTGGAGAAGTCCCTAATGAACCTTCGATAGTACCCCGCCAACCCAAGGAAACTCCTGATCTCCGAAGGTGACTTCGGTGCCTCCCAACTCATCACCGCTTCCACCTTGGCCGGATCGACCAATATCCCTGCCTGATTTACAACGTGCCCCAGAAATTGAACTTCCCGCAACCAGAAGTCACATTTGGAGAATTTTGCATATAGCTTCTCCGACCTCAGTACCTCAAGGACCTCCCTCAAATTTCCCTCATGCTGCTCCCTAGACCGCGAATACACCAGAATGTCGTCGATGAATACAATCACAGACCGATCCAGCATCGGCCTGCATACCCTGTTCATGAGATCCATAAACACTGCTGGGGCATTGGTGAGCCCAAAAGGCATCACCACGAACTCGTAATGCCCATACCGCGTCCTAAAGGTTGTCTTCTGGACGTCCTCATCTCGCACTCTTACCTGATGGTACCCTGATCTCAAATCAATCTTGGAAAACCAAGATGCCCCTTGCAACTGATCGAATAGATCATCGATCCTCGGTAACGGATAGCGGTTCTTGACTGTCACCTTGTTCAGCTCCCGGTAATCGATACACATCCGGTGTGAACCATCCTTCTTCTTGACGAACAGAATCGGTGCTCCCCACGGCGAGCTACTCGGCCGAATAAATCCCTTCCCCAACAACTCTTGAAGTTGCGAGGACAATTCTTGCATCTCTGGAGGTGCAAGACGATAAGGCACCTTCGCAATAGGCGCAGCCCCTGGAACTAGATCGATACCAAACTCCACTTGCCTCGCAGGAGGTATTCCTGGCAAATCCTCGGGAAAAACATCTGGAAACTCGCGCACCACTGGAACCTCCTTCAATGTCTTCGGTCTCTCGGAACTCTCCCGCGTATCCATCACATACGCCACAAAACCGTTACATCCCCGCTGTAGGCATTGCCTCGCCCTAGCGGCCGAACAAAAAGCTGATCCCGAACGGGTACCCTCGCCGTATACCGTAAGAACTCCCCCACTAGGGTCTCGTATAGTCACCAGCTGACGCTCGCAGTCGATAACAGCGCTGAATCGGCTCAACCAGTCCATGCCTACAATGACACAGACATCCCCCATCGCAATAGGAATGAGGTCAATCGGAAATGCGACCCCGAAGATCTCTAGCACACATCCCCGAAGAACCTCCGTAGCACAAATCACCCTCTCAGCCGCAATAGAAACGCTCAAAGGTCGACTTAACGGCTCACGACTAATGCCGATGTGCTGACTAAAAGCTAACGATACAAACGATCTACTCGCACCCGAATCAAATAACACTAGAGCAGGCATAGAGTTCACAAGGAAAGTACCTACACATTCATTAACATAAGCATAACATTTCGACCTTTAATTAAATACGCGAATGATAACATACCTGCCACAACATCGGGCGCAGCGCGGACCTCCTCCGCAGTCAGCTGAAAGGCTCTCCCGCGAGCCCTCGGGGCCTCGACCTTCGCCGGTCGGGTCTCAGTAGTCCGGGTAGTAGGTGTAGCTCCCTGACGAAGTTGCGGACACTCGGCCTTCCGATGGCCTGTCTGGTTGCAGTGAAAGCAAACCATAAACCCCTTAGGGCAATCCCTGGCAATATGTCCCTCCTTGCCACACTTGTAGCAACCACCAGCTCGACACACCCCCTCGTGACTCTTGCCGCACTTCGCGCAAGTGCGACCCTTCAAACCTCCCATCCTCGAATCAGCGAACTTAGTCCGCTTGGCTGCCGGCTGAGACTGGGCCGGCCGTCGATCCACCTGCCGAGACTCAGCCTCCTCCCTCGCTTGAGTCTCCAACTCGATCTCGCGCTTCCTGGCGTTCGCCTGAAGCTCAGTGAAAGTACGATAGGTGGAGTTTGACACAAACTCCCGGATCTCCCTCTTCAAAACACCCAAATAGCGGCTCATCCGCGACTGCTCCGTAGATACCAGCTCGGGGCAGAACATTGCCCTCTCATGAAACTTCCGTGTGATCACTGCCACGGAATCAGTACCCTGCTTAAGGGTCAAGAACTCCTGAATCAATCGCTCCCTCTCTACCGGGGGAACATACTCGTCCCTGAACATCTCCGTAAACCTCTCCCATGTCACCGCCGAAATCTCTGCCTGAGCGAAGTTCGCCGTCACGAACTTCCACCAATCCTTCGCTCCCAGACGGAGCTGGTTCAAGGCGAACCGTACCCTCAAGTGCTCCGGGCATGCGCAAGTATAGAAGCACCCCTCGATGTCGGCGATCCACCTCATAGCTGCAATCGGATCCTGCGTCCCATCAAATTCAGGGGGTTTCGTGTTGCTGAATTCTCTGAATAGTAATGAATCACCCCCTTGCGGCCTGGCAGCAGCCACAGCTGCGGTAGCGGCAGCAACTGCAGCTTCAGTAAGTGCGGCGTACCGCTCCCCAAACTCCTCCATCAGCGTGGTCTTAATAGACCCAAACATCTCCGGGATCTCAGCCCGGACCGCCGCAGCTACCTCTTCCTGAATAATCTGACGAATCTCCCCGTCACTCGCACCGCTCGAACTCGCCCCATTGCGTGTGATAACCATGATGTCTCTGAAATACAACATAAAATCATCAGAGACTCCACCAAGTACAATTGTACTCGATACGCGCCCTACCCAGTCTCCGATTTCCAGGGATTCTTACTTGAGTCTTCCACTGATCCGGTGCCTTCGGTAGTACGGGCCCAATACTACCGACCACACCGTATCAGTATTCGTCCCAAATCTTCCTCCCCAAATCCCGAATAATGAGTACTCTACCTCTAGTATGCATTACCTACTTGCATGCTACAAAATATCTCATATAAGCAATCTCTCTAGACTAAGGCATCACAAACAGGCAATTCTGGTCCTATCATGTATACCTAGTCTTCTAGCATGCATAACAATTCATAATTCAGTGCATCACATAACATCGTAAGGTATTCTGGGGATCTTTACCGTTCGGACGCTGGCTACTCGTACACACTGTTCCATCCTTGTTTTACCACCTTACCGTTTATAAAATGTTGTGTCCTTATTATTTAAAAAGGTTTTTCCTCAAATCCCCGGTCTGAGTTCAGTTGCACCCAAAAGTACACCCGAATCCCTCAAACCAAGGCTCTGATACCAATTGTAACAGCTCAAATTTTCAAATAAAATTTTCATTTAAAACAAAACCTCATTATTCGACAAAAGAGTTTATTCCAAGTTTATTGCAAAAGTATAAATAATAAATCTCCAAGATCTTCAACAATGGCAGTGTGTACGTGTCACGCCGGCGCCTTTCCACGGTCATCACTAGTACCTGAAAAACATAAACACATCTAGTAAGCATAAATGCTTAGTGAGTTCCCCAGTATACGACTTACCCACATACGCCTTCCGGCCCGGACCTTTCGGTCCACATAACATTGCCTTCCGGCCCGTAACATAATCGCCTTCCGGCCCATAACATATCGCCTTCCGGCCCGTATTAAATTGCCTTCCGGCCCATAGTATTTTGCCTTCCGGCCCATAATAGTATAAAACATAACACATGTAACATAACGCACATAACACATAAGTCATGCGTCATACCGTTCTTTCTATCACATAAAGTCTCGCCTTCCGGCCCGTATAAGCATACATCACATATAAGCACACATCACATATAAAGCATCTATCTCTCTAGACATAGCATAAATATAACACATACGACCTTCCGGTCTCACAGTCAAACCCTTCCGGGTAAAGTATAGTGAGAAGACTCACCTCGTAGTAAGCAAGCTATAAACCCTTTGAGCTACTCGCACTCGATCCGCTAATCCGCAGGTTCCCTATAATACCACATACCTTTATTAATGATCTTATCAAACAAGACAATTGACCCTACTAAGTTACATACAGGTCAACGGTCAATCTTGACCAGACTCGTCGAGTGAAAAGGGCAACTCGGCGAGTATAGACACCCCAACTCCACTCGCCGAGTCTAAAGGACGACTCGACGAGTTCTAGTAGATCTTCAAGCTACTCGCCGAGTCTGAAGAACAACTCGGCGAGTCCTAGTGAATCTTCAAGCTACTCGCCGAGTCTGAAGAACAACTCGGCGAGTCCTCGCCATGCAGTCAATCCGCTGCCTCCTGTATTTCGCATGATTTCGAAGTATATAGATATGGGGCTTCCTGGACTTTCACATATACTATTACAGGGGTTTTTAAACACTTGTAGCAACACTATAATCTAACAATTCCTTAAATGGGTTTCCTAAACCCTAAATTCGCATACAACGTAAAAGCTACAGATTATGATCCGACGATTACCTGGAAACGTGTTCCCTGTGTCCCCAACCTCCAGTACTCGACTCCTTGGACTTCCTTTGATCACCACCTTGCCTCTCCTTGTCTAACAATCTCTTCAACCTTCCTCTAGCCCTCACTCTTGCTCCAGATGCCCACAAACTCCCAAGGTATCTTCAATCGGCCAAAAGACGCGACATGACGGCCATAAGATCATTATATACGATTCAGAATCGAAACGGCTAGGGTTCAGCTGAACAGCGTCGACTCGCCGAGTCCCTTATTGGACTCGTCGAGTCCAGTCGCGTATCTGCGACCAAGACCATGGCCCTACTCGGCGAGTCGTGCACCAACTCGCCGAGTCCTCTCCTAAATGTGCCCCAAAAAATAATTTAAAGAAATACCTGAAATTCCGGGCTGTTACATAGAGAGGGAACTGTCAGGGATTTGTCTATGGGCTAGTTGCGTGTCCCCTACCTCGGCCCAGCACAGAGGGGATCTGCACTTACGACCGTAGAGGGCTTCGAACAGGGCAGCCTTGATGCTGGTGTGGTAGTTGTTGTTATACGATGACTCGGTCAAGAGTAAATGGGTGTCCCACGACTTTCCTAAATCGAGGACACATGCTCCCAGCATGTCTTCTGGGGTCTGAATAGTTCTCTCACTCTGTCAGTTTGTCTGAGGACGATAAGTTGTACTCATATCCAGCTTAGTTCCAAGAGCTTTCTGAAGGGACTGCCAGAACCTTGAGGTAAACCTGTTATCTCGATCTGAGATAATGGACACAGGTACACCGTGCAGTAGGACTATCTTTTGGATGCAGGTTCACGCGAGTCTTTCCATCTTGAATGATTCTTAATCGAAAGGAAGTGAGCGGATTTTGTCAAACGATCGAAAGTCAATCCAGAGTACCGAACCAGATTAACATTACCGGTACCGGGAATGGTACCAGTTTGTGGTACTAGTACCGGTACCGGCGGTACCAAATCCCGAATTTCATGTATTTGGAGAACCAAGTACCGTCCCATATTTTTAAATTAGGTATGGTTCGGTACTGGTTCCGGTACGGGATCGGGATTTGGGACAAACTGCTCATCCCTACTACTGATTGGAACAGAAAAGGAGATCAGTAAAGGAGGCCGCTGGAGTTACCCCCACGCTGCACCCACCAAGACTGACAACAGCCTTTTTTCTACTTTATTCTTCTCCTTCCTTTGTCGAATCCAAACCACCATCTTAACACTAAACTACTTGATATCTATTTGCCTTCTAGTTTCTGCCACCAGCGATGAGCAAATGACCACAAATGGGTCACCGGAAAATGGTGGCTCTCCCACCCTTCGCAATTTTATAGTCACCATCGACCCACCCCTGTTGTTGCGTTCGATCCTTTCCCTTTCCCAATCTATTGATATCGATTAACGTCTTCTTCATTTGATGGGCTTGGAAAAAACAGGTCCCTTACTAGTGTTAAATGATCAAAATCAACCCCTACAATAGTTTAATTTATTTAAAACAATTTTCTTGATATAAAACCTTACAGATCTGCCCTATTTGTTCAAGTTATAACCAAATCAGTCCCTCCATAAATTATAAAAGACCAAAACTATTTTCCTTTGTTTAAATTATTTCATAACAGCCATGGTTTGTGTTAGATTGACCAAAACAAGTCCCTTTGGTTAAAATATTACAAAATAGTCTCAACGTTTATTTTAGCTCAAGAAGGTGTTTATTTCGGTTTCTCATGTGAAGCTTCGCACGAATGAACCAACTCCAGTCAAATCAAACCCACACTTAAAGGGTAAGTTTTTACGGCCCTTCTTTTATGGCTTTCATATTTGGGGGAGAATACATGTACGCCTATTAAATTTTTGATGCTTTCAAGTTTTATATACAAATAACATCATACTTTATCATTGGTTAAAAGTTTATGAAATAACAATCTAAAAATGTGAGAAATCACCAATAAAACTATTAAGTTAAAGTAGATTGTGAAAAGATGATATATTTATACTTTATGTGAAATATGATTATAATTATTAATAAAAATCACAATATTATAAGTAAATTGCTATAATAACACAAGTTGATATTACAAGTCACAAAAATGATGATTTTATATAGATAAGTTAGAGTATCTAATAGAAGCATGAATATATATATATATATATATATATATATATATATATATATATATATATATATATATATATATATATGACCAAAAATGTTATTCGTGTATAAAATGAAAGTACATTGTCATATTTGGTAGAATAGTCAAATTTATGAAATCATATAATTAATACTTAAGGTTACCGAAAATTAACTGTTAATATATATTAGTTATGTAAAAATGAATGTAAAATTTATTAATATATTTTTATATAATTTATAAAAATATAACTCATTTTTACTAGGTTATGGGTTTCTATTGCAATAAATAATATGATCGACATAAAGACAAAGTTGTTATTTGCAAAATATTGTACTGTATTGATCCCGTGAATTATAAATATCATGGAAATTGTTGGTTTCACCCTGGTTGATACCTGGAAAATATTATAAAAGCAGTCGTTGTGTTGCCCAAATTTCGTCATAATTAACAGTAAAACTTGGAAATCCTTTAAGTCTTACGAATCTCAACCACTAAAAGGGTTCAATGAAAGATTATCCCTGAACAACAAAAGTATAAGTATTCAAAAATATTATAAGGGAAAGTTTAAGACTAGGATGTCTAGACACATTGTTAGGATCGAACACTCCATGGTCTCCATGTAGGTTTTACGTTGTTTCTAAAGTCATATGATTTAGGTTCGTTTACTAAGACATTTGGGCTATGTTGTTGGGTATAATAAGATTGTGTGTCTTGGTGAAAACTCTCTATTTTTATAAACATTAATATGTGAGGAATGAAGCACGATAGGTATAAGATTCGTATTAGTGCGCTTATATGGTTCGACCGTCCGTCTGGAGTTGCTAGCTACAACCATTGTCCGACGAGATGAAATAGGCGTTGACGTTTAGTATTTATTTATTCCACTACGTATTAAAAACGTTGAGGATGACTATCAGTACACTCCATTATGGAGCTAGTGATGTAGTGTAGTGTCATAGTTCGGTTATACGTTGACGTTCAGTCTTTATTTATTCCACTACATATTAAAATGTTGAGGATTACTATCAGTACACTCGATTTTGGAGCTAGTGTTGTAGTGTAGTGTCCTAGTTCGTTATAAGCTCATTATAAATCCCAAATTTGTTTTATTACCGTATAGAATTGACATTTACATTATGCGGTGTTTTTGTTCACTTATTCTTGTTGAAACAGATTGTATGTAGTGGGATAGTTTAGGACTCAAAATGATAAGTGTCAATGCCAGAAATTAAGTCATATAACACTTAATTAATACCATGACACGAATGATTAAGGTTTAATAACTTACAAGTAATAAGTTGTTTATATAAACCATTTGTTTTTATACAAAAACACCATATATATGTGGGGGGAGTTTTCCCTACTGGTTAAGTGTCGGTTCCCAAATTAAGTAGATAACACTTAATTTGTAACCACCCAAAAACCATGATAAAATTTTCATTTTTAAACAAGTATTAGAATCATCAAATTGCTCTAAAACCATTACATAATAACAATTGCAAATTATCAGAGTAACAATATCAAAAGGTGCCAAAAATATTAAGGGGAGAATGTTTTGCCATCACGCTGGGCCCTTCCCCTTAGTACCAAAAGTACCTTAAACCATAAATATAAATTTTAAGCAAAAGCTTAGTGAGTTTCCCCAAAGTACCACATACCATACATAAATAAGTTAGTGTTATGGGCTAAATCATAGTCTTACAAGCAATGCTTGCTGAGGGAAAAACATGATCTTCCAGACAGGTGCCAGGGGCTAGATCTTGGTCTTTCATACAGATGACAGGGGCCACATCCTAGTCTTTCATACAATTGCCAGAGGCCAAATCCTGGTCATTTATACAAATGTCACAAAGATAGCTAACATACTATATCACAAATAAAGGGTCGGCCATGGTACCTTCGACCCATTGATACAGTGATACAGTGAGAAAACTCGCCTCAGTCTGCTGATAAGTAATTGGATGATCGGCTACAGAACTGGAAGATCTCACACTAAACACAACCAAATAATCCTAATCAAAATTAGGTTATGAACCATAACTGTGGGTCTAAATCCCAAACCCAAACTCCTAGGGTAAAAGACCATTTTATCCTTCCCATAATGGGCCTACCCAAACTTGGCCCATTAACACAATAATGGCCGCTAAGGCCCAAAAAGCCCAACTTATACAATTTAAGGCCCACTAACAAAATCCTAAGGTCCATTCATGCTTTAAAAAGTCCAAAGCCCAAAACCTAACTAAGTCCCAAAAGTCCAAAGCCCAACCAAAGATCAAAAGCCCATAAAGAGCCACTGTGAGGCATACGCTCGACATACGCATTGTACACTCGGCATATGTGACCACCAGTACGTGCAACATACCACTTGGTATGCCCAGCGTACTGGGATGCTTACCACCCTAAGCCATTTAGTGCTTAATCCATTTAGCCATAAGGTCCAACTCTCAGATCTCTTCCATTTTAAAGTTTTAATAGATAAATATTGCAACTTTAACCCTTAACATGTCTTAATGGAACCCAACATCCATTTTTGTCCAACAATAGTTATAATAAGACCTCAAACTCATGCATGGACCCATAACAACCATCAAGATGCCATTTTTATGCATCATTAATGACAAAGAGTCTAAGTTCTAACATATCTAACTCCTAGAGTTGATCAAACTCACAAGGAGAACCCATGGGACCAAATAAAGCTTACAACAAGCCCTAATCTCAAACTAGCAAATGAATCATCAAGGTAAAAACTTTATACCTTCTCTAGCTCACAAAGTTGATAAGACTCTGGAACTAAAAGCTCAACTCCAACAAATTCTTGGTCTCCAAGTTCCTTCCTCTTGAATACACACAAAAATGCCCAAAAATTACTTTCAAAGCTCAACATTACTCAAAGGATGAATTAGGATTTCAATGGGACGAAATGAACAATGGAGGATGATAAGGGTAGGTGTCCAAAGGCCTTAATGATGTTTAATTAGGGTTCAAACCCTAGAAATTAGGGTTTTACCCAGGCAACCGTATGCCCATCGTACATGGTTAAACCCCCTCGAGCAAATGATCTCGTATGCTAAGCGTACCAAACGTACGCCCAGCGTACATGGGACCAATTATTTATCTTAAACTTAAGGGACCAAAGAAGTAGTACCTGGAATCAAATGTTACAAATCTCCGCCACTTGAATTAGACTTCTTCCATGAAGTCCGCTGGTGCAAAAAGTCTGGGTAGTGCTCTCTCATCTCGCCCTCCGGCTTCCATGTCCACTCAGATCCCTTCCGGTGCTACCATTCCACCTTTACCATATTCAACACCTTATTACGTAGAGTCTTCATTTTCCAGACGAGAATCATATTAGCCTCTCCACGTAATTCAGGCGCTCATCCACTCGAATATCATCCGATGAAATAACTGTTGAATCATCGGCTACACACTTCCGCAATTGAGACACGTGGAAAGTGTTATGGATCTAACTGAGCTCATATGTAAAATCCAGATGGTAAGCAACCCTGCCCACCCGGGCAGTAATCCTCAAAGGACCAATAAATCAGGGGCCCAACTTGCCCCGCTTCCAAAACAAGGTGATACCTTTCCAAGGTGACACCTTCAACAGCACCAAGTCCCCTATCTGAAACTCGAGGTCCGAACTTCTCCGATCAGCATAACTCGTCTGTCAGATCTGTGCGACCTACAACCTATCGCGCACCTGTTAAATCAACTCTATGGTCTTAAGCACCCCCTCGTTGCTTCCCATGACCAGATGACCAACCTCACCCTAACAAACCGGGGTCCTGCACCTCCTCCCATATAACATCTCAAATGGTGGTCGATCAATACTGGCATGATAACTATTATTGTCGGAGAACTCGGCCAGTGGAAGGTAAGTATCCCAACTCCCTCCAAAATCCAACACGCAAGCTCAAAGTATATCCTCGATCGTCTGAATCGTCGGCTGGCTATGGCCATCGGTCTGAGGGTGGTATGTTGTACTAAAATGCAACTAAGTGCCCAACTCCTCATGAAACTTCCTCCAAAAACTATAGCTGAAATAAACATCCTGGTCCAAGACCACCGACACTGGCACCCCGTGTCGAACTACCACCTCCCAGACATAGATACTGTTGGATTTATGTCTAAGTCCATAACTATAATTGGTAAGACTTGACCCGACCCGGCATGGTCCATTTGGGTTGCATGGCATCATGCATTTGGATAGACTATAATGAGAGAAATAACACTTAAGGTTGGTTAATATATTATAAGTTCTAATATATTAATAAGATTATTTAATTAGTATTGATCAAGAATTAATCTAGGATTAATTAAGTGATCAAAAGAAGACTAATTAAATATATGGGTTGATTGTGTAAATCATCCATACTTAGTGGGCTAATGCTCCATGGATTGTCAAGTTGGGCTAAAACCCATAAGATGCTCCATGGATGCTCCATGGTGTATTTGTACCCATGGATCATGGAAATGAAAGGCCATGACAATTAGGGTTTACATGGTGTAACCCTAACTATATAATGATCTTATTCTTGGAGAAAATCGGCCACTATGAGTGATAAGAAGGGCTAGCCGATTTTATGAAGTGTTCCAATTTCTCTCAAGTCATTCCATGTGTATTTGGTGTTGTGTGAACCATTTGAGGTGTCACACTTGGGGCACTAGGCACTCAAGCTTCATGAATACAATCTTCATCAAAGAGGTATGTAATTCTAACTTGATATATTCATTTGAATCAATGTTATTATGCTAGTTAGAATGAATACCTTGGAAAGTTAATATTTGCATGTATAATAGAGAAAACATAGATCCAAGGTATTTAGGGTTGCATGTACACTTAGGAGTGTTAGAATGCTCAAAACCCTACAGTGGTATCAAAGCCTAGGCTTGTTTTCTTGTTATACTTGAAAAATTGGCTGAAAAATCAAGTTTTTATGTTGTCTGCTCAGAAGACTCGCCGAGTCCAAGACAAAATGCATCCAACTCACCGAGTTGGTTCGTGCACTCGACGAGTTGGACCCCCAGACAACATATATTTGATTGTTTTGACTGGAATTGGACTAGGAACATTACCTTAAGATGTTTTTGGACTTATAAACTTGTTTTTGATGTGGTAATGTTCATGCTAATCCAATTTCAAAGATAACTGTCAATAGATTCATGTTTTGTATTAGTTTAAAGTTTAGACTAATTACATGAAAAAGTTTGATTTGAATTATCTTGCTCTTATGAGTTGCTTAGATTAATAGGAAAGTTAATTGATTATGTGTTTTCAATCCAAATTAATCTAAGAGTTGATTCTAAAATGTGTTTTTGTAACTTGTCCTCAAGTTATATGAAAAGTCACATTTAAGTTTCATAAAACTCATAAAATTTGGCAATGGTTACAAAAAATGAAGAGTCTTGTCCATAAGTTATGGAGATTCAAGAGTCACTTCATTAAGTAATAAAATGTGTAACCTTAATTAATTCCATAAGTTACAAAATAAAGAAAAGTTACATTCTTTTATTAGTTTAAAGTCTTCCACAACTTGTCCTCAAGTTATGGAACTTAAAGATTTTTTTAATTAAAACTACTTTAAACCCATAAGTTATGGAATTAGTTAGTTTTGAATAGTTTCAAAACTTGCCCTCAAGTTTTGGAATTTAAAAAGTTTTATCTTATGAATACTTTAATTCCAAGTTAGCCCTTAGAATTTTAAAAGTTAAAATTCAACCCTTATACTTTATAATATTATTAGTTAATAATAATAATAATAATATATATATATATATATATATATATATATATATATATATATATATATATATATATATATATATATATAAGAGCAAGTCAGTCTTACCGTTAGTAGGCCTCATTCACGAAGCCGGTCTATAAGGGGGTATAAGGTTACTGCCTATAAAATGGCAATTTAATGTGTGTCCATTCTCACCCACCGCTTCCTTGACTGGTGGAGGGTCGTTAGCCGAACGGGTAGGACAAGGACTAGAATTCTCCCTTCATTAAAAGTATTAGTGATAAATACTAAGTAACTAAACTCTTATTAATACCCAATCTTAGTTACTTAGGAAAAATGTGAATAAGGTGCTAACCCATGAAATTACACTTTGCACTTTGTTTAAGCCGTTAGTGGAGTGTGTGTGGTTAACCGGCACACTAACCGGGACTTAAAAAGGTAGGAAAAGAGTAACTTAATATTTATCATAGTATCGGTGGAGCATGTGTGGTTAACCGTCACATCAATTAAGGGGTAAATATTATGGGTACCAAGTATATTTGCATGGTTATTCACACCTTGGTTTGTGATCCTCGGCATCCCACTCACAAAACCTGAAGGGCACACTCGAGATTGAAACATTCCATTGAAAAAGTTCAACGAATCTCAAAAGATCTAGGAGTTTCAAATCCAATTAAAACCTAATAATACATTTCATTATCTTGGTGGAAATTGGTGAATCGTCATTCACCTACCTTCAAATATTTTATAGCTTGGATTACGGCATCCCTCTTCCAAGTTATAAAAGTATTGTGTTCGGCACTAGCCTTAATATTTCATATTGGGTGTTATATTAAGGACTTTAAATCAACTATCTTCAATATCTCCCAAAATATGTCTGATTTAGACATCTATGATCTTCCCAAATCTCTTGAAACAAGTTTTCCTAAATGAAGATGATATCCCATGGAAATCATACTTCTTTCACTTCCTCCAGTTATTCTCCCTAACCCACAAGTTCTTGAAAAGTTTAAGGTCACTCAAGCCCTATTGTCAAGTAAAGGTCTATGTGTGGTCACATCTTGGAGATGTAGTCACATATTGACAAGTCAGGAGAGTTGGGTGTCAGAGTCTTGAGAAAGTTGGTGGTTCAATCACCTTCTAAGTCACATAGTGAGTTCCTTTGGAACTCCTATGAAACAGACTATGACAAGACCTTTAATGATCTTATCTATTTGCTAAGATTAACTTCCTGAAACTTTATGGACATTGACAATGATGACATTGGATATCCAGTAAAGCTCTCTCTTCCCAATGAAAAGGGATCGGCCATAGTCAACTCGGTTGACCAAATGGTAAAGAGAAAAGTTAAGCCTGAGATAGTCCCATTACCAAAGGGTCCATATGTTTATATTGCCAAAGAAAGGGGCATTGGTTGCGAAGCTGCCAAGTTTACCTAAGGGTGTTAAAGTCAATAAGTTTTACTCTACTTTAGGTAAAGTCCACTATCTAACTCTGCTAAGTTTCTATTCTGAGATTCTTGATACATGACGTGACTGGGTCACATGGTGATGTTTTAAGAATCAAAGAAAAGTGAAGAAACTTTAAGAAAGAATATGTTGAATCTGATCGCGTAGATGGATTTCTATCGCATAGTTTGAAGATCGGATTCTTGAGCTACTTCTTAGGAGTTATGATATATTGCTTAGGAATAGATAACAACAAAGTTTTCATGTGCGTTTGCACTGTAAGGATAGTTTTTCCACAAAGTTTTTAAAATAAAAGGAAAAAAAATTTGATTTTATTTATTTTAAAATATCCTTACAATGGCATTTGTGAAAAAATTTTGTTGCTTATAAAGATTCCATTAAGAGCAAGAGTTGAAATATGAATTTGATTCTCTCATTTGTGGTAATGTATAAACTTACCAAATAAGGAAAGATTCACATCACCCAAGGTTTCAATTGGACCAAGACTTGGAATCATGCAAGTTGTATAACACGATGGATGAGAACTTTCAAACATTGGAAAATTTAAGACTAACTACTTGTTCACATGGATGTGTGAGTCAAGAAACCGACTAAGAGATCGAGTACACATTCTTGTACACTGATTAAGTCCACCACAAAAGATCAATAAGACTATTCGTCATGATTTACTTAAGTTTAGTAAATATGGTTATACTTACAAGTTTAAGTATAATTCTGAAACATTGGAAAAGTTTCAATGTAAGGTAGAATGAATAAGAAGAGTCAAATTACGCAGAAAGATAAAAGTTTCTCAAATATGAAAAGATGGGAGAGTACTTTAGTATCATGCTTTGTGATCATCTTGATGATTAAGAAACCATATCATAATTGGTCTTCTAAGGACATCTTAGTGCATTCTTATGGCTAAGAAGAGGAGTCTTGAATTGTTGAAATGGTTAAATCAAGAAGATGAGTCATACTTCGTTCCAATACAAGCCTTAGAGTCATACACCAAGATTATAACTTGAGTGACATGTCTTAGAGAAGGTTTAAAACACATGTCAAATGTAAGAGTAAAATTTTTCTACTCTTGTACATTTGAAATTGGTAAGTTGTGATGTTTTGGATAAAACAAAGACCAACTAAGGCCAATTGTGTGAAGTGTTTGTCTTGATTAGAATCCACACTATCTCTTGAATATCTGACAAGAAAGTCTTATATGTCAAGAGGACAGTGGGAGTCTTAAAGGTCTTGAAAGTCTCAAGAACTAATCAAGAATAAAACCTGAAGTTCTTCACTAGCACACGACTTGAGGTTCATAACCTATCGTGTTGACATATTCGGTGCCCATTCCAATTAAAGTTGGCTTTGCATATGAGTTCTTAGAGTTCTCAATTGGTTGCACAACAACTTGGAAGCAATGAAAGGCCTGTGAGCTGCCAAATGGCAAGAAATTAAGATTGCGTTCAGTCCATATGAACTTGGATCTGTCATTATCCTTGTCTTGTGAGTATGGTTTTCACAATTCACATGGATAAGAATACATACACCATTAAATCTAAGTGTCATAAGGTTTCTCTCCGATTCTTGAAAAATGATGGTGAGGAAACACTTTCACTAAGTAGATTTTAGCTAGATAGCAATTGTGATATTTGCATTCTCAAAGTCGTTGGTGGACCGTATGTGGTTTACCAGCACACTAACATGGACTTGTGAGAAGTGGCAAAGGTCTAAACAATCAAGACTATGATTACGGCAACCTTTTTCATAGTTCTTAAAATTGTTTAGACACACCTGTGTGCTATCTAAGATAAGGTGTATGATTATGATAAAGTTTTATCAAAGCAATCTAGTATTAGAAATCTGAACTTTGGTAAGAAAGTCAATAAAGTATTGATTTCTAGAAGTCCAGTTGATTTCTGAGTACATGTCAAAGCTAGTGGGAGCATAAATGTTATGCTAATAATCGTCATGTTAGTGGGAGCATGATAATTATGATAAGTATTGCAAGTTAGCAATGTTAATTATAGAAAACAAAAAAAGTTTCAATTAGGAAAGAGTTGTTTTGCTATAATTAAGGGAGAGGAAAGTATACTTCATCTCAAATCTAAAAGCTTAGATTGAGGTTTTAATCGTATTTAGTCAAGGATATATATATATATATATATATATATATATATATATAAACTTCATGTTGGAATGGCACAACATAAGAAAATTCTGTATATGGTTCCATTATTTGCGTTCTAAAATTTGATTATGATTACGACATCCCTTTTCATAATCTAAATTATGAGAACTTGGCAAATAGAAATGGAAATGTTATAGCAAAAGACTGGTTTAGTCTTTATGTGAGAAATCATGAATCGTGTCCCATATGCTTCGGATATAGGATCGATTACATGTGCTATATTCATCCTTTCTAAAATTTTCCAAATGCCTGGGGCATTAAGAAGGGAAAAGGTGTAGAATTGGATATGAATAAAAGGATTAAACAATTGTCAAGGACAATCTAAGGTTTACCAAAGATTGGTTGCTCAAGGACAGTTGGCAGTATAGTGATAATTCTGGAAGGACCATATTGACATAATCTATAAGGAGGCAACTCTTGTTCAGAAGTGATAGTCAAAATGGAATCTGGAAATGTTTCAAAGTTAGAAATTATTCAATCTGTGTAAGATTAGGAAACTTAATGCAAGAAGGATGTTTCCAAGGAGTTAATCTCCTTTTGAATGCTTTGTAATAGTTGTTGTCAAGTCTTTCTGAATTTGTGCATAATCATTACAAGAGGATCTATGCATATAAGTTTAGAATCTAACAGATTTCAGTAAATGGCATGAATTTGGAATTCTTGCATTTGCAGTAAGGATTTGGGACTGTGAAAAGAGGATCATTGGAGTTATGTTCAATTGCTCTATTTCACAAAGTAAAGATCATAGACAAACATAGTATGCACACTTGGTGTATGGCATGACTAGTGTTTAGAAAAACATAGTGTACATGCTTGGAGCATGGGACAACTATTGTTTTAAATTCAAGAATAAAGTTGATAGCTGAAACAGTATACAATGAATAATGTGTAATCATATAGTGATAAATAAAAGGTGTTTTATTTATGGTCATAGGTTTTGATACCATATTGGATTCAATTATTATTGTGTTTCACTTTGCATGTTTTAATTTCCTGAATAACTAGGTTATTGTTCTGGATAACTAAGTTATTCAAACCATCCACTGTCGGTCATATGTGGAAGTAGATATGAATCAAGACTGTCATGGGTTGGCTTGTAGAGGTCTAAGATGTTGGACAAAGGGCTACAACACTCATGAGTGCTCATAAGTTCTGAGTATTAGATTCAACCCATGCTCATTGTAATCACTTCATGGATTTTATCACGAGTGATCATGAGATGATAATATCTTATATTCTTCAAACCTAGAGATATGAGTTGTTAGTATGAGTTGGTTGTACATTGATTGCACGAAAACGCATTCGGTAACTTGATGTTATAAAACGTGCCTTTTTGTATGATTCAACAAGTAGTAGAACAAGCCATATGAGTCGAACTTTATCCATTACTTTTACCTTCGGGATAAAAGCGATATTTTTGGGCCCCTCGATGATTTGGTGATGACAAATGTAAGTGCTCGTCCGGGCCAGGACTGATTTGATTTGTTCAATTAGTCAGTCATCATAAATCGGAAATCGGGAAACAACAAATGGACAGAGAGAATGATTATAATCCATGTCTCAGTCCATATGATATCTAGAATAGAGGAATATATGATCCCTTATCTAATGGACAAGTCATTGACAAAGGTCAGAGTTCATCTACAAGGTCAAATTTCGACAGAAGCTTTTAAGATCTACGATTGCCAGTCGGTTCTTTAAGTCATACGCAATAATAGTTTTAGACTTATCCAAGTGGGAGACTGTTAGATTTATGTCTAAGTCCATAACTATAATTGGTAAGACTTGACCCGACCCGGCATGGTCCATTTGGGTTGCATGGCATCATGCATTTGGATAGACTATAATGAGAGAAATAACACTTAAGGTTGGTTAATATATTATTAGTTCTAATATATTAATAAGATTATTTAATTAGTATTGATCAAGAATTAATCTAGGATTAATTAAGTGATCAAAAGAAGACTAATTAAATATATGGGTTGATTGTGTAAATTACCCATATTTATATAGTGGGCTAATGCTCCATGGATTTTCAAGTTGGGCTAAAACCCATAAGATGCTCCATGGTGTATTTGTACCCATGGATCATGGAAATGAAGGGCCATGATAATTAGGGTTTACATGGTGTAACCCTAACTATATAATGATCTTATTGTTGGAGAAAATCGGCCACTATGAGTGATAGGAAGGGCTAGCCGATTTTATGAAGTGTTCCAATTTCTCTCAAGTCATTCCATGTGTATTTGGTGTTGTGTGAACCATTTGAGGAGTCACACTTGGGGCACTAGGCACTCAAGATTCATGAATATAATCTTCATCAAAGAGGTATGTAATTCTAACTTGATATATTCATTTGGTTAATGTTATTATGCTAGTTAGGATGAATACCTTGGAAAGTTCATATTTGCATGTATAATAGAGAAAACATAGATCGAAGGTATTTAGGGTTGCGTGTACACTTAGGAGTGTTAGAATGCTCAAAATACTACAAATACTAGCTAGATTCTCTATGGATATACTCTCAGCAATCGGTATGAAATGTGCACTCTTGGTCTGCCTGTCCATAACGACCCAGATAGAATCAACACCATGTGTCATCCTTGGAAATTTTATGATGAAATCCATAGTGATCTCCTCCCACTTCCACATGGGAATGGGTAAAGGTTGCATCTTGCCACGGGGTCTCTAATGCTCGGCCTTGACTTTCCTATAACTCATGCATCACAAAGCAAACCAAGCTATCTCCCTCTTCGTACACGGCCACCAATAACTCAACCTCAAATCCATGTACATTTTTGTGGCCCCCGGATGAATAGAAACTTTGACTTATGTGCCTTCTCAAGAAGCGTCTGTCTCACCCAACCTGATACCAGGACCCAAACTCTCCCTCACACCAAAAACCCTAATTTTCAGTATTTAACAGAAAGAGGGGGCTAAGGTTGTTCACCCTCCGCTTCCCTCACGCTCTAAGCCCCATAGAACCCTGAGCTTTATCATCCTCGAGGTTCTTAACCATTATGGTGCCATTTCGAGCTTGAAGAAAGAGAGAAGAAGAGGAAATGAGTAATCTAGTGGTGGAGTAGACAAGTAACAACATTATCATCATCTCTTCTTGCTGTTGGACCTTTGTAAGTATCAAATATCCAAACTTTATTACATTTCATGGGTAGATCTAGGATTTTTTTTCCACCTTTCTTCATATTTATCATGCTTGAATGAAGTAAATCCATAAAGGTAGCAACTTTATGGATTCTAAGAGTTCCTTGATCATCATATTGTTCAGATATGGAAGTTAGAGAGGTATAAGAGGCATGCATGAAAGTTGGAAGCATATTTCTTCATTTTTGTCCTAGAATGGGTTGGATCATGCATGGTGCAAGCATGTCCATAAAGGAAACATTTTAATGGACTATAGGATTCCCCTTTAATTTATGGATGAGATGGATTCGAGGACTTAATGGAAAAAGGACTTAAAATAGTGACTTTTAGCTTCAGGCTATGCTCACGACGTGAGACCTAAGATCTCATGAAGTGAGGTTTGAATAATTCCATGTCTTCTATTAAGTTCCTTGGAGCTCACGAAGTGAGAGTGCGTGCTCGCATCGTGATGTCAGCTCAGGTGATTTCTTTGATTGAGTTGGCTAGCTTGGTTCGAGTCAAGCTGGAATCAGACCGAGTGGGATATCACAACGTGACCAAGGTTTGGTCACATTGTGAGGTGCGATATTTGAAATTAAGGGTTGTTGACTTTAACAAGGATTTTAACTAAGTTTGACCTAAGGGTATATTGGATATTTTCGATTGTGTTTGAGAATTGGTCACTTTTGATGGATAGGTGACGGATAGATCTGAGATTCAAAGCTGAGACCTTATCAGCTATTGCTAAGGTTGTGAGGTGAGTTCCTCCAGGTTCTTGTGGGTCGAAGGCACCAATGTCGGCCCCTTTAGTTATTTATATGCCAACATGGTATGGTGGGTTGAGAATGTACTGCTTTGTGTTGCAAGTTAACAAACTGAGGCATTCCAACTGAAAGGTTGTGGGCCAGGGCATTCCAACTGAAAGGTTGTAGGCCAAGGGTAATCCATCCAGAAGGTTATGGACATGTTATATCTTGGCCAAGCTAACCGAAAGATTATGGGCCAGGGGTAATCCAACTAGAAAGGTTGTGGACCCATTATATGTTTTATTACATGATTGTGTGGTGGTACTTCGGGGGAACTCACTAAGCTTTGGCTTATAGTTTTAGTTTATTGTTTCAGGTACTTCCAAAGATCTTGGGAAGGCGAATGTGTGATCGTGCACATTCCTTTGGATATTTGTTATTTTGATTTTGGGATACTCTGATATTTGATAAACACTTTTGAAACACTGGTTCTGTAAACAATGATGGATTTTGGTTGTTTTTGAAAAAATAAAATTTATTGTGATTTTTTGGATATTACAAGATATATATATATATATATATATATATATATATATATATATATATAATGATTGAAAAAAGATAATATATGTTCAGGAATTGCATGATAGAATTGCCTAATAATTATGCCTGATAGCCTAAGGTTCCCTTCTTGTATGGAATTGGCATCATTACTGTAGTTGCTTAGTGTATGCATCATAGTTGTACAAAACTAAGATTATATAGCTTTAGAATGTTTGGTTTATCTTTATTTCATGTTCTTATTTGATGAAGGTCTTAGAGTAGAATCAGGTATTCGAATGTCTATGGGGTCCAATATTATATATGATTAGGATATCCGAGAGTTGCAGGGTTGGTGGAAGTTTCATGGTTGAGTTATGTAGGGTCAGCCGGCCAGTTGAGGAATGTCTAGCCTTTCTCTAGGAAGTGATAATAGGTTGTATGCATATTCTAGTGTGTTTTGTTAGGGTTGTTGTAATGATCTTCGGAGACAAACACGGGTAGGTGCGGAAGGTAGTATGGTCCCGTACTACCAAAAGCACAAGACCCGTACGCGTAACAAGGAAGTCACAACCCATAGGGTTTCGTTATTTGAAATAGATCCTATGTTATGAATTGAGTTTTATCTGATAGTTTCTGATTTATTTAAGTATGGTGTTCTCGAGGGGAACCGGATCAGGAGTAGGAGCGAGTGGCCATGATAGGCCCAAGCTGACTGAGGACCAGGTCAGGGAGATGATTCATGTTGAGGTTGTTTCTATTGTTTGGGAGCAGATACCGAAGTTGCTTGGTTCTATCAATACCACCATGATGGAGTTCTTTGATGACTGATAATCTGCACTTTCTGAGGTTGTTGTTGTTGCAGTTACCGTGGACATCACTACTGTTGGGATTAGAGAATGGAGAGCATTCCATATCGGGACTTTCACAATACAGGTGTTTGATGGGGTTCAAGATCCAATTATTGATATGAGGTTGATATTAAATGTTTAGGGGTGTTTCTTTACTTGCTCCTGTCGAGCTAACCAGAAGGTCAAATGTGCTTTAAACCTGCTTCGGTCTGGAGTGAAGGACTGGTGGAGGTTGGTGACTAGCTCATACACTCCGGAGCAAAGGGTTGTCGAGTCTTGGGAGCATTTCTCTGAGATGTTACGTTCGAGATTTGTTCCATTAGTAGAGCGGGAAAGGCTGGCTATGGAGTATTTAGATCTAAGACAGGGGACCGAGTCAGTGACATAGATCACCAAGATGTTCACAGATATAGGTATGTTTTGCCCTAAGTTTGCTACTTCTAAGCAAGCTCAAATGACCTGGTATTTGAGCATGCTCAAGACGGACATTCGCCAGTTTGTGTCTACTCAACGCTATGGTACACTTGTGGAGCTACAGGAGGCCGTGAGTAGGCGGAAGATTAAGATGGAGCTCCAAGTGAGAAAGCGGAGGCAGGCTCTGGTTCAGACACAACCTGTAGCAAAGCAGTTCAAGCCCGATTATGTGAGCACTAGAGGCCAGAGGGGCCATACTTGTGGTAAGTGTGGCAGGGTTCATGAGGTGTTTGTCGATCTTCAACCGGTTGCCACAAATATGGCAAGGAGGGTCACTACGCCAAGGATTGCCGTTAGCAGGCTCCAGTATCGAGCACCAAGATTTGCTATCACTATGACCAAGTGGTCCATATGAAGGCCAAGTTCCCATTGCTTACTTCTAGACTGGCGTTGGATCCAGCATCGGCTACTCTAAGGATCACTGATAGGAGCCAGGGTAGGGCAGAGCCCCCAAGGGCTCGAGGTCGTGTTTTTCAGCTCACGGCAGAGGAGTCCAGGGTGGCACAAGACGTCGTTACTCGTATCTTTCTATTTATCATTATGTCAATTATTTTCTGGTATGCTTATGTTTATGTTTCTGATAGGTACCTTCTTAGTGAATTCTTTTCATGCTCATGTGTTATTCGACTCGGGTGTGAGTGGGTCCTTTGTGTCTCAGACTTTTAGTAGGGACTTTGATCTAACCCTTAGCGAGTTGGATTGTCAGTTGGGGGTTTCTATCGCCAGCAAACATGGGATCTTTGCACCTATAATGTATCAGGGTTGTGTATTGGAGATCTTTAGGTTTCCTTATCTGATTGATTTGATTCCTATCCCCGTAGGGGCTGTATACATGATAGTAGGGATGGATTGGATGGGAAGTTTTGGTGCTATGATTCATTATGAGTGTCAGCAAGTGATAGTTTGAAACCCAAGTGGGGGAGAACTGGTCATCTATGGAGAGGTTTCTAGGATCGGATCAGGGTTTTGTTTGGTGGCCATGGCTCAGCAGTACATTTATCAAGGGTGTATGGGTTATCTTGCCTATGTGGTTGATACTCGGGTTAGGGAGCATATCTCGGTTTCTGATGTGCCAGTTGTCAGGGAGTTTGTTGATGTGTTTCCAGATGAGTTGCTCAGTGTGCCTCCCGAGAGGCAGGTTAAGTTTAGGATTGACCTAGTGCCAAGTGCAAATCCGATTGCCAAAGCGCCGTACATTTCAGCACCACTCGAGATGCAGGAGTTATCCTCTCAGCTTCAGGAGCTGCTAGGCAAGCAGTTCATCAAACCGAGCAGTTCGCCATGGGGAGCACCGATATTGTTCGTTAAGAAGAAGGCTAGTTCACATCGGATGTGCATTGATTACCAGGAGTGGAACAAATTGACAGTGAAGAACCGTTATCCCCGTTTGTGGATAACGACCTCTTTGAAAGGAAAATCTCTAAGTCAAAAGTCAACTCGTCGAGTCCAGGGAAGAACTCGACGAGTCGGAGCGGGATCCGGGGTATAAGTAAGTGACTGACTCAGAGAGTCCGCTAGTGGACTCGACGAGTCTGGTCTGGGCAAGAAAAACCCTAATCTTGGGGGTTGTACCCTATTTAAAGAACATTACATCCCTTCCCCAGCCTCTTTACTCCCCTTTTGAGATCCAGAAACCCTAAATCGTAAGTGAGAGTCCTTGGAAGCAATTTGGAGCTTAGATAAGGGGGTTTTGTGAAGAGATATTGAAGATCAAGAAGCTTGGAGCAAGGGGCTTTGTAGAGAGTTTGATTATTCTTTAGTGGGAGGTCATCCTTGAGGTAATAAGTTGTTGCTTTGGCTTTATTGCAATTAGATATATTCGTGAATGAGATTTTGGGGCTATTTTGGAAAGATTGAGATCTATTTCGAGTTTGGGACTTAGATCTGAGGTTGCTACTTCAGATCAAGGGTTGTGATGGTCTAGAATGTCTTAAAGCAGCAGTCAGTGAGTTATTGGTGAGGCCCCTTTGCCTTAAACCCTAGCCCTAGAGTGTTTTGGGCCTTTAGCTCCTTGGTTTCACGTAAAGTTTGCAGCTTTACGTAGGGGATAGACTGTAGAAGAGTGGATCTATGGATTGGAGCCCCTGCATGGCTCGAAAATCTACTATATGAATTGAGATATGAAGAGACTCGGCGAGTCACATGGATGTACTCGGAGAGTTTTATGAACATGAGCATGAACTCGGCGAGTTGGAAGAACAACTCGACGAGTTTGTTGAAGATTGCCTTGGACTCGGCGAGTCTGTTCTTGGACTCAGCGAGTCTGGCCGCAAAACCTCGACCTTTTTTGGTTAAGACGCAGATCAGTGAGTTGAGTGGTGACTCAGTGAGTTGGATAGGATGGGACTCAGAGATCGTTGAACTCGACGAGTCTTGGGGTGACTCGGCGACTTGAGTCGTACTTGGAGAGTTTCTGAGTTTAGGGACTCGGCGAGTCTATGCGTTGACTCGGCGAGTCGAGTCAACTGGAAGGTTGACTTTGACCAGGACTTTGACTTTGACCATAGTTGACTTAGTTTGACTTCTAGAGTTCAGTTTGGAACTAAGTGTTATATTGATATTAGTAGCTCGGGGAGCTAGTGGAGCAGTGCATCAGAGAGTTGTCGATCAACAGCCAGAGGGTTATCAGCAAAGTTCAGCAGTGCAGGTGAGTTTCCCTTTGTGTGAATGGGTCTACGGCCACAATGTCGTCCCATGTAGTTATGAGTAGAAACACCCGGGGGTTAGCCCTGGGCACAATATGTTAGTATGAAATTCGGGACTAAGGTCCAATGTTAGCGGGCGGGTGCCCAAGGAATGGTTTGTATAATAGTTATACTTGTTGTATGTGTGATACATGTATGTGACTGGTAGGGGGTGAGTGTGGGTGAGGTCACGTATCTCACCAATAGCAGAGTGTGGACGGTGTTCCATACCTCATTAGCAGTAGAGCAAGGGCGAGGCCCAAGTAAAGGAAAGAGTGAGTATGGGTTGGGCCCGTATCTCACTGTCAGTAGGAGCGTGGACGGGGTTCCATGATTCAACAGTAGTAGGACGGGGCGAGGCCCAAGATAGGCGAGGCCTTAGTACAGTAATCCAGTAGAGTATGTTAGTTATGTGTTGTGATATGATTGTATGCTAGTATATGTTAGCGGGTGGGGCCCAGAGGCAGGCGGGGCCTAAGGAAAATAGATCTGTACACCGAGCGGGGCTCGAAGTCAGGTGGGGCATGGGCCAAGCGGGGCCTAGTGACAGACGGGGTCCGATAGCGGGCGAGGCCTAATGCAGCAGGCGGGAGCCCAGTATGTGGTTATGTGCTCAGTTTTATGTATGGCATGTATGGATCAGTAGATATGTATGGTATGCGGTAGGTTGGGGAACTCACTAAGCTTCGTGCTTATGGTTTTCAGTTTCGGTTTTAGGTATTCAGTTTTCAGAAGAGGAGCTCAGGAGGGTTGCAGTGCACACACCATGGCAAGTTAGCCTGGGATGTTTACTTTGATAATTAAACAAGTGTTTTGTAAATGAAACTATGATTTGTCATATAAACCCTTTTTGTATGTTTGAATGACTTAACGCTATGAATGAGTAATGTTTTTAAAAGAAATTTTCGGACTCAAAATTTGGGATGTTACAAGTTGGTATCAGAGCCTTGGTTTGAGGGATTCGGGCATACTCTCGGGTGTGTCTTAACTCAAACTGAGGAAGAGGTATAAAATTTTCCAAAGAAAAACCATATTTATAAAAGGATTTTAAGGAAAGAAAAGGGTTTTAGAAAAAGCAAAAAGAACTTTGAAAAGAGAAAAGGGTGTGGTGCATGCAATCAGCCGAGCTCAAGTAAGTTCTCACAAATTACCCATACGATTTTATGTTATGATTATCAGTTTCAATTTCAGTAGAACAACATGCTAGAATAAGACTAAGGATCTAGGAGGATGCCTTATGTGCCTGCTATATGTGTTTCATCTTTATGAGAATAGATTTGCTTGAGTAGTTTCCTGTGTCTGAATGTTGCTTGCTTTGTGTTTTGTAGGACACTGAGTGATGGGAGTTAGCCATTAGATGAATACATTAAGTCACATGTGATCAGGGTTGAATAATCTCAGAGTTCTGGAGTTGAGCCCACAGCGCAGCTCTCGTTTGATTCTAACCGTTGTAGGGACGAGTCCTTTACTCGAAGGATTATCTGAGCCTCGTTACATGTGATGGTATTTAGGTGATGGCTAATTGGTATTACATAGAGACCTTCAGCAACTAAGGACTGGTTTGATTCAGAGATTTCCCTAGGGTAGGCCTAGGATGAGTTTAGTGCTGGGAGTAGTGGTAGTCGTGCAAGGGACTTGGTGGAGTCGAGGGAACTCTTGAGGAAAGCACGGATAGATGTGGAAGGTAGTATGGGCCCGTACTACTGAAAGCATAGGATCCGTACTCGATTCAAGAGGGGTCGAGACAAAACCAGGGAACTTGCAGTGTGTGTGAGGTCCCTCAGTAGTGATGTGTATTTTGATGATTGTTATGGCATGCTTTCAGTATGACGACATCGCAAGATGGACCAGTGGATGGATCAGGTGTCATAGAGGGGTCAGGATCGGGTTCAGGGATCGAGCAGCTCGAGGAGCGGATGAGAGAGTTTGTATCAACTGAGCTTACGCGCGGTATTCTTGACCAGGATCCTATGATCTTTGGCACGGTCAAGGACGGCATCCTGGAGATTTTGGATGAGAGGCTTGGAGCCTTTCGCGTAGAGCTGATGGCTATGTTGGGAGCGCGTACTTTGACTTTCCGGGAGTTCAGGGCTTGTGGAGCTCCAGATTATCATGGGGCTAGGGACCCCATTGCTAGTGGCAGATGGTTGGCTGATGTCGCCAACGCTTTTCGTTCTAGCCAGTGCCCCGAGGGGGACAAGGTTCGACTCGCCTCCTGTCTTCTGAAGGACAGAGCACGGGATTGGTGGGAGGAGGTTGGTCATGCTATCGGGGATGATGTCGCGTTGGACACGATGACATGGATTGATTTCTTAGCCAGGTTCAAGGTCGAGTTTGCACCGATTATTGAGGTGCAACAGTTAGCCCGGGAGTTCCAGGATCTACAGCAGACGACCGAGACGGTGGCAGAGATCACCGCCAAGTTCAGGGAGAGGGCTCTTCTTGTGCCGCAGTATGTCGCGGATGAGGAAATAAAGAAGGCTCGATATCACGATATGCTGAGAGACGACATCAGAGAGTTTGCGAGTCGGTCCAGCTGCAAGATGTTAGAGGATATGATTGCTTGGGCCAGGGAAAGGGAGATCGATCTGGAGCACCTTGGGAAGAGGAAGCCGGAGGAGGTTCAGGTATCTACGGGATCGGGAAAGAGGCGCAAGACATTAGACTCTAGATCGAGAGGTCCTCAGGACCGGGGCCGCTGTGGCAAGTGCGGCAGGACGCACGAGGGTGCGTGTAGGAGTGGCAGCGGTGGTGATTCTGGTTGCTTCAAGTGCGGCCGGATTGGTCATTTCAGCAAAGATTGTACTGCTACCACCACCCAAGGATCAGACCTGTTATGTTTCCATTGTAGTCAGAGGGGCCACAAGAAGGCCCAATGTCCGAGTTTGCATTCAGCAAGACGGGTGATAGCACCTGTCCCTGCAACCATGAGGATCACCGACGGCCGTCAGGGCCAGGCAGAGGCGCCTGCAGCAAGGAGCAGGGCGTATCAGTTGGTTTCAGATGAGGTGTGAGCAACCCGATGTGTCAGGTACATATCTTTTCTCATTTGCTATTAGCTTATGATATGGTCTTATTGTTATGGTTCTGCAACAGTATTGATAATGATACTCGGAATTTTGCGGCCTGCTGGTGATTGATTTATATGCCATCTGCATACCTTGGATGTTAGAATGATATTTGGAGGTCGTCTCCTTTAGAGTGGGTTACTTAGGATGCATTACCTGTAGCATGCCTGTGAGGGGCTTGGTAGTGCCTCGCTAGTTCGGGAAGGTGTCGATTGGAAATGGATCGGTTAGATCCCCAGTTGTGGCAAGTCGGGTTTTCAACGAAGTGATCAGAGGATGGTAGGAAGAATTGGAAATTCTTCTGAGTTGTGAGCTGTGAGGAGCTAGTCAAGTCGAAGTGGGGGAGAGCCATCCGTGTGGCCAAGGATAGAAGTAAGTACAAGACTGGGGTGGTTTCGCAGTCTTGGTAAGGAAGGAAGCAACTCAAGTGGCTATTTGGATGGGGGATTAGGTTAGTTGGGAGTTGGAGAAACTTTCCAACCTTAAGTTTGTGTATTCGTGTCTAGCGGGTGACTGGTTCGGGAAATCCAAGTCGCAGAGCCTTTGCCAGGTGCGAGTTTAGGCGGGATATAAGATTGTGGGGTAGCCGCAGCATTCCCCAGCAGCAAGTCATGAGGAAAGTGTCGTAAGACTGCGGGTAATCCATAGCGTTCATTAGTAGTTTAGTTCACGGAGTGTGGGCGGAGGCCCGTATCTCCTAGTCAGCACAATGGGGATCAGGAAAGACTAAGTCGTTGAGGTTTAGTATGGAGTTGGCATACATAGCCCTTGTTAGGTGAGGCCACTCCAGTATGTAGTTGGATGAGACCCGTGGGCGAGGCCCATATGTTAGCAACAGTATAGGTGAGACCTGGGAGTAGGATTGGGTGAGACCCGTGGGCGAGGCCCGTGCGATAGTAGTTAGGCAGGTAAGACTAGAGGGGAGGACCACTCTAGGATATAGTCGGGTGAGACCCGTGGGTGAGGCCCGTGAGATTATAGCAGCATAGGTGGGACCTGGTAGGGACCTTAGGGTCAAGTTAAGGGATCGAGGATCCCAAGACTTGTAGCGCCAGAGTGGCAGGATAGATAGAGCAGTTTAGATAGCCGAAGTTTCTTCGGAAGTCGCTGCGAGCGACTAAGAGATTGTGCTAGTTGTAGCGACCGGTGAGTATCCGGTAACCCAGTTATCGGCAGAATCTGTAGAGGGACCAGGGTGGTCTCGGTCCATTCGGAAGGCGAATGGGAAACGGCAGGACTTTAAGGCAGGTAAGTGATGCTAGAGAAGTATGGCACAGGACAGCTAGTTGACCGAGGAGTGCTACGCCTCTCGCAACAGGGTTGGATAATCTCATAGGGAAGGGTTTGACCCTGTTGTGCATCTCTCGTTGGTGTCTAAGCATTACAGGGATGAATCTTTTACTCAAAGGATTATCTGATCCATACGCTGGGTTGGGTGCTCAGCGCTAAGTTATAGTAGCATGAAGTGTTCGGTAGGTATCGGCAGTAGTGACCAGCACTGTGAGTGGCTGGAGTAATGGATATCATGAAGGATATGTCCTTCATAGTGGTAGAGGAGGTGGTTCATGGTGGAACGTTTCCTTGGGAAGGCCAGAAAACACGCAAGGAAAAAGGGGATGAACCCCTAGGATTTCGGCATAAGTACTCGGGGAGTACTAGAAGGATTGTCAGTTGAGTGAGTTGTGTGCTCAGGATTGGTGGGATTAGAGTGCACTTGAGGATTGATAACTACAAGGACTAGTTTTATTCTAGGTAACCAGGCGGAAGGTCCATAAGAGTGGTGGTCGGTCGGAGTTATAGTCATCAGGTAAAGGTGATATGAGCAAATTGTAGGACAGTTGGACGTAGCGGACTTTGAGAAGCCACTGTATGAATTGAGATCTGAAGAGACTCGGCGAGTCACATGGGTGTACTCGGCGAGTGGATCTATGGATTGGGCCTTTAGCTCCTTGGTTTCATGTAGAGTTTGCAACTTTACGTAGGGGATACACTGTAGAAGAGTGGATCTATGGATTGGAGCCCCTGCATGGCTCGAAAAGCCATTGTATGAATTGAGATCTGAAGAGACTCGGCGAGTCACATGGGTGTACTCGGCGAGTTTTATGAACATGAGCGTGAACTCGGCGAGTTGGAAGAACAACTTGACGAGTTTGTTGAAGATTGCCTTGGACTCGGCGAGTCTGGCCGCAGAACCTCAACCTTTTCTGGTTAAGACGCAGATCAGTGAGTTGAGTGGTGACATAGTGAGTTGGACAGGATGGGACTCATAGATCATTGAACTCGACGAGTCTTGGGGTGACTCGGTGAGTTGAGTCGTATTTGGAGAGTTTCTGGGTTTAGGGACTCGGCGAGTCTATGCGTTGACTCGGCGAGTCGAGTCAACTGGAAGGTTGACTTTGACTAGGACTTTGACTTTGACCAGAGTTGACTTAGTTTGACTTCTAGAGTTCAATTTGGAACTAAATGTTAAATTGATATTAGTAGCTCGGGGAGCTAATGGAGCAGCAGATCAGAGAGTTGTCGGTCAGCAGCCAGAGGGTTATCAGTAAAGTTCAGCGGTGCGGGTGAGTTTCCCTTTGTGTGAATGGGTCTACGGCCACAATGTCAGCCCATGTAGTTATGAGTAGAAAGACCCGGGGGTTAGCCCTGGGCACAGTATGTTAGTATGAAATTCGGGACTAAGGTCCAATGTTAGCAGGCGGGTGCCCAAGGAATGGTTTGTATGATAGTTATACTTGTTGTCTGTGTGATACATGTATGTGCCTGGTAAGGGGGTGAGTGTGGGCGAGGTCCCGTATCTCACCAATAGCAAAGTGTGGATGGTGTTCCATACCTCATTAGCAGTAGAGCAAGGGCGAGGCCCAAGTAAAGGAAAGAGTGAGTATGGGTTGGACCCGTATCTCACTGTCAGTAGGAGCGTGGACGGGGTTCCATGATTCAACAGTAGTAGGACGGGGGAGAGGCCCAAGATAGGTGAGACCTTAGTACAGTAATCCAATAAATTATGTTAGTTATGTGTTGTGATATGATTGTATGCTAGTATATGTTAGCAAGCGGGCCCCGGAGACAGGCGGGGCCTAAGGAAAACAGATATGTACGCCGAGCAGGGCTCGAAGCCAGGTGGGGCCTAGTGATGGACGAGGTCCGATAGCGAGCGAGGCCCAATGCTGCGGGCGGGAACCCAATATGTGGTTATGTACTCAGTGTTATGTATGGCATGTATGGATCAGTAGATATGTATGGTATGCGGTAGGTTGGGGAACTCACTAAGCTTCTTGCTTACGGTTTTCAATTTTGGTTTTAGTTATTCAGTTTTCAGAAGAGGAGCTCAGGAGGGTTGCAGTGCACACACCATGGCAAGTTAGCCTGGGATGTTTACTCTGATAATTAAACAAGTGTTTTGGAAATGAAACTATGATTTGTCATATAAACCCTTTTTGTATGTTTGAATGACTTAACGCTATGAATGAGTAATGTTTTTAAAAGAAATTTTCGGACTCGAAATTTGGGATGTTACAAGGACCAAATGCTTCACTCTAAGATTATTTAACATTCGTAGCATGTAATTTAATGTATTCATTTGATAGTTAACTCACATCAATATAAGTCCTACAAAGCACGAAGAAAGCAGCATTCGAGCAGTGGAGTTGACTGGCACTAAGACACAATAAAATCATGCAAATCCTCATACAATTTTTATGACCTCTAGGCCCAAGCATCTAGGACACACATTCATCTTGTCCTTACTCTCTCAAGAGCGGCTAATGATTCCTCATGCTGATCGGCTATGAACTACACCCACTCATGAAACTTCCACCAACCCTGCAGCCACTCGTGCATGCTAATCATACATAACGTTGGATCCCATAGACATTCGAATACTTGACTCCACCCTAAGACATTGATCAGACAAGAACAAGAAATAAAGTTAACTTAAACATTCTCAGGCTATAGAATCTTTGTTATGTACAGCTATGATGCACGTACTAAGCGACTACAGTAATGATGTCAATTTCATCTAACATATAAGAAGTTCTCATAGGCTATCAGGCATCATACATCGGACAATTCTATCATGAAATTCCTGAAGAACCCTAGCCTATCACTAGCATGCAGTTCTACCATAATCATCCTAAATAACTAATAATTTTGTAACTTGGGGTATACTTTCTTGCTCCGGTTGATCGTACACCTCTCACACTTCCTGGTTTGCTTTTGAAAACAGTTTGAATTTAATTTGAAAATAATTCAAAACTTGTACAGATCCTTAGTTTGAGTCTAGATTCACACGAATGTTCATCCATTTCTCTAAAACTAGGGCTTTGATACCAATTTGTAACATCTAGAAAATCACGGTAAAAATTTTCATTTTTGAAACCAATCCAAAACCATAAGCATTTACAAACATAGTTTCCAAAGTGTCAATAGTCACAAATCAGAGTATCCCCAAAATTAATTCTCATAAAAAGGAAGGATGTGCACGATCAAGCCTTCGCATTGCCCCGACAACTGAAGTACATGAAGCATAAAACTGAAATTGTAAGCAAGAAGCTGAGTGAGTTCCACCAAGGAACCACCACACAAACAGATAACATATATAATCATGCATGTTGTGTAACGTCCCAAAATTCAAGACTAAAAATTTCATTTAATAAAACATTACATTAAGCAAATTCATCGTTTTCCATCATAAAAAAAGTATTAGTTTCCAAAATACATATTCGTTATCAGAGTAAACATTCCCAGGCTGTCTAAGCTATGCAATCATCCCGAGCTCCATCATCCGCTACCGGAAGTACCTGAACCCAAAACTGAAAACCGTAAGCACGAAGCTTAGTGAGTTCCCCACCCTACCACATACTGCACATACTAGGCCGCTCCCGCTATCCTGGGCCTCGCCCCCTACCTCGGGCATCGCCCGCTACAACGGCCCCGCCGCTCCAGGCCCCGCCTGGCTTCGAGCCCCGCTCGGATACAGATCTGTTTCACGTAGGCCTCGCCTGTCACAGGGCCTCGCCCACTAACATATAATAGCACATAAACATCTCACATAAGCTAAACATATACTAACGGATCTTGTCCTAAGGCCTCGCCTATCTCTGGGCCCCGCCCCTGACCTGCTACTGATGAGTCACAGAACCCCGTCCATGCTCCTACTGGTAGTGAGATATGGGCCCAGCCCACACTTACTCCTTTCCTGACTTGGGCCTCGCCCCTGCTCTGCTGCTACTGAGATGTGGAACACCATCCACTCTTTGCTATTGGTGAGATACGGGACCTCGCCCACACTCACCTCCCTACCAGGCACATACAGGTATCACACAGACAACAAGTATAAACTATCACATAAACCATTCCTTGGGCACCCGCCCTCTATCATTGGACCTCGTCCCGAGTATCATACTAGCATATTGTGCCTAGGGCTAACCCCTGGGTCTTCTACTCATAATTACATGGGCTGACATTATGGCCGTAGACCCATTCATACAATGGGAAACTCACCTGATACTGCTGAACTGCTGCTGCTAATCCCTTGGACCGCTACCTGACCACTGACTCCGAACTGCTGCTCCACTAGCTCCCCGAGCTACCAATATCAATACAACACTGAGTCAAACTGACCCCTGACAGACAACTAAGTCAACTCTGTTCAAGTCAAAGTCCTAGTCAAAGTCAACCCTTCCAGGTCAATCCTTCCAGGTCAACCCTACTCGCCGAGTCCACTTACTGACTCACCGAGTTCACATACTCAGGGTCCTTCCATTCGCGACATGACTCGCCGAGTCAGTCCATGACTCGCCGAGTCCCACGATTTCCGAGTCCTGACCTGACCAACTTGCTGAGTCTCCACCTGACTCACTGATTTGAATCTCAACTCGAAGGGTTTGGGGCTACGCGACCTGACTCGTCGAGTCCAAGAGCAGACTCGCCGAGCACAAGGCAATCTTCATCCAACTCACCGAGTTGTTCATCCAACTCGTCGAGTTCATGCCCATCTTCATCCGACTCGACGAGCTGTTCATCCCACTCGTCGAGTTCCTCCTCATCTTCAAGCTACTCGCCGAGTCCACTCGAAGGACTCTCCGATTTTATTCAGATCTACATACATGCAGAGGACTTTCGAGTCATGCATGGACTCCAAAGTGTAGATCTACCCTTCCCAAGCCTATCCCCCACGTAAAGTTGCAAACTTTACGTGTAGAGAGAGAGATCTAGGCAAAAAGCACCATAAAGTAGGGTTTAAGGCCAAGGGGCTTCAAAATCGACTCAAGGGCTGATACTTTATGCTTCTCCAGTCCATAACACACTTGGATCTGAAGTAGCAACTCCAGATCTGGCTCCTAACTCAAGATAATATCATTATGGCTAAAGAGCCAACAACCACACATAAATCTAGATGCAAAAAGGGTCCAGGAACTAGTTTATACCTCCAAAAGCTCAGAAATGTCTTCCCAATCCCGGATCTACAGCCCCCTTCTTGCACTCTCAAGATTCTTCTTCTTTCTCCAAGCTTAATGCACTCTTGAAGGCAATAAATGGCTCAAATAGAGGATATAGTGGCTAGGGTTTGATATCCAGGGCTTAAGAGGCAGTAAGGAACCCTAGGAAGGAGATTAAGACGTTTATATAGGCTCCAAGTCCCGAATTTAGGGTTTTCCACGCACAGACCAGACTCGCCGAGTCACCTTGGCCGACTCGCCGAGTCGGTCACTTACTCCTCGACACGGATCCCGCTCGGACTCGCCGAATCGCCCCTTAACATTAAGGTTTTCTTTCCTTTCTTGGCCTTCAAAACTTTTGGTGTTACATGTTGGTTCTAATCAGTCACCGGACTGGAATACCCATGGGTTCACAACCATCGGGTTGGATTACCCTCGGCTCAATAGTCGTCGGACTGGAATACCTCGGCTCACTCAGTCATCGGACTAGAATACCCTTGGGTCCACTAAGCCATCGGACTGGAATACCCTCGGTCTATTGGCTCATGCACATAGCCGTAAAGCCTCAATCCAAAACCATAACATGTCGACATATACATAATAGATAACATATAATCATTTCATAGACAAACATGTAGATCTATAAATCAATACCGCATAGCAACATCTTATATATCAGGACTCAATTCTAACAGATCAATACAACAAGGAAAAATCCTATAACTATGATACATGATTTAGTGGGTCGGAATTGGAGCCTTCGACCCACAAATACAGTAAGGAAAACTCGCATCGCAGTCTGAAAAGGTCATTAAACAGGACACTGCTCCGAATATCAGCTCTACCGATCACCTATTCATCAAATAGTAACCAATCTCAAATATAACTCAAAATAACGAAAATACCCTTAGTTCAAACTTGGTCAAATCATAGTCAAAGTCAAAATCAACGAAGTCAACCGAGTTGACTCAAGCTGAGTACGCCCAACATACTCAGCATGTACGGTTAGCGTACTCAAGGTCCAGAATGGGCTTCCAAGGGAGTACGGCCAATGTACTCGACCAAAAGTCACTTCCCCATTAAGTGCTTATTTCATGAAGTCCTTTCTTCCAATTGCAGATCGTGTTCGATTAGGTGTCTAAGCCCATAACTATAATTGGTATGTACTTGACCCGAGAGTAGCATGGTCCATTTCGGGTTGCATATCACCAGGACAATTTCATAGGATAGATACTTGAGTAAGAGGTTACTTATGATTTATTAATATATTATAAGTTCTAATATATTAATATGAAGTCATATTATTTAATTAGTATTGATCATGAATTAATTTGGAATTAATTATGTGATCAAAAGAGACTAATTAAATATATGGGGATTGATTTGGTAAATCAATGATTCTTATAGTGTGGGTCAATTGTTATTTAGTATGGGCTAAACCAATATGGTAGTCCATGGATAGTCCATGGAGGTTTAACCTATGGAGTCTAAGTAATACGAAAGGCCATGAGCATTAGGGTTTGCATGGATGTAACCCTAGACTTTGCCACACTATAAAAGGACTCCCTTAGCACCCAAAATTGATCACTAGAGTTCTTGGAGTTCATTAGAGCTAATTTTGGAGCTAGCAACATCTCTCTCAAGTTCTCCTTTGTCCTAGGTGTGTTGTGAACCGTTTGAGACATCACACTTGGGGTGCTAAGTTCTTAAAGGCCAAATACAGCAAGTTCTACAAGCTACATAAAGAGGTAAACTCCTAACTAGTATTTTATGTTGTTTATGTCAATTGTATGCTAGTTGTAGGCTTAATGTTTTGGAAACAATATTGCATATATAATTAGAGAAAACATAGATCTAAAGCATTTCGGGTTGTATGTGCACCATAGGATGTGGTAGTATACTAAAACCCAACAGATCCAATGCCCAAACATCCTTTCAAACTATAAAGTTTCCATCTTTATGAGTTTACATGCATAAAAAATTCCCAACACCAAGACCCGAACTTATCTTAAGCTCTTAAGCTCTCTAACATTTGCATGGAAGGGAATAAGGGACCAAGATTACATTTTTATGTTTCCCAATAACTCGATAATGGATAAAGTTTCCAAATTTATCCATTAGAATGATCCAAACAACCGAGATCTAGTCTTTAAGTCTCAAAGGGACAAAAAGTGCATTTTTATCAACTTAATCCATTAAGTCCAACTCTCTAACCCTCAGATCTGAATCAAAATGATGTTTACATGGATAAAGTTTCCAACTTTATCCATAACAAGGACATAAACTTTCAAGATCTAAACTTTATGCTCTAAAATGACCAAAAGCTCATAACACCCAAAACTAACTAAATCTAACAAATGCATCATCAAGATTTAATCTTTATAACTCTAGAATAAGGATCAAGGTGAACAAGGTCTGGATCTACAAGCTCTAATGAAACCAACACTTCTCCAATGAGCTCCCTCTTTTCCAAGATGCACCAAGATCACTCCAAGGCACTTAAAAACACCTCTTTTTTGCTTACAAGGCTCAAACTAGGGTTAGGGTTTCAATGAAGGACGTTGAAGGGGTGGAGGCTGAAAATGGAAAGGGTTTGGAGAAGTTAAGGAGCTTAAATAGGGCTCAAAACCCTCAAATTAGGGTTTGGCACCTAATTGTGTATGCTCAACGTACTCCTAGTACGCCTAGCGTACTAGGTTAGATCCCATGATCATTCTTGCCTAGTACGCCCAACGCATACCCTATACGCCGGCGTACTAGGCTCAACCCAAAACCCTACAAACTTTGAACGGTCATAACTTCTTCGTTCTAACTCCAATTTAGACGATCTTTATATCCATGGAAAAATAATGAAGAGCCCCACAATATTATCTAGATATCTTGGACTAAAAACTTCCCGAACAAAAAACCATTTTTCATGCAAGAACCCTGCCTATGACTTTTCCCTTTCTACCCTTCGGCCCAGAAACACAATTCAAGGGTTAAATCTCTTAAATATCATTACCTTCTTCCATAAGGACTAAACCTTGCCTCGTTAAGGTCTAAAGCCTTACACAATCAACTTCCGGCCCACGACCCTAAAATAAGGAATGATTGGAAACAAGATGTTACCTGTTACCTATTGCATCTGGTTACTCGTACCACCTACCTATTTTTGTAGATTTGGTTGACTACTCAAAAATGATGTGGCTTTCTAGTTAGACCACATGGATTCCACATAGAGGTGTTGCATTGGAGGTTCTACAAGCCGACGATGACGGATGCCACAAAGATGGAACACGATAAACAAAAAAGTGGTTTTTATGTTCCTAAAATCGATTTATAGGGTTTCTAAAATCACTTATTTTTGAAATTTTGTGTTTTGCATTCTAGGGTTTTCTGAAACCATGTGTTTTTTAATTCGAGTTTTGAGTTCTACAGATTTCTGATATCAAGTGATAAAGCAGACCACATTTTCTAAAATGGTAGATGATGAACAAAATCGTGGGTGATGAACAAATGTCTCTAAAATCGAAGATATGGGGAAAGTACATTTCAAAAATCGTTGATAAACACATTTCATGTTTTTGCATGTTGTGCATTAGATATTCCTGAAACCATGGGGATGAACAAACCTGATTTTTTGAGTTTCTGGTGATGAAAAAACTTAGGATGACTGATTATATTGTCGAATTTTGCAGTTCCAACGAAGTACTACGCCGAGTCGTCAACAATTAAGAAATGTGGTTTAGCGACGACACTTGTGAAAGATTGATGGCGACAACAGTGGGTGATAGATGGAGAAGGTGGTGGTTGTGGATGATTTGACGGTGGAGGTAGCCATAAGAATGAAATCGGAGGTGTATGTTGGGTGTCATAGGATTTCAGTAGAAAATAGAAAATAGAAAAGGAAGAGAAGGAGGAGAAGGAGCAGAGGCGACAAGAAGTGTCTTATGTAGCATATTTATCTGATGATATAGTATGGGGTAACCGGATTACCCCTTCACAATCTCTAAAATGACCATTTAAAATTGGCAAATTCCACTTTATGCCCCCCATAAAAAAATAAAAAAAATTAAAAAGTTAGTATCATTTGAACTAGAACTTAAAAGTTTGATGCACTAATGTGTTATTTTTTTTTAATAATGATCCGTATTTGAAATATCATTTATTGTTTTCAAGATAACGTAACATTTTTTAATTTTATGATTTTATAACTATTACTACTTTTAATTAATTAAAAATTTTATCTATTTGAAAAAAAGTATATCATTATAAAAAAACAATTTTTTCAATTTTTTGTTAATTTGGAATTTCAATTAATGGTTTAATATCTAACATTATATTTAAGGTTTTAAAATATTTGAAAAAAAAAAAAAAAGTAGTCTTTAGTAAAAACAATTAAGTTTTAGTGATATTTTGAATTTATCATCATATTTATCATTAAATTTTAGTTAATAAACTAAATATATATTAGGTTGAAATTTTCAAGAGTTAAGCCCCGTTTGATAGACATCTTTCTAGGTCCAAACAAATATTTTTGGCTGAATGGACCGAAAAGATTGTTTGATTTACACAAAAAATTGGTCTTACCCAGTAAGAAATGTCTTTCCCAAAAAGTCACAAAACATTTTTTTTTTGTCGAATGAGCCGGAAAGATAATTGTGCCTCAAACCTCGCATCTTTTTTTCTTGGATTATTAATTTTTTAAAACAACTTTTTTTTTAATTGATTATTACTTTTTTACTGGATTATTATATATTAATAAATATTATTTATAATATATAATATTTATATATTAATAAATATATTTTATTGGATTATTAATTTCTTTTAGTTAATTGTTTTTAATTAATTTTTATTAGATAAATAATTTTTTTTACAACACCACCTTCCTAATTTATTTTAAAATATCTCATCCTAATTTACTTTATTGGATATAATAATCCACCATACACGATTATTATATATTAATAAATAGACAAAATTACAAAAATAGTCTGTGTGGTTTACCAAAAGTCACAAAGTTAGTTCTGCTAATTTTTTTGATGCAAATGGTCCTTGTGGTTTGCAAAACGTGCAAAATTTGCCATTTTTACTAACACTGTTAGTAAAACGTCATTAGAGACTTAATCTGTAAGGACATTTTCGTCTTTTCAAGTATAAAAAGACTGAATTTGTGACATTTGATAAACTACAATGACCATTTTTGAAATCTATTTGAAAAAGTGAATTAATTTGCTAAAGGGGAAGGCTCGAACTCGCAACTTCCACCTCCCTTGTATTACAACAAAAGCCTTAACCATTTGAGTTGATTGCTCACTTGGTTATAACTTCCTAAAACTAATTTATATAGTAACTAAAACGTTAATACTTAAATAATAAATAAATTACAAAAACATTTTTTTTACATAATTCTTTTTAAATAAAACAAAATGTATTTTAGTCGTATTACAAAAAAATAGTTTTTAACAAACAATTTGTATGTATTTTTATGTATTTATTTTAAGTAAAATATATTTTTTGTATTTCTTTAAAAAATAAGTTTTCGTATAAAAAATATGTTTTTGTAAAATATATTTTTGTATCTCTTTGAAATAATAATAATTAACACTACTTATGAGAAAAAAAATATATTAATTATTTTGGGTCGCTAGTTCTAAAATACATATTTCACCTTAATTAAAGTACATATTTAATCTTATTTAAAATATGTATTTCATCTTTTTTAAATACATATAACCGAAAAAACAATTTTCAGAAAACCAATCGGACCAATAGGTTTTCCGAAAACCATTTTTCGGTTATATGTATTTAAAAAAAACATAAAAAACTTATTTGGTTATATATCTTATTTAAAATAGGTATGTCATCTTAATTGCAAGTTCTAAATCGTATGGTTGAAATGAAGATGAAAAGAAATAGTAATATATCCTTTCGAAATAACAATAACTAATAGTACTCTTAACATAAAAAAAATAAAAAAAATCAAAAGTGTATAAATTGTTTAGATACATAACAAATCAATGTTAAGTTGTTTTTAATACATATAACTGAAAAAAATGGTTTTAGAACTAGCGACCCAAAAAATTTATACATTTTTTTATGTCTGAGTAGTGTTAATTATTATTATTTTATATATATATATATATATATATATATATATATATATATATATATATATATATATATATATATATTACAAAAGCATATTTTTTTATATGAAAATGTATTTTTCAAAGAAATAAAAAATATATTTTACATAAAATAAATACATACAAATTGTTTATAAAAAACTATTTTTTTGTAATACGACTAAAATACATTTTGTTTTATTTAAAAAAAATTATGTAAATAAAATGTTTTTGTAATTTATTTATTATTTAAGTATTAATGTTTTAGTTATTATATAAATTAGTTTTAAAAAGTTATAACCAAGTGAGCAATCAACTCAAATGGTTAAGGCTTTTGTTGTAATACAAGGAGGGTGGAGGTCGTGAGTTCGAGCCTTCCCTCCTTCTTTCACCAAAGTAATTCATTTTTCAAACAAATTTCAAAAATGGTCCCTATGGTTTATCAAATGTCACGAATTCAATCATTTTATACTTGAAAAATTCCCTTACAAATTTAGTCCCTAATTTAATTGATTTCTATTTAATTATTCTGTATGACAATTTGTATTTGGATTTTTAAATGATTATTGTGAAATTTTAATTTTGTATGACAATTTGTATGTTTTTATAATTATTCAGCAACTTCACCCATCGCAGTACAGAACAACAGAGTAATATAGTCATTTTTCATCATTCAACACATTAAGATATACAATCAAATAGCATGATTTCTTTCATAGTCATAAAACTTTCTCAGACAACACTTTCTCACCGCGTAAGGTTAATATTCTTGTGTAGGGATCTCTTTTGGATAGATTGCCTACTCGTAGTAACTTAGATCACTATGGTATTGATGTTCCTTCTTTATTATGTCCTTATTGTAATTTGGAAGATGAACAATTGGATCACTTGTTTATCAGATGTGAGGTAGCAGCTAGAACATGGGATGCTATCTTTAAATGGATGGATGTTAGCATTGGTCGGGTTATCTCGATTGCGACTTTATTTGACAAGGTGGATGGTTTGAAGTGTAATGTGAATAAAAGTGTGCTTTGGATGTGATTGTGGCAACAATATTCTAGTTTTTATGGAAGTTTCAGAATGATAAGGTTTTTGGTGATGGCAAGATGAGAAAAGACAACATTTTATATGATATACGAGAGTTCTCTTTCCTTTAATTTAGTAATTGATATAGTAAACGTAGTTTTAAATGGCTCGATTGGTTGATCAATCCTTTGACTTTATGTAATTTTTGGTTTTCCTCTAGCTTCTTGCTAGAGTTTTTCAATTTTATTTTGTAGTTGGTTGTTTCAAAAAGTCAAGTTAGTTAGGTTTATAAATTTAAAAGTTGATAGGTATTTTTATGCAAGTTTTTGGCAACATTGTCAGAGAATGGCGTATTTGATTTTTTTTATTTAATTAAGTTTAGTTATTCGATCCTTTTTATGGGGTAAAAACCGCAAAAAGTTATTTTGTTGCATTATTTGAATTTTTCTGTTTGTTCAATAGCCACGTCGTAGGCACGATCGGCCACGCTGTGGTCACTGTTTGTTTCAGTTTTTAGTTTTTGTTACGTTCGTTTTTATGTATTATGGATACTGTTATTTTTCAACATCAAATTAGACTCCTATTCGATATTGTCAAGTTGACATTTCTTGACCTTTCCTTATTATATCCCAAACTGACATCTTGTTATAGTTGGCTTGATCATATTTAATTAAATGGAGACAATATTGTTGATGCATTCATAAGACTCATAGCATATATAAGTTGTAACTATCTGTTACAATCAAATTAAACAAACATTTTTCCTTCTATATGTTATAAGCATAGATGCAATGAACTAGATTTAATTTTCCAAATCTTCCAACATTCTACAACAGCTTCGGCAATCTAATATTGCCAAATAACAAAAGAAGCTTATAATTTCCCAAATACAATACAGAAAAATAACATAAAAAGCTTATAAAATTTCAATAAAAAAACCAACATGTTTTTGCTTAACACAAGGCAATCTACCATATATGTTGTTGCATATATGAATAAAGACTAAATATAGCAAATTAACTCATACCAATCATACTGATTCGTAACAGAAATAGAGAACTATATAACTACATATCAAACGATTCAATTAGCCACGCCTAGCAAATACACAAACAAACAAAATCCCTAACTTATATCTAGATATAGATTCGACATGATTTAGAATGAAATTCGACGAATAGACAAGGATTATTACGATTCAAACCGGGTTGAGGAGCTGAGAGATTGATGGTTTGGGCTCTGAGTTCATGCCGATGATGATGACCAGGGGTATAAATCTGTAATGAGTGATGAGTTTAGCTTTCTTCATCATCCATGTACTCCATTCCTTCAAGAGCTTCGATGTTGATTTATCATCTGATGGGTTGATGGCTTTGATCCTCTCGATGACTTGCCCTTTGCCTTCAAAACCACCTTCGATGAACTATAACTTAAAAGTTCAATGAACTAATATGTCATTTCCCCTCTTTTAATAATGGTCATTATTTAAAATATCATCTATTGTTTTCAAGATAACATAATATTTTTTAAATTTTATGATTTTATAACTACTATTACTTTTAATTAATTAAAGAATACTTGTTTTGAAAAAATATATATATATCATTATAATAAATAAAAAATAAAAACACTTTTTTCAGTTTTTTGTTAATTTGGGATTTCAATTAAAAAAAATAGCTTTTAGCAGAAACAAATAAGTTTTAACATTTTGATTTATATTTAGTTATCATCATATTTAACATTAAATTTTAGTCAATAAACTAAGTATGTATTAGGTTGAAATTTTCAAGAGTTAATATTGGAATTAGAATAATAAAAAATAAAAAATAAATTCAATGCATGATTTTAAAAAAAGAAGTAAAAGTTATTGAGGTTTTAAATAAATAAATATGGTTGAAATAAATTATCTATTATAATAAATATATAGATAAATAAATAATAGATAGTTAAGTAACATGTTTTGATTGGCGTGCAAAATTAGATCGGATCCCTTCAGCAGTTAATCTTCATCGAAGAGGAATTATCAGTGTGGATACGAATTGCAGCTACTGTGGAGTAATGGAAGAGATTACAGATCACTTGTTATGCGGATGTCGTGTAGCATGTACCATAACGGATTTGGTGTTTAGATGGTGTGGAATCCAACATTCCAGCTTCTCGTGTATTTCTAAAGTTCTGGACTTCGTGTACAGTTGGGGAACTTGCCTAAAGAGAAGGAGGATGCTAATCGGCATTTGTTATTGACATGCTTTGGTGTATATAGAGAGTTAGTAATGACAACTTGTTATGTGGATGTCCTGCAGCATGTACCATAACGAATTTGGTGTTTAGATGATGTGGAATCCAACATTCCAGCTTCTTGTGTATTTTTGAAGTTCTGGACTTCGTGTACAGTTAGGGAACTTGCCTAAAGAGAAGGAGGATGCTAATCAACATTTGCTATGGCATGCTTTGGTATATATGGAGAGTTTCGGAATGACAAGGTATTCAACAATATAAAAACAACTCTAGAAAGAGTGGCGGATATCATTAAATCCAATGTATTTATGGTTTAAACGAGAAAAAAAGGTATATGTAACTTGTTTGATTGGACTATTTGCCCTTTCTCTTGCCCTTGAAAAGGCTGTTTTGTTTCTTTTCTTTTCCTGTTTTGTAATTTTTTGGACTATTTGCCCTTTCTCTTGCACTTGAAAGGGCTGTTTTGTTTCTTTTTTTTCTCCTGTTTTGTAATTTTTTTGTTGGGATGTTGCCTAGTGCCTTTGTGGGAGGCTCTCTCTTTATTTTAATATATTTACCGGATCAAAAAAAAATTAAATCCTATGAATGATAAAAACTAAAGTAAACACACAAAACAATTAAAAATTATGGAGCTTTCAAATAAATACGTTTGCAGCAAATTGGTATACATTAAAATATACACATAATAAAAAACAAATACCTTGTTTCATAAAAAAAAATAAAAAAAAAAATTACAATTCTTAAAACAATCATATATTTTAATTAAAATGTCAACCCTTCAACCAAATTCAGATAAAACCATGAAGTAAAAAAAAGAAAAAAAAAAAATCTAATTCCTTTAACAAATCCCAAACAACAATAATCCATTTCCTTTCATGCTTTTGTTGCTTTCAGCATACAATGAATATAATAACCCTACACTTTTTTACCAATAAGAACACTTCTGCACCTTAAAAAAAAAAAACTAATTCACCCAAGAGGCAATCTTCCTTTGAACAATTAAACTAAATCCCACCTCTTAGAAACAACCCTCAAATCATCATATAAATAACAACAACAAACACCACTAGAATCTTAGATTTCAGTTTCAGCAATCCTTCTATCCTCAAAGCATCTGAAGCCGATATTCTTTGTGGTCTGAAATCAGAAAAAAAAATATTAATAAATCACTGGTTAATCTCAAATCTAAAATACGAAAATGTTTAAAAGGTTATATATATACTTTTGAAAATGAGCAAGAGCACCACAAAACAAGACATTTCCAGGTGGGGGCATTTCGGTCTTTTGACCATCATCTTCAGGGTTTATAATACGCATATAAGTTTCTTGACCTAAATACCACCGGTCAAGATTCACTGCCCTAAGATTCCACGCTCCAACATTATCAAGATACACAAGAATCGCCGTCCACCCTCCCGGAAAAACCTATCAAATTCAATATTTTTCATTTACAATTTTTTTTTCTTTAAAAAAATAAAAAAATAAATATCCCACAAATTTTTTTTTTATAAATAAAAAGTAAAAAAATAAACCTGAGTTGTAGAGCGTGCTACTGCATCCCATCTGTTATAAGAACCCCTGCTGTTTTCAGTCCATTCCCCATATGCCATCCTACACATATATACATATAACAATATATTATAAAATACAAAATATTAAAATCCACGTGTCAGTTATTTAAAAAAAAAAAAAAAAGGAAAAAAGAAATATACCCGACGACAAAAAACGAATACCCATCCATATGGAAGCTTTGAACAACAGTATCATTATTTTCCAATACGATTTCCACAAAAGCTTTATACGTAGCATTAATAAGCGATCTATCCATCGTCGGAGGTCTATCCAAGGGCATATTCGGAAAATCAAGTTTATAAGAACCCTTGACTTTATAATTATCCGCAAGCCTCACAGGCGTTTCAGGATTCACAAACGAAATCCCATTAAATGTCGCCCTTTTCTTCCCATTAATCATGACAGGTGGCACGCTTTTCAACACATACACATCCGTCACATTTATCGACCCGTATCGAAAAGACCCTTGCGGGTTTGGGCGGGCCCCACTTGCGGTGTTGTTCATCCTGATGGACATGGCTTGATTTACTGCAAAGGAATTGTCATTTGAATCGTTGGGCGGGTCGGGCAGGGGACCAGCTGCCCGGGATTTGGAATTTGAGTAGTGCAAAATAGCGACGCCTGTGACCTGATTCCATTCCGATTGGTTTACAAATCTTGCACTTGCGACAACGTAGTAATCACTGGTTCCATTCTGGTCCATTGTAACGAGAAAGGAATAGGATTGGCCTACGTGGATGTCTAAACTTGAATAGTTTTGTTGGGATGTGTAATGTCCTTCTGTTTCTGCTAAAACTAAAGTGTGACTTTGGATTCTGAAATTTAAACAAGTTGAAATTCCAACATTTACCACACGAATTCGGTAAGTTTTCCCTGCATTAAATGGAAAATGACATTCAGATAATTTACATTAGAGAAGATTCATGAAATAGCCATGTGTTAAAGGTTAAAAGAAAAAAAAAAGTAATGTGGACAAATAAAATAGTTTTTTGTTCTTGAAAGAATCATGAAGATAATGATTATATCAAAAACACAAATTAAGAAATCAACCTGGATCAACATTAAGTGTCTCATGTTCAATTCCATCTGGAACAGAGGAGTTATATTGAAAAGGTCCTTTGCCATTAATGAGAACTCCATCTGGCATACCGAGTTCCTTTCCAGCATCAAGTGAAGCTCGTAATTCCTTAATTCAAATAAGATAAACCATAGATATGATATTAGATACATAATAAACGCATCACGATTCTTAATAAAGTGTGAAATTGCAAATATAAATACCTTATGGTTTCGAGTATACCAATCACCAATAGTAATGACAATATCCCCATCAGGGGTATTGAATGGCAATGAAATAACTTTTCGGTTTGTGATGATAAATCCACCAAATCCACCCGAAGCTCTTTGAAAATTAACAGATGGAGCATAATAATAGCTTCCGATTTGATCTTTGACTTGAAACTGATAAGTCCAGTTCCATTTAGCAGGAATTGGACAATTGGTGCCAAGAACTCCATCTTGCCAAGAAGTTCTCCTCATTTCTATTCCAGGCCTATTAAATAGGATTTGTTTTGTGAATTTAGATTCAATGAAATGAAACTGTAATTGTATGGATGAAGGTAGGGAAATGATACCATGTAACAAGGAGGCTTTCGTCCAATCTGTTCTTGACATTGACAACTACATTGTAATTTGTTGTAACATTTAGGGTTGGGCCTGGAAACTTTCCATTCACTGCAATCACCTGTAATTTGAGTTTTATACAGAAAGAAATCGAAATGAGAAGTGACAAATATGGCAAAAAGTTATACGATAGAAATTTCAAATGATACAATCTTTGCCTGTTTTCGAAATACACTCAAACAAGATTGATTTGAAAAAGGGTGGAAAAAAGGTGAATAGAAACCAAAAACAAAATAGCAAAAATCCTAAAGGAGGTTTTTACCCTTTTGTGTGTGTGAGCTGGGGGAGGGGAAGTAAAAATCTAAAAATCACTTTAGCTACAATTTCTCCAGTATAATGATCAAAAGAGGGGAATCATTTAGGCATCTCATCGAACACTTGATAACATTCATAAAGCTTATAGCATCTCTAAACAATCAAAAAACCATACTCACAAACACGAAACAGAGCACATGACAAGAGAGGAACACACCTGTTGAGGAACACCAAGTGGAGAAGCTGTAATATAAGAGAAGTCGAGTTCGAAATTTGCAAACGGGTCAGCAGCTAAACAAAACCCACAAAACAGCAAACCAATGTAGACGAAAGAGTACAAAGTTAAGCCAAACGATGCCATTTTGAGTTGATTTGAAGTCGATTTTCAATGGGTTTTGAGGATTCTTAACATGATCGGAGACAGAGAAGAAAGCGGCTAGTTTCTTATTCAAATGCGTGTTTTGTGTGTTGAAAACACGAGAGCGGCAGAATATCGAATGCGATGCCCTACCAACTCTGCTCACTCATAGTCGCTTCAACCGGCGTGATATATGGGTTTTATAGCCGGTTCCAGGCTAAACCGGTTAATGGCATTTGTAAGATAACTAAAGGGACCCATAAGTATAACTTAATTAACCTACATTTACATAACTTGGTGTAATCAACTCGGGGAAATATGGGGTAATAAAAATAAAAATAATAATAATAATAAAAAAAGACAAGAAAAAATAGTCATATTTAAAGAGGTGGCGTTTTATGAAATAGACACATGAGGATGTGACGTTTTAGAAAATAGTCATTAATTTAAAAAAAATCTTTTAAAATAAATATTTATATTCACCGGGTGCGATTCATCTTGACAAAAATTTATCTATATATAATAAGGTTCAACATCATCTCTCTACCATTGGAGAGGGAGGCTTAGGAAAAAAAAATTGTGTGGTTGAAATTATCTTCATGCTATTAAGGGGCGGTGTGGATATTAGGGATAAGATTTAGAATCGAAAAATTGGACCGGAACCGAAACCGTTAGAACCAGAATATGTAAAATTGGTCCTGGTTTCGGGTTTAAAGAATGGCTCTATCCGGGTTTCGGGTCCGGGTAAACCGAGTTTAAGAACAAGAACTGTGTTAGGAACTGGAACCGGTTTTAGGGGCCGAAACCGGCTTCTATGAAAAGTTTAAAACATGCTTTTAGACTATAATTTTATCATTTTTGGGCTTATATTCATTAACTTATAGTATCTCAAAGTCTGGATATCAAAGCTGAAAGTTTTATGTTTTTCAGCTTTTTTCTATTTTGTGATAGTTTTAAAATATACATATCTCATTCGTTTCAAGTTGGATTGACATGAGATTTTTTCCAAAGTATAGTTTACAGTTTGTACATGATTTTAAACTATAATTTTGTCATTTTTGGGTTTATATTCATTGACTTATAGTCTCTCTAAATTTGGATATCAAAGTTGGAAATTTTATGTTTTTCAGCTTTCTTTGTATTCTGTGATAGTTTTAAAACATGCATATCTAATTCGTTTGAAATCGGAATAACATGCGGTTTTTTCCAAAATTTAATATAAAGTTTGTACATGATTTTAGACTATAATTTTGTTAGTTTTGGTTTCATGTTCTTTGATTTATAGTCTCTCAAAGTCGGATATCAAAGCTGCGATTTTTTTCCAGCTTTATTTTTGTATTCTATGAAATTTTAAAACATACATATTTAATTCGTTTGAGTCAAATTATCATGAGGTTTTTTGAAACGTGTTGTTTAGAGTTTGTTCATGATTTTAGACTATAATTTTGTCATTTTTGGTTTAATATTCAATGATTTATAGTTACCCGAAGTTGGGATATCAAAGCTGAAAATTTTCAAAGTTCAACCACTAAGTAATTACCAAAAAATTCCGGTTTTCTCAGGTTTTCCGGTTCTAGACCAACTTTACCTAGTTCCATCCGACCCACTTTGATATTTCCAGGTTTTTCGTTTCTAGACCTACTTTACCCGGTACCTTACCCGGAACCGAACTGGAACCGGTTCCCATATACGGGCCGGTTTTCGGTCCTACAAAATCCCATTAACCGGTTCCCGGGTTTTCCGGCTCTGGGTCTACCGGTCCGGGTTTGGACCCACTCTCATCCCTAGTACATACCGTGGTGAGGTGTCACAAGACTACCATGCCCCCGACGTGTAGTGTATGACATATAAGCATTGGAAGTATTATTGTTTTTTAACACAAACTCGAATTAATATAACTTTCCTTTATACTTTTTGGATCAAAGAATGTTGTCGATGGCCAATAAGGGTAAAAGAGTTTCAAGCACTTCTAATACAAAAAAATTATTTTATTGTTGCAAAAATGATGATGCCATCGTTCCATCCTTAACACATTCCTTGATGATGGCCCGGTTCATAATGACTTTACAGTGATAGCGAAATTTCACCAATAATACACGGTAATATGTTGACTTTTATACAAATGTTAGAGGAAATTAGTAAGAAAGACGTTAAAAAGTAGTATACGAGGATTGTTATTGTGAGAGTAACGGACATAGGGTGTGGGCTTAGAGTCATAACATGCATTGTATTATTTATCATATGGTATATGTTATTAATTTTTAATAATTCAAACATGTAAATTACTCTTAAAATGATAATCCCCAAAAGACAAGTTTTAGTTTTGTTTGATGGGTTTTAGATTTTTTGTAAGGGATTTTTAATTTGCATATGAATTTTGCTAATATACATATACTTTATAAAATATATAACCATGGTAATTCGATTGAATGCGTAATACCGTCATATGATCGTTAAATATCCCATTTAGTGTGGATAACATTAAAATGGACCAATTTTGACAATATATATGTAGAACATTTAACCCTACATCAAACAAACTTTAGTTTACATTCATAATCTTTAAAATGGATTGATGTTATTATCTCTATTAGCTTATGTTTTGCAATTTGATCTTTATATTTTGGTTTTTATTATTGTATTTGATGTGTGAATATGTGATTATTAGACCCATTAACGCTTACATGCAATTTCATTGATAGGTTGTTATTGAAATGTGTCGCAGGAAAGGATGCACTATTAGACCCGACGAAGTCTAGCCGGGGGGAGGCGAGGGAAGCTTTCCCGTTCATCACGACATCGCACCGGGACTGCGGGAACGATGGTGCGGGAAAGAGGTGGGGGATCCAGATGCCACATTCTCGCTCCGATTCTTATTGGCCGAATTTTTTTACGAAGAGAATGGTTGATTTTTGGGTAAAGTCACCAAAATGATAGTCGTACTATTTAAGATATAAATTTTGGAAAAAAGTACACCAAAATCGAAGTCTATACGAGAGAATTATGATTTTTGCAAAATCATTAAATCATATAAAAATAAGGGCTAAAAATAAAGTCAAAATTAGCAAATGAAGCCTGAAGAAAGGTTGTACTCGTTGGGTGCTACTTGTGGAAAAAAAAAAAGAATGTCAAAAACGGAGTCCGTCCGAACAAGTTATCGAATTTACAAAATCTGTGTTCTACGCGTGATGTGTGCCGAGTGCGCAATGCGCGCTTGTAGAAAGTGAAAACGCAGACCACGGAGAGCCTGATACGTGGCACAAAATGGCTGGGAAGACGTCACCTTAAAATGTGCAACTTGCACCCCATTTGCACGTTGTGCACTCCAAATTTGGCTGTAAATAAAGCTTTAGCCCCTATTTGACATTCAGACCTTTTCAATTCATTTCTCTCGAGTCCCTTCGACTTTTATCCCATTTTCTCTTAGTTTTAGTCTGTGGCGAAGCCCTGCAGTCCCTGAAGTTGTAATAGCTAGTAAGTAGAAGCTCTTCTAGTGCAATTTCCAGACTTTTGTCCAAGCTATCTCTGTAAGTTAAGCTACACTCGTATCACTTTCAGTGTAACTTATATTTATAGTCATAGTCGTTATTATAAATCTATAAAATAAAATTTATCAGTAATTCCATTTATAATATTGATTGATCTACTTACGGGAGAGGTGTCTAGAATGGTCACTTCGGCTTGATTGTTGGATTTCAGAAAAACTATTATATCAAAATGGTCCTGCCTCCCAACTCTCATGCCTGGCTGACCTTTACTTGATAGATCTTGATGTAAACATTGGGTCATTGAAAGTGCTATACATTTAGGTCGTCCGAATTATGAAACTAGACTAAGATTTAGTGTTATACATTTAGGTCATTGAAAGTGCTAAGGCAAGATTCTACCCAAATTATGGGTCATCCACTTATATCAAGTGAGTGCATAGTTACTTTCATCTTACATATAGATATGAAGTATTTAGATAATTAAATACTATATGTGCTTATGTGCAAAAATGAGTATGCGTTAGATGAAATAATAAAATATGATTTTTATATGATTTACTATATATGTATTTTCATATTCTACTCTAATAAATGAAGGTTTTTTTGTCACATGTCATCTTCTCTTTCACTTGGACACATGGCATTTTCTAGAATTTTTAAATTTTCTATTTTCCACTTGTCATTTTATTGTATTTTTCATTTTATTAAATTAAAATTACGTATTTAATATGTAAGGTAATATATATGTAAGGTATTTTTTAGAAAGGGTTTATATATGTAATGTATTTAATACATTAAAACCTCATTAATTATAATAATTCAAAATTTATCTCATTTTTGTTATAAATTCAAAATTTTCAAATTGTTAAAATTTCATATTTAATTTTTTTTAATTAAACCCATGTAATACATGGGTCTCACACCTAGTCTATAATATGATTGGGTAGTAAGGGTTGTGTGAAATAACAAATGAGAGGTTGTGATATGGTTGTGTCAGATAGTGGTTATGATAGGCCAGTGAAAGTCATACGAAATAATAAGCCATGTATGTCATGGCTAACCCAAGTACTTTTGTACTGTCGTGCTTAACTAAAGTACTAGAACAGCAAACCCATGTGCAAATATCTGTGTTTTGTTGACACAATCTGGATCGAGAGGAAACTGCACTCGCAGTTCATACTACTCGCCGAGTAGTTCATGAACTCGGCGAGTTCATGTCATGTTGGATCTGGTATGGTTAATTTTAATTTTTTGGGTTTTATTTGTTGTTGTTTTCTTGATGTTGTTCTGCAGAAATCATGTCCAGAAGAGGCCAGAGCTCTAGAGGAGGGGGTTATGGAGACATTCCATGGCTTGCCTTCCTACAAATTACTTCAAGGTCTTCGCAAGCTCGGGCGAAAAAGAGATTGGAGACGCTGAAACAAAAAGAGATTTACCTCCCCAATGCAATTAATTGGGATTGGCTGAGTCATACTAGGTTGGAAGAGGAATTAACACCATACTTGGTGAAATCTTTTGAAGTGAAAGGAACAACAATAATCTGTGATGGGTGGATGCAGCTTTTCAAAATTCAAGAACCCGTATTTAAGGAACTGTGCTGGGAATTCTTTGCTACTATCTCGTTCCGGGGTGGTAGTGACTACTATAGCTCCAATGTTATCACTTTTTGCCTTGGAGGGGAGCTGCGCCAGTGCAGCATAGCTGAACTTGCTTGGAGGGTAGGTCTTTATGATCAAAACGTCATTATGTCAGAGGACTTCGAAACCTTTTTGGAGCAATGTCATAAGGATCTTCCCAAGGAAGTCGTTGCCTCCACTTGGTGGAATAGTATTGCAAATCGTGTTTATATTCCCTCTTCTGCTCAGGAAGGCCATATCCGTTCTCCGATCCATCGTCTCATCCACCGCCTCATTGCTAGCACCATCAACATGAGGAAGGATGATGATAAAGTCCCTACTCTCGATATTTTCTACTTATGGAGCATAATCACCCTGGAAGTTTTTTGTAACTTGCCTTAATGTTTGGCAAAAGTATCTTGCGAATGGAGCGGTGAAGGAAAAGATTACCTCCAAAATTAATGGGGGAATGTTTGTTACAAGACTAGCAAGATCGTATGGGGTTTTGGATATGCAAGAGGCAAGGGCATTAACAGTGATTTCTCCTCCTCCATTTAGCACTACATTATTCCGGAGGGCAAGGATTACAGAGAAGTTTGGGGATTCATTTGCAATTCCAATTGAAGACGAGGTGATTGTTCCCGAGGAGGCGGGAAAACGAGTTAGGCATAGGAGGGAACGGGCCCGAGAAGACCCACCGGTTATCCCGGTGGAAGACGAGAATGAGGGGTGGAATAATGTGGAGTATAGGAGGTATTTGGATGATATTGGCCAAGGTGTTAACTATAATAATGAGTCATTCACCTATCTCTTTCAACAAATGAACATTGCTCCAAGGCCTGGGCCCGGATATCCATACATAATGAGTTGGGAGGAGCGTACGCAAAGGAGGAACAACCAAGCAAGTAGAAGTGGAGCAGGAGGAGAGGACATGGAAGAAGAAGCTTGAAATTTGTTTTTATTTGGATGTTTTTATTTTTATTTTGTTTTGTTTGATGTTTGAACTTTGATGTACCTGAATATTAATTAGGATCTTGTTTGTTTTCTTTCACTTGTGGTTGTTTGTTTCTCAGGTTTGAAGATTAGGATGCATTTAGGAGTCTCATTGGTCAAGGCTAAAGTGAGGGTTGGTTTAGATGAGAATGTGAAATGTTACATTTAAGGTTGAGTCCGTTAGGAATAAGAGTGACAAAATACGTTATTACTGAAGAAAATAAAAAAAGAGTCACTGAAGTGTCCTGTTTCAGCACCTCAGCCAAGGATAAACAATAGAAAAATTAATTTTCGACTCAGCATCCTACTCGCCGAGTGCACCTACGGTACTCGTCGAGTTTATGTGCAATTCCACGATTTTCTGCTGGGGGGCGATCTACTCGCCGAGTTCACGTTTGCTCGCCGAGTCCCTCATCGTTTCACTCTCAAGATCTGTTTTGGGCACATTCACTGCAGCTTTTATCCATATTTTCGTGGAGATTCATTCCTGAAAGATTTCTGAGAGCTTTGTCCTAAACAATTGGAGCTATTTAGATGTTTACCACACGCGACATGATAACCAAGGCATGGATGAGTTGTTCCCATGTCTAAAGTCATTCGAAGTAGCAGCTTAATTGAAGATGATCAGCCTCGCCACTGCTATCCCAGGAGAGTTTGTTCCAATTCCTTATATATTTTATATTTTTCCTTTTCATGTATAACATGCAATGGGGACATTGCATAAATTAAGTGTGGGGTAGGGTTGGTTACATTTTAGTCAACTTAGAATCCTAATTTAGGCTTAATTTTTTCAAAAATCTTGCATAAAAAAATTGATTAGGACTTAACTTAGAAAACTATGGTAAAAGTAAATAGAATTCCATGTTAGAATTATGTTGATGATTGCATGAGGACCCAAATGTTTAGTTGAGCCTATATACGTTCTAGTGCATTTGTGGCCTCCTTATTCTAGTGAAATCAAGAGACAAAAACGCAACCTCGCTTAGTTTGAGGGATGCAATGAGTTTAGCATCGTGTACCAGAAATGTATCCAGGAAAATTTTTATCTTTAACCAATAAAGGTTGAAGTTGAGCGCCCCTGCTTAAGCATGTAGGTTTTGAGTGAAAAAAAAGTGAGGTACATGTAAAAAAAGAAAAGAAAAAAAAAAGAGAATTACAAGAAAAAATTTGAAGAATTTTTGGAGCATCAAAGTCAAAGTATGAAGATCAAAGATAAAAAAATTCTGAAGAAATTCAAAAATTGAAGATACCCAAAAATCAAAGATCAAATTGTCAAAGAAGTGAAGAATTCCAAAGAGCTCCATAGTGGTATCATAAATTGTAATTTTCTAGATTATGTATGCTTGGGTTGCTCAACCTAAAATACGTTGAGGTTAGGAAGTTTTCTGCGGATGGATTCGGAGGGATGCATAAAATGAGCATTGTTCGGAATAAGTGGGCGAATGTTTATGAGGATTGTGAGTATTTAGAGTGGTGGGGGTCTTTAGGAAAATTTTAGACACAAATGCATGCATTGCGGTCTTGCCACAATGGTTGGGTTCAATCGGGAATTGTCTTATGTGATTCTAGTGTGCTAAAATTCGGTTTTGCTTGGGGGCAAGCAAAAGTCAAGTGTGGGGTATTTTAATATGTGCATATTTAGCCATATGTTTAGAATAGATTTTTATCAATTATTAGCTAATTATTTGCATAATATGGACAAAAGGTACTTAATAATGTCTAAATTATATTTTCAGTTCAGAAGACATGGTTGGAAGCAAAAAGGAAGAAGGAGAAGCAATCAAAAGCTGGAGAATGAAGAAAGAAGAACAAACCTGGAGCTACTCGGCGAGTTCCAATGAATGTCCGCGAAGTAATGTCCAGAATCCTTGCCGTACACGTATTTCTCAAAGGAACTCGGCGAGTTGGATACCTACTCACCGAGTTGCCCCTATTTTGAGAAAACTATAAATAGGAGATCTAATTCCGAATTGGGGACTTTTCTGGCTTCTCTGGAGAATAACTTGCGACTAAGGAAAATCTTGGAGACCCGAAGAACCCTAATCTTTGATCTTTAGAAGACTCAAGGCGAATTAGGTTAAATTTTCCACTTATTCTTAGAAGTGAATCATGTTTAGATCAACTAAATTCGTTTTTAGCTTTTCTTATACTGTAATCAGGAGCTGAATTTTCGTAGTTTCTGTTTAGGAAAGACCAAATTACTGTTGGATAAGGTGTCTAAGTCCATAACTTATTTGGTACATACTTGACCCGACCCGGCATGGTCCATTTGGGTTGCACTTCACCCAAACTATTTATGGATAATTTTATGAAAGTTATACACATATGTTTATTAATATATTATAAGTTATAATATATTAATATGAAGTCATGTTATTTAATTAGTCTTAGTCTTAAATTAATTATGAATTAATTTAGAGATTAAAAGGAAGACTAATTAGATTATGGGCTATTGGTTTTATATGGTGTGGGCTAACACTCATTTGTTAATGGGCTAGGCTTATATGGAAGTCCATGGATGATCCATGGAGCTTTTAACCCATGGATCCTTGGAAAAGGATAGGTCATGGGTTATTAGGGTTTCACCCTAATCATGCACACTATATAAGCATGCTTATGTTGCATGAAATAGCCACTAGTGTCACTAGTGTGTGTGTGTGTTTGTGTGTGACCGATTTTATAAGTGTGTATACACTCTCTCAAAGTTTTCCAAGAGTTTGTGGTGATTTGTGATTCCATTTGAGGCATTCACACTATTGGTGCTTGGCCCTCAAACTCCTTAGGAATCAAACTCATCATCAAAAGGTATGTAATCTCATCCAATTCTTTTATGTTTAAAAGTACCCCAGGCCATGTTAGATAGGTTATGAACCTTGGAAAAATTATTATTTTGCATGTATTTAGACAAACATAGATCCAAGGTTTATTAGGGTTGCATGCACACTTAGGAAGTGTTAGATTGCTCAAAACCCAACAGTGGTATCAGAGCCTAGGCTTGCTTGTTTGATACTTGATGCAAAATAGTAAAAATAAAAAAAAAGGTAGAATGATCGGAATGCAGAATTTTGACTTTTGTTGCTGGAAATGGACTAGAAACATTACCCAAAACTGTTTTGGTGTTTTAAAACTTGTTTTAGTTGGTGTAATGGTTGTTCTAATCCATTTACAATAGCATATATCAAAATTCCATGATTTTTATGTGTTCATATAATTCTTGAAATTTTGATGATCATGTTCATGTTCTTATGAATTTAGAAGATGATAGGAATTATTTGCTAAACTGTTTGGAATTAATTCTTAATCATTTATGTGTTTTAATGGAGTCCATAATTTGTCCTCAAGTTATGGATATCCAAAGGTCACTTTTCTTTAACACACATTTAAACACATAAGTTACATGAAAATGAAGAGTCTTCATTTTTATGAACCTTTAATTCATAAGTTATGAAATGAAAAGTTTTTGGATAGTTACAAAACTTGCCCTCAAGTTTTGGAATTTGTAAAGTTTCACACACTTTAATAAACTTTAATTCCAACCCTTAGCGTTTTAATAGTTAAAATTCAACCCTTATACTATTTATAACATTAATGGTTAATTATTATATATATGTATAAGAATAATTCATTCTACCGTTAGTAGGCCTCATTCACGAAGCCGGTCTATAAGGTGGGTATAAGGTTGTTGCCTATAAAATGGCAACTTAATGGGTGTCCACTCTCACCCACCGCTTGCTTGACTGGTGGAGGGTCGTTAGCCGAACTGGTAGGACAATGAATTTAAATTCTCATTAAAAGTATAATGCTTATTATAAAGTAACTAAATGTTTTTATTTAATTCCCAATCTTAGTTACTTTAGGAAAAATGTGAATTTGGTGCTAGCCCATGGAATTCACACTTTGTACCTTACCAAGTCATTGGTGGAGCGTGTGTGGTTAACCGGCACACTAACTTGGACTAGTAAGGATCACGAAGGGTGACTTAATGTTTGTCATAGATCAATGGAGCGTGTGTGGTTAACCGGCACATTGATTAGGTGATAATATTAAGGGTACCAAGTGAATTGGTATGGTTATTCACACCTTGTTTTGTGATCCTCGGCATCCCAGTCACAAAATTTGAGTGGGCACACTCGAGATTGAAACATGCCATCGAAAAGTTCAATGAATCTCAAAAGATCTAGGAATTTCAAATCCAATTAAAAACCAAATAAATTATTTCGTTTTTCATGGTGGAAATTGGTGAATCGTCATTCGCCTACCTTCAAATATTTTATAGCTTGGATTACGGCATCCCTCTTCCAAATTATTAAATATTGTGTTGGGTCCTAACCTTAATATTTAATATTGGGTGTTATATTAAGGACTTTGAATCAACTAACTTGATTTTCTCCCATTATAGATGTCTGGTTTAGACAACTATGATCTTCCCAAATCTCTTGAAGATGGTGTCCCTCAACATCATGCTTCACTTCCTCCACCTCCTCCAATTATTCTTCCTCACCCACAAGTTCTTGAAAAGTTTAAAGTCACTCAATCCCTATTGGCAAGCATAGTTTATGTATGTTCACATCTTGGAGATAAAGTCACATATTGACAAGCCGGGAGAGTTGGGTGTCAAAGTCCCATGAAAGTTGGATGTTCAATCACTTTCTTAGTAACATAGTGAGTCTCTTTGGGACTACTAAGAGACGGACTATGACATGACCCTTAATGATGTTATCTATTTGCTTGGTGTTGTGGAATCAGCAATGATTTGGAACACCAGTAAAGCAAATTTGATTAAAAGAACAACTTCCTAAGTCTTAAATGGACATTGACAATGGTAGCATTGGATATCTAGAAAAAGATTTCTCTTCCCAATGGAAAGGGATCGGCTATAGTCAACTCGGTTGACCAAATAGTAAAGAGAAAGGCAAATTCTGAGATAGTCTCATGTGCCATTACCAAAGGGTCCATGTGTTTTGTTGCCAAAGGAAGGGGCATTGGTTGCGAAGCTGCCCTATTCACCTGAAAGGTCATAAGGTTGATCAAGTCAAGAGGTTTGACTCTACTTCAGGTAAAGTCCACTGTCTAACTCTATTAAGTTCCTATTTGGAGATTCTTATTACATAATGTGAATGGGTCACATGCTGATGTTTTTAAGAATCAAAGAAAAGATAGGAAGCTTAAAGTAAGTATATGTTGATTCTGATTGCGAAGGTGGGTTTCGATCGCATGGTTCGGCAATCAGAATTTTGAGCTGTTGCTTAAGAGTTATAATATATTGCTTATGAATAGATAACAACAAGGTTTTCATGTGGATTGCAAGGATAAGTTTTTCCGCAAAGTTTTAAAATAAAAGAAAAAAAGGGTTTTAAGTTTATTTATTTTAAAAATATCCTTACAATGGCATCTGTGGAAAATTGTTGCTTATATGTTTCCAGTAATAGCAATATTGGAAAGTGGATTTGATTCTTTCATTTGTGGTAGTGTCTGAATTTACCAAATGAAGAAAGTTTTTCATCATCCAAGTTTCAATTGGACAGAAACTTGGAATCGTACAAGTTGTATTGTATGATGAATGAGAATTTTTCATCTTTGAAAATTAAGACTAATTCTTTGATCACATGTATATGTGAGTCAATTGAAGGACTAAGGAATTAGGTACACTGGGTGTGCGCTGGTCAAGGTCCACTACAAAGATTGATTTGTCATGATTTACTAAAGATTAGTAAATATGATTATACTTATAAGGTTAAGTATAATTTTGTAACATTGGAAAGGTTACAATGTATGACAAAACAAATGAGAAGAATCAAATTAGGAAGAAAGATAAAAGTTTCTCAAATCTGAAAGGATGGGAGAGTACTTTAGTATCGTATTTCATGATCATCTTAATGATTATGAAACCATATCACAAATTCATACTCTAAGGACGTCTTAGTGCATTGTTATGGCTAAGAAGAGAGGTCATGAATTGTTGGATTGGTTAAAATCAAGAAGATGAGTCATATTTCGTTCCAAAACAATTCTTAGAGTCATACTCCAAGATTGTAACCTAGAGTGACATAAAGGAAGATTTATTAACACTAGTCAAATGTAAGAGTAAAATGTATTCTACTCTTGTACATTTGAGATTGGTAAGTTGTGATGTCTTGGATGAGACAAAGACCAACTAAGACCAATTGTGTGAAGTGTTAGTCTTGATAAGAATCCGCACTATCCCTTGAATATTTGTTTTGTCAAGGAATGGTTCTTGACTAGGGAAACTTATATATCAAGGGGACAGTGGGAGCCTTAAAGATCCAGAAAGAGTTTCAAGATTTAATCAAGAGTAAAACCTGTAATTTATCACTAGCACACTACTTAAGGTTTGCAACCTATCGTGTTGATATAATTCTTATTTTTGTACCTACTTCAAATAAGTTGAATTTGCATGTGAGTTATTAGAGTTCAACTTGGAAGCATTGGTGGGCCTTGTGCTACCAAGGTGACAAGAAACTAAGATTGAACAAGTTTAATCCATGTAAGGCCGAATTTGTCACTAACCTTATCTTGTGATTATGGTTTTGACAAATTCACATGGATAGGAACTCATACACTATAAAATCTAAGTTTCATAAGGTTTCTCTCCGATTCATGAAAATGATGGTGAGGAAACGCTTTCACTAAGTAGATTTTACGTAGATATCAATTGTGTTATTTGCATTTTCAAAAGTCGTTAGTGGAGCGTGTGTGGTTAACCGGCACACTAACATGGACTTGTGAGAAATGGCAAAGGTCTAAGAAATTGAGACTATGATTACGGCATCCCTTTTCATAGTTCTTGAAATTGTTTAGACACACATGTGAGCTATCTAAGAAAGGGTGTATGAATCTAAATTTCAGAAGTCCAGCATATTTCTGGAAATATGTCAGAGCTAGTGGGAGCATAAGTGTTATGCTGATAATCATCATGTTAGTGGGAGCATGATTACTACGTTTAGTGTTGCAAGTTAGCAATGTTAATTATAGAAAACAAAGTTTCAATTCGTGAAGTTGCAGAGGTTGAAAAGTTTTTTTTGCTATAATTAAGGGAGAGGAAATTATACTTCATTTCAATTCTAGAAGCTTAGATTGAGATTTTAATCATCTTTAGTCAAGGACATATATATGAATTTTATGTCTGAATGGTTCGACTTAAGGAAATTCTATATATATTGTGTTCTCAAAATTCAATTATGACTACGGCATCCCTCTTCATAGTTAAATTTTGAAAACATGGCAAATAAAAAATATTGTAGCAAAAGACTAGTCTAGTATCATGTCTTTATGTCAAACATCATGAATCGTGTCCCATATGCTTCGGATATAGGATCGATTGCATGTGCTATAATATTTATCTTTTCTAAATTTTCCAAATGCTTAAGGCATTGAGAAGGGAAAAGTCTAGAACTGGATATGACTAAAGTGATTAAGCAATTGTCGAGGACAAATTTGAGGTTCGCCAAAGATTGGTTGCTCAGGGAAAGTTGGAAGTATGATGTAAGTTGTCGGAAATGACCATATTGACATATTCCGAAAAGAAGTAACTCTTGTTCGGAAGTGATAGGCAAAATGGGACTATGGAAATGTCTCCATAGGTGGAAGTTATTCAATCTATGTAAGATTGGAAAACCTTAATGCAAGAAGGATGTTCAAAGCAATGTACTTTGAATATGAGACTTCCGTTCCATAAAAGTTGACCTTCTTTGGAATACTTTGTAATGACTGGTGACAAGGTTTTGGTGACCTTGTGAATAATCATTACAAGAGGAACATTGCATAAAAGTTTAAAATCTAACAAATTTTTTGGTAAATGATAGGAATCAGGGATTCTCACATTTACAATAAGGATTTGGGATTATGAAATGAGTATCAATGGAATCATGTTCAATTGATCTACATCACAATGTAAGGATCATAGACAAACATAGTGTGCATACTTGGAATATGGCATAACTATTGTTTAGAAAAACAAAGTGTACATGCTAGGAGCATGGGACGACTATTGTTTTTTATTCAAGTCTTAAGTTGATTGTTTGAAACATTATACAATGAATAATGTGTATTCAATATGGTGATAAATAAAAGGTGGTTCTATTTATATTCAAAAGGGTTCTGAGACCATATTGGATTCGATTATTATTGTGTTTCACTTTGCATGTTTTGACTTCCAAAATAGCTAGGTTATTCTTTCCGAATGACTAAGTTATTTAAACACTCCACAATCGTTCATATGTTGGAAGTAGGTATGAATCAAGACTGTCATGAATCGAGTTTGTAGATGGCTAAATAGGTTTAGTCATAGAAATGGTTGCTACAACATTCATGAGTGCTCATAAGTTATGAGTATTAGAATAAACCCACGCTCACTTGTATCACTTCATGGAATTTATCTATGGTGATCGTGAGACGGTAATATCATATAAATCTTCAAACCTAGAGATATGAGTTGTTACCTATGAGTTGGTTGTGCATTGATTGCACGTAAACGCATCAGTAACTTGATGTTATAAAACGTGCCTTTGTGTACAATTCAACAAGTAGTAGAACAAGCATATGAGTCGAAGTTTATCTGTTCCTTCTAGAAATAGAAGCGATATTTGGGCCCCTTGATGATTTTGTTGTGACCTATGTACCGGCCGGTCAGAACAAAATTGATGTGTTCGATTAAGTTCTTTGTCAAACAAATCGAAAATCGGGAAACAAACTGCTGGACAATAAGTACGACGTTGTTCCATGTATTTGTCCGGCTGATATCATGAGAACAGAGGATTATATGATCACTTATCTAAAATGGCGCTTCATAGTTCAACAGAGTTTTTGAGAGCTACGATTGCTGGTTGGTTCCTGAAGTAACATACGCAAATATAGTTATTAGACTTATCCAAGTGGGAGTCTGTTGGATAAGGTGTCTAAGTCCATAACTTATTTGGTACATACTTGACCCGACCCGACATAGTCCATTTGGGTTGCAATTCACCCAAACTATTTATGGATAATTTTATGAGAGTTATACACATATGTTTATTAATATATTATAAGTTATAATATATTAATATGAAGTCATGTTATTTAATTAGTCTTAGTCTTAAATTAATTATGAATTAATTTAGAGATTAAAAGGAAGACTAATTAGATTATGGGCTATTGGTTTTATATGGTGTGGGCTAACACTCATTTGTTAATGGGCTAGGCTTATATGGAAGTCCATGGATGATCCATGGAGCTTTTAACCCATGGATCCTTGGAAAAGGATAGGTCATGGATTATTAGGGTTTCACCCTAATCATGCACACTATATAAGCATGCTTATGTTGCATGAAACAGCCACTAGTGTCACTAGTGTGTGTGTTTGTTTGTGACCGATTTTATAAGTGTGTATACACTCTCTCAAAGTTTTCCAAGAGTTTGTGGTGATTTGTGATTCCATTTGAGGCATTCACACTATTGGTGCTTGGCCCTCAAACTCCTTAGGAATCAAACTCATCATCAAAAGGTATGTAATCTCATCTAATTCTTTTATGTTTAAAAGTACCCCATGCCATGTTAGATAGGTTATGAACCTTGGAAAAATTATTATTTTGCATGTATTTAGACAAACATAGATCCAAGGTTTATTAGGGTTGCATGCACACTTAGGAAGTGTTAGATTGCTCAAAACCCAATAATTACTCCTATGGTTTGATTCATACTTTGATTGATTGATTATTGGTGATTTTATTAAATTAAGTTTGTTAAAGACTCTTATGCATTAACCATAACTATTTTCTATTAATTGGAAGACAATTAGGCTGCATGAACATCTATTAATTGTTAACCTCGTATGATTTATGTGAACACTTTATTATATGCCTAGGATTAGTGAATATGAAACTAGGATTAATTAGAGAATGGGTAAATTAATGTGTGAGCTTGTTTGAGAAACCAACAAACAAGAGGTTAGTTGAATTACTAATTTGATTAACCAATTACAAGTCTTATTTAATCCAAATAATTAAACTAGGGAATTAATTAGTTTAAACACTTGATCACTGCTTGAATTGATTAATTTTCTAAGGGTTGGTAATAGCGAATGCGAATCTAATCACTATAGTTGGTAACCAATAACAATTAATTTATTACTTTATCATAAAATTAACCATAGGAGTGAATTGGTTGGACCTAAAAATAAACCTTGTTATTAAATTTGGTGAATTTTTACTTGCTTTAATTGATTAGTTAATTACGTGTTAGGTGGTGTGCTTAAGTTTCTAGTCTTGTAAAACTAGAGAAAACTCTTTTATTTTTATTACTTGTTTAGTTAAAATTAGTTATTAGTTTAATTTTCGTTCCCTGAGTTCGACACCCTACTTATTCAACTATACCACTAAAAGACAGGTTCACTGCCTTTGTGTACTAAATTTATATTTTTAGAGTAGGAATAAAACCAGTGCATTATACACACACCAATCCTCTAGGAATTTTAGTTGTCTGTTGATAAAGATCTTTTAAGAAAGATCCTTTGAGATCATCACATTAGGATTAGTAAGTGGGAATGACGGGAGTTGGGTAATTGGGTTATTCGAATGTTGGAGAATATATAATTAAAGATTATAATGTTGTGGGTTGAAAACCATATGTACTCACCAGGTTTCTCAACCTTACCCACTAAGTTAATTTGTATCAAATGTATCGATGCAAAGATACATTACACTGAGAGATTAAATGAGATGTAGATCATTTGTGTAAATTAATGTAAGGTCTGTTCATGCTTATGTTTTGTATCAGTTATGACATCCCAAGTTTTGAAAGAATATCAATATCGAACGTTTCTTCGGAAATGTTTAATGTTAATATTTACTCACATTGAAATAATATTTTTTGGACTGATTCTGCAACAAAAGAAATACTTTATTTTAAAATAAGCATAAATAAAATTTTTAAAAATGATCGTAATTTGGGATTGTCACAATGCACCATTAGGTTGGAGGGAGTGGCCCTCGCTAAGGGCTCGCTACCCTCGCCAAAACCGCTCCCATCAAACTCACCAGAAGCCTCGCCAACAATATCTCACCACTCCTGTAACGAAAGGAAAGAGAAAGAGAAAAGAAGAGAAGAGGGTTCCTATTGGTTGTTTTATATTTTTTTCAAAATAAAACCTATTAAATAACACAACATTTGGGATGCTACCACTCCTTACCATTTAACAACTTGATGCTACCATTCTCTTTATCCTACATGGCTTCAAAAAATCTTATGTGACAAGATGTTAGGAGTGTTACCACTCCCCTTAGCCTTAGTGTTGTAGTGGCCACTAAAACATGAAAAGTCATAGTATTTATCCAAAAACTACTTGTAAACATCATGTAATTTCCATTTGTTATGTATATCCATTTGGATAGACATTTCAATATATCTAATTTCAAATAGATATGAACACAAATCTAGTCTATGAATTCTATTTAAATATTTTTCAAACTAAACTTGAAGTGTTATTTATGTTTGGATTATCCTTAAGAAAATTTATTAATACTCAATCATTGTAACATCTTAGTTTTAGGGCATATTAAATAAATAGGTAAAAGTTAAAAATAAATTAAAAAAATAAATATTAATGAAATTGAAGACTTTCAATTTCATTGAGAAATTAATAGTGTTAAAATATTAATTTAAGAGAGATAGACTGAAAGGTTCAATTTCTCAAAACTTGGTTTGACCTTGACTTCCCTTGGTTTAGGAACCAAAATATTCTAAAAGTAGTTATGGAGTCTAGTTTGTGGTCAAAAGTGAAAAAAAAAATGTTAGAGGTTAAAGTGGTTAAGTGACTAAACTCAAATCATAAGTTGTCATCTTCTCTATTTGGTAGAAAGTGAATAGTTTTGACGATTTTGAGATATTATAATGTGAAAAGCCTAGTAAATATTCTCATTTGATGTCATCTAGGATTTTGGATTCTTAGGAATTTAAAATCTTATGATAGCTTAGGTTTTAGATTGAGTTCTAGTAATGTAATCCCCAAGCGTTTACTCATTCATTCAATAAACTCTATTTTATATGGCCTAATTTGATTCTAAAGAGTTATTTTGAAGCGTCAAACCCTACATATGGTGGATTTCAAAACTTGAATTTCATTTTTATGAAATATAAGTTGATTCAACCTTATTTCAAGCTTTCTAAACCCCTTTCTATTTGTGAATCCATCATAGATAACTTTGTGCACATGTTGATCTAATTGAGGTTTTCAATTTACTTGATAGATTCAATGGATTTTTAGTTGATTTATGACTTATTCTAGCATTTATATTGTTTAAACTTCACGAGATGTCATAAATCTAACTTAGAGTTACAACTTGTTTTAAAGTTTAAATTATAAACAAGTTTTTGGAGTTCTAAATCATTAAATCATCACATTTAAATCATAGATAGTTTTGTAATTAATGTGTTCTAATGATTTTGAAAAAGTATTAAGATGTTAGTATACATATGTAACCATTAGATGGTGTTTGAAAGGAATTTAGACATGATTGGAGTGAGTTTGGACATCATATAAGAAATAATTGTTCATAATAGCATGTCTAATGATTGAATTAGTCAAGTGGTATGTTAGGCATGATCAACTTGGTTGTGTACTAAGTTGTTGGTGAAGGACCAAAACTCCAACCTTGTATAATTTTACTCCAATTGCTTACATAGCTTCCTTATTGGGTTATAAGTCATGTTTATGAATATTTTAATTCATTTACCCATTGATAAATGGTATAATCATTAACCAAATTGGACTATTAAGTGCTCATGTAAACCCTAGAATTTAAGTGAAGTGATTAGAAGTCTTTAGATGAGTTACTCTCATGAATACATGCCCTAAACTTATTTTGTGAGTTTTAAGTTCTTATAAGTGTATCCCTTTGTGCATTATTTATATAAAGTATTATATGTATAATGTGTTTATTGCATGAAAACACATTTTTCAATGAGTTTTAAAGAGTAAAAGTATGTTTAAGTATTTTAAAGAGTTTGAACATAACTATTGTATTCATGTGGTATGTGTTATGTCATAAGTGAAGTCTCGGACACTAAAGAGTTGAACTAAATACTTTTGGACATAATGTTTCATGCAAATGATAGATGTTTGTTTTTTACTTGACATGCTAGAAAGGTCATGATCGAGGGGATGTGTCTTACAAACATAATTTACGGTCTCATGTATGATGGTCACATGTTTCCAAAATAATAGAAAAGAGTAAAATGTAGGGACTCTAAACAGGCTTAGTGAGAGATTTAATATCTTGATTACGCCTTAATATACCATCATATCCCTTAGGAGAAAGAGACCATTATGAGAGTAGATAATAGGGGGATTGGGGAATAGATGCATGTGTATTGTATGTGTTAATATGTTTATTTATTATGATGTTATAAGTTCATGTGTTATAATGCTTTCATCTCTAATATTACTTCTCCAAATATTATTGTTATAATGAAATAGCTAAATGTTTTTAAACATATTTTGGGAATTTTGACTTTAGGATTAGAGTATTTCCTTTTGGGAATGTTGACTTTAGGATTGGAGTATTTCCCTTCTCCACGACCATATAATAATTGATTTCTAAGAGTACTCGTTAAAATTTCCAAGTCTAACATTGTATTTTGGCATGTATTCAAATTATGAATCTTGAAAAGACATAAAGTACAAAAGTTTCAGAGTTAGGAAGATTTTTGGATTGTAATAGGTAGTAAGCTTTAACTATTGTTTTGATGATTGTTACAATCTCGCACATGCATAACTTTTAAACATTTAACTTTTGGGACTATGATTTCGACCACAAACCTTTATGTTGACATTAAGTAATTTAAAGCTACCAACTTTTAGATCGTGTTAGGAATGTTTCAATCACATTAGTTTCAGATATTACTTAAGGAAAATGTATAACATGATCTTTTTTATATATTCAATATTGATTATCAGATGTTTTTTTAACAATACATAACAAGTAATCAGGTGTTGCCCTCCCTCCTTGAGGTCCAGGGTTAAAGTCTCGTTGTGGACATAGGTGGAATTAAGGAGTAGTTTAGGAGTAGGTTATGATGGTAAATTTAGTGTTACCATGCATTTTATGTAATTAGAACTAATATGTGAGCTAAGAGGTTTATCATTTGTACTCTATATTATATGTTTGGAGTATGCAGAGTATATGCATATATAAGATTAAATTATAAGCTGGTATGACAGAAATGCAGGGGTCAAGGGGGGCGCGCCCCCTTGCAGGGTCCTAGGGGCAGTGCCCTAAAAGGTATTGAGAAATTTAAATTAGTTACATTATGGAAAAACCGAATTTCAATTGGTGATTATCGTAAAACTGATCAATCTTATCAATTTTGGTAATTATTGATTATGCCATTAAATTCGTGATTCTCCTAACTAATTTAGAAGACAGAAACATTATTCTGTCTAAGAATAAATACTACTCCTTAATTGAGCCGTCATATACCCTTCTCAACATTTCTTCTTCTATATGGCTTGTGTTTCTATGTCTAGATACACAAGTATCTTTTTGGATTATCGTCGGATGGATTTCCACGACATTTTGGTATCTATACACAAAACTTTATAGTTAGTTTACAATGATATCCCTAATTTAAATTAAGATATATTATTAAGAGATATTGAACAGAGAGAGAGAGAGAGAGAGAGTAAGAGAGATAGATTAATTTCCAAACTCACGAAGCTCCTTCTTCGTCAGTAGCGACATGCAATCCTTCTGTTAGGTTCAAAAGGTGGGTTTCTGTCGTAAAGAAAATTGACATGAAGGTTGAGGCTAATTATTCTTCTATGTTTATTGAATGCTAAAAAAACATTCTTGTTACAGAGATAATATAGTAATATAAAATACTACAAATACATAGTGGAGTTGAAACTCAAAGCTACGATCCTCATAAGGGGATAATATCCCAGATCAGAATGGCCACATAAAAAAGGTATAATATGGTTAAGATGAAATCTAGTAGCAAACTCGACAGATAAATGACTAAATGATTGTTGAGATTAAAGTGAAATCAAACTTCTTGGGGATATTCCTCTTGAAGAACGTAATGAGGCTAACAGTTTTCGGATCTGCAAAAATCGATAGTCAGATCTTGCGAAGTTACACTTCATTGTCAGAATGAACAACAAGAAGACTAGTGAAGGATTTTGTGACCTGATCTGCAAATCAACGCCGGTGTATGGTTTCGTCAGTAAAAAGAAGAAGGGGGGCACTATCTTACCCCACCATCACCGGATATATAAAATGGATTGTTGATCTGCACCCCGACCCCAACTACCAACACCGAAGCTTGCTTTCTGAGTGTTTGAAAATCCAACACCTAAACCTGTTCTTTAAACCGTGCTTGATGGACGGATCTGAAACATAAACATATTCTGTGAAACTGAGTCCACCACCAACCATCCCAAATCGACAATACACTGCTTGGATTGTCATTGGAGGAAACAACAACCACATTCTTGATCTTCGATTCTTCGGTTGCCGTTTTTGTAAGGTTGGTTTTCGGTTTAAGGTAGGGTCTGATGTCATATGGAATGGTTTATATCGATGACAACTATGAAAGGAGCAAACTTTTGTGATTACAATTTTCAACAATGCTCCTGATTCTTCCATTGATTTTTTGTGATTCTGATAATCTATATAATGGCAACATCTGAAGAATAGAAGAAGAAAGAAAGAAGAACGGAGGCGGGTCGTGTGCATTTGGAAAGGGATTTCTCTCTCCAAATTAAAATGAGGGGCGTTATTGTCAATATTTTAAATTTTCTGTGGATTGATAAAGAGCATCGATGGCAAAATCAGCTCATATGGTGAAAATTTCAGTTCAAAAAGTGAATTTACATGATCCAAGAGAAATCTAGTTCAACAGCATCACCTTACTTAAATATCCCCTACAAATTAGATTTGTTGTAAAAAAAAAAAACTTAACAAGTAATCGAATATTTGTTAATCGAATATGTAAATAGTGTTTTACTAAAGATGAAGTCAATAAAACTATTCAAAACAACTAAATTTATTCTATAAAAGAACATGGCCTTGTAACATTTAAAGCAAATCTTCAAAATCATATTATAGGGATGCAAGATTTGATAATTTAAAAAAATTAGAAACTTAACAAAAAAAAATGGTCGAAACAAACAATTATACATATATCCAATGATATGATGAGTGCATTTGTCCGATGCAATATGACGAGTGCATTTTTTGCAAAGAAGTTCATAAACAAAGATTTGCAAACGAGTTATAAATTTATAAATGATTAACTAGTGACGTACATCAAGAAATACGTATTGGATGGTAATATCAAAGACACCTTTATAAATTGTTTCCAAAATATAAAAACTTGTTGTGAAAATTATAAAACATTAAATAGTATTTTTGGAATTATATATTTAGTTTTTCATATTAAAATTATATTTATTTTAGATTGTATTATTAATAATTTGGCCCATAAAATAAACTTTACTGACCAAATAATTTTGTATCAATTAAATTAGAAACACATTGAATTTGAATCTTGGATTGGTTAAACAGCTGTCTATCTAGTCCTTATTAGTTGTTACCTCCTTTTAGTGTTTGTGTACTTATTTTTTTTTTTCAATATTTAGGAAGAAAAAATGTTAGCAATTTTTTAGGGCAAAAAAATAACAATTTCATGCATTTCTTTACCGGTTATTGCCGGTAATCAGAGAAAAAGGTTTATCCATACTATTAATTCAAGGATTTTGTCTTCTCCTAACGGCCATATTTCCTGCAACAGATCACGTGTAACGCAAACATTCTACCTCCTTCCATTTTATTTCTTTTTGTTTATTTATAATTTAATTCTCCTCTTTATCCCCGAATATAAAAAAACACACAATAAAAGTCTTAATTTATTTGGTAGTGGGTATTCAATGTTCCCTTTATGTAAATATTAAATTATGGATATTATTTTTAATGATTTTGGCTTTTGTAAAAGCTCGTACATCAAGTAGTACTTTATCATTGTTTTTAAAATTAAGATCATTATGCCAAATATGCTATTAAAAGATAATAAATTACCAGAAAAAGTGCAAGACATCTAAAATACATGTAACATATTATGATTATTATCTACATTTTTTAGATTTTTTATATGAAGTTACTGTAATAGTAAAAAGATATGGAAGGATACAGAAAAAAATAGACTAAATTATTAAAATAGATAATGATTTGTACATAATATTTTTTTAATAATATATAAGAATTTATACTTTTAGTTATATTATACAACTATTGTTAGGTATTGCTAGTATATAAATCATTACCCTATTACATGGTTTATTTGATATAACAAAATCATATTTAAGTTTCAAATATATTTAGTACCAAAATTTTAAATGTTTTTCTCTACTTACATGAATAGTCCTTTGGCTGACGACATGAACAATCACATGTTAAATATTATAAAAAATAAAATGGTCATTTTTCTCTTTTTTTTATTTTTGTTTTTCTTTACCTTCTTACTTAGTTTTCTTTTGAATATTAATCCATTATAATCAAACAAAATTTTTTTTTATCACTTTCCCTCCTCAATTAAAATCTCTAACAACACCACAATCCCAATATCTTTCATGTCTTTAACTATTCGGATAAAAATGAATTGTTCAATTAGACAATTTGAATTGGACTATACAATTCGGATGTTTGGATTTTTGATTATTTTTTTAAAAAAAATTGAAATATTATTTGGGATTGGTTTGGGTTTATATAATAAAAACCAATTAGTCCAAAAAAACAAATAACAATTTATTATTATTTTTGTTCATAATTACTAATTTAATATAGATATTTAATGATTTGTTAATTTATAAATGTAACATCCATATTTCAGGGATAAGTCCATTATATTTTAAGTGGGGGTTTAGGATTTTTGTCGCACCACGTCACGGTAAGGACCAGACCACGATGTGTGGGATGTCGATAAGTGGCAACACAATGGGTTCCTCACTACGACGCGGTGACAACTGAGATTTAAAACCCTAGACTTCAAGTCTTGAGCCCTATTTAAGAGTTCTAACTTCTAGGGTTGCCTCATTTGGCAACCCCCATCCTCTTAGAATGTTACTCTTCCAAACTCTAGCCCATATAGTTGATTCTTGAGCTCTTGTTCTTATTTTGGTGAGGCTTGGAGAAGAAGGAATCTATTTTGGTGTAAATGAGTATTGTTCTAGGCTTGATCTTGCTTCTTCATCGGGATTTATGGTCCTTTGGATATATAAAGTTCTAACCTTGATATTTGCTTTTCTAGATTTAGGTTTATGCATTTTTTGGGTGGTTTTAAGTCCATTGTTCTAGATATCTTTGGAGTTGAGCAACTCTAGGACCTTTTAAGTAACTCAAATGATTTTGGCGATGAAGTGTTGAAAGAAATGTGTGTTTGCATGCTTTTTATTGAGGACAAGCATGTATCTTGGCCCACTTTAGAATTAGGTTTAGAGTTTGGGTGCTATTTAAGAGAAGAGAATTTTCTCAAGGGTGGATTTCTAACTGGTCATTTTTTCGTATCATATATATATATATATATATATATATATATATATATATATATATATATATATATATATATATATATATAAAATAAATGAACAATTATGAATACTATTTAATATTAATTTTGTAATTTTATTAAATGAAAATCATATAAAAAACCTGCTTTTTTATATTATATGGATTTTTTGTATAATTTTTAGAATATTTTAATATTTACACTACAAATATTCAAATAAAATTGTTAGGATATTCTAAGATTCTCTTAAAAATTTTAGACTTGTTAGAATATTCTAATATTCTCCTAAAACAATTATAATTGTTAGAATATCGTAGTATTCTATTGGAATTGTTAGAATATTTCATAATATTTTATTTTTTTATTTACATATTTTTGAAAAAATAATGAAATTAATATATATATATATATATATATATATATATATATATATATATATATATATATATATATATATATATTTAATTTTTTTATCTTCAAAATAAGTTGTTAAGATTGCGTCTTTTTGTCTCACAAAAAACTCATAGTTCCAAATGAAATTTCCCGTGTGTGTGTGTGTGTGTGTGTGTGTGTATATATATATATATATATATATATATATATATATATATATATATATATATATATATAAAGAATCAAAAGAGCAAATCAACCTTTTTTAAATATTACGATAATATATGCGTTTCAAATGTGAATACCATACAAAATACCGTAGTGACTATACCCAAGTATCATGTTTTTTGAACATCAACTCATGCATCATGTTTTTGCATTTCTTTTAAATGAACATTTTGCACGCCAACATAATTAAAGAACGATCTAATTTTCTAAATATTCTAATCTGATCATTAACGTTTTAATGTGTTAATAATTAATTTGAAGACTAAATAAAACTTGTATTTTAAATATAATGCAATAGGACTTGTATTGTGCCGTTTCAAAAAAGAAAGGACTTGTATTCCACAAGTTGTACGATACAAGTCACACAATATTTGTATGCATTTTTGGTCAATTACAATTTAATTTGATCTTAAGTTTTGGAGGGTGATGGTTGAATTCAGTTTTACTAGTTAAGTTTAAGAGTTACTCACCAATAAGATACAATATGATACTAAGAATTCTATAAAGAGATCTTTAATTTTTGTTAACTTTTGAAAAACTTCACACCGCCTTTCAAAAGTGAAAAGCCTATCAAGTCTTTTGCCAATGCCTTTGCTAATTATGAAAGGCTTGATCCAATATGAGCTGTACAATATGAGCCCACAACTTAATAGAAAATGAATTTTGTGGATATTCATGACCTATGAGTTTACCTTTATTAGTTTCAATTTTAAGTTTAATTTGATCGACATTTTGTAGTATTATCATTATGTCAAATAAGGTTAATATGAAATCGACATGCTTCAAAATTTTAGAAAAAGAAAGATAAAATAGTTTAATTTTATCAACCATTTTCTATGAAATAGTAAAAAATTAGTCCAAAAATCAAAATAACCATCAATTTTATTGATGACATCTAAAAATTAGTTAGCGATGTCATCTGTGAAATATGATGTCGTTTACAAGCTAAAGTTTTTTCTGGAAATAAATATTCTTGGCCATTTCCTAGATATTTCTGTGAAATAGCATGTTTCATCCGGTAAAATGTAATTTTTTACCATTTTGCAAATGTCAAATATTGCATTTTCATTACAATTACAATTAACTAGACAATATTTACATTAAACCTACTACTTTTTATGAATTCAACTAACAATATTTACTTCATACTACCACCTTATTTAAATATTATATAAAATATTTTAGTCATAGAATTTTCTTTTCTTATTCACGTGTAAAATGAGTTCATGTAAATTTGGTGTTTGACATTACGAAGATAAATATGGTTATATTTGTTCCGATATTAGTCTATTTATGGACGACAATCATGTTGAACAAATATCGGCTAAGATGCACGATTATATATTTAAAGCGATGACACGGGCTGAAGAAGTCAACTATAGGGACTCATAAAATATTGAATACTTAGGGCTCGTTTGTTCTTTGGCAAAAAGACTTTTTGGACACTTACATCTGCGGACGGGTAGATGTTTACCAAAAAGACTGTTTTTTTTCTGGAACTCAAAAGAGCTCAAAAAGACTTCTTTATCACTTCTTGTATGAAGGCATTGAAAATACTTTTGGTCCACATCTTCTGCAGCAAATATGATTACGTTTTACATCTGCGGACGGGTAGATGTTTACCAAAAAGACTGTTTGTTTTCTAGAAGGCAAAAGAACTCAAAAAGACTTCTTTATCACTTCTTGTATGAAGGCATTGAAAATACATTTGGTCCACATCTTCAGCAGCAAATACGGAAAAAGACTAAAGACATTTTACCACTTCCAAAACAAATACCACCTTAATAAACATGATTACGTTCTCCGGAGGTGAAAGAAAATGAAGAATATGTGGTTGATGCTAAGAAAAAAAAATTAAAAGAGATAGAAAAGTAGATTTATGGATTGCATGTGGACATTGACGAGCTTGTGGCCGAATGAAACTGTCTTGCAAATATTGTTAAAATTAGAAGTGGTTTTATTGGCTGAACAAAAGTAATTTATAATTTCTCGGTATTTGGCCCACAATTTAAGTTTATAATCAATGTAATAATAACAAGACAAAATTGCGAAAAACGTTCCTATGGTATGCATTTTTTGGGGGTTTTAGTCAAAATCACGATTTTTTTGGATTGGTAGTCCTTTTGAGGTGGTTTGTCTGTGATTTTGGTCCCTCGGTAAATTGAAATGACTATAATGTCCTTCTGATTTATTTTTTATGTTTTTTCTATTTAATTTAAATAAAAAAGAAAATAAATAATAAAGTTGGGCCCACCTCTCTCTCTCTCTCTCTCATCTTCGTTTGGATTGTTTGGAAGGGAATGGCGAGAGTTTGATAAACAATGCCACAATGGGGATTTGGGAAATGGGTGGTACTAGTGGTGATTCAGGTTTGGTGCCAGAATCAACGGCGTTGGAAACTTGTTCCTCTTTTTGATCGATCAATTCGTCGATTTCAACTTCAAATTTGACTAAATGGGGGTTAACAACGAAGATGATGGAGTTGGTGGATAAGAAGGTTAAAGTATTTGTTGCTTTGGTTCGATTGAAAGGTAATGAGAACGAATCTCAAATGATTCCTGAATCCGAGAGTATAATCTACAATCCTTCATCCACGATTAAAATGCAAACGAGTATGATAATGACCTTGTGTATGCTCAGATTTACAAGAGCTAACCTTATGTGCCTCCATTTTCGCCCCAAAAGTTTGAAATCATGAAGAAAATGGAAGCAGTGGCGTTATCTGATTCCTCTACACAAATCAGTACTTCACAACAATAACAGTGTGGCCCAATTTCTTTAATTGTGTGCTTGTGGTTTAGGTATGTTTCTTCAAATCGTTTTTGAAACAAAAAAACCCTGAAATCGGAATCGATTTGTGTATATGAGTTCATCCCCAAAAATTGATTTGATTGTGTATGTGTGTTTTTATTTTTGAAATCGAGTTCCAAAAACCCAACAAGCGAAATACAACACACATACACACCAAATTATACTGGCCATGATCTGGAAAATGGCAGAAGCAAAAAAACTCGATCCTTTCTCATTTGTTTCTCCACCTCCTGTGTATGCGTGTGATTTGTGTATGTGTTTAATTTAATCGTGTGTTTGTGTTCAGTGTTCTTTTTTTTGTTTTTTTTTTTGAGAGAGCGAGAGAGAGATAGAGAGAGAGAGAGAGAGGTGGGCCCAACTTTATTACTGTATTTATTTTCTTTTTCATTTAAATTAAATATAAAAAAACATAAAAAATAAATTAGAAAGGCATTAAAGTCATTTTAATTTACCGAGAGACTAAAATCACAAACAAACCACCTCAAAAGGACCACCAATCCAAAAAAGTTATGGTTTGGACTAAAACCCAAAAAAAAATTGCATACCATAATGATCATTTTTGCAATTTTGTCTGATAACAATTTAACAGGTTGGCAATGTTATTCTATTGATTTGTATTGTTTTGGTTTAATCGTTTAAATAATGAGAAAAAAGTAGTCTTTCATGAAATTTATGTTTTCTTAGTTTCACAAAATATAGAAAGTTATCAACGCAAATATAAATTATATATAAGTGTTACACACAAATATTAGGCACAACAACCTATCATAATAAAATGGGATATGAAAAACAAAACAAAACAAAAAACCCAAAAAATAGAAGTTACCCTGAAGCGAAACAAACAATTGATACTTGTGTTATCGCTGCTATGATCAAAGGATGATTTGACACCAACGACTCAAAAGAAAGACATTGCAATATCCAAAGGGCCTCTCGTGTAGAAGCACCCCTCAACCGAAACAAAATTAATAATGATAGGTCGTCATGGTAAGCAGGGGTGTTAAAAATATCTAAAAACTGAAAAGCCGAACTTTAAAACCTAAAAACCATACAAATTTTCAGGTTAACCAAATCGATATTTTTGATTTTCGGCTTGGTTAACCGAACCAGTAAAATCTTTGGTTTTTCGGTTTGGTTAAGGTTCCTGTTTTTTGCTTCAGACGATTTACCGAAAAACCAAAATTTTATTTTCTATTTTTTAGAAAATTGTTTATGTTTAGTTGTTTAAGTTAATATTAAATTATTTCCTAGAAATTTACAATTACAATTAAGAATCATTTTTTTATTTACATTTTCCACTTTAAACCAATAATGATCATCATTAACATTTGTTATAAATATATATAGGTTGATATAGATTAAATTGTTATTTGCATTTCACCATCATTTTACATAAATAACTAAATATTTGACTATTTTTTATCAATTAATTGAAAAAAATGTTTATGTATTAATTGATATTATTTTCCATGTGCCATGGATATTTGATAGTCCATTCTAATTTCATTATAAACAGAAACAACATAATTAAACAAATTATTATGGATTATTCATTGTCATTCATTATTCTTTAGGAAATTTGTTATGATGTTTGGTGATCTTAATATATTTTTATTAATTAGTAATGGCTAATTTGTTAACCGCATAATGAAACCGAAAAAATCAATTGACCGAATACCGATTAACGTGATTTTTCGGTTTGGGTTTAGATTTAATAATTTAACGAACCGATAGTCTCGATTAACCTTCCAAAATATACGTCCGATTCGAATAACCATCCATAAACACCCCTAACCATAAGCATGTGTTTCTCTAATAGTCGAGGCAATCAAAAGTTGTGGTGACCTCATTTTAACGTTTATCACTTTTCCCTTCATTCCTTGCGTGAAATATATATATATATATATATATATATATATATATATATATATATATATATATATATATATATATATATATATATATATATATATATATATATATGAGAAAAGTGAATATACCCTTAAGAGTATATAAGCTTACGTACCCAAAGGCACTATAATATGTCGTTTAATTTAATATATTCATTATAATGTTCTTAAATTTCAACCCCTAACTTGATTTACTTTCAAGATTTTCGAAATTTCACTATTATCTTTTTTTTATATCACATCTTTTTGCCGAACACCTGTTAGGCTATATATATTGTAGTTGAAAATGAAAACTATGTAAGAGAAAGATACTTGTGTAATCTACAAAAATAATGAAAGTAAATCAAGTTAGAAGTTAACTTATAAGAACATTAGACAATTAGAATGTATTATATGATACAAAACGACATAGTACCTAAGCTTCTATACCCTTAAGGGTATATTCACTTTTCCATATATATATATATATATATATATATATATATATATATATATATATATATATATATATAATAGTTTATAACCCGGGGAAACCACCGTTATAAACTTAATTAAACTTTAATAATGAGAGCTCAAAATTATTAATAAATTATTTTAAATAAATTATTAATTAAGATATATTTTTTTAGATATATAAAATTATAATCGTTAATTTAAATAAATATGTGAAATTATATCACCTTATAATTTATATTAATTTTATTCTAATGTTATTAATTTAATTTAATTAGAGTGACAAATTTAAAATTTAAGATTTAAAATTGAGAATTAATACGTTGACAAGTGGCATATATTAATTAGGAGACCTAATAGGGTGACACATGACAAAAAAGAATAAAATATGCATTAATTAGGAGACCTAATAGGATGACACATATCAAAAAGATATTAAAATCATTATTTTATTAGAATAAGGATATATATATATATATATATATATATATATATATATATATATATATATATATATAAGAGAGAGAGAGAGAGAGAGGGTTAGGTTAATGTGTTTCTTATATTTATAGTGTGCTAGAATGTACCAATAGAAATTTAGTAAAATTAAATAATTATTTAATTAAATAAAGACAGATATTAAATGATTTCCATAATTGTATGTACTGATTTGTACACAACAAAATTTTTCCATGCACAACAATTTATGTATTAAAGTATTGTATTGTACAACTCCATAAAATATGAATTGTTGTGTATGGATAAAAATTGTTGTGTACGAATCACTTCTCTATCTTAGATGATATCCATAATTATAATTCTCTTTTTTAATAAAAACTAATTAAATTCGCCATTAATGTCAATAATAACATTTTTTTAGAATAAATTCAAATCTAGGTTTACATATATGAGTTGGTAATTTGTTTATGGACCCACTCACTTAAAATATAACAAAGTTGTATTGAATATGAAGAACGAGAGTGTATTCTACTAAAATACACTCTCATTCTGTTAGAATATATTACTCTTCTTCTAGAATAAACTCTAATTCTACTAGAATACACTCTCGTTCTCCATGTTTTAGGTAACTTTGTTGTATTTTAAATAAGTGGGTCATGAAACAAAATACGAACTCATACATGAAAAACTAGATGCGAATTCATTCTGAAAGAATATTATTGCTGATATTAATGACGAATTTAATTAGTTTCCATAAAAAAGAATTATATTATGGATAACATTTAATATACATATAATTATGGAAATCATTTAATATCTATCTTTATCTTATTAAATAATAATTTAGTTTTTACTAAATTATTACTGGTGCATTTAGCATACAATAGATATGAGAAACATTTGAACCAAACTCTCTCTCTCTCTCTCTCTCTCTATATATATATATATATATATATATATATATATATATATATATATATATATAGGCTTAGGTTATTATATTCAAAATAATTATTGTATTATTGCATGCATAAATATGGGTCAATCATTTACTTATTTTAAGAAAGTGATTAATACATATTATTGAATTATATATAATTGAAAAATACCATCTAATTTAACTAAAAGGGTATTTTAGTCAATTAACATAGATTTAATAAAGAAAACTTGCATATTTTAAGGGATCATATATTCTATTAATTTTAAAAATCCGATTTTACGAATTATAAGGTTTTTAATTCTGACATTCTGATAGAATATGTTTGAGTATGTTCAAAAATAAAAATAAAAAATCTTGAACCATAAAATAATAAAAATATTTTTGAACATATTTCTTGATCATGAATTTAAAAATTTCTTGTAGAATAACATAATTCTCGAACCATTAATTGAAGAATTAAAACAAAAATTACATTAATTCTTATAGAGTACATGTAACAATTGCGAAAAATTGCATTTATTGTTAAAGAATAAATTAAAAAAACTTTCAAATCTGGAAAAAAAACATCAAAATAAAAACAAAGACACTAATACATTCTAAAAGAATAATGTTGCTAAGAGGCGTCGTTCAAATTTCATGATCCGTTCTTCAAACATCAGCTTTTGTGGAAATAAGTCCAATGAATAAATTAGTGAGAAAATATCCATATTCCATTCCAACATAATTGGAATTCATGATTCCATTTTGATAGAGTTTGAATTCATTTACCAATAATTTTATTAATTCGGGTAATTCTAACAGAATATGTTCATGATTATCATAAAAAACATTTTTTTTCTGATATAATACTATAAACAAAGAAATACCATTCAGTTGAATCATTTTAGCGAGCGCTTGGTGTGCATCAAAACAACTTTCAATTTCCTGTAAAAATTAGACAATCAGAACAAATTTCCAATTCACTAAAAAAATTACACCTTGTTTACAAAGAAAACAGTGGTAATAAATGGAGACGAATGTTCATTTTGTTGGTGATTTTTGAGAAAAGGTGGAGGAAGAAATGGCGGATACGATGAAGAAGTGGAGGCGGACACGAGCAGGAAGGCAGTCAAGATTTCGACTGATCGATTAAAGAAAAAAAAACGAAAAGGAAAAAAATCTTACCGATTGATTCGAGATGGATATTCATCACCTAGTCATGGGTTTTGAATGTTGACAATCGATTGTAGAAGAAGAAGAATCAGTAGATTAGAGACGATGTTGACTTTGATTTACATAGTGATAATCGACTGAATGTTCAATTTAGGATCGGATCAGGAACGATATTGGCTTCAATTTAGGGTTTTAAATCTTGATGTCGATTGAATGTTATAAATATATCTGTGCTTCTTGCGATTTACTAGGAATACATCTAATATCCAATTATATATCTATTTTACCATAATTAACTAATAATAAGATTACAATAATACCCTTATATTATTTATTAAATGATTTAATTTATCTAAAATCTGATTGGTGCATACAATAACACAATAATTATTTTAAATACCTGAACCTAGCTCTCTCTCTCTCTCTCTCTCTCTCTATATATATATATATATATATATACACACACACACACACACATTAGGTGTTAGACCCATGTACTATACAAATTTCTAAAAAAAGTTTAATATCAATGTGTAAACATTAAACATTTTTTTTAAATTAATAATTTTACATAAATACAAACGAACTGATGAAGAATTAAGTAATTGAATTATTTTATAAAAAATATTGACATGTTTTAAACAATTGCACTAAATATCAAGGTCTAAACATTAATTATTTTTTAAAGTAAGCTTTTGAACCAGCTACAAAGGAAATGATGAATAAGTAGACAATTGAATATATACTGATAAAGAAGTTATTGACATATTGTAAATAATTGGTATGAATTATAAATTTCCAAAGACATATTTGAATACAACATTAGATTTTATATTGCTAATTTTATCGTCAATATCTAAAATTAATATTTTTAATCCATTTATGTTTTTAACTTTGGAGAATGCAACATACATTGGTTGTCTGAAAAAAAACCCAACTTCAATTAATGAACCAATAGGATTATATATGTCGGTAATGAGAAGATCGTACGGGATATCAATAGTTGTCTCGCCATCAAATAAACCACCAACCTTTCCTTCTCTCATATTTAAAAGTCAGTTTACAATTGTTGTTGTTTCTTCAATATCAAATGTTCGAACAGTCAACGCCATGTTTTTCGTTAATCTTAAGACTTTTACAGTTTGACCAAATAGATGAGGAACTTAATGAAGCATGCACAAAAATCTTGTTTATTTATGTTAGGAACAACATGTTGAATTTATCTGAAATCATCTCCAAAACAATTGTTTTTCCTACAACTGACAATTTTAAGTTGGTACGAGGATCACAACTCAATATATCCTTCAAAGATCAATCCAACACTTCAAAGAAATGTCGATCATTATGAACATTATGTATGTAATTATAACAATATTTATTACAAATATGCATTGGTTATGTCGCAAAAAAACACATAAGAAATTAATCTATAAAGTGAGTAGACATGCGAAACATAAAACTATGGATAAAAAGTCAACTAAATTGCATAATAGAAAAAGAAATAACGTTTGGTATGCTGGATATATCATTAGATCTTATGTTATCCAAATATAACTTTCTAAACTTTTTTTTTTTGGTTTTTTGTTTTTTTTTTGTTTTTTTGTTTTTTGTCTTTAGCATCGTTAGGTAATGTACTTGTAATATTAAAATTAGAAGTAGATTTGAGACTTGAACCGAGAACATATGTAAAATTATTTTAATATCGTATATGTTGTTGACAATAACCTATGTCAAAGCTAGGGTTTCCATAATGGAGGTTAATGTTCAACGACAATAATGAGGTTCACACTAATGTCTGAGTCGATGAGGTTTACACTGATGTCGACGGTCTGGTGTTGCCAACGACTAGATTTCAAATGCCGACTATTCCATGAGAGGGTTTTTTTTGGGATGAAGAACATAACAACAACAGGAGAGAGAGAGAGAGAGAGAGAGAGAGAGGAGAGGAGAGGAGAGGAGAGAGAGAGAGAGAGAGAGAGAGAGAGAGAGAGAGACCCGGTTCTCACAAACGCCAGTGGCGAAAGAGGACGACGAACACCGGTAGTGGAAGAAGGTGACGAATGCCAGTCGTGGAAGAGGGCCGATGGAACCTTTGCCTCTTGGGTTTTTTACAGGTTTTACAAGAGATAAATGTATATGGGAGGGATAAGAGAGGCGATTGTTTTTTTTTTCCTTTTTTTTTTAATTAGAATAACTAGAAAAGAAATAAAAGAAATTAACAAAGTGAATTATGAAATAGTATAATTGTCATTTCAGGTGGAATAGGACCAATAACAAAAATAAATGGAAACCATACGGACCAAAATCATTAAAAAGATCCGAAATTGGACCATTCATACACCACCAAGCTATTTGGACTAAAACCGTAAAATTTTGACAACCACAGGGACCAATTTTGCAATTTTGTCTTCTTTAAATGCTCTAAATATACTTACATAATATGCATTTATGTCTAGGGTTTTGTGATAAAAGTCCTCAATTTTACACAAAATATTTGATTATGCCCAAAATCAAATTTTTTATTCATTAATGCCTCAAATATCGATAACTTTATTCAGTTTTCGCATAACCAACTTTAACCACTAAGGTGGACACGATTTTTTGATTTTAATGCTTAACTATTGTATATAATAAGTACCAAGGATTGAAATAAGAAAAATAAGTAGGGAGAAGCAAGAATCGAACCTGAGTATCCATGATAGAAAAATAACATAGGTATCCATGATAGAAAAATAATGTCTGTACCATTAGGCTAACTTAGTTTTTTTGATATCCATGATAAAAAAATAACCTAGGTATCTATGATAGAAAAATGCCGACTATGAATTATAATAATTATTATTAGTATTAATGTATACATACATTCTTAAATGTGTAAATATAATATATTTTTAAAATGTGTAAATATATTTTTAAAGGTAAAAATATCGTTTTCAATGTATTTATATATAAGTAATTATAAAAAACGAAATGTGAATATACCCTTAAGGGTATATAAGCTTAAGTACCCAAACTCATCATATTACATCGTTTTGTATCATATAACCATATTTTAATTGTCAAATGTTCTTCTAATTCAACTTCTAACTTCATTTGATTCCAAGATTTTTATAAATTTTATATTTATCTTCATTTTACATAATTTTTATTTTCAACTATAATATATATAACCTAGTAGGTCTTCCGCATAAAAATGTGTTGTAAGTGGAAGATAATAGTGAAATTTCAAAAATTTTGAAAGTAAATAAAGTTAGGGTTGAAGTTTTAGAACATTATAATGAATATATCAAACAAAACGATGTATTATTGTGGGTTTGGGTACCTAAGTTTATATACCCTTAAGGGTATATTCACTTTTCCCTTATAAAAATGCATTTATATATAATAGATATAAAAACGCATATATATATATATATATATATATATATATATATATATATATATATATATATATATATATATAAACACGATTATATGTATGTATTTATACATATAAATACATATAAAAAATATATTTACGTAAATACGATTTTAATTTTATAAATATGATTTTATACATATAAAAATACATGTATAAATAATAATAATAATAATAATAATAATAATAATAATGATAATAATTATAATAATTATAATAACAACTTTTAGATATTAAATATAATCTTTTAGGAGGCTTTTAAAACAAATCCTTCTAGTGTAGTAGTAAGGCTCCTTGCTTTGTGTGGAATAGGCTCCGGTTCTAGCCTTTCTAGATTCACAGCCCCCTTATTTTTTATTAAGGAAGGCAGAAGAAGTGGCACAAGCTCTTTAGCTCTAGGTCAGCATAAAAACGCCCCGTCAACCACCCAGTCAGCATCCTCATATGGTGGTTACCTGTTGTAGCCGGGTAAGGGGTAAAACTGAACCAACTTTCCGGTATGTTTGGACATTAACACACAAAAGATTCATCTTTGGGCATAATTGAATATTTTGTGTAAATTTGAGGGCTTTTATGGCAAAAACCCTTATGTCTAATCATAATTATATTTATTATTATTAATCACAAATTCCGATATACTGTTATCTTAATTAATTTTAAAGATAATAAACATAACTCTTATCGATAAAAAATTAAGACATTATTATATATTTTAGAAATTTATATATATATATATATATATATATATATATATATATATATATATATATATATATATATATATATATATATATATATATATATAGCTAGGTTTAAATATTCTAACTAGTTATTGTGCAGATATCATATGTTATGAGAATTACTAAGTGAATAAGTTGTTTAGCAATGCGAATACGTTCAACCTTACAAAAATATCGTCATTTTTGTGCATTCTCGTTAATTATTATTTATTTTTGTTCTCACACAACGTTTTTCACTCATTTCCATTCTGACAGAATACAACCCAATAAACATTCTGAAAGAAATGGCAATAATAATAATAATAATAATAATAATAATAATAATAATAATAATAATAATAATAATAATAATAAGTGTATAATAACCTTATAGACGATTTAATTAGTGGGAATGTGTGTTAATGACAATAGTTATATAAGATTGAACGTATTTATATTATCAAACAACATATTTTCTTTATCATTCTCATAACATACGATATCCGCACAATAATTAGTTAGAATAGAATAACCTAAGCCTATATATATATATATATATATATATATATATATATATATATATATATATATATATATATATATATATATATATATATATATATATAGTTATAGTTAGGTTCAAATGTTTTCACTATCTATTGTGTGCATGTATGATTGATTCTGGACCAATCATTTTAGTTATTTTAAGAAAGTAATTAATGCATATTAAATGCTGAAGGTGTAATTAATATCCATTATATCTTCACCATGATTGATCCAGAATCAATCATACATGCACATAATAGATAGTGAAAACAAAATAATCTAACCTTATATATATATATATATATATATATATATATATATATATATATATATATATATATATATATATATATATATATTGTAGCGTATCATAAACTAGATCATAAAGTAGATAAATGTTTTTTCCTACAAATAATTTGATGGTTCAAATACCGTTCGAAATTAATGTATAATTTATTAATAGCATGGTGGACATTGAGGTATGACAAAATGGACAGCTGTCTATGACTTAATTTTTTTATTATATATTTTTATTTAAAAATTAAAATTTATAATAATGTTAAGGATTATTTTTCTTTGGTTCGTCCTGTGTCTTTCATGATATTTAATTTCTCGGGACTAGCCTGATTAAATTAGATGATGTTTAAAAAAATCTATAGTATATTCATATGATGAAATGAAAAAAGAGTGTTAGTCTTTATTTTCCTTAGAGTAAATTACTGAAATCATTCTTGTGGTTTGGTCAAAATTATACGTTTGATCCCTAACTTTTTTTTTGCACTCGGATCGTCCCTGTGGTTTGATTTTGTTGCGTTTTTCGTCCATGTGGTTTGATTTTGTTGCATTTTTCGTCCGTTACATACATAAAGTTAGGGATCAAACATGCAACTTTTACTAAACCATAGGGACGAAAAATGCAACAAAATCAAACCACAGGGACGATCCGAGTTCAAAAAAAAAAAATAAGGACCAAACGTGCAATTTTGACCAAACCATAGGGACGGTTTTAGTAATTTACTCTTTTCCTTATGGTTAATATTTTTAGTGTGTGGTTGTTTTTTATTTATTATTTGTTTTGTAAAAATATAAAAATTAACATTAATTTTTTATTTTAATGTTTGGAGTTGTTATAAGAAAGGTTAGGATTTGGTGTGAAAAGCATCAGAGTAGAATAATATAACTGTTTATTTGTCGTGATTAAGATAATTTGAATTTTAGAGTAGAATAACTAATGTAAATAAATTTAACTTATTTTATTGTTTCTTTAAAATGTCGTTCGTTTTCAAATTATTCATATAGATAATAAATATGAGAAAATACAACCAATAAATTAATAATGTAATAATTTATTTAAATGATTATATTATTTAAATCACATATGAAAAGCACTAGGTGAATAAAGGGGTGGGGGTATAGAAGAATTGAAGAAAGTTGATGCTCCTAATACAGTTGTAAGCAAAAAGATTTTAAAGTACAAAAGATAAATAATGTATGAAAAGCACAAATACTAGAGCCATCAAAGGTGATTCAACCCATCGATGTGATCCGAACCAAATCCAATATTAATGAGTTAGGTTGAAAATTTTAACCTAAAAAATATTTCTATTCCATTTAACTGAATAAATTGGATTGAAATTAAATGGATTGAATTTGATAAACATAATAAATTTGATTTCAACCTAACAGTCCATTTAATTTTAATATATATATTTATTTCAAAATTTAATTATTAATTAATAAATTGTAACCCCAAAATATTATTTATAGATTTTTTTTCTTTTTAAATGCAACTCTGATTTTCATCTTTATTTTTAACACATTAAGACACTCTCATTATCCTTTGCATTCATCCCATACAATGACGTTCACAATCATGACTCATACACTTTTGACGTTATTCATTTGCGACTTCAATTTGTATAAACTATAAACATGTTAATGTGGTGTGTCAACCTATTTAAATAAATATGTTGGGTTGGTTGAGATTTTTCAACCTAATTAATAAATAGATTGAACTTAAACCCAATTCAGATCAATCAATTCTAGCCCTAACAAATATATAAAAGAAACTAGGGCATATATCATTCCACTATTGTGAATTTTAGCCCTTACACTCTAGTGTATGAGATTATATCATCGAAAAGATACAACCCCATCATGTATGACCTCATACCATTTTAACATTTCCTTCTCAATTCTTTTCTCATCGTCAAATGTGACCATCTCCACTATTTTAATTATAGTTGTCGGTTCTCATTTAGACAAGACTTTGTCCATTGATTTTGATTTTGAAAGCCTTGTCCATTGATGTTGTTTAGCATAGGTTTGGTGTGTATGAATTTAGTATGGCGACTTAGAGGGTTCGGGATGGTTCTTAAGGAAAGTGTAGATTGGTGTGGAAGGTACTATCGGACCCGTACTACTAAAAGCATAGGATCTGTATTTGAGACAAGAACGGTCTTGGAACTTCTAAGGTTATTGTAGAGAGGAACTTTACTAGATATTTTTGTTAATCGTTTGTATGTTTGTATTTCAGTATGTGTTGTTCATGATGTCCACTCAAGGAGGAGCTTCTGCATCTGGTCCGGGCGTTGGAGTCGAACCTATTGACTAGCGGTTGCATGAGTTTATCACCTCTAACATCACTTGCGGTATCATGGAGGCCACCCTCTGATTTACGGTACCATCAAGGGGGGATTATGGAGCTTCTGGATGAGCGACTCGGGGCCCTTCGGGCAGAGATCGCTTCGGGGCAGTTAGGAGCTCAGGCCCCCTTGTTTCGGAGTTCAAGCCTTATGGAGCACCATAGTTGTTTGGGACCAAAGACCCCATTTCCATCCACGAATGAATCATTGACATGGAGAATGCACAACGAACAAGCTTCTATCCCGAGGGGGGTGAAGGTGGGATTTGCCTCTTGCCTTTTGAGAGACTGAGCTCGTGATTGGTGGGAGTAGGTCGGTCATGTCGTGGGGATTAAGGCGGTGGCGGCCATGTCTTAGGGTGAGTTTGTGTCGAGATTTCACGAGGAGTTTGCACCAGCGATTGAGGTGCAACAGATCGTGAGGGAGTTTTAGGACCTTCATCAGACTACTGAGACCATGGCGGAGATCACCGCCAAGTTCTACAAAAGGGCCATGTTGGTTCTGCAGTACGTTGCAGACGAGGAGATGAAGAAGACGAGGTATCATGACATGATGAAGGACGAGATAAGAGAGTTTGTGAGCTATTCGAAGTGCAAGACCCTAATGATATGATCACAAGGGCCAAGGAACGAAAGATCGAGCTGGAGCTTCGGACGAAGCACATGCCAGAGCAGGTGCAAACAGTAGTGGGTCAGGCTAAGAAGCCTAATACTTTTGATCCACACACCAGAGGCTAGCAAGGTCGGGGCCATTGCGGCAAGTGTGCCAAGCCGCACGGTGGAGCATGTCGAGCTACGGGTTCAGGTTGTTTCAGATGTGTTTACACGAGTCATATAGGTAGGGATTTCCCTCGGGGTGCACTGATTTTCTTTCATTGCAATCAGACCGATCATAAAAGGCTGATTGTCCGAGATTGAAAGGAGTGGCAGTGACGATGCCTGCATCAACCACCTTGAGGATTATTGATGGCTGCCAGGGCAAGGCGGAGACACTTGTGGTGAAGAGCAAGGCATTCCAACTAACTACCGATGAGGCTCGTGCAGTACCGGATGTGGTTAACGGTACATGAATTTATCATATCTTTTATTTCTTTCTTTATTTATGCTCATGTTATATCTGATTTTGTATAGGGACTTTCTTAGTCAGTGGTATGACTGCTCATGTTTTGTTTGATTCGGGTGCTACCCGATCCTTTGTATCTCTTTCCCTTAGCAAGAAGATTAGCGATGCTCCCGGGACTCTGGATTATCTGCTAAAGGTTGATATTGATGATAATCATTCTATGAATGCTTCAAGGGTTCATCGTAGGTGTGTCCTGAATCTGTTAAATAATAGATATTCTATTAACTTGGTATCGATTCCTCTGCGAGGGTCGAAGGTTATCATCAGGATGGATTGGTTGGGTCCCAATGGGGCCATGATTGACTATGAGCGCCAACTGGTGAGAGTTCAAACCCCAACTGGGAGTGAATTGGTTATTCCTGGCGAGTGTACTTTGCATGGGCCGACTCTTTGTTCAGCTACGAGGCCAGGAGATATCTTCATCAAGGTTGTTCTGGGTTTTTGGCTTATGTGGTGGATACTCGGGTTGGGGGCATGACGACGTTGAGTGAGGTGCCCATTGTTAGGGATTTTGCCAATATGTTTCCTGAGGATTTTCCAGGAGTGCCTCCCGAGAGGCAGGTCGAGTTCTAGATTGATTTAGTTCCTAGTGCGGCCCCAATAGCCAAGGCACTATATCGCTTGGCACCACCGGAGATGCATGAGTTGTCTACGCAACTTCAGGAGCTACTAGACAAGGGATTTATTCGTTCGAGTAACTCACCTTGGGGAGCACCGATCTTGTCTGTAAAGAAGAAGGACATCTCATACAGGATGTACATTGACTACCGGAGTTGAATAAGCTAACAATGAAGAACCGTTACTCACTTCCGAGGATTGACGACTTCTGTGATCAGCTTCAGGGTATGTCTTGGTTTTCCAAGATTAATTTGTGATCGAGTTACCATCAGATGAGGGTCAGGGACGATGATGTACAAAAGACGACCTTCAGTACTCGTTATGGTGATTACCAGTTCGGGGTGATGTCATTCAGGCTCACCAATGTACCAACATCATTCATGGACCTCATGAACTGGGTTTGCAAACCGATGTTGGATCGGTGGGTGATAGTGTTTATAGATGATATTCTAGTCTACTCCAAGACCAAGGAGCAGCACGAGGAATATTTACAAGAGGTATTGGAGAACCTGAGGAGAGAGAGGTTGTATGCTAAATTCTATAAATGTGAGTTTTGGTTACACGAGGTGCAATTCTTGGGGAAATCGTCAACCAGAAGGGTATATTGGTCGATCCGACCAAGATCGAGGTTGTGATGCGATGGGAGGTTCTGAGAACCCCATCTGAGATTTAGAGCTTCCTAGGTCTCGTAGGGTATTATCAGAGGTTTATCCAGGATTTCTCCAAGATTGTTGTTGATGGGTTTTGGACATAAGAACTTTACCTATGTGCACATACAACCCTATAGCTTGGATCTAGGTTTCACTAATTGAACATGCAACAAATCCAAGACTTTCATGGCTAGATCTAATGTAAACAAACAATTAAAACATATGAAAACAGATCTAGAATGATACCTTGAGTTACTTGCTTGAAAACCTTCTTCTTCTTGGAGCTTAGAGTCACAGATGTCACTCCTCTAATGGCTTACAAACACCAACTAGCAAGAAGATGATTTGAGAGAGATGAGGAAGAGGGAAATCGGCTCTAGGGTTACTCCAATCACAAGGGTGGCCAATTTCCTCAACCCTATGGGTCTATTTATACTGTGAGCTCCTAGGGTTTCACCCTTAAACCCTAATTGGATAACTTAGCCTCAAAGCAATCCAAATCCCTTCCTAGATAAGCCCTTGGACGATTTCTAGGTGTTCCATATCCCTAAAATCGTCCAACCCTATATCCATAAGGATTATCAGCTCAAAATACAACTTTCACACATTTGACAGTTTATACCCCTTTATTCAATTAATCTCTTTAAGTCACCAAATTAATTCCTAATTAATTTATGACTTATATTAATCAAATAATATTATTATTCCTTTAACATATTATTCTTATAATATATTAATAATAATATCTCTTCTCTCTAAATCACCCTATCAAGTTGCTATGGTGAAGGCAACCCAAAAGGACCATGCACAACCGGGTCAAGTACTTACCAAATATAGTTACAGCCTTAGACACTAATCCAACAGTCTCCCACTTGGATAACTCTAGTAACTATAAACGCAAACACAATCCGATTAGCAATCGCAGCTCTCAAAAACGCTGTCAACTCTGATCATATCAGTAACCTGTCCTTTAGATAAGGTATTGTATAGTCCTCTGTTTTGATATCGTGCAAACGATTTCATAAGACATTGTCATACTCATTGTCCAGCAACTATTTTCTCGATCTCAGATTTATTCGACATAGAACTTAATTGAACACATCAATTCAGTCCTAACCGGGCCCGACACATAAGTCAAATCAAATCATTGAGCGGCCGTGATATCGCTTTTACTCTCTCAGAATAAAAGTAACAGATAAACTTCGACTTATATGCATTTACTCATCGACTAACCAACTATACACAACAATGTGTTTTATGACATCAATTTACTGATGCGGTTTCGCATTATCAATGTACAACCAATTAGTAAATAATAAACCATATATCTAGGTTTTAAGACCATATGATATTATCGTCTTGCGATCACTCCAAAATGATTCCAGATAGCGCGGGTTTATTCCAATGCTCAAAACTCGTTCATAAGCACTCATGAACATTGCAGCAAACCTTTGCTATATCTAATACCATTTAGACAATCTACACACCAATTCATGACAATCTTCATTGATACCTACTTCCAACATATGAACGATTGTGGACAGTTTGAATAATTCGATTATTCTTAATAAACTCAATTATTCTGGAAGTCAAAACATGCAAAGTGAAACAATAGCTAAACAACTAACATAAGACAGTAACATTACTCATAAATAATACTCCTTTATTTAATCATCAAATGTTAATTACATTTATCTATTACACGTTTCTAATACTATCTAATCTAAACTAATATCATCCTTCAGCCCAATACTCCTAGCATGCTGCAAGTGCTTAACCCTGTTTAGTCCCTTCGTAAGCGGATCTGCTGGGTTATCTTCTGATGATATCCTCTTAACCACGAGGTGTCCTTCTTCTACTCGATGCCTAATAAAATGATATTTTATGTCGATATGGCGAGATCTACCATGATCCCTCGGTTCCTTGGTCAAGGCAACCACTCCTTCATTATTACAGAAAATTTCCATGGGCTCCTTTATGGAAGACACAACTCCAATATCGCCAATGAAGTTCTTTAACCATATTGCCTCATTTGACGCTTCACTCGCTGCAATGTACTCTGATTCGCACGTTGAATCAGCTACAGTTTCCTGTTTGGAACTTTTCCAAGTTACTGCTTCTCCATTAAGGGTAAAGACCTATCCCGACTGCGAACGGTAGTTGTCCCTGTCGGTCTGGAAACTGGCGTCACTATACCCTCGTGCCTTCAAGTCATCACTCCCTCCGAGGACTAGAGACCATTCCTTGGTCCTCCGAAGGTACTTAAGGATGTTCTTGACCGCAATCCAATGCGCTCTACCAGGATTCCCTTGATATCTACTGACCATGATCAAAGCGAAGGCCACACCGGGTCGAGTACAAGTCATAGCATACATGATCGAGCCAACTGCGGAAGCGTAAGGTACTCGGCTCATCTCAGCTATCTCGGCTTCGGTACTCGGACTTTGAGTCTTACTCAACTTGGTATTACTTTGTATCGGCAGTTCTCCCTTCTTCGAGTTTTCCATACTAAAACATTTTAGTACCTTATCTAAGTAAGTATTCTGACTAAGTCCTATTAGTCTCTTACTTCTTTCTCTCACTATCCTTATTCCCAAAATATAGGAAGCCTCTCCGAGGTCCTTCATAGCAAAGCACTTCCCAAGCCAGGACTTTACCTCCTGCAGAGTCGGGATGTCGTTTCCTATGAGCAGTATGTCATCGACATACAAAACGAGAAAGCTAACTATGCTCCCACTGGCTTTGACATATACACATGATTCATCTTCGCTTTGTACAAATCCAAACTCTTTGACTTTCTCATCAAAGCAAATATTCCATCTGCGAGATGCTTGCTTAAGTCCATAAATGGACTTCTCAAGCTTGCACACTCTATTTGGATGCTTCGGATCGACAAAACCCTCTGGCTGAGCCATGTAAACATCCTTAGCCAACTTCCCATTAAGGAAAGCGGTCTTGACATCCATTTTCCATATCTCATAATCATGAAATGCGGCAATAGCTAGCATTACTCTAATAGATTTTATCTTCGCAACTGGTGAGAAGGTCTCATCATAGTCAACTCTGGGAATTTGAGTAAAGCACTTCGCAACTAATCGCGCCTTGTACGTGTTCACGTTTCCATCCATGTCGGTCTTCTTCTTGAAGATCCATTTGCACCCAACCGTCTTACGCCTGGGCACATTGTCAACTAAATTCCAAACTTGGTTGTCATACATGGACTGAATCTCGCTGTCCATTGCCTCTTTCCATTTTACAGACTCCGGGCCTGCCATGGCTTCCTTATAGCAATTAGGTTCATCTAGATTTATTAGTGTACTATCACTAATATACGTGTCCCCTTCGGTAGTAATATGAAAACCATACAACTGGGGTTGAACTCTAACTCTTTCCGAACGTCTAAGAGGTAATGACTCGTCAATTGGTTCAACCGGAGTTTCCTCCTCGGGTTGAACGCCAGCGGTAGAGGTTCCTTCATCGCTCGACTCTAGAATCTCTTCAAGATCGATTTGCCTCCCATTATCTCCTTGGCTTATGAGTTCTCTCTCTCGGAAAACCCCTCTCCTCGCAACGAAGACTACATTGTCACTCGGTCTATAGAAGAGATATCCAAAGGATTTCTGCGGGTAGCCGATGAAAATACATCGCTCACTACGAGGTTCGAGCTTGTCATGAGTTTCTCGTCTTACGAAAACTTCACAACCCCAAACCTTGATATGTGCCAACGAGGGAGCTTTCCTTGTTCACATCTCGTGAGGTGTTTTGGCAACCTTCTTTGTAGGGACTCGGTTAAGGATATGGGCGGCAGTCTCTAAGGCATACCCCCAAAATGAGATAGGTAGCGAAGCACGACTCATCATAGAACGAACCATGTCTAACAGGTTTCGATTGCGCCTTTCTGCCACACCATTCAACTGCGGTGTCCTAGGTGGCGTCAATTGTGAAACTATTCCACATTCCTTGAGATAGTCGTGGAATTCAAGACTTAGGTACTCTCCTCCTCGATCGGATCGAAGCATCTTGATTTTCCTGCCCAATTGGTTCTCCACTTCATTCTTGAACTCTTTGAACTTTTCAAACGTTTCAGACTTGTGCTTGATTAAGTAAATATACCCATATCTACTGTAATCATCGGTGAAAGTCACGTAGAAGCGGTTTCCATCCTCTGTGGTGGATCTAATACATCGATATGTATGAGATCCAATAAACCCTCACCCCTCTCACAAGTGCTAGTGAAGGGTGACTTGGTCATCTTTCCAAGTAAACAAGATTCGCACGTGTCATCTTCCTTAAGGTCGAATGACTCCAACACTCCATCCTTTTGGAGTTGGGCTATGCGCTTCTTGTTGACATGTCCAAGACGACAATGCCACAAAGATGCTTTATCCATACTATTGGAAGAATCTATACACAACACATCATTTCCTAGGTTATCTACAACCATAATAGTTTCATAAATTCCATTACAAGGCATAGCTTCAAAGTATAAAATACCATTTAGATAAGCATAAATAGAACCATTCATATCATTAAACGAATATCTAAATCCTTGTCTAAACAAACCATGAAATGAAATGATGTTTCTTGCCATATCTGGCGAGTAGCAACAATTATTTAAATCTAGACCTAATCCATTACTTAGCACTAAAGAATACACTCCAATCTTGGTGACAAGCGACGATCTTCTGTTTCCCATGATTAGATTTATTCTTCCTTGCTCCACATCTCTATCTCTTCTTAGTCCCTGCAAGTCAGAACAAATATGGTAACCACATCCTGTGTCAAGAACCCAATAAATAGTGTGAGATGAATTGCTAGATTTAATTGTGTATATACCTGCAAAAGATGGCTTGATCTTTCCATCCTTGATGGCTTGCAGATATTCCAGGCAGCTTCTCTTCCAATGCCCTATCTTGTGGCAATGATGGCACTCTGCCTCCTTCGGGTTAGGGTTGGGCTTAGCAGGATCAACTTTGGTCCCACTAGAAGAGGAACCATCTTGGGACTTTCCTTTGCGGTGGCTCTTTGAAGGAGCCTTCCTCTTCTTGCCCCTTCCCTGTCCTATAGCCAAAACAGGAGCAGCGGTTGGTGCGGGAGTGGGTGCAACAGACTTGTCCTTTAGGTTGCTCTCAGCAGTCCTTAGGAGTCCTTGGAGTTTCCTTAGGGTGACCTCTTCCTTGTTCATGTGGTAGGTCATCCTAAATTGGTTGTAGCATGAAGGCGAGGAATGAAGAATGATGTCGATGGCCAAATCCTCCCCAAAGTTAACATTTAACTTGCGAAGACGATCAACATATCGTTGCATCTTTTGCAAGTGCACAGTCAACGATTCTCCATTTCCCATCTTAGCGGTGATCATGTTAGTGATGATCTCGTAGCGCTCTTGCCTCGCGCTTTGGTGGTACCTCTCTATCAAGTCTTGATGCATCTCATACGGATACATGTCCTCATAGGACTTTTGGAATTCTTGGTTCATAGTGGCTATCATGATGCAATGAACTTTCGTTGCATCACGTTCGTGTGTCTTAAAAACAGCCATCTCTTCGGGAGTAGCGATTTCCGGGTTGACCTTCTCGAGCTTTTCGTCGAGGACATACTCTTTGTCCTCGTAGCGTGCAATGGTGCGAATGTATCTTATCCATTCGCTAAAGTTGGTACCATCGAAGGTCACCTTTTGGCAAAGACTCATTAAGGTGAATGAGTTGGCAGCAGCGTTGTTTGCGTTCGACATCTACAAATAGAAAGGACAAAGTTTGATTAGAATTTGGATCCCTAATTAAACACCCAAAATGAATAATTAGGGCTAGGACCCAACAACATTATTTACATATTAGAAAAGGGATGTCGTAATCCAATCATGCAAATAATTTGGAGGTAAGTGAATGACGATTCACTAATTCTTCACAACGAAAACATAACCTTAAGTTTTATTGAGACTTCCTAGATTTTAGAGATTCATTGAACATTTCAATGGCATGTTTAAATCTCGATATGCCCCTCTAGTTTGTGACTGGGATACCGAGGATCACAAAGCGGGTGTGAATTACCATGCAAATCTACATGGTGCCTTCATTGTTACAATCATCTATTCGATGTGTTGGTAAACCACACATGCTCCATCGAACTATGATAAACAATGAATCACCCTTTGCCACCTTCGCTTAGAACCAATTAGTGTGCCGGTAAACCACACACGCTCCACTAACTTCCTAGCAAGGGTGCAAAATGCAATTTCATGGGATTGCATCAATTCACTTTTCCTTAAGTAACTAAGATTGGGAATTTTATAAAATAGTTTAGTTACTTTATAGTTTCATTATACTTATTAATGAGGAGAGAGAGTTTCCCTATCCTACCCGTTCAGCTAACGACCCTCCACCGGTCAAGCAAGCGGCGGGTGTGAGTGTACACCCATTAAGCGCCATTTTAGAGGCAGCAACCTTATACTCACCTTATAGACCAGCTTCGTGAATGAGGCCTACTAACGGTAAGACTAACATTTTAATTTTACTTATATATTTATTAATCACAAAATTCAAATTTCAAAACTTCGGGATATAATAGTATAGGGTTGAATTTTACTTATATATTTATTAATAATATAATAGTATAGGGTTGAATTTTAAACTTGTAAAACTCTAGGGGTTGAAATTTAAATTCTTCTAAATTAAATTATTAATCACAAAATTCAAATTTCAAAACTTCGGGATATAAATTGAACTTTTCAAACAATAGGGATCAAATAACACATAATTCAAATTAAACAATTAATTTCATAATTATCTATATTTGACCTAATTAAATTTTAGCCATTAGATAATTACCAAATAATCTTAAATAGTCCAATATTTATCACACAAATAATCAATATTTAAAAGATTCGAAATTATCTATATTTATGTCAAGGATAATCATTAAATCAGGTTAAAATTCAGATTTTTACATAATAAAACGATTTAGGTATCAATCCAAGACAAAACAGCAACAACATCCTGAATTATCCTCTGTCTGACGCTTGAACTCGCCGAGTAGGGCCAACTCGCCGAGTCCAAACACTGACTCGCCGAGTTGGGTCGACAGAGGGGAAAAAAAACGATTTTCAGCAAGCAAAACAGTTAAGCATCACATTCAATTGAAACCAATCATGACTCTGATACCACTGATGGGTTTTGGACATAAGAACTTTACCTATGTGCACATACAACCCTATAGCTTGGATCTAGGTTTCACTAATTGAACATGCAACAAATCCAAGACTTTCATGGCTAGATCTAATGTAAACAAACAATTAAAACATATGAAAACAGATCTAGAATGATACCTTGAGTTACTTGCTTGAAAACCTTCTTCTTCTTGGAGCTTAGAGTCACAAATGTCACTCCTCTAATAGCTTACAAACACCAACTAGCAAGAAGATGATTTGAGAGAGATGAGGAAGAGGGAAATCGGCTCTAGGGTTACTCCAATCACAAGGGTGGCCGATTTCCTCAACCCTATGGGTCTATTTATACTGTGAGCTCCTAGGGTTTCACCCTTAAACCCTAATTGGATAACTTAGCCTCAAAGCAATCCAAATCCCTTCCTAGATAAGCCCTTGGACGATTTCTAGGTGATCCATATCCCTAAAATCGTCCAACCCTATATCCATAAGGATTATCAGCTCAAAATACAACTTTCACACATTTGGCAATTTATACCCCTTTATTCAATTAATCTCTTTAAGTCACCAAATTAATTCCTAATTAATTTATGACTTATATTAATCAAATAATATTATTATTCCTTTAACATATTATTCTTATAAAATATATTAATAATAATATCTCTTCTCTCTAAATCACCCTATCAAGTTGCTATGGTGAAGGCAACCCAAAAGGACCATGCATAACCGGGTCAAGTACTTACCAAATATAGTTACAGCCTTAAACACTAATCCAACAGTTGTGACATTGACCCGATTCGCGAACAATGTTACTTTTCAGTGATGGCCTGATCAGCAGTTGGATTTTGAGACGCTGAGGTTGGGATTATGTGAGTCCCTGATTCTCACACTTCCCGAGGGCATGGATGATTTTTTGGTTTATTGTGATGCGCTATATTGGGTTTCGGACCAATATGTTCATTTCACCTCCAGGTTTTGAAGGAAGTTTCACGAGGAGTTCGGTACTCAACTTCATTTCAGTATAACGTCGCATGAACTCGTAATTCATCACCTACAGGTTATGAGTCCGCTGGTGTTTCCACGGGGTTGTCTATAATAGTCCGTGGTCGCCATCTATACTCTGGTAGATGACTACATCTCCAAATTGTCGGACAAGGTTGTAGTATCCTACATCACCGATTCATCATCACTTATCTATCCTCACCTAATTATCATCACATATATCTCATTATTTTATTTCATCACACACCAACTATTTCATCTACACATGTTTTATCCCAACATATTAGTAGATATAAATATACAGTTTAAATCATTTAAAACATGTATAAAATCATTCATCCAGCATAGATAGCAATTATACAGATAATATTCACACATAGCACGTAGTTTATATAAAATACTTCATATCTGTGTGTAAGATGAAAGGGACCATGCACTCACTTGATAAGGTGGTGAGTCGGCACTCGAACGGCACTTCTTTACTCTTAAAACAATTATCCCTTGACGAAACCTAGTATCATTACCACTAGAGTTTAGTCTAACGCTTGACGAGACTAATTTAATAGTCTAGCTATTATTACTATTATATAACCATTAAACAATACTTATATAACCCATAATAATAGCTCAAATACTCCTTATAAGGTCCTAATAACAATACTATATTGAAACATAAGCTATGCTAAAGATAGGATAGGTATAGCTCACTTACAGCGGGTTTTCTCGAAAACCGGGCTTTGATGGAACAGCGTTCCCGAGCCGAAAGGCTCTTCTCTCGGGACTCCGGGAGCCTCATGGCTTACTTCGGGTTCTAGGGGGTTTACCTAGACTTTAGGGGGCTTAAAGGGAGCTAGAGAGAGAGAGAGAGAGAGAGAGAGAGTTTAGAGAGAGAAAGTGGAAGAGGAAAGGTGTGAGAATGAATGGAACCCGACACATCTATTTATAATGTGAAATCCTGATGGACTCGCCGAGTAGGAGGACCTACTCGCCGAGTTGGGGCATGAGGTGGCCTTCTGGTGGTGCCACGTGTCCAATTATGGTAGTGCCACGTCACCCCTATCGCGTATCAGCCTTCAAACTTAGAAAAATCATAACTCTCATATACGAGCTCTGTTTTCGACATTATTTTTTTCAACGCGTAGGTAAAATCAATATCTACAACTTTCATTTAGACTCCGTCGGCTGATTCTCAACCGATCTTAAATTTAACAATAGGAGGCGTTTAAACTGTTAAATGACCACGAAGAATTCGTAACTCCTTCAGACGGACTCCGTTTTTGTCTATCTTTTTACCGTTGAGCTCCTATTAATGAGATCTTCAACTCCCATTTAGGTCACGCAAGCCAAAAACCGCTCGAACTAAAATTCGAGTTTCGGGTCGTGCACTGCTAAGCCGAATCTTATAAAAATCATAACTTCCTCATACGAAGTCAGATGTGGGCGTTCTTTTAATGGATGTTCTCGGTTTAATGTATACTACAACTTTGGTTTAGATCACTAAGGCTAAAAATATATCAATCATAAATTTACTATTTACACTTCCCGGTGTCGTACCGGTTTTGCCGTAAAACTTCGACGGGTCATAACTTCTTCGTTATAACTCGGATTTCGACGTTCTTTATATGTACGGAAACCTTTAGACATATTCTACAATTTGGTTAAGGCTATTTATTATAAATAATATTTTGCCGAAAAGTCGTTTTCGACCCCTATTGCCTCTAAATTGACTTGCCCGAATCTACAGGCGTTACAATTATCTCCCCCTAGGATGATTACGTCCCAGAATCATCAATGAAACAGGGCTCATATAGTGACTCCATACGTCATCTCTTCATCCTAGGTAATAATTATAACTTCTATATTCCTTCAAGTCTATCTCTTAGACTCATTGACTGTAAGCAGTACTCGATCGTGCACCTGCTCTCTACCTCAGGCTAGACTCCAAATTATGACCTTCAAGTCACAATCTCGATCCTCACTGGATACGAACTTGAGATAAGTTCTTTTATTACTACTATGGATCAATGTGTCATATTCAAATGACCTATCATCGTATGTTGCAACGCTTAGACTTAGGTCTCTTAGAGTTAAATTCCGGAATGGAATATGCCTTCCTTCATGGTCTAATGTGATATAATCACATTTTAACATGTAGCATTTCTAGCTACCAACTTCTTTAACAACGAGCGCGATACTTCTATTGATCGCTTTGATTTCAATCGTTTGTTTTAAGTCAGACGCTACATTATACTTGGTTCTCTGAACCACGTAACCTACTCATCGTAGTCGGAATCAATGTGATATGACCACTAGGGTCGGAATAACAATCGTCTTCTTAGTCATTTACCGAAACGATGGTAACGACATTCTTGAATAAAATGGTATCAGTTACTAGCTTCTTGGTAACCTTGTGACTTTCCCTGATCCAAGTGTGAGTCCTGTGCTTCCGGTAGTATAGGCCTCTACTTCCATTCACACCTACTCATACTCGTCCCAAGTATTGTCTCGCAGTTCTCCAAGTCACCATACAGGAAAATCACATAACAGTTTAACACATCAGATAACAAAACGAGGGTTGTATTATTTCTCGAAATTATTAAATAGGTGTTCAAGTTCGCCCTAGACTATGCCTCTAATAGGCTACATCATACGATACTATGGCTACTACATAACTTGATCTTCAGATATGAAGTCCTCATCCTTGATTCCTCGCATGGTTTTCTGCTTCGTCGAGGATCATCTGGAATGCCCTTGGTTTTGGTGGTGCATTTGGTCTTGCTGCTTCGCTTTTCTTTGGACAGTCCTTTGAAATATGCCCATTACTTCCACATTCGTAGCACTTCTTGTTGTCGAATGTACAATCTCTGGAATAGTGACTGGTCCTACCACACTTATAGCACGTCACTTCTCCATCGCATCTTCCGAAGTGCTTCTTCTTGCACTTCTCACACCACTTGGCTCCATTCCTTCGGTCATCTAGGTTAGACTTCGAGAACTTTCCCTTATTATCAGGTCTTGAGGATCCTTCAAACTTCCTCTTTTCACCTACTTCAGCTTTCTCCAGACCCTTTTCCCTTATTTGGGTCTCAACATTCTTGGCTGCCCAGATGGCGGCTTTCAAAGTGGTTGCTTGTTTGACCATTGGACCAGCTGGTAATCTATTGGCAAACATGTTGACCTTGGAAAGTTATGTTGGAACTAGGTAAGGAACAAGCTTCATCTTCTCCGTAAAACATGCAGCATACTCGGTGACACTCATTTTTCCTTTCTTTAGGTTCTGAAACTCGTTGTTGATCTCTAGTAGATCCTGCTCAGAGCAGTACTGCATTTTCAGTTGCTTTAGGAAATCTTCCCAAGGCATCTTGCTTGCTTCTCCCTTGGGCATCGTATCTGCCAATAGCTTCCACCAGCTCAAGATTCTGGTCTTTAGTTGTCTGACCGCAAAGACGGTTTTCTGCTTGTTACTACAGTCGCAACTCTCAAACACCATCTCCATCTCGGAGATCCAGTCCATAATTTCCACAGGCTCCGGGCTCCCTGAGAGACTTGGTGGTCTTGCACTTAAGAAATTCTTGTACATTCGCCCATCCTTGTCGTTTCTCTTCTCCAAGCCATCCCTTCGTTCACCTTGAGTCCCTACTTGACTCACTTGGCGGCTGTAGCTCCCTTCCTCAGATTGCTTGGGAATTGGCTCGGTCGGCTCAGCATGTATGGTAGGTTCGTCCCTATTTTCGTGGAACATCTGTCTCATTTCTTCCCTTTGTTCAGCTAGCATAGCCCGAATCATGGCTTGAGCTCCAGCCATGGTGATTGGCTCGGGTACATCTTCTACTACGACAGGTATTTGCTGAAGCACCGGGGGTTGATTCCTATTCTCATTTGCATTCACGTTTCCGCTACGGGTCCTTGCCATCTTGATCTATACACCGAATAAGGTGAATCTAGATCTTTATTTAGGATTAACGTTTAAATCATCCTTATCACTCCGAAACGTTTACATGCTAGTTCTAATATCGTAGTCGTATGTTTAGAATCCTAAACACATAACGTTTCCAGATCCGGTCGGGAACAGACCATAGATCCAAATAAATAACAGCATATAAGGCATAAAGCATTTAGCACATAAAAGCATTTTAGGCATAATTCCTAAAATAAGCTAGTGCTCACACCTGATAATCATCACTTAGCATTCTAAGTTTAAGTCTAGAAATAAATCCATATTCCTAGTTCGCTTAAACTAATGCTCTGATACCAACTGTGACATCCCCATTTTTTCGGCCAGAAAAGACCAATTTTATTTATGCTTTATAAAAATCAGAGTACTTCTTTTCATAAAAATGTTACGGAATTTGTTCCTAGAAAAATACGATAAATACATTATCAAAACATTTTCGAAGAAACATATTTTATTCATTTTAAAACGTTTGGGATGTCATCGTCAATACAGGAACATAAGCATAAACGGAACTTACATTTATTTACACTAGTGATCTACATCTCTTTAATCTCTCAGTGTAATGTCACTTCATATCGACACCTGTGATATAAATAAACTGAGTGGGTCAGGTTGGGAAACCTGGTGAGTACATAGGGTTTTCAACCCACAATAATATAATTATTATGTTCAATCATCAAACAATTAACCCAATTACCCATCCCCATTATCTTATTTATTCCTAAGTACCCTCCCTAAGGATTTATCCTAAGGGTCGTCTCCTACATCATATTTTACCTCTCATCTTCTTACATCGCATCTCCTTATATGTTTGTTCCTAAGGACTTTCTTTAAGGATCATCGCCTACATCGCCTAGACAGTATTGATTCAGGGATTACTCCCTCAATACGTGCCCACCAAGGGTTAGGGTATCATCGCATGAATACGTAGTTACAACATCGCCTGAACTCGTAATTCATAGTAAGGGGGTTAGAGTATCATCACATGAATACGTAGTTACAACATCGCCTGAACTTGTAATTCATAGTAAGGGGGTTAGAGTATCATCGCATGAATACGTAGTTACAACATCGTATGAACTCGTAATTCATCACCTACAGGTTATGAGTCTGCTGGTGTTTCCACGGGGTTGTCTATAATAGTCTGTGGCCGCCATCTATACTCTGGTAGATGACTACATCTCCAAATTGTCGGACAAGGTTGTAGTATCCTACATCACTGATTCATCATCACCTATCTACCCTCACCTAATTATCATCACCTATATCTCATTATTTTATTTCATCACACACCAACTATTTCATCTACCCATGTTTTATCCCAACATATTAGTAGATATAAATATACAGTTTAAATCATTTAAAACATGTATAAAATCATTCATCCAGCATAGATATCAATTATACATATAATATTCACACATAGCACGTAGTTTATATAAAACACTTCATATCTATGTGTAAGATGAAAGGGACCATGCACTCACTTGAGAAGGTGGTGAGTCGGCACTTCGTTACTCTTAAAACAATTATCCCTTGACGAAACCTAGTATCATTACCACTAGAGTTTAGTCTAACGCTTGACGAGACTAATTTAATAGTCTAGCTATTATTACTATTATATAACCATTAAACAATACTTATATAACCCATAATAATAGCTCAAATACTCCTTATAAGGTCCTAATAACAATACTATATTGAAACATAAGCTATGCTAAAGATAGGATAGGTATAGCTCACTTACAGCGGGTTTTCTCGAAAACCGGGCTTTGATGGAACAGCGTTCCCGAGCCGAAAGGCTCTTCTCTCGGGACTCCGGGAGCCTCATGGCTTACTTCGGGTTCTAGGGGGTTTACCTAGACTTTAGGGGGCTTAAAGGGAGCTAGAGAGAGAGAGAGAGAGAGAGAGTTTAGAGAGAGAAAGTGGAAGAGGAAAGGTGTGAGAATGAATGGAACCCGACACATCTATTTATAATGTGAAATCCTGATGGACTCGCCGAGTAGGAGGACCTACTGTCCGAGTTGGGGCATGTGGTGGCCTTCTGGTGGTGCCACGTGTCCAATTATGGTGGTGCCACGTCACCCCCTATCGCGTATCAGCCTTCAAACTTAGAAAAATCATAACTCTCACATACGAGCTCTGTTTTCGACGTTCTTTTTTTCAACATGTAGGTGAAATCAAGATCTACAACTTTCATTTGGACTCCGTCGGCTGATTCTCGACCTATCTTAAATTTAACAGTAGGAGGCGTTTAGACTGTTAAATGACCGCGAAGAATCCGTAACTCCTTCAGACGGACTCCGTTTTCGTCTATCTTTTTACCGTTGAGCTCCTTCGCACAACGGGCTTCTCGCGGGAAGAGCTTCGGCTCGGAAACTCTTTTCTTCTCGGGATCTTCGGGCTTCGGGAATTGCTTCGGGTCTCGGGTTGATACCAGGGCTTCGGGGGTATTTCTTTGCACGTAAATCGATGCAATACGGGTGAGAGATGAGAGAATGAGTAACCCAACTCGGCTGCCCCTTCAACTTTATTTATAGGGCAAAATTTTCATTTTCCACGTCGTGGACAGTGTTTCCACATCGTGGGCTTAATCGTCACTGCATGCGCCATCACAAGTTGGGTCTGGCAGACTCAAGGAGGCATCAGAAAACATGCCACGTCATGGGCACTGTTTCCACATCGTGGCAACTGACACAACTTTGGGGTTCGCGCCCCCGAACTTCAGAAATTTATAACTTTCGTATACGAACTTCGTTTTCGACGTTCTTTATATCGACACATAGGTAAAAGCAATATCTACAACTTTCATTTATGCTCCGTCGGCTAATTTTGAATTTATTTTAATATATTATAAATATATTACTTATATTATTTTTAGTAGGCCGGGACAGGAAAACTCCATTTGAAATGCATAACTTCTTCATCTGGCGTCCGTTTTCGTCTGTCATTTTACCGTTGGACTACTATCGACAAGATCTTCGATTCTCGTTTAGATTGTTTCGGCTAAATGTCATTCTAACATAAATTCACTATTTACGTCGCGCTGTGTCGTGCTGGTTCTGTCACGAAACTTCGACATGTCATAACTTCTTCGTTATAACTCTAATTTCAGCATTTTTTATATATTCGGAAACCTCGTAACATAAACTACAACTTATTTAAGATTACTCCTTATAAATAATCTTTCCTCAGAAAGTCATTTTTGACGTTTATCGTCTCTAAATTGACTAGCCCGGATCTACGGGCGTTACAACTATCTCCTCCTTAGGATGATTACGTCCCGGAATCATCAACGAAATAGGAGTTGTATAATGATTCCATACATTATCTCTTCATCCTAGGTAATAACTGTAACTTCTATGTTTCCTCGAAAGAGTATCTAACTCTTAGACTTCTTGACCGCAGGCGATGCTCAATCTTGCATCTGCTCTTTGTACTATGTTGGACTTTCAATCGCAACCTTTGAGTTACAAAACAAATCCTTATTGAGGACTCCTTCTTATTCTTAGGATAAATACTTTCCTTTATCTATTGTAATAGACCGATGGGTCATGTTCTAATGACCTCTCATCGTATGATGCAACGTTTAGACTCAAGTCTCTTAGAATCAAATTCTAGAATGGAATATACCTTCCTTCATATTCTAATGTGATATCATCACATTTTTGCATGTAGCATTTCTAGCTAAAAGCTTCCTTAACAACAAGCGCGATGCTATCGATCGCATCGATTTCAATCTTCTGACCTTAGTCAGATGCTACATCGAACTTGGTTCTCCGAACCACGTAACAAACTCATCATAGTCGGACTCAATTTGATATAACCACTAGGGTCGGAATAACAACCATCTTACTAGTCATTACCAAAACAATGATAATGACATACTTGAATAAAAACTGAATCAACCACTAGCTTCTTGGTAACCTTGCGACTTTCCCTGATCCAAGCGTGAGTCATGTGCTTCTAGTAGTATAGATCTCTACTACTATTCATTCCCAAGTATTGTCTTGCAGTCCCAAAGTCCTAAAATCACAAAACAATTTAACATATACGAATGTGTCCAATTAATCATAAAAAATTTCCTAGACTCTACTAGGACTTCTTCTATGGGTATCTTCAATCATCAATTCTGCTTTAACTCGGTTGGTGATGGAAATTCCAGATGATGGGACCACTTCAAGAATTACACCAATCGTTCCATCATCTTGCCAATCAAAGGTGTACTCCGGACGTACCGTACTCCTCCAAACCTTCCGTTATTTTATCAGACATATTCTAAAGGCAAGATACCACTCTTAAGATATCTTCCGATAGGTGTCATTCACTATCATAAGCCTTTCATTTCCTCCATTTGCTCAATTCTCTACGATTCTTCTCCATAACGTTTTGTACATCCAAGCAGACATTCGGTGCACCGGGCGAGAACTTAAGATAAAAAAGTTTTATCTGCGATAGACGTATAAGTCTCCTTATCGTTCCGAAACATTTACATGCTAGTTCTAATATCATAGTCATACACTTAGAATCCTGAACACATAAGGTTTCCAGATTCGGTCGGCAACAGACCATAGATCCAAACAAATAATATCATATATGGCAAACATATAACATTTAGCACATAAAAGCATTTTAGGCATCTTTCCTAAAATATACTAGTGCTCGTGTCTATTCAGGTGCATTACCTAAATTTATTTAGACACACTCCTCACAATCATTGCTTAGCATTCTAAGTTTAAGTCTAGAAATCCTACAAATTCCTAGTTCGCTTAAACTAATGCTCTGATACCAAATGTGACATCCCCAATTTCACGGATTGAAAAGACCGATTTGTTTATGCTTCGTTTTAAAATCAGAGTAATCTTTTCAAAGAAAATAACGGCGGAATTTGTCCCAAAAACAAAATATGATAACCATTTATCAAAACATTTCTCAAAGAGAATGCATTTTCATTAAATAATAAAACTTTGGGATGTCATGTTCCGATACAGACCAAAAGCATAAACAGTACAATACAGACCTTACAACAGTTATTTATAACTACTGGTCTATAATCCACAATCTCTCGTCAAGTCAACCAACCTATACTCTTGTGCCATTACCTGTAATGCAAAGAAAACTGAGTGGGTCAGGCTTGGGAGCCTGGTGAGCATATAGGGTTTTCAACCCACAATAAAATATTATATTAGGTTTAATCATCAAACAATCAACCCAATTACCCATCCCCATTATCTTCATTTAATCTTCCCTAAAGATATTATCCTAAGGGTTATCTCCTATATCATGTTTACCTCTCATCTCCTTACATCTTATTTCCTTATATGTTTGTTCCTAAGAAATTTTCCTAAGGATCATCCCCTACATCGCATAGACAATACTAATCCGGGGATGACTCCCTCAATATGTGTCTAGTAAGGGTTAGGGTATCATCGCATGATTACGCAGCCACAACATCTCTTGGACTCGTAAATCATAATAAGGGTTAAACTATCATCGCCTGAATACGCAGCCACAACATCGCCTGGACTCGTAATTCATAATAAGGGTTAGACTATCATCACATGAATACACAACCACAACATTGCCTGGACTCGTAATTCATAATAAGGGTTAGACTATCATTGCATGAATACGTAGCCACAACATCATTTGGACTCGTAATTCATCACCTTGTTGGATTAATGTCTAAGTCCATAAATATAATTGGTAAGACTTGACCCGACCCGGCATGGTCCATTTGGGTTGCATGGCATCATGCACTTGGATAGACTAAATGAGAGAAATAAGACACTTATGGTTATTAATATATTATAATTTCTAGTATATTAATAATAAGAATAATAAGATTATTTAATTAGTATTGATCAAGAATTAATCTAGGATTAATTAAGTGATCAAAAGAAGACTAATTAAATATATGGGTTGATTGTGTAAATCATCCATACTTATATAATGGGCTAATGCTCCATGGATTATCTAGTTGGGCTAAAGCCCATATGATCCTCCATGGATGCTCCATGGTGTATTTGTACCCATGGATCATGGAAATGAAAGGCCATGTCAATTAGGGTTTACATGGTGTAACCCTAACTATATATGCATCTTATTCTTGACCAAAATCTGCACAAAGTGTGTGTAAAAGAAGGTCTAGCCGATTTCATGAAGTGTAGAATTCTTGCAAGTTATTCCAAGTGTATTTGGTGTTGTGTGAACCATTTGAGGTGTCACACTTGAGGCACTTGGCACTCAAGCTTCATGAAGACATTCTACATCAAAGAGGTATGTATTCTATCTTGTTATATTCATTGTTTTGTATGCTAGATTAGGTTAATACCTTGGATGTTCATATTTGCATGTATAATAGAGAAAACATAGATCCAAAGTATTTAGGGTTGCATGTACACTTAGGAGTGTTAGAATGCTCAAAACCCAACACACCTATCTATCATCACCTAATTATCATCACCAATATATCCTCACCTATCTCTTATCACATTATTTCATTACACACCAACTATTTCATCTACCCATGTTCTACCTAACATATTTGTAGATATAAATTACATATACAGTTTAAAACTATTTAAAAACCCGTATAAAACATTCATTCAACATCCATCTCAAGTAAACAAACAATGTATAAACATAACACGTATTTCATAGCAAATACTTCATATCTATGTGTTAGAAGAAAGTAACTACACACTCACTTGATCAGAAGATGATCGAACAACACTACGACTTTAAAATTAGTATTCTTCGATGAAACCGAGATCACTTTGCACACCGGGCTTCTCGCGGGCAGAGCTTCGGCTCGGAAACTCTTTTCTTCTCGGGATCTTCGGGCTTCGGGACTTGCTTCGGGTCTCGGGATGATACCAGGGCTTCGGGGGTATTTCTTTGCATGTAAATCGATGCAATACGGGTGAGAGATGAGAGAATGAGCAACCCAACTCGGCTGCCCCTTCAACTCTATTTATAGGGCAAAATTTTCATTTTCCATGTCGTGGACAGTGTTTCCACGTCGTGGGCTTGATCGTCACTACATGCGTCATCGCAATTTGGGTTTGGCAGACTCCAGGAGGCGTCAGAAAACATGCCACGTCATGGGCATTGTTTCCACGTCGTGGCCACTGACACAACTTTGGGGTTCGCGCACCGAACTTCAGAAATTCATAACTGACGCATACGAACTCCGTTTTCGACGTTCTTTATATCGACGCATAGGTAAAAACAATATCTACACCTTTCATTTAGACTCCGTCGGCTAATTTTGACTTTATTTTTAATATATTATAAATATATTACTTATATATTATTTTTAGTAGGCCGTGACAGGAAAACTCCATTTAAAATTCATAACTTCTTCATCTGACATCCGTTTTCGTCTGTCTTTTTACCGTTGAACTACTATCGATGAGATCTTCGATTCTCATTTAGATTGTTTCGGCTATATCATTCTAACGTAAATTCACTATTTACGTCGCGTTGTGTCGTGCCGGTTCTATCGAGAAACTTCGACAGGTCAAAACTTCTTCGTTATAACTCTGATTTCAGCATTCTTTATATATTTGGAAACCTCGTAACATAAAATACAACTTAGTTAAGATTACTCCTTCTAAATAATCTTTCCTCAAAAAGTCATTTTTGACGCTTATCGTCTCTAAATTGACTAGCCCGGATCTACGGGCGTTACAGATGAGTGCCTGAACTACGTTGAGAGGCCGATTGTGATTCTCGACAGGAAGACTAAGGCTCTGTGCAACAAAGTGGTGAGCCTGGTGAAGGTGCAGTGACAGCACCAGAAGGGCTTTGAGTAGGCGAGGGAGCCTAAGGATAAGATGAGGGAGCACTACCTAGATTTGTTTGCAGCAACGGACTTAGAGGACGAAGTCTGATTCAAGTGGGGGAGAATTGTAACGTTCTGTATCTGGTACATTTCAAATTATAGCTTAAATCCCAAAATATTTGCATTTCCAGTCCTTACGTATGGCGTAAGTTGGAGCTACACCTCACGTAGCTCATTTAAGTTGGTCGTGAATTCTAGATCGTACATTAGGCATACGTGGAGGTACGTAGGGCGTACTCGTGTGGGGTTCAAACCCTAATTTTTAGGGTTTGGACCATTTAAAGGATTTTATGGCCTCAAACCCTTCCTTGCCTCCAACCTCCATCTCTCTTAGCTCCCATCTCGAAACCCTAATTCTTGTGTGTGAATTTTGAAGACTTTTTGTAACATCTTAGTGCTCTTGCTGGTGAAGGAAGACCTTTGGGGTAGTGGTGTTGCACTCAAGCTATTGGATCCAACATCTACTCATCTTTTTGCATCTTTAGTATGTATAAAGCTCAAATATTGATGCTTTCCTTACTAGATCTTTTAGGTTGCAAGTTATGGCCTTTTGTTCTAAAACCTTGGTCTCATGAGTATTGTCTACTCCAGAGGATTTGAGTTGTCCTTTCAGGCATTTTAGAGTGTTTAGTGACATAAAAATGCAAGCTTGGGACTTGGTATTCATCCATTCAAGAGTTATGGAGTTTTAGATGGTAATATATATAAGTTAGGGTTTTGGTTTTGAGCTTCCTTTTGCCATGCAAAGGCATAAAGGTTGCACCTTTATAACTCTAGACGTTTATTAGAGAGGAGGAAGGAACATGCAAAACTCTCATGTGAGTAGTGGCAAACTTGTCACGAACAAAATGAAGATCAATATCAATATGTTTGGTGTGTTGATGTTGAACCGGATTCAACGACATAAAATTGCACTGTCATTGTTGCAATAAACAATAGTTGCACGACGCGGAGAATAATGGAGCTTGAGAAGAATATTCAGAATCAAACTAGTCTCTGCAACAACATTAGCAACACCACAATATTCTACCTTGGCACTAGAACGAAAGACGGTGTTCTGACATTTAGATGACCAATATAACAGATTGTGCCCTAAGAACACACAATAGTTGGATGTGGGTCTCCTAGAAACGGGGCAACCAGCCCAATCAACATCAGACTATGCAATAATATCTCTATTAGCAGAACTGTAAAGTTGAAGACCATGATCAGTTGTGTCATGAACATAACGAAGGATACACTTGAGAAGAAGGAGGAATAGGATGAGAAATGGGAGTGTCATGGACATTAGGACTGTGGTTAGTCGAGGAGGGTTGATCGTAATTGAGCAGAGCAACATCCTGGAAAGACGGTGCCGATGTAGGTTGTGATGACGACTGATCAACTCAGAGTTGAAAAGTGGGAGACGGGCAACCTCAGAAGCGAAAGTGGGTGGGTCGGAAGGTATGGGGTGATTGTTTTTGAAGTAAGGAAAAAGATCTAAATTATCAAGAAAATAATAAGTTGGGGCATGGTTAGGAGCCATGGAACCAAAAAGGAGAGTTGTTTCATTAAAAACCACATGAAGAGAGATAACGATTTGTTGACTGTTAAGGTTGAGACATTGATATCCTTGTGATTTGAAGGATATCCAAGAAAGACATGTGGGGTAGAACGAGGGGATAATTTGTGATGAGCAACAATGTTGGGAAAACAGAGACAACCAAAGACATGTAAGTGATGATATGTTGGTTTAATGTGGTATAGTTTGTGAAAAGGGAGTGTCATGATTGATGGTGGCGAAGGGAAGAATGTTAAGAAGGCGAGTTGCCATGTGAAGGGCTTCAACCCAACGATCGGGTGTAAGATGGGCATGAAATAAAAGAGTAAGAACAATATTGTTGATTGTGCGTAACATGCGTTCAGACTTTCCATTTTGTTGGGAAGTGTGAGGACAAAAGAAGCACATTTGAATGTCATTAGAGTTGTACAAATTTTGAAAACGAGAATTAGCATATCCCCCACCATTATCACATTGAAAAACTTTTATATCGGATTGAAAGTGATTGTGAATAAACGTGCGAAAACGAACAAATTTAGAATCGACATCGGATTTAGGGCTGAAAACCCCTCTATTGTCTCCACCCATGGTGTCATGAGGACATTGCCGCATGAAACTTTTGTTGATGCGCTCTACTTAGTCATCTCAAATTTACACGTTGGGGATCTTGTTGCACAAAATTATTGTGTCCATCGTCCACTGTAACTATTTCACCATTATATAGTATGTAACATCGTCCTAAACACTATCTCCCTTATAAATCATAGATAATAAGTACTTAAAATTCTTCTTTAGGAGTAGTACTTTCTCCTCGATACATACTTCTCACCAATCGTTACATTTCATGCTGAAATTGCACCAAATATATATCGTCTAAAATATGCTGATTTGTACCCACCTTTCTTCCAACCTAAAATTCGGCTAAGTTCTAGTCTCTACCACCAACACAATGTTAGCAAAGATAAATGTGCTTGAATACTCCATGTCACCAAAGAAAGTTTGAACAAAGGTTATACTCATGGTACAATATCATACACTTTCTCTAAGATAAACACCATTTGGAGATCAATATTTCCATCAATAACTTGTGTTAAAAAATGATTAACTTAAAACCCTACATTATTACAATGATAACTTATATTTTTTTAATAAAACACAAAGGGCGTACGCATTAAAAACACAATTTGGTCAACTTATGACCCGTTTAAATTCGAACAATTACAAGTTACAACCTAATTTACAAGAACGCATGAGCAAATGTGTATATCAGTCTCTCTTATTATAGGGCCTAAATTTACAAGCATGATAGAAGCGAAACGACTTGCAAATTGCCCCTGAAACTGAAAGCACCAAAATTTTCAAATCTATTCACTTGTTATCTATACATATTTTGAACCTTTTGCATAAGTAAAACAATCGCACATAATACAGGAAGGATAGATCTTACATGGATTTGTGTGTTGATCATTTGTATACCTTCGTATTCCCATGACTTTATTTACCACTTGGGAATTTGGTGACAATTATTGTGAAAGGATATATTATATAGTATTATATTTGAAGAAGATTATTCACAGTAACAGAAGTTGACATTGTTCGCTCTAAATCCTGCAAATTGATTAAACCATTATACTGTTTTGTATAAAAGAATTCCATAAGGGTATTTTGGGAATATAATATAATGTGTGAAATTGTTCACCTGCATGATTATATTACGAGGGACATGAGGAAGCACTTCACGAACAATTTCAGCCATTTCAACCATACGTCTTAAATCCTGATATGTAAGATGTAATCCAACCCTATTGAGAGAATCATCAGGAACCACAGTAGGAGCATGATTATGAACAGGAGCATTTGAAGAAGAAGAAGATGATGATGACGTGGCATGAAAAGCATTAATAGGCCAGAAGTTCCATGAAGGTAGAGTGGTATGAGTATGTCCATGTGGATTTTGCCATTCAAGTGCAGAGCTTAATTCACGTGCAATTTGCTCATCATTTGAAATATCTTCAGTATTCGGTGTAACATTTCCAAAAAGAGGTTTTCGACATGTGGGACATGAGTAATACTCTCTTTGACCTTGGTCCAACCTGGCATTGACACGTGTCATTTTAAAAGCATACACAAGTTACTATAGTTTAGTATTTTACCATGATCTGAGGCATGAAAGATGAAAAAGATGGTTGCATGTGAGCTTTTTAGCCTTCGTCATTGGTTCCTGTAAACAGATAAATCTTTAAAAAAGAAAAAGAAAAAGAAAAAGAAAAAAATAAAGTTGAAGTTTACACGACAAATGGCACATTCATCATCATAAGACTTAATCTCTTCAGATGTTGCATCAGGTAGAGCTCCATTAAGGGTGGCTAAAGCTAATTGTAACTTAATAAATCCTTTTGTACGTTTTACAATTGCACTTAATAAAGCCTGCATATGTTGTAAAAACTTACATAAATATGGATTATGGATGAAATTTGAAAGGCTCTGATAAAATAAAAGAACTTACACGTATATTTAGAAAAATGACTGCATCAAGAATATGAACATTTACACCATGAAGCCATAAAATATGCACATAATGAGCAAGAGCCATTAGCAAACTCATCATTTCCAATAAAAACCCTAAATTACGTGATAAAACACTCTTCCATTCCCACATTGCACCTGTTTTATAAGAATAATTGTAATAAGTAAATAAGTAATAACCACAAAAATATAATCATCATATATGATATTATAGATTATAAATTGATAAATTGATAAATCTTGCCTGCTGATGATATATCAATAAGTTTTGACATTTTGGAATTTGTGGAGGTGCCTGTTGAGTGATATTTCCATATATCAAGGAGTTGAAATCCATGGGCTAAAATAGCCTGTGAAAAAAGGACAGAAATGAGTTAATAATCAAATTCAGAAATATATAAATAAAAAAGATATGCACCTGTAGTGTCTCAGAAGCAATACTGAGAGGCTCAAAGAATAATAACATATCTAGAGATGATGGTGTTGTATCGTAGATAAGCATACATATTCTTATCCTGAAAGTAGCAATAAAGAATATGATGAGGATGTAAATAAATACATTTAAAAAATAGGTTTCTTGGAATCTGTGTATAGAAACAAAATGACTAATTTAGCCCTATATACCAGACCACATCAACTGAGATAACCAGTAATAAAACACAGTAAACACGGAAGTAAGATCGGGGAGTTGCAGAAGGAGATGAATTCAAGGATTGAAGGCGATCCCTTGCTAAAGCTTGAAACATCTGGAAAACATGAAAGATAAAAAGTTAAAATAACAAGATAAAAAATTTGTCACTTGTTATACACACCCATCAAATTTTAAAGAAACCATTGAAAAGAATACCTTCAAAGAGCTCACTACAATCAACCATGTTGACCATGATCCAACTTGAATAACTGTTGGAGGGACTACCAATGGAAGGAACATTCCCTGAATCACAATCAGAAATTGATTACAATGTCATATGCCATATGTCAAGAATCACAATCAGAAATTCAGAATATACTTCAAAGATGACTGCTTCTACCTTGTACATAACATAATTAACCAATTGCTCCAACAGCTTCCGAGATTCAAATGCATGAAGCTCCCCAAAAAATATTGTCTGCATGAAGAAATTAGAAACCATCATCAAAGAATCAAAATAGAAGATAAATGTGAGTGCTATGATGCTGAATACCTTAAGAGATAGGATGATGAGTAGATATATGTTGATGACAAAATTGGCTACAAGTGCAATTGTGGAATTAGAACTTAAAAGAAGCAGCTCCAGTGCATGGGTGACATCTTCAGGGTGAAGAAGAATGTTTCTGTTTAAACCATCTGATTTGAGTTCTGTAAGTGAAGGTTCTGTCCAATAATGGAGGGTTGTAATGCTCAACACTGTGAAGATTGCTGAAACTGGTAAGTAACTTACACCCATGATATACTACAATGAAACCAGAGTTCCAGGATTTCATGAGATAAATGAATTGATCACAGTGTGCAAGAAGACATGAAGAAGCACACAAACTATAATTTAGTTTGTACACCATCCATCAAAACCCTTTGAATCCTGGAACAGAGTCTAGATTTCTGTAATCTGTGTCATTGATACTGCAACAATTAGTAAATTAGACAGGAAATTAAGAAACGAAAGCATAAATGGTACATTTAACAATTATATTACTTGTTATCAATAATGTCATTTCAAATTTGAACATACGAAATTAGGTTCACTCTTCGGTACAAACAGTTCAATCTGATCGTATATACACAGAAGTTGCCCTCAGACCAACTGAACTTTTATACAAGTTCGAACAAAGAATCCAATGTGGAGACTTGCGAAAAAGACAAAATCGTAGCATTAAGTACAATTGTCGATTCCTACACTCAATGGCAACCTAGAAACCCTAGAATTGCTAACAAATTACGAAATTATCGATATAATAAACAAATGATATAACTGATGTAACATGTATATAAAGATATGGGAAAAAGAATTTACATGGACATTTTTGTAAGACGGATGAACAAGCAGATGATCAGCAGATGCGTGTGCTGATGAACTGATTGCATATAAAATTCTAAATACTGCAATATTCATTCATCGTGAAACCAGACACACATGATAATCGTCTTGGGTGTCAAACATGTCCCGATCTAAGACCATGACGTGAAATCTTCAGTGGAAAATTCTGTATCTTGGCCTTGCGCACAACAACGATCGAGAAATCGACCAAAATTTGTGGGAAAAGATGGAAGAACAAAAGTTGATGAATTTTGCAATAAAATATCTCAAAAAAGAAATATGTGCATTATTGACAAATTTAATTATTTGACGTATAATTGTTCATTTCTAGCTTAAAGTGTAGGTGATAGTAAAAACTTATGTGAAAATAATTTACAAAGAAATGAATTCTCGGTTTTATATAGATTTACTTTATTATTATTATTTTTATATTATATTATTTACCATTTAATTTATTTTTTATGTTAAAAAAGTATCATTATAGATCAATATCAGTATTTTTTCTGAAACACCAAAAATAAGGTTATTGGTAAATTACAAGGTACAACTTATTTTTGTTATCTCATAATTCATTATACGTTTTAATCTTATATTTTAATTTTATTTAAAAAATCTATAAATTTGTAGAAAAAATATTTTTGTGAAACGTCAATCTTTAAAAGATTGACATTTAAATATTATCTTCAATTATAACTTCAATCTTTTTCAAGTTTTTACAAACAAAAATGTAAAAATGATAAAAACATCAAACACTTACACAAACATTTGATCAAACATTTGAGTGATACATAAAAGTTTAAAAAGAGTGTTTTTCTCTCCTAAGATATCAACCACAAACCATTATTATATATATATATATATATATATATATATATATATATATATATATATATATATATATATATATATATATATATATATATATTAAAGTTATGAAAGATTTTAACAGTAAAGTAGCTATTTTTTTTTGGCAATTTTGGTCCTTCAAGTTATAACATTGACCCTTTACTTTTATGTTTTTTTCACAAACAACCCTTTCATTTTGGTTTGAATCTTTCATAACCCTCACCTTTTAGTATTTAGTCTTTTGGCAGAAATGGTCCCTCATTATTATTATTATTATTGTTAGACAAAATTACACGATTAGTCCCTATGGTTTACCATATTTAACATTCTCTTTTTGATTTTAAATTAATGTTTTATTTATTAGAAAACTAGGTTATAACCCGTAAAAACCACTGTTAACAAATTAAAAAATAATATTTGATACTCATGGCTTATTTAACTATCGAACAAATGTCACCATTTTCATAATGGGTATTAGGATATCTCAATGATATATAAATATATAGTAAAAAATACAATATGAATTCCAATTATAATTAATGGAGGCCTAATCAAACCATTAGTTATTTAAATGACAATATTAAATGTGAATATCAATAACAAACTTTTTAATTAGTGACTAAGATAAGTAATAATATTTATGTTGGTATATTACAATTTAAAATATTTTTTATGTCAAATGTCGATATACTGTAGGTAACGATTCCAAGAAATGAGAAACGGAACCGGTCCGTATCAGTTCCAAACTTTAGGAAATAGAACCGGTAACATCAATTCCAGTTTCGAAGCAGTCCCAGTTGCGAGAACGGGTACCCGCTTCCATTGCATCCTACTTTTGTTTCTTCCATCTATAAAATTAACAATCCAACTATTGTTTCTTACTTTTGTTTCTTTCAGTTAAAGCATCCTACTTTTGTGTCACATACACTGTTTCATGTATGATAGCATTGTACTTTTAACGTATAATACTTAAATAAGAAAAATAGTTAATTAAGAAGAACTGAATAAACATAATTAAAAGTAAGATGCTACATTAGACAAACAAAAGAAAGTGCATTGCTATTTCTTGCATTTAGGCCCTATACTCTTGAAAGTACAATGTTGTGATGAAAAGTGTAATGCTATAATAAATTCTATTTTCACAGTTCTAGAATTCTTTTTTAATAATATAATACTAAATATTGAAAATGGCGGTGCAATGCTATAATTAGTAAATGAAATCAAGAACATTAAGATTTTCATTGTATAATCTTAAGAAGGAAAATAGAATGCCTTAACAATTTGGATTTTTTTTAAAATTAATTTTTCAATTGAAATATAATACTATCATCATTTGTTTAGTCAAAGTAAAACTTGTTAGTCGTAAAACAAAATTACAATGTTTTATCTTTATAAGTGAAACATACTACTTTCAGATTTCCGACTACTATTTCTTTTATATCTTACTGAAATATACCATCAAACATTATCAATAAAATCTCTTAGAGAAACAAAATCAAGAGATTCAGTACCCGATGACTATAATAAATAAACCCATGAATGAAGATTGTTATTTCTTGCATTTGACCCTAATCTATTTTTTTTTTCAATTACGCTAAAATCTCATACCCTCATGACGGAAAACTCAATATATATTTTACTTACATTCACAATTGAGATAGCTAGCCACCAAATTACTTAAACATGTTCACTTCAACTGTTTAAAATATAAAAATTGGATCGCGTCCGTAAATTCAACTGACCACAAGGATGGATAATGTTATTTAGCCAACAGTCATATTATCATAAGAACCTTACCTTCATTATCATTAATAGCTTCTCTTTTTGTCTTTATGAGTTACTTCAATGACCTAAGCCTTCACCTTTCATAGTTACATAAACAATAGACAATCTCTTCCATCAAAATAATAGACAGTAAAATTAGCAAAAATATTCCAAAAAATAGGAAATAAACTACTCCATCTTCTAGTGTACAATCAAATAAATGCTTTAAAAGAGCGCAACATTAAATTGAAAGAAACGTATAAGTGTTTGTTGAGTTTTCAAATCTCATTCCTCCAATCAAAATTTTGTCTTTAAATCCTGGACCCCGTCTCAGAAGTAGAAATGCATTTTGTCGAATCCTACAAAAACTACAAAATCACACAAAACCTGTATAAAACTTAATAGATTAAGATATATAAAGTTGTTTTTTTACTCAATGTTAAAAATTATCTTAATTAGTTAAGTTGTGAAAGTATGTTCAGCCATGATTCTATCTTATTTATTCCATAAATGCCCTTAAACAAACCCACGTTCCAACCAAATATAGCTCTCTATCTTATTTATTCAATATATGAACCCATATCAAACAATAGTCTAGTGCATACTACAAATTAAAGCCCTAGAACCTAGTAAGCAAATAATTAAGCTTGAATCAAAATAAAAGGCAAATTGCTATGTAAAAACACAAATTTAGAGAAAATAAAGTCATTGCTAAATTTAAATACAACATCAAAATTCACAAAAAGATTAGTTATGATATCACCCAAAATAAATATCACATAGTTCTAAGGAAATATACATATGAGATAAATACATCACCCTCCTTATCAAACACTGAGCATTACAACAACTACCCTGAAAAGTAAACAAATTGTAGTTAATTAATGAATTATTAATCAAGAATAGGTTTGTTAATTATTATCATAGCAATGCAATATATCATTTATCCTGAAATGAAATATATTAATGGTCTATGCCACTATAATGCTATATTTTGTCTCCAATTGGAAGACAAACTCACAAGACTCCAATATACAAAGATAAATGTTCCATAACGAGAGTATATCCCAGGCAACATGTTGAATATATAAACGATCAAGTTCATGGAAAATGCTAAGAAACAATAATTTAAATGAAACATCACTGATACGATAGCAATGTGAATAAAAAAGACAACCGACCTGGTAGCTCCACGTCCAACACAGAGCCACTTATGTGATTCTTGATTATATGATTCCAAAGCTAAGGAGTATTGAATAATTGATACTTATATTGAGTTATCTAGAGGGGCAAGATCAATAATTAACGACTGAGTGAAAGAAAAACATTAAAAAAAAAAGATAGAAAGAGCAGCAGAAGGAGATGTTAACGATGTGGTGGATTGCCTAACAGAGTATTCCAATCATAAAATAAAAAAATAAAAACTTTTTTAGCACTCTACACGATGAAGAACAAAGTTTGATAACCAACCAGAAATCAAAAGAGCTGAATAATCTTCAAGTCGACGATCCTGTTTAGTTGGAGCAGTATATGATAGATTATAAAATGGGTTAAACCATTAAAGGTAGCCCTAGTCCATCGATTTTGATAGGATTACAACCTGATTTCTTGCCTAGGAACCTCAAGTTACCAAAACACAACAAATTAATCGTCTGATTTATAGCGATTACCATGGAAACAAATAAATGTTACCATTTTGTTGGATTTTTTCAAATGCCAATGGCAAAAACAATGAGCGGGAAAAACATTAGCTAAGGGTCTAAAAAGTTGACACGTGGTAGGATAGTGGCCTAAAAAAATGACAAATGACATATTTAGTAGTCTTTTTTATTAGAAAAGAAGATACTCACCCAATACCATAAACTCACCCATCATCTGTCGTCACCACCACCACCAACGCCGCCAAAATTACATAAATGGTTCATATGGTTTACCCATGGTGACAAATTCAGTCCCTACTACCTGAAAAGACCAAATCCCTCACATTAATGGACAAAAAGCAACCGTCTATATTCTCCGGGATGACATTGTTTATCTTCCTTTACTAGATTATCTCAATGCAATTCAAGATGCTACTTTACTTTACAAAGCAATACCTTCCGACCCTGGCAACGCCGGAAAATCTTTTCTAGTTTGTTCCTAAACTTTTTTATATCACTTAAAAGTTTGTGTAAATGTTTGATGTTCATATCCACTTTACTTTCTCGATTATTAAAAATTGAAGTTCCAAATAAAAATAATTTAAATGATTGTTATGATAATTTCCATTTATTATAATTATGGTGGTTGGTACGTCAAATTTTTATGTTTATTATTTTTTATCAAGATAAGAAAGAGGTTCACCAATAGATTTACAAAATAAGTTTTTATAAAATAAATATTTTACAAACTAATAAATTTTTAATTAAATTAAAATAAAAAATTAAGAAGTTGTAATGAATTATGAGATAACAAGATTTTATTTCTGTTCACATTTATTCGCTTTCCTTATGTGTACATAATTTACAAGTAAACTTATTTTTGGTGTTCAAAAAATACTCTTACGACCTACAATAACCAATCATAATTGATTTTTTACAAAAAAGTTCACACGTAAATGATATAAAAAAAAGACTAAATGTGAATAAAATCGAAAGTTTATTACCCTCATAGGTCATTTTTACTTATAATATTAAAGAGAAAATTTTTGATCTATTTTTAGGTAAATCAATTAACTTAATATTTTTTTAAGACTATAGTAAATCAACAATTTGACCGCCTAAGTGTTGAGAGATTTATTCAATTTAATTAGTTGCAATCAGGTCCGTCCCAAAGGGTGGGCGATAAAGACAACTGTTCAGGACCCATCTTTTAAAGATACCCAAATTTTTTACAAAATTTATTAATATAATGTTAGACATGATCGATTTTGAATATATTATTAGTGATTTTGCATCTCAAAACGCTAGAAGAATTATTTTTCTTTAAATATATGAGTTTATATAATCGAACATGTTATATTTAGAAGCTATAGGTAAAAAAAAATTCAATTATTAAGTTAATATAAAAACAGTTGATGCAATTTGTGTATCTTAAGGGTCTTTTTTCTTCTTTCGTCATTAGCTCAAAATATGTTTGGAACGACTCTGGTTGCAATTCTTCTAAAGTGCCAATAAATATATTTGTAAGGGGAAAGGTAATAACATCTAAAATATAGGAAAACGTAATAAGTAAACCAAATGTAGCTGAGAGAGATTGATGTTGGACATGATTTTCATAAATCATATTTGTTCATTTGTGTCTATTTTCCATGATACAATAATCGGGATAGTTTGTATTGTCGAATTCCAACCTAATCTTGTCCTAAAAGTTATAGGAACAAAAACATGATCAATGGTTTCTACCGAGTGTTGATTGCTCTTAATTCTGCTTTACTTAGGTGCATAAAGATATGTATATTATAATGAGTCTGATTCCCAATTTAAAGTGATGTGTCTAATATGAAGTCATAGATGTTCATAATCCCATGTTAGAACATTATTAATATTGGGAAGTCACAAACCTTAAAAGACACTTGATAGTGAAAAGAAAAAAAAAAGAAAGATGAAATGCATAATTTGCCTTAAACCAAAGGATGATTTATGTAATTTACTCGTAAATGTATATAAACTTAGGCTATGTGTGTCACGTCATAACTACCTGATAAATTAACTAATTTTTTGAGTTTTTTTTTAATTGTCATGTGTGGCGAATCAAAAAGTACCTTATCAGCTACATGTAACGTCCCAAAAGTTAACAGGAAAAGTTTCATTTTAAAAATAATAAATCATACAAACGAGTTGTTCCAAAACCATTTAAAGTAAATATATCATTAAAACATTAGAGTAAAAATCACAAATAGTCAATGCGAAAAACTTTGTGGGATGTTGTGTGGTCATGCCAGACCATTCCCTTTAGAAATGGAAGTATCTGAAACCATAAACATAAAACCATAAGCACAAAGTTTAGTGAGTTTCCCAAAATACACCATATCATACATAAAATAGAGATTGCTATGTGACAACCATAGTCTTACAATTACTATCATGTCATGAGTCGTATTATAGTCTTTCCTTGCCAAGTCGGGGGCAAAAACCCAAGTTTTAAAAACAAGTGCCAAGAGTCACCTCTTGGTCTTCTATGCAAGTATCATAAAGACAACTAGCATCCTACATATAACTGTCACGGTCCAGACCCTGGTCTTGTGTATAGTTTGTCGGGAGCCATATCTAGGTCTTTAATACTATTGTTAGGGGCCACCTCCTGGTCTTCCTACATAACATAATCCAGTGGGTCGGCATTGGTGTCTTCAACCCACGACAACAATGAGGAAACTCACCTTGATCGGTAAACGAATATATCTCACACACGAGTTGTCAGTGTTGAAGTCTCTCCCACTAACATATCCACAAACTAAGACCTAATTAGCAATTAAGGTAAATACTCCAACTTGGAAATTCCAAATACCAAGATAGACCATTTTGCCCTTCTAAGTCCTCAACCCCTCACAGCTTACCAAAAGTCAAAATGGTCAAAAAGTCAACGGCCAACTTTTCATTGACTTACGCGTGGCCTATGTCTTACTCTATGTACGTAAAGTCTTATCTAGAAAGCATGCAAAAATCAGGCTACGACGGGGTGTAGCCTAGATTAAGGCCCGCGTACAGCGTCCCTTGCCAAACTTTATTTTAAGCACTTAATGCATTAAGACCTTTCACTCAAAGCTCGTATTTGATTCCTACTAGCTCCATAATGGATAAAGCTTCCAACGTTATCCATTAGGATGGTCCAAACAACCAATATCTAGTCTTTATGTCTCAATGGGGCCAAAAATGCATCTTTCTCATCTAAATCCATTAAGTCCAGGTCTCCAACCTTTAAATCTGAATCATTATGATGTTTAGATGGGTAAAGTTCCCAAATTTATCCATAATAAGGTCACAAACTTTCAAGATCTGAACTTTATGCACTAAATTGACCAAAAAGTGACAAGTATGACAAATAACTAGATCTACGAAACCAGTGAGTAAGTTAGAAGATTTTTACTCACAATGGTCCAGGAATGATGTAATCTTGTTGGATCTATACTTGAACTCTTCTTCTATATACTTTGCCACCACCTTACTCTTTAAGATTCAACCTTCCAATAGAGAAATAAGCTCATAAATGATGCCAAGGCTCAATAACAAGTGAGAGGATGCTAGGGTTTCTCAAGGAATGATCTTAGGTGATGGAGGGTGGCAATGAGAGGGTTTCCCATGAGTTAAAGCCATTAAATAAGGCTCAAAATCGAAGATTTAGGGTTTTGATCTGCCTAGATTACACCATGCATAACATTAGTTATTCCCTGCGTAATTCATTAAACCTTTGTTATGCCATGCATAACTTTTATTTACGCCTGCGTAATTCAAAATCCCTAATTTCCACTTTAACTTCAAACAACGATAACTTCTTCATTTTAACTCCATTTCCGACATTCTTTATATGCATATAAAGGTATTGAAGATCCCCACAATCCTACCTAATTACTTTTGTCTTATCACATACCAAACAAAAACCATAATCCATACAAGAAGCCCGATCTATAACTTTTCCCTTTTTTTCCCTTTGGGTCCAGCATACGAATCAAGGGCTTAGACCTCACAACCAATATTATGAACCTTTAATAAGGCCCAACTTTACTTTCTCAAATCCTAAAGCCTTTACATGATCAAATTACGAACCACATTCCATGAGTTAAGGTACATCTGAAATGGGGTATTACAACTCTTCCCCACCTAAATTAGATTTCGTCCTCAAAATCATTCCTTACACTTCCTCTGCCGCACCAGTCAACTCTGCCTGAACATCCTGAGCTCTTATTTGGACTTAAAATTTAGCTCATACAGAAGACCATCCTCTAACATTGTCATCAATCCCAATCTTAGCAGAATTCCCTTAACCTGACAGGGGAATGGACCTTGCCACTCTGTCCTTAGCCCACGAAGGAAAAACCCAACTGCTCTGCCCGAAAACTGAAACCCCAAACCTCGTCTGACTTCCCGGTAAACCGAAAAAGAATCCAATCTGCAACCTGAACATAACGAAACCATTCCGACCTTGAATCATTTTGTTTATAGCTGGTAAGAACAAAATCCTTAACCTTCCATCGTTGTTGAAACCTTGCACTTGAAAACAAAGGCGACTTCCAACACGAGTCTCAATCATTGGTGTCATACCAACATAAAATCACATTTTGCTAACCAACATTTTCATTTTGAAGTACCCGAGATCTCTCGAGTCTCATATTAACCTCCCAATTAACTAAAGTATCGAATTTCCAATCGGTTGTTGTATTTGATACTTCACACACGACTGTACCACAAGACTCCAACCAAGAGTCTATCTGACAAAAACTATCCTAGCTTGTTTGCCAACACGGTTCCAATAGCCCTCCCCTTCCATCCAGGAACAACATAACCAACCATCACATGAACATTAGATAGTCTGCTTCATTCTAGGTGAATGCTACTAGCCCAGCCATAGCCTTACATCACAATTGGCCCCATATCGGCCTACAACCTTCCTTAATCCCAAGAATTTTGTGGTCCTCCCACAGTCTCACAACCCTTCTTGTCATGGTATAATTCTCCTTAGTGAACGCTACGAGCCAAATCGTAGATCCACAACACTTTCACAACTGCTCATCGACCTGGTGAATGCTACAGGTCACATCGCAGTCATATAACACTTATACATTGCCTACCAACCTAGTGAAGGCTACGGGTCACCCCGCAATCTTACAACACTTCCATACTGCTTACCTACCTAGTGAATGCTACGAGCCACCCCATAGTCTTACAACACTTCCATCACTACCTACCAATCTAGTGAATGTTATGGACCACCCCCCCAGTCTTACAACACTTCTACCACTGCCTACCAATCTAGTGAATGCTATATGTCACCCTGAAATCTTACAACATTTCTACCACTGCTTACTAATTGCCTACCAATCTAGTGAGTGATATAGGAAACCCCACAGTCTTACAAAACACTTCTACTACTGCCATAGTTTCAACCCATGGTCTTTTCAACTAACCACAAGAAGACTTATCCATGAATCAAATACAAGTCGGAGCTCCAAATTGTCGAACCCCAACAGGTGTTCGGGGTGTGATTAGAACCTAAAATCCTTCATCAAACAAGAACAGGAAGAGAGTGTTGGATTAGTGTCTAAGTCCATAACTATATTTGGTATGTACTTGACCTGGTTGTAGCATGGTCCTTTTGGGTTACCTTCACACTGGTGACTAGACAGGATGACTATTCGAAGAAAGGCTGATTTATTGTTAAGAATACTAAATTGGGGTATAGGTATGATTTGTTAATATATTATATGAATAATATATTAATTTGGAATCATATTATTTATTATTATTTAATCATAAATTAATTTGGAATTAATTTAGGGATTAAAGGAACTGATTAAAAGTGCAGGGGTTGTTTTGTAATTATTTGATAGTTGAGTCTTTGGGCCAATGGGTCACCTTATTAGACAAGGTTCGAAAATCCTAGAAGGTTCTAGGACTTTTTGTCACGGCTAAAGGATAAGGTTCCATGGAGTTGCTTAGACCTTAAGCTAAGGGATTAGGGTTTCCACCCTGACACCCTACTTGGCCTCAAGTATAAATAGACCCCCCCCCCCTCAGGCACTAGAATTCGTCCAACCTTCGAGAAACCCTAGTAGAGTTGAATTTTGGAGCTAGTTACCATCCCTCCTCTCTCTCATATTCATCCTCTCACTCAAGTGTGCTTATGAACCATTAGAGGCACTACACTTGTGGTACTTGATCTCAAAAGCTAAGGGAATTCAAGAAACTACTTGTTATTACTATATAACAACAAAGGATATGTATTCTATTCTTCTTTATGAATTTCAAAAATAATAGATGCATGCTAGGTATCGTTTTGTGTTCATAAAGTTGTATGTCTAATAGTGAAAACATAGATCCAATTAAGGTTGCATGCACACATAGGATTCTTTGTATAAAACCCATCAGTGGTATCAAAGCCTTGGGTTTTTGTTTTCAATTGGATTTGATACAAGATTATGAACATGAAAAAATTAGGGTTTATGGCTATTAAACCCTAGGGCTTGGATTTTCGAAATTAGGGTTCCAAAACCCTAGTTTTCGATTTTGTTAGGGTTTCTTAAACCCTTTTCCTTTGGCATCAAGATTTCGAAATTAGGGTTGTCTAACTGTAGGGTATTTCGAAATTTCCTTATCCCCAAGATAAGATTCCCAAATTTAAGGATTAGGATAATATCATCTTTCGTAATTATCCATTTAATTGTTTAAGTAGATAATTAAAGATCTTTGAATTATCCTGTAACGCCCGTAGATCTGGGCTAGTCAATTTAGAGATAATACAAAAGAATAAACAATATTAAACAAGCTGTATAATATGTCTCAAGGGTTCTGTACATATAAAGAACGTTGAAATCCGAGTTATAACGAAGAAGTTATGGTCCGTCGAAGTTTTACGACAAAACCGACACGACACCGGGAGACCTAAATAGTGAATTTTTGATAAATGACTTTTTAGCCTTAGTGATCTAAATAAAAGTTGTAGTATACATTAAACCGAGAACATACAAAAAAAAGAACGCCCAAATCTGACTTCAATCTGACTTCGTATGAGGAAGTTATGAATTTTCTAAGATTTGGCTTAGCAGTGCACAACCCGAAACTCGAATTTTAAATCGAGCAGTTTTTAGCCTACGCGATCTAAATGAGAATTGAAGATCTCATTAATAAGAACTCAACGGTAAAAAGACAGACGAAAACAGAGTCCATATGAAGAAGTTATGAATTTTACGCGAACATTTAACAGTATAATCTCCTAGTACTGTTAAATTTAAGACCGGTCGATAATTAGCTGACGGAGTCAAAATGAAAGTTGTACATCTTATTTTTACCTACGTGTGGATATAAAGAACATCAAAAATGGAGCTCTTATGTGAAAGTTACGGATTTTAGAAGTCGGAAGTGTGCTGTGCGAAAATGGGTGATGTGGCACAATCTTGGTCATTGCTTTCTCCGCAAGTCTTGCCACTAGATGGTGACATGTGGCACCAAGTTCAACCATTTTTTCACCCTATAAATAGAACCTCTCCCACCCTCATTTTCTTCATACCTTTCTCATTATTTCTTCTATTTACTCTCTCTCTAGAACCTTTCTCTAGCCCCGAAACCCCCTGAAAGGCCTAGGGAACCTCCTTAGCACGAGGCGAAAAGCCCCAGAGTGCTCGACGGCTCCGAGAAGAAGAGCTTTTCGGCTCGGGAATGTTGCTCCAAGCAAAACCCGGTTTTCTATAAAACCTGCTGTAAGTGAGCTACGCTTACGCTATTTTTAATATATCGTTTATTTAATTATAGTAACATTATTATGAACTTATAATAAGTACTTAGCCTATTATTATGGGTTATATAAGTATTGTTTAACTCTTATATAATAGTAATAATAGCTATACTATTAATTAGTCTCGGCGAATAATAGACTAAACTCTACTGGTAATAATACTAGGTTTCGTTGAAGGAAATTATTTTTAAGAAGCGAAGCGCTGTCTGAGTTCGGATTCACCACCTTTTCAAGTGAGTGCATGGTCCCTTTCATCTTACACTTAGATATGGAGTATTTTATATAAATTACGTGCTATGTGTGCATATTATCCGAATACTTGATGTCTATGATGGATGAATGATTTTATACATGTTTTAAATGATTTAAATATATATTTATTTTATATCTACGAATATGTTGGGATAAAACGTGGGTAGATGAAATAGTTGGTGTGTGATGAAATAAAATGATGGAAGATAGGTGATGATAGGAATGTGATGATAATTAGGTGATGGATAGGTGATGATGAATCGGTGATGTAGGATGAAAGATACTATAACCTTGTCCGACAATTTGGAGATGTAGTCATCTACTAGAGTATAGATGACAACCACAGACTATTCTAGACAACCCATGGAAACACCAGCAGAGTTATATCCTGTAGGTGATGAATTACGAGTCCATGTGATGTTGTGATTGTATATTCATGTGATGATACTCTAACCCTTACTATGAATTACGAGTTCAGGCGACGTTGTAACTACATATTCATGCCTTAGGAACGAGCATATAAGGAAATGTGAGGTAAAAAGATGAGAGGTAAATATAAAGAAGATAACGAGGATGAGTAATTGGGTTGATTATTTATTGTTTAAATATAATAATTATATTATTGTGGGTTGAAAACCCTATCTACTCAACAGGTTTCTCAACCTGACCCACTCCAACTTATTTGTATCATAGGTGTCGATACGAATCTACTTTGCACTGAGAGATTTAAAAGAGATGTAGATCACTAGTGTAAATGAATGTAAGTTTTGTTTATGCTTATGTTTCTGTATTGACAATGACATCCCAAATGTTTTAAATGAATAAAAATACATTTCTTCGGAAATGTTTTGATAACGTGTTTATCATGTTTTTCAGGGAACAAATTCCGCAACATTTTTATTAAAAGAAGTACTCTGGTTTTTATATAGCATAAACAAAATCGGTCTTTTCTGACCGTGAAAAATGAGATGTCACATATCCCATCCCCAAATTTTCAAATTTTAGGGGACAAAGGGATTAGGTTAAATTAATTGTTTAATTTAATGGATAATCCTACATGATTTAATAATTTAAATTAATTGTTTGATTTTGGATAAATATTAAATCAAAGTTTTAATATTTAAGATTTTAAAATTAAAAAGTTTTAATTTTTGAAAATTTTAAATTTGATTAAAACCCTAGTATTTTGAAATGTTTAAAATACATCCTTATACTATTATAATATTATAAGATTAATAATTATATATATATATATATATATATATATATATATATATATATATATGTATAATATTAAGCCAGTTTTACCATTAGCAGGCCTCATTCATGAAGCCTATCTATAAGGGGAGTATAAGGTTGTTGCCTATAAAACGACAGTTTAATGGGTGTCCACTCTCACCCACCGCTTCCTTGATTGGTGGAGGGTCGTTAGCTGAACGGGTAGGATAGGGAAACTAATTACTCATTAAAAGTATAATGATTAATAAAATAACCAAATGCTTTTATAAATTTCTCAATGTTAGTTACTTTAGGAAAAATGTGAAAATGATGCTATTCCATGAAATTACACTTTGTACCCTTGTCAAGTCGTTAGTGGAGCGTGTGTGGATAACCAGCACACTAATATGGACTAGTAAAGGTGGAAAAGGGTGACTCAATGTTTTTCATAGATCATTGGAGCGTGTGTGGCTAACCTACACATTGATTAGGTGACTGTAACACCGAGGGCACCAAGTATATTTGCATGGTTATTCACACCTTGTTTGTGATCCTCGGTATCCTAGTCACAAACTTGAAGGGCATGTCAAGATTTAAACATGCCATTGAAAAGTTCAATGAATCTCAAAAGATCTAGGAGTTTTCAATACATTTAAAACTTAATTTCCTTTTCGTTTTTCATGGTGGAAATTAGTGAATCGCCATTCACTTACCTTCAAATTATTTGTTGTTTAGATTACGACATCCCCCTTCTAAATTGCAAATAATGTTGTTAGATCCTAGCCCTAATTTCTCATTTGGGTGTTTAATTAGGGATTCTTATCTAATCAAACTTTGTCTCTCTTCTTTTTCAGATGTCTACCTCAAACAACAACAACGCTTCTGGCTCGAACTCTTCCGGCTTATTCTCACTCATGAACTTGTGTGTGTGTGTGTGGGGGGGGGGGTAATTTTCGATGGGTCTAATTTCAATGATTGGATCCACAACATTTGAATGGCTACCTGCTACGAGGACAAGGAGTATGTCCTCGACAAGGAGCTGAAAGAAATGAATGTCAACACTACTACTCCTGAGGAGATCGCTTCCTTTGAGGCTCATGAACGCGATGCTACGAAAGTCCATTGCATCATGCTCGCGATTATGATTGTCGAACTCCAAAATTCCTACGAGGACTACTATCCCTATGAGATGCATCAAGATTTAGTAGACATGTACCACCAAAGTGCCAGGCAGGAGAGGTACGAGATCATCACTTCGATGATCACTACCAATATGAAGGACAGAGAGTCTCTCACATCCCATCTGCAGAAAATGCATAGATATGTCGACCGCCTGCTAAATTAAATGTTAACTTCGATGAAGAGTCGGCGATTGATATCATTATTCACTCCTTACCTCCTTGTTACAACCAGTTCCACATGAACAAGGAAGAGGTCACTTTAAGCAAGCTTCAAGGCCTGCTGAGAGCAACCCAATGTTTTAAAAACTGGTTTGAACCGGCCGATCGAACCGGTTGGACCGGGAACCGGGGGAGGGAGCGGTTCAACTATCACCGGTTTTACGTCGATTTATGAACCGGATTGAACTAGCCGGTTTTTAGAAAAATCCGGTTGAACCGATCAAAATAAATCGGTTGAACCAGTTAAACCGAATAAAAACATCTGGAAAAGAACCATTTGCATAATAAGCTTTGGTGATTTTTTTCAAATCTATTTTGTTTTCTCTAAATAAAAACAAATGGTGTGTGTTATAACATTTTTTGATGTGTTCTTTATTCATCTAAAACTATACTTTGTTTCAGTATTATACTTTATTTTCTTTTTTATGTATATGGATTGATGTAAAACACTAAAACTTATAGTTATGTGTTATTTTAATGTATTTGGATTGATTTACAACTTAATTATATGTATATTTTTAATGTTTGAACTTGTAAACATCAAATCATGATTTATATATAAATGTATGTGTAGGAAAATAGAAAAAAATGAAAATTATAGAAACCGGTTTACCCAATGGTCGAACTGGTTAAACTAGCTGAACCGGGAACCGGTCACATACCGGTTCAACTAAAAAACGGTTTTTAAAACATTGGAGCAACCTCAAGGACAAATCCGTTGCATGAATTCCTACTGCTGCCCCTGTCTTGGCTATTGGGCAGGGGAAGGGTAAGAAGAGGAAGACTCCTTCTAAGAGTCACCACAAGGGAAAGTCCCAAGATGGCACATCTTCTAGTGGAACCAAGGTTGGTCCCACTGCACCCTCCTCCAACCCAAAGGATGCAGAGTGCTACTACTGCCATGAGAAAGGGCATTGGAAACGAAGCTGCCCAAAGTATCTACAAGACATCAAGGATGGAAAGATAAAACCATCCTTCGCAACCACTTATACTATTCAATCTAATAAATCATCACATGCTATTTCTTGGGTTCTTGATACAGGATGTGGTTTTCACATTTGTTCTTATTTATAGGGCCTAAGAAGAAGTAGGGATGTGGAGCATGGGAATATAAACTTGATCATGGAGAACAGAAAGAGCGTCGCCTGTCACCAAGATTGGAGTTTACTATTTAGTGCTTAGTAGTGGGCTAGGACTAGATTTGAATAATTGTTGCTATTCGCCAGAAATGGCGAGAAACATCATTTCTTTTCATGGTTTGTATAAACAAGGTTTTAGATTTTCGTTTGATAATGAAAAGGGTTCTATTAATGCTTTCTTTAATGGTGTTTTCTATTTTGAAGCATTGCCTTGTAATGGAATATATGAAACTGCGATGGTTGTAGACAATTTAGGAAATGATGTGTTCCATATCGAATCTTCCAATAGTTTGGACAAAGCATGCTCGTGGCATTGTCGTCTTGGACATGTCAACAAGAAGCGCATAGCCCAACTCCAAAAAGATGGAGTGTTGGAGTCATTCAAACTTAGGGGCGATGACGTGTGCGAGTCTTGTTTACTAGGAAAGATGACCAAGTCACCCTCACTGGTACTTGTGAAAGGGGTGAGGGATTATTGGATCTCATACACACCAATATGTGTGGGCCCTTTAGATCCACCACAAGGGATGCAAGCCGCTTCTATGTAACTTTCACCGATGATTATAGTAGATATGGGTATATCTACTTAATCAAGCACAAATCAGAAACCTTTGAAAAGTTCAAAGAGTTTAAGCAAGAAGTGAAGAATCAACTGGGCAGGAAAATTAAGATGCTCCGATCTGATCAAGGTGGCAAGTACCTTCGTCTTGAATTCCACGACTACCTCAAGGAATGCGGAATTATTTCGCAATTGACGACACCAATGACACCGCAGTTGAATGGTGTGGCTAAGAGGTGCAATCGAACCCTATTAGATATGGTTCATTCCATGACGAATCATGCTTCGTTACCTATCTCATTTGGGGGTATGCCTTAGAGACTGCCGCCCATATCCTTAACTTAGTCCCTACAAAGAAGGTTGCCAAAACACCTCACGATATGTGGATAGGGAAATCTCCCTTGTTGGCACATATCAAGGTTTGGGGCTGCGAGACTTTCATAAGATGAGAGACTCATGACAAGCTCTAACCTCGTAGTGAAAAGTGTATTTTCATCGGCTATCCACAGAAGTCCTTTGGATATCTCTTCTATAGACCGAGTGAAAATGTTGTCTTCATTGTGAGAAGAGGGGTTTTCCAAGAGCGAGAACTCATAAGCCAAGGGGACAGTGGGAGGCAAATTTATCTTGAAGAGCTTTAAGAATCAAGCGATGAAGGAACCTCTAACACTAGCACTCAACTCGAGGAGGAAACTCTGGTTGAACCTGTTGATGAGTCCCTACCTCTTAGACGTTCTAGTAGAGTTAGTGTTCCACCAGAGTTTTATGGTTTTCATATTACTACTAAAGGTGATACGTTTATTAGTGATAGTACACTAGTAAATTTGGATGAACCTAACAGCTACAAGGAAGCCATGGCAAGCCTAGAGTTTGCGAAATGGAAAGAGGCTATGGACAGCGAGATGTTGTCCATGTATGACAACCAAGTTTGGAATTTGGTTGACAATGTACCGGGTCGTAAAACGGTCGGGTGCAAGTGGATCTTCGAGAAGAAAACCGACATGGATGGGAAAGTACACACTTATAAGGCACGGTTGGTTGCGAAGGGTTTTACTCAAACTCCCGGAGTTGACTATGATGAGACCTTCTCACCAGTTGCGTCTATTAGGGTTATGCTAGCCAGAACTGCATTTCATGATTATGAAATATGGCAGATGGATGTCAAAACCGCTTTCCTTAATGGGAAGTTGGCTGAGGATGTTTACATGAGTCAGCCAGAGGGTTTTGTCGATGCGAAGCATCCTAATTCCTAATAAAGTTTGTAAGCTTGAGAAATCCATTTATGGATTGAAACAAGCATCTCGCAGATCGAATCTTTGTTTCGATGAGAAAGTCAAAGAGTTTGGTTTCTTGCGAAGCGATGATGAGTCCTGCGTATATGTCAAAGCTAGTGGAAGTATAGTTAGCTTTCTCGTTTTATATGTCGATGACATACTACTCATAGGAAACGCGTCCCAACCCTACAGGAGGTTAAGTCCTGGCTTGGGAAGTGCTTCGCTATGAAGGACCTCGGAGAGGCTGCCTATATTATGGGAATAAGGATGGTGAGAAACAGGAGTAAAAGACTAATAGGAATTAGTCAAAGTACTTACTTGGATAAAGTACTGAAGCGTTTTAGTATGGAGAATTCCATGAAAAGGGAGTTACCGTTCCAAAGCAATGCCAAGTTGAGTAAGACTCAAAGCCCGAGTACCGAAGCTGAGATAGCAGAGATGAGTTGAGTACCTTATGCTTCCGCAGTTGGCTCGATCGTGTATGCTATGACTTGTACTCGCCCTATTGTGGCCTTTGCTTTGAGCATGGTCAGCAGATATCAAGGGAACCATGGCAGAGAACATTGGACTGCAGTCAAGAATATTCTTAAGTACCTTCGGAGGACCAAGGAATGGTTTCTTATCCTGAGTGGGAGTGATGACTTAAGGGTGTGAGGGTACAATGATGCCAATTTTCAGACCGACCGGGACAACTACCGCTCTCGTTCGGGCTGGGTATTTTCCCTTAATGGAGGAGCAGTGACTTGGAAAAGTTCCAAGCAAGAGACCATAGCTGATTCAACGTGCGAATCATATTACATAGCAGCGAGCGAAGCATTGGAGGCGATATGGTTGAAGAAATTCATCGGAGACCTTGGAGTTGTGCCAGCCATAAAGGAGCCTATGGAGATTTTATGCGATAATGAAGGAACGGTTGTCTTGACCAAGGAACCGAGGGATCATGGCAGATCCAGACATATCGACAGGAAATATCACTTTATTAGACATCGGGTAGAAGATGGACTCCTTGTAGTAAAGATGGTATCGTTAGAAGAGAACCCAGCAGATCCCCTTACGAAGGGACTGAGTAGGGTTAAGCACTTGCAGCACGCTAGGAACATTGGGCTGAAGGACGATATAAGTTTTAGTGATTAGATAGTTTTGAAACGTGTAATAGATAAATTGTTATTAACATTTGATGATTAAATAAAAGAGTATTATTTATAAGTAAAGTTACTGTCTTGTGTTAATTATTTACCTATTGTTTCACTTTGCATGTTTTGACTTCCTGAATAATAAGATTATTCGAACAGTCGACAGTCGCTCATATTTTGGAAGTAGGTATGAAAGAAGACTGTCATGAATTGTCTTGTAGATTGTCTAAAGTGTATTAGATATAGCAAAAGTTTGCTGCAACGTTCATGAGTACTTATGAAATAAGATTTGAGTATTGGATTAAACTCGCACTCACTTGAATCACTTCATGGTATTAATCATGAGTGATTGTAAGACGATAATATCATATAGTCTTTAAACCTATATATATGGTTTATTGTTTGCGAGTTGGTTGTGCATTGATATTGCGTAAACGCATCAGTAACTTGATGTTATAAAACACATTGTTATGTATGATTTGATAAGTGAATAGTAAATGCATATAAGTCGAAGTTTATCTGTTCCTTTTATCCTACGAGACTAAAAGAGATATCTTGGGCCCCTCGATGATTTGGTTTGACTTATGTGTCGGGCCCGGTCAGGACTAAGTTGATGTATTCAATTAAGTTCTATGTCAGACAAATCAGAGATCAAGAAACAAACTGTTGGACAATAATTACGATTGTGTTCCATGTAATTTTCCACACGATGTCTTGAGAACGGAGGACTATACGATCCCTTATCTAAAGGACAAGTCAGAGTTCGACAGCAGATTTTGAGAGCTACGATTGCTAATCGGATTTTGAAGTCGTACTTGCATCTATAGTTATTAGACTTATCCAAGTGGGAGACTGTTGGATTAGTGTCTAAGTCCATAACTATATCTGGTATGTACTTGACCCATTGTAGCATGGTCCTTTTGGGTTGCCGTCACATCGGTGACTAGACAGGATGACTATTGAGGAGAGAGGCCGATTTATTGTTAAGAATAATAAATTGGAGTATAGATATGATTTGTTAATATATTATATGAATAATATATTAATTTGGAATCATATTATTAATTAGTAAATTAATTTTCGAATAAAGGAACTGATTAAAAGTGCAGGGGCTGTTTTATAATTATTTGACAGGTTGAATCTGTTTTGTAATTAATTTGGCAACCAAACTCGGTTGCCCTTGTGATCTATTTATAGGGTGAATCTGGTCTCGAACGCAACGGGTTCCTTGAATGGATGCAGCACGTTCCTTGGACGAACACAACGTGTTCCGCCGTTCGTCATGGCTTACGAACTTCGGACTTGACATGCGACAGGATAGGCTCTGGGCTCCGAATGCGGGGCGTTCCCCCTTTGGTAAGCATGCCTCGAACTTCAGAAAATCATAACTTTCACATACGATCTCCGTTTTCAACGTTCTTTATATCCACGCGTAGGTGAGATTATGCTCTACAACTCTCGTTTAGACCCCGTCGGCTAATTTTGACTTTATATTTATTATATTATTTTTAGTACGCCGGGACAGGAAAACTCCGTTAGAAATTCATAACTTCTTTATCTGACGTTCGTTTTCGTCTGCCTTTTTTCCGTTGCAGTACTATCGACGAGATCTACAATTCTCGTTTAGATTGTTTCGGCTAGAAACCACTCGATCTCATATTCAAACTTTGGGTTGCATACCGCTAAGCTGAAACTTAGAAAAATCATAACTTCCTCATACGAAGTCAGATTTGGATGTTCTTTTTATGCACGCTCTCGGTTTAACATATTATATGACTTTCATTTAGATCGCTAAGGCCAAATATAGTTCTATCATAAATTCACTATTTACGTCGCGTTGTGTCGTGCTGGTTCTGTCACGAATTTTCGACATGTCATAACTTCTTCGTTATAACTCAGATTTCAGCATTCTTTATATATTCAAAATCCTTGTCACAACTACTACAACTTAATTAGGATTACTCCTTCTGAATAATCTTCCATCAGAAAGTCATTTTCAATGCTTATCGTCTCTAAATTGACTAGCCTGGATCTGCGGGCATTACAGTACGCTGGTGTGTCCTTGCGTACTAGGCTCAAAGTGAAAACCCTAATTGTATGGTGTATCCCTATTTAAGGAACACGATGGACTCATTTTTGGCCACCATTTCCAGTCTTCAACTCCCTCACAACCCTAATTTCCGTTTTCTTAGCTTGAGTGGCCATTTGAAGCTTTTGAGTGTTTTTTATGGGATCCTTTAAGCGAAGAAGGAGCTTTGGAGAGAGTAGAGTTGGAGTTCAAGCTTTGGATCTGAGTTTCCCCCCTGGTTGGTGCATCATTTAGAGTAAGGAGTAAGAGTTTATGAGGATTAGACTTTCTCAACCATGCAAAGGCTTAAAGCCACAAACTTTATGGAATATTAGCCCTTAGTGAGGCTAGATCCGATATTATAGCTATGGTCTTAACGAATTAAGACCAAGAGAGTGGGAAAAGTAAGTCTGAGATGTACGCTGAGCGTACTCCCAGATACGCGCAGCGTAGCATCGAAGTTTCCCGATGCATGCATGGCGAAGTAGTACGCCTAACGTACGCGCTTGCTGTTGACTTTTAGGGTTTGGTCAAACTGTGGACTTTAGAGGCCATGGAAGGGTAAAATGGTCTTTTATCCTTCTAAGAATTAGAAGTGAGTTTAGCCTAACATCTTTGGGGGTCATTTATTAATTAGAGTTAATTACGATATATGTTAGGCGGAGGCTAGACTGGTGGTTCGAGTACGAGACATATTTGCTTTAGTTACGAGGCGAGTCTTCTCAGTTCTCACTATACTTACCTGAGTGGTAATACTATGTGACCGAAGAGTCTTATTTGAGTTATCGAACGGAGGGTTCTATGTGCTTATATTGAGTTATGTGATATCATGCATTTTGTCTTTGTGATATATGCTATATTTCTGTGCTTTACTAAGTTAGGACCGGAGGGTCGAAACCGAGTTGTGAGACCGGAGGGTCTTAACTGAGATACAGGACCGGAGGGTCCAACTCGAGCTATGATACCGAAGGGTCTTCATTGAGACACATGACCGGAGGGTCCTCACCGAGATGCATGACCGGAGGGTCCATGCCGAGCTATAGCCATGAGAGGCTTATTATTTGTATATGTGGTATTTTGGGGAACTCACTAAGCTTCGTTCTTACCGTGTTGTGTGTTATGTATTTCATGTACTTCTTAGGATCGCGGAAAGGCGCCGGTTTGATTGTACATACCTGTTCGAGATCATGTCTGAGGATTCTGGGATATTCTCAGTTGTTTGGTTGATTTGTGTTTTGACGATTGATGCACTGATGGTTTTTGAGAAATGTTACATTGAGTTTTATGTGTTTTAAAAATGAAAAATTTGTTTGAAAATTTACGGTGTTACACTTCAACATCTGAACCAGAAATTTTAGCAAAATCCAACCCGAAATCAGCTATTCGAGAATCGTCATTAATCCTAATATTTTTGTAGGGTAAATTCAAGCAGTTACATTAGGTGTTACATGTGACAATTGAGTTGGCATCTACACCTGCTGATTACCATGGGTGTCACCGGGTGACCCCTTCAGATTTTCTAAAAGGACATTTTAAAACCTAAAAATAAAAGTTTGTGCACTTCAAATGCAAAAAATAGTCACAATTGAACATTTAAACCAATATACTAAAGTTTATTGGACTAATAACCCTAATAAATAGGGAATATCATTATATCAATGAATTTAATGTAGTTTGCACCATTGTCTGTGTAAATCAAGAATTGATGATTAATTTTATAATATTAAAATATTTATCATTTATACTTAAAGAATTCATTTTATTTTTAGAAAAAAAATTGTTGAAATGGAGTTTGTAGTTTTGATTGATTCTTATTTTTTATATTTAACGGATACCCGTAAACGAACCGTAGTTATCCAACTTTATACGGTTTGGTTCGGTTCGGTTTTTTTAGCAATTCGGTTCAGTTACGATCAGTGTTAGTAAGGTACCCTCCCTGCTACTAGACCTGACAAAACATGACACGACACGAAAACCCGACATGAAATTAGCAGGTTAGGGTCAGAGATTTCAACACGTTTATGTAAACAGTTTGACACGACACGACACCATAATTAAACAGATAGGATTAGGGTCAAGACTTTTAATTCGAAGATGACTCGAATATGGCCCGTTTAATTATATATTATTTATTATAAATTTCATATTTTTATAAATATATTATATGTTATAGACTTGTAGTAGACCAAATTCAATAATTAGAAGTAATATTCAAATTTTCAAAATTGCTTAATTTTAGTCATCCTTACCACCTATCCCTTATCCCTTTTGCTCCCCAACTTTAACTCTTTTCATTTTTCCTTCTAAACTTACTATAAATTTTGTCATTTCATCTCATAACTCCAATGTTTCACTTTTCCCTTTTTACCTCCACAACTCCTACTTTCCAAACTTTAAAACATTATATTTAAAAGGTCTAAACCTTAACCCGAAACCCGACACGAAAATAAAGGAGTTGACACGGCACGATATGATAATTAAACGGGTCGGGTTAGGGCCAAAATATTTCAACTTTAACTGAAAAACCGAACCATAACAAAATTAACCGATATAACCAAACCCTTACTAAAAGATATGGTTCGGTTTCTAATTTTGATTAACCGAATACATATGGTTCAGTTATGATTTTCATCTAAAACCGAACCATAATAAACCGAACTGAACCATTAATATTAATAAATATTTTTAATATAATATAATGTTAAATAAGGTATGTAATTATATTAGGAATTGAACATTTAAAGGGTAATGTTTTGAGTTAGATATGATGAGTAATCTTCTATCAATAAAATTATATATACACAACCATTTACTTTTTATAACGATAAGTTTTTTTAATTTTAAAAGAAAATTATTTTTATTTTTATGTCATCTTTAACCATTTTGGTTAACCGATATTAACCATTAACCATAATCATTAGCCGATTAAAATCATTAACCAAAACCAATATTAACCGATACCTAATGGTTATTGAAATACATTAACCAATTTTAATGGTTATAATTTGGTTTTTACCAATAACTGAACCAAACCGGCTCATACAGACCGCTACTTCAACCTGTCTCTAAATATTACTAAAAGAGAACCCTTAATTCACAAATGAAGCAATCAAGACCATTGATTGTATTTCAATCATATGATTTTCACCATTAGATCAAATTGATGACATCATCTTCTCAAAATAGAATTCAAAGGTTTAATTATAAAATCTTTAAATTTACCAATTACATTTCAAACACAATTACATTAAATTATAGAATCTTTAATTATATAATCTATTCATATTTAATTATAGAATCTATTCTTACTTTCAAAAATATATTTCACAATTCGGGCATAATTACATTTAATTATAGAATCTTTAAAATCAGCAATTATGTTATCAATTAAAACATATCATTCTATTTATATATGAGACATCGGTTTCTCAATAAATCTGGCCAAAAACATGAATAACCACCCTTATCTTTCTCCTCAGTTTTTTCTCTTAAACCAGAATTCCCTAATCCTCTTCTTCCTCATGTCAATGGTTGTGCTTCAATTGATGCTTTGTGTGTTCATAATAGAATGTAGCACCATAAGGTGGTTCCTTTTTCTCATGTATTCTTAGAATTTGCGTATTGCCTCTTCCTTGCATCTCCAATTATCACACCTCTGTTTTGGCTTCACACAAATCTCTATAAACTGAAGCAAACATCTCCTTCAAGACATCTTTTGACGATCTATGTCATCATGAACCCTAATTAATATTGTTCATAATTTAATTCCATTATTTATAATTTATGGCTTCAAAATTTAAACCTGATTAGTTTTTTCTTTTTAAAAAAACTCCTTAAATAAGCATATCAATAATTATGTTATCTTTAATATATATTGAAACAAAAATCTTATGACATCATCTTCTCAAAATAGAATTCAAAGGTTTAATTATAAAATCTTTAAAATTTACCAATTACATTTCAAACACAATTACATTAAATTATAGAATCTTTAATTATAGAATCTATTCATACTTTCAAAAATATATTTCACAGTTCGGGCATAATTACATTTAATTATAGAATCTTTAAAATCAACAATTACGTTATCAATTAAAACATATCATTCTATTTATATATGAGACATCGGTTTCTCCATAAATCTGGCCAAAAACATGAATAACCGCCCTCATCTTTCTCCTCAGTTTTTTCTCTTAAACCAGAATTCCCTAATCCTCTTCTTCCTCATGTCAATGGTTGTGCTTCAATTGATGCTTTGTGTGTTCATAATAAAATGTAGCACCATAAGGTGGTTCCTTTTTCTCATGTATTCTTAGAATTTGCGTATTGTCTCTTCCACGCATCTCCAATTATCACACCTCTGTTTTGGCTTCACACAAATCTTTATAAACTGAAGCAAGCATCTCCTTCAAGACATCTTTTGACGATCTATGTCATCATGAACCCTAATTAATATTGTTCATAATTTAATTCCATTATTTATAGTTTTTGGCTTCAAAATTTAAACCTAATTAGTTTTTTCTTTTTAAAAAAACTCTTTAAATAAGTATATCAATAATTATGTTATCTTTAATATATATTCAAACAAAAATCTTATGATACCATCTGAAACAATTTGGTTCATTGATTGCATTTCAATCTTATGTTTTCCACCCTTAGATCAAATTGGTGACACCATCTTCCCCAAATGGAATGTATTTAATTTCAATAAAAATTTTCCAATTGTCAAACAAAATTAACTTAAATCCATTGAAATAGAATGTATTTAATTTTAATAAATTTCCTTCTATTTTAAATCTTGAATTTTCGGTTATAAAGGTTTTAAAATAGTCAACTTTAAAAACATATTACTGAAAACCATTTCAATTAAGGCATTAAATATCTACCATTAATATAAATCCGTTTATATTGGCAAACCATTAATATAAAATCCATTTTTATTACGCAACCATTAATACCAAAATATCAGATTCAAATTATCACATACATATGCGGCTCACACTTATTTTCGATCGTTGCTTTTCTTCAAACCTTCTCCTACAACATCATTCTTATTGTTTATCACTACCATCATCATTATCTGTTTCAAACCTTCATTGTTGTGCACTAGAAGGTCAATACTTTCTTTCGCTTTTTTATATTTTTTCGATTATTTTTTGTTCCCGTATCAAATACGTATTCATATATATTTTGATATTATTTGTCACAGCTTATATGAAATTGATTAACATCATGCAGTCTAGATTAAGTCAAACAAAAAAATGTATAATTTTTCATATTAAATTCTTAACCTATTAACTTGGACTCATACTCAACAACCTCCACAAACTGCAATAGCTATGTGATTTTTTTTACAATTTATATCAACATACTTACCATGAAAAAAGAACTTTTAATTTAAACTACAACTTAGTTTTTTATCGGTAACAACAATATACAACACTTAATATCAACATCATTTCCTACCGGTTTCTCTAAATATTAATACATGAACCATATCAAAAGTAGGCTAAGAAGTTAGAATCTAAACTAGGAATAATCTTATTTCCTTAAATATCATATTTACGGTATTATAGAAATTTTTTATTTGATTGTAGAATCAAATTGCATAATTACAATTAATATTGTTTTTATTAAACTTTGTATGTAGGTATGAAACACCAATAAGTATATCTTTGAAGGAACAGTGTTCAAAATAATTTGTATAATCTAACGTGTTAATTTAGTTCATTTCTATACTTTCCTGTAACATTGGATTTTTTTTGTCATGTTACATTCAAAATATGGGTTATTAGAACAGACACCTTAGGTGTTTGACGAAATGTCTCAAAGAATCTGACACAAGTTCTCTACGCTCACCTCACAACCATGTAGAAATTTTTTTTTTTTTTTTTTCTAGATTTTTAGCATCATGTGTTTTTTATGTTTGCAACTTTGTAGTGTTACATGTTTTTTTTGTCTCATCCTCAGGTTTTTCTATCTCTGATAGGGCTTTATTTTTTATATTTATTGTAAACTATCGATTCAACCTATGTCACTTTGTTATGACTTTTATCAGCGTGATAAGATTTTAATAAATTGTCTATTTCTTGATCTTTTAGAAAAAGATGTTCTAATTGGATTATCATCTACGACCGTGGTATTCCATTTTGTTGATGAAGCGGTCTATGATTTAGCCATGATGGTTTTTACAGATTATGTTTAGACTGATAATTGTTCTTGTCATCAAAAAAATACATCCAACAAAAAGTGAAAGATAATTTTTTAAATTAATACCATCATTTAACTTTAAAGGATTTTTTTTCAACTTTGATGGCATGTAACAGAGTTTTGGCTGAAATTTTCAATTTTGTCAGCATATAACAGGTTATGACTTAAATAATGATATTAGATATTTGGGCAATCAGGTTTTCTTCGGTTCTTAAATTATTTTGCCGAAAGTGGTCCAATTTGGTATTATTGATCTTACAAAAGGCAAGTCTCATGTTTTTTAGCATATCCATTGTGTTTAATAGTTTATTGTTCATATTTGTTTTTTAAAAAAATGTTAAATCTTGATTTAGTGAATGCAAGTCAGTAGGAAGTAAATGTGCAAGAAGAGAAAAATACTAAATATGGGATGATCATGGTTATTTCAAGCCAAAATAAAATTCAAAAGTAACAAATGCTAAATTTAAAAGATAAACACTTGTAATGCATAATACATATTATACTTCTTAAATAAGTAACCAAAAATTAACCTCATCCCCAAATAAATTACATATTAACTAACATCAATAAATTATAATTATAGTGTCTTGATTTTTAATTATACATTATAGAGAGTCGGTTAATATGTAGTCATTATTTTTGTATTCGTCTCGGTTTTGAACTACAAAAACTATATTCAAATAATAAAAATGAAATGTAACATATACGATGGTAATAATGCAAAAATAACCTTCAAATTTGGTTTGATACAAAAAATAGTCTAAAACTTATTTATAAAAGCAACAAGGAATAACAACGAACTTTCAAAAAGAAATGAGAAATTACAACTAACTTTTAAAAACTATCAAGAATGTATAATATAAGATGATAATAATGCTTAAAAACACCGAGTTTGGTCTAATGCGAAAAAGTAATTTTATATGAAAGTAGGATTGCAGTAATACTAAAAAAACCTATATGTTTTTTATCTGATGCAAAAGTGGTCGAAGCATACTTCTAAATTGGCAAGAAATAGCAATGAACTTTTAATTCATCTTGAATAACCATTTAATAGCTATTTGTGAAAGATATGAATACTCAGCATTTAAGACCATAGACCTTACTCAAACGTCCGTAAATATTTGAAGTAAGCATTCATTTTTCCATTATTTTATCATTGTCATAAAATAAAAATAAAAAATCATCATTTGTTTAAATTGTTTAATTCGTCTCATAATAACAAGTAAGTTGTGTGCCAATTATGTATTTCGACATTTTCAATAAGTTATGGGCAATATCTAAATCGAGCAAGCATAAATGTTTTTATATTTCTTTGTTATAGTTTTTTATATATTTAATATTGTGTGTGTAAGGGGGGGGGGGGGGGGGGGGGTTATGTGGTTCATTTAAAATGCTATTTTTTAAAATAAACAATTCTATTTCGTAATATAATTATAAAATAATAATGTATTTTGAAAGTACATTGTCAAACGTTGGATTATACTTGCGTAGACCCGTTTTTGCGCATGGTTAACTATATGTAGTTGTTTTCGGTGTCACAAGTAAAAAATGTTTGAACGTACTTTGTGGCGATGAAGGTCGTTCAACTAATAAAACAAAAAATGGTGTCTCCAAAAAGGTCCTTCAACTACTATATACATTTATATTTTATTTATTTGTTCCCCGCATTTAACGATAATCTAGTTTAATATATACATTTATATTTTATTTATTTGTTCCCCGCATTTAACGATAATCTAGTTTAATAGCAAAATGAACCGACACAGAGTCCCAAAGACGTTTTCCAGGTCTAACTCTACTATCCGATCTGAACAACCCCGGTAATCACCGCTAAAAAGTAAGCGACAACATTTACCATTATACCCTGAAAAAGCGTTGGGGCTTTGATTTGGTGCCAACGTATGCTCCACGGCATTGCTACGGGAGGCGTTTCCAGCTTCGAGAACTTTCTCTCCGAAACCCTACCGGAAAACGCAGAAGCTTAAGAAAAAAAATAGATCTCAATCAGCGTGCTCATTTCGCTATAATCGCCAAATCACACAAATCTCAAATCCGAGGCGGAGGCATGGGAATCATAAGAAGCTCTTTTCCATTCATGCTAGGCACAGTGTGTGGCGTATACATTGCTCAGAACTACAACGTTCCAAATATCAACAAGCTCGCAGATTGCGCAGTTTCAATGGCGAAGCAAATGGAGCAAAGGTATCGCAAACCTAAGAAACCCGACGACGACGACAACTTTTAGTATTCACAGGTCTTCCTATCACTCTTGATGTTCAATTAATCTGTTCGATTAACAATGGAATTCAAAGATATAGTTTTTCTTTTTTTATAGGAATTCGTTCGTCAAGATGAACATAGACAGTTTTCTTCATGTAAAATTCTCTCAATTTGTTGATCAATTTTCCAATTGAATAAATTATTAACTGACTGGATACTTGCCTACTCAAATATTGCTTTAAATCGATTGACATGCAATTGTTTGCTATTGCTTAATTGTTACATGTTGAAATTGTTGAATATTTGACTTGTGTTTCTGTGTTTGAATTTTGATATCCCTGCTGTATCTATATGTAATTCCTTGATCAAATTTCTCTCCCGATTTTGAAGGGAAGAAGATTTTGAGAGGGATCTTGTTTGTAGTTTTTTAAATCACAAGGGTAAATGACACAAAAAACACTCTTTTTACACAGAAATTCGATTTTGACACTGTGTTTTCCAATTTGTTACAATTCTGACCATTTGACCGGTTAACCAGGTTGCATGCTGACATGATATGCTGACGTGTCAAAATTGAATTTTTTTCTCACAAAAAACACTAAGTTTTCATTTTTTTTCGATTTTGACACTACGTTTAATTTTTTCTTTCAACTTTGACACTATGTTTTTTTTGTTCCAAATCGAATATAATTTTTTCCAATTTTGTTCAATGTTGACAATTTTCTATTTGAAACCGTATAAATATTTTTTTAATACATTTAAACCGTATAAATATGTTTTTTTTTCATTTAAAAACCATAGTTTTGTATAAATACATTTTTTTTACACTCAAACCATATTTTTATGTATAAATATGTATTAGCTATATAAAAATTATATTTTATATTAATATGCAACTTTAAAATATGTTTGAAGGTTTATTAGAAGCTTATGGTTAGTTTGATTCTCATGATATAACTAATGCTTTGAATGTAAGAAAAAAAACACCTTGTATTTAAATAAAAATGTGGTTTTTAAACGAAAAAAATATGTTTATACGGTTTAAAATGTAATAAAAAAATATATTTATATGGTTTCAAATGGAAAATAGACAAAATTGAACAAAAATTGATAAATGATGTTCGATTGGAACAAAAAAAACATAGTGTCAAAATTGAAATAAAAAATTAAACTTAGTGTCAAAATCGAAAAAAAGTGAAAACTTAGTGTTTTTTGTGGAAAAAAAATCAATTTTGACACGTCAGCATATCATGTTAGTATGCCACGTCATCAAAACTGACACGTCATCATGCCACGTCAGCATGTAACCTGGTTAACCGGTCAAGTGGTCAGAATTGTAACGAATTGGAAAACACAATGTCAAAATTGACACAAAAAATAACACAGTGTCAAAATCGAATTTCTGTGTAAAAATAATGTTTTTTATGCCATTTACCCAATCACAAACTGATACTTCAAACTTTTTAGCATCTAATAGCAAGTCTATTTCCTACTTTCGCTTCTTCATTTAGTAGAGTCCAGTTATGAGTTCCAGGGAAATATGTTAGGGCTATACACGATGTGTATTGGTGAGATCTGTGTGTGTGTGTCTCTGAACTCTAGTTGGTTAAAAAGAGGTTTTCCCTATCCCCATGGAAGCAGGGCTCCATAAGGGATTGGTACTTTACCTAATACATTTTTGCCTGTATGGAATTTCTTGTTAGTAAAAAGACAAAAATGCCCATCAAAATGAATATCATCTTTCCTATCTACCCAACCCCAACCCTACCCACAGGCACACATACACATGGACATATACACATGTTTTCCTTTTCTTTGTGTAACTCTTTAAATTTGCACTTAGCTCCCAACTAAATGGCATTTGATCTAGCCCCAAAGCTAGATATTTATTAATTATTTTTATCAAGTACAATTATATATTTTCGTTTTGTAAAATTATCTTTTTTGCTTTATATATTATGTGGAAATTCAAGGAAAAAAATATAGGTTTGAGAGGGTAGGAGTTTAATAAATGAAAATTTTAATTAAATGAAATCATCATTATTAAAAATAATAATAAGTTATAGAAAATGGATAAAAGGGTAATTTGGTCATATTACATAATTTACATTCCAATTCCTTTGACAAGTTGGACAATGGACATGTTGGATAGGGTATGAACAAGAGGAATATCAACCAATATCAAACCTATTATTTTTATGTATAAATTCTGGGACCCACACAATACGAGATCATAGTTTGTGGCGTCTAAGCAAACCCCATAATCAGTTTTAAAAAAAGACACCAATGCTGCACTTTTAGCTTTTTTGTTTGTTTTTCCTCAAATTCTCACAGCCACAATTATGTTGGAACTCTTATGTCAGTAAAGTAGGCAAAGTTTCTGTTGATTGCTACATTTTGAAAGCAAATTTGGTTTTATTAACTTTATTGGCTCAAAAGTTTTTTATTTTTTTTTTATTTTTATTGCTTGGATGGCATATTGTTTAAGAGAATATAAAGCTAGTGGCTGCTTAGTATGAAGCCGATACTCTTTTCCATTCGTGGCCTTAAATGTAGCACCTGTAAAAAATTCTTAAAATAGTTTAGTGCTAAAAGTGTAGTTCAAAACATTCAGATGACATAAACCTGCGAAAGCATTCCAAAAATAATAAGAAATTCTAACACATGACAGAGCAATATATATATATATATATATATATATATATATATATATATATATATATATATATATATATATATATATATATATATATCCCAAATGCCTAAGGGACTTTTTTTTGACTTAATAAGCTTAATTGTTAAACACTTAATCTGAACAGCTATACAAGGCTTTTTCTTTATGACTTGAGCTTGGACATAATAATGACTTAATTGGTTAAGTCAAAAAAAAAAAAATCTTGGTTAATGTATTAAGACAGAAACCGTTTATCTATTTGCCCTTTCTTGCTTGATGAATATTATGATTTTTTTTTAAAATGTAAGGGTAAAATGGTCATTTAGTCTCGTTCAGACAGTTTTATACATGGACAAATATATATGGTTGTTTCTTTATGACTTAAGAGTCGACATAATGATTGGTTTAACTAGAAAACCTAGTTAATGTATTAAGACACCAACACTTTTACCTTTTTGTCCTTCTTTCGTCCTCTCGACTCATATAATATTAAAATGGTTAAATATTATAAGATTTGTATTTTGAAATATAAAGATAATATGGTGGTCATCGACTCTCACTCAAACGATTTATTTATTTATTTATTTTTGCAAAAATTGGACACAACTCCATTCCCATAGATGGCTACTTTGCAAAAGTTGGACACAACTCTATTACCTATAGATGGCTACTTTATTAACATCAGGACCACACTAGAGAAATAGACTATATATATAACAATTTGCCAATCTTGAGTAAAGTCGCATTCATTCAAAGGATTAAATAAATACAAAATCGATTTATAATCACACACACATAATATCACATGTATTTACAAAAATACCCTCAGAAGCAATCACACTTCAACTAAAGGAGACCTCCGAATACTAATCGAACCCCGTCTCGAATCTTCCCATTTCGATGCTATTTCCGCCACCACAAGTCTAGTAAGAAACAACCCTGCCACAAATGCCGCCACCATAAGCATGGTAAAAACCGCACTCCAGCTTCGGGTTGAAATGTAACCCGTGAGCAACGGCCCGATCGCAGCACCGATCGAGCCCGTTCCGTCAATTATCGCAGTGACGGTCGCAAGGGCTCGAGAGTTACCTCTCAGGGACCGGTGGGTCCCGAGGTCAGTCGAGACCGCAGTTGTTATGAGAGCATATGGCCCATTTACAAACATGCCCGTGATTAACATTAGGATAATGTTTATAGTCATGGACACATGTCCATAGTTTCGGTAGAAATACAGAGCTGGAATAGCGCAATACATGAAACTTGCTGCTGTGATGGCTCGAGCATTTAATCGGTCGGAAATGTGTCCAGCTAGGATTCCTCCCACAACTCCCCCTACATCGAATAATGTAGATAGATTGCCCGCCGCCACGTCAGATAAGTATTCACCATCTATAGCTGCAAAAGATCACACAAACTTCAACATTGTGATTTGTTGGCTAAAACTAAAGAAGTTATTATGTTCCATATTGGTAGTGTAAAAAGGTGCAAGTCAAAAATTTTGGGAGATTAGTCTATGTGATTGTAACAATTTATCATATAGTGAAACATGCTTTCTGGTTTTGGAGTTTTCCACGTATATTCTAGTGTAAAATGGGAGCCAATACAGGAACGTGAAATTTTGAAAACAAGTTTACCTGTGTGACTGATGTAAAACGGGAGCCAATACAAAAACGTATAAGCAACCAACTTTGCAAAAAAGAGGCAAAATGCAAACGGGGCAACCCCGGGTATCTTCCATGCTTCTATAAACCCCACGGGTGATTCTTTCTCTTTCTGGATGTTTGCCTTTGAGCTCAATAGAGGTTTAGTGACTTCAGCCCCTATTTTTTCAACCGGTTTATCTCCATCTCCATCTCCATCTTTATCAACTCCTACTGATTCAGGATCAACAGGTAGAAACAAGAATACCAACAATCCAACGATAGTAATCATTAAACCAGGAACTACCATCGACCAACCCCAACCATATTTTAAGAAATAAGAAGCAATCAATGATCCGGATATATTCCCGATAGACGTGTGAGCGTTCCATATACCCATTATGAGCCCTCGTTTACTCTTTCCAAACCAATTCCCAACAACTGCAACCACAGAAGGCCAACCCGTGGATTGAAACAACCCGGCTAGCATTTGAACCACCAAGTAATAGTAAAAGAAATGAATGTTTGCCCAATATCCAACTCCAAACAATGAAGTGAACAAACCGGTTCCAACCATTCCAATTGTCAAAAATACCCTTAGGTTCATTCGATCGCCTATATGTCCCGAAAAGAACATACCAATCGCGTATACAAATAGAAACGCCAAGTCAAGATCTCCAAGCAATCCGGTCCCGTTTGCGCCATTAAATGGGGCCCACCCGCTTCCTAACAACCACGAAAGTAAGGAGATGGATTGTAGGGTGTCGTTTGAGGATTGAGATTGAGGATCGAGTGAGCTTTTTATGATGCTTGTGGTTTTTCGAGCTGCATGATAGCTCGCGTAAGCTAAAAATGTGATGATTAGGACTATGGATTGGTGTGTTTTGTATGAGAGGGTTGAGTTTTTGGTATATTCTATGAATTGGATTCCTTGTGGTTTGGTTTTGATTATGTTTTGTTCGTTTTCTGGGTTTGAAATCGAACCCATTGATGAATTTGTCTTTAAGAATTCACCTGAAACATAAAGAAAATTTTGATATTAAAACTTAAAGGGGGAAGTTGGCTTTTAGAGTCTAGCAAAAGCTTAAAGAAGACTATGGCTATTTTTAGTTGTTGTCATGTGTAGCATGTTTTTTAGTTGAATTTGTTTTATTAAGTACAAAGTTACAGCCAATATTAAGTCTGGATATTCGACTTAATCAATTGCCTAATTTATTAACCATGAATAGTAAAAACATCACAATGTTTTTTTTTTTATTTATAATTTATAATAAAATGCTTACATTACAAATAGAAACATGAAACATAACTATTGAAACGGTAACTTTTGAGTTATCGCATGAAAAAAACATCATCGAATGGTATGAAATTTGAAAATCATCAAGTTGATGATATGATATGATCTGATCAATCCATTTTTAATTTAAATTTAAGCTAATCGGATAGCGGATTTGTTCTCTAAAGCAAAAAATTAACAAAAATCCAGAAAACTTCCTTCATCTTCGTTCATACTTCTGAACTACAAATCAAGATATCCTCTAGAATTCTATCGAAGAAAACGACAACAAGCATAAGAAGACAAGGAAGAAGAGAAATTCGAGGTTAAGCCAAAAAAGATTAGTTTGAATTGAACTAGTTTTCGTAAAACATTCAAAAATCAAAACGATCAGAAGATGAAGATGTAAACGTGAATATCATCAAAATTCAAACACAGAATCGATGACGATAGAACAAGAGATAACGAAGTTTTTTCAAAGAAGAATCATAAAATTGTACCTGCTTATCAGCTTTTCTGACGAATCGATCGAGGAAATTGATGGTTGTGGGTTGTGTCAGGTTTGCTACTTTGGGAGTTGCTTTACCCTGTTTTTTCGCTGTGGTGTGACTTGTGAGCGTCGACATGAACAACCCGGGATTCAATTTTATAGTGCAGTTTCTTACAGATGTGAAATTACGCTAATGCCCCTTTATAATTATTGCTTTGTCAATTTGTCAATGAAGGAGTTAATGTGGCTCACGCCCACGTAGAGTCAAGCGTCAAGAAGTATGCTTAAGGGTGAAATCGGTAAATGGCTATTCGCGTGATTGCATGATAATAAAATTAATAATGTCGTTGAACAAACCACGTAAAAGCAGTTTTTTTTTTTTTTTTTTTTTTTTTTTTTTTTTTTTTTTTTTTTAAAGCAAGCTAATTTTTATATAAAGATGTACTAATTTGTCGTTGCGGGATTCTGTTTTTGTAAGTTGAATTTCGACTAATATTGTAATTATTGTAATGATAATTGATAAAACTAATAATGTCTATGAAAAACCACGTAAAAGCAGGGTTTTTTTTTCATTTAAAAGCATATAAGGTTAATTTTTATATAAAGAACTACCAATTTGCCTGTTGCAGGTTGCGTCAAACCTTTTTGCAAGTTGAACTTTGATTATTGTATTGTTAAAACTTAATCACTGCCGCATTTGATTGTAGATAAAAATATACAAGATTGTTACCACCGACTAACTCTATTTTATATTGTTATATGAAAACATATTAGATGTGACCATAATCATATATATGTAGAAAACATACATAAAAATAAGTATGAAAACGTACACAAAATTTACATCGACTCATAAAAAACTTGAATTTATATCGAAACGTACATAAAATGAAATATGTTAACTGAATCATACGTAGGAAATATCCATAAAAAATATGCACGAAAACATAAAAAATTTATATTGAAAGTACATAAACTCGAATGTATATGGACACATATGTATAAAAAAAAAAGCAAGTCAATCTTTAAAAAAAATTAACGAACGAAATTTCTAAATATACGTGGAAACACTAACTATCTCGAATTTATATCGATACATACATAAAAATAAACATGTAAAATATTATTGCATTTGGTAGAAAAATATACAATGTTGATACCATTGATGAAATGTATTATATGTGTCAGAACTCATATGTGAAAAACATACTTAAAAATAAACATAAAAACGTACACAAAATTTACGTCAACGTGTAACGAAACTCGAATTCATACCGACATATATATAAAAATAGATAAATTTTTTTTTTCAGGTAACAATTTTATGGAAGTTTTATTATTTAGAGTAAATTGCACTAATGGTCCCTATGACTTTGGGTAATTTATGTGTTTAGTCCCTAACTTATTTTTTTAATTCGAAAGGTCCTTAATGTTTGTTTTTGTTATGCGTTTGGTCCCTGTCTTATCTAAAAAAACTATCACTTTAAAAAAACATAAGGGTAGAAAATATCATTTTACAAAGTAAAATAAATAAAATTATGAAGACAAAAATTATGACTTTAGAAATTATACGGTAAAAAAAGTTGGTAGAAAATACTGCTATGTTGCATTTTTAATGTTAATAAGAGTTATGTATGAGAAAATAAAAAGAAAAAAAAAACATAAAATTTTCCAGTAAAGACTTATATGTATTGAAAACATCTTTTAGGCTTAGATGATACAAGAAAACTTGTGTACAAGTTTAATAACAAATCTTTGTATGAAATGTAACATTTTTAGGCTTAGATGATACAAGGACACTTGTGTACAAGTTTAATAACAAATCTTTGTATGAAGGGCGGATATTTTCAATGGCTAGGGGCTTTGGCCCTTCTAATTTTTTTTGGCATAAATAGTCTCTATGTTTTAATTTTATATATATTTAGTCTAAAAATATAAAATTTTGATTATAGCTCCTGTTCACCAATTTTATACAAATTATATTTTCGGCCTCCAAATGAAATATTGAAGCTTCATCACTGTATATTATACCATTTTTTTAGATAACAAAACTAATTTTAGATAACAGAACTAATTTTTTTAAAAATCATATCAATAGATGTAATAGATATAAGGATCACCACATTATTATTGATGACCCGTTAAAATTTTCCTAACATCTAAGATCATGCACGATTTCTCAATAAATGTGGTTTTTTCGATTGTACAAAATAACAAGTTATTGTCCTTTGATTTCATTTATAAACATCATTTTACTTGACAAAAGAATTTATTATAGCGTAAAAGCAATCCGTTGAAAGTTGTTGAGGTTGAATAATTATTTTGGAACGAACACGCCGATGTGATCTGATAAAAGACGTTGGCTTGATGCCTAATATTTTTAAATACACATGGCTCTCACTAAGATTGTGCAAACAATATAAAATCATTTGAGACCGAGAATTTTTGTTTTGTTTTTGTTTTTTGATTTTTTTTATCTTTCGAATTTTAATAAAATCTACACTAGCATATCATTTGCCACTCATAATAATAATATAGAGGGTGACTGGAAATTTGGTGTGTCGAGTGGGTGTTTGCTACAAATGTGGCAAAGAGGGGCATAGAGCGATTTCCCCAAGGGGTTCGCAGTCTGTTTTCACTGCAACCAGACCAGCCATCAGAAGGCCGAGTGCCCCCAGCTGCTTTAGGGATCAGCGCAGGGATCTGCACCCGCTGCTATACGAGCTACAGAGAGCTGGCCAGTGAAGACCGAGGCGCTGAAGGTTCGTGGGAGAGCCTTCCAGCTGACAGCGAAGGAGGTCCGCGCGGCACCGGATGTTGTGGCCGGTATGTATTCCTTTATTTATTCTATTTTGAGTTATTTGTGCTTATATTGTGTTATCCTTAGGTACTTTTCTTGTGAGTTCTGTACCTGCTTTGGTGTTATTTGACTCGGGTGCGAGTCGATCTTTCGTATCATTAGCGTTTAGTCGCCACCTCAGTATCCGACGTGAGTCGTTGAGTCGACCTCTGAGAGTTTCTATAGCCGAAGAGCATGCAGTTTTCGCTATTGATGTTTTCCGAGGATGTGTGCTGGAGATTTTTGGTGTCGAGTTTCCGATTGATCTGACTGGTACCGATTGCTATGGGTGATGTATGTGTCATCGTGGACATGGATTGGTTGAGCCGTTTTGGAGCAGTGATCGACTGCGAGCGTCAGTTGGTGACCATATGAGAACCTAGTAGGGGGAATGCTTACAGTGTATGGCGAGGGTGCTCGATCTAGGTCAGCATTCTGCTCGGTTGCCAGAGCAAGGCAGAGTCTGCGGCAGGGTTGCAGGGGTTTTGTAGCGTATGTATTGGATACCTGAGTTGCTGTTGAGAGACCGAGTTCTATCGCTGAGGTTCCAATAGTGAGTGAGTTTCCAGATGTTTTTCCCGAGGAGTTGTCGGGTGTGCCTCCCAAGAGGCACGTGGAGTTCCGGATTGATTTGGTCCAGGAAGCGACACCTATCGCCAAGACACCTTATCGCTTTGCGCTACCAGAGATGCAGGAGTTATCCTCACAACTTCAGGAGCTACTGGGAAGGGATTTATCAGACCGAGTAGCTCGCCGTGGGAAGCGTCGATCTTTTTTGTCAAGAAAAAGAATGATTCGCACCGGATGTGCATTGACTACCGAGAGTTGAACAAGTTGATGGTCAAGAACCGTTATCCACTTCCGAGGATCGACGATTTGTTCGATCAGTTGTAGGGCGCGTCTTGGTTCTCCAAGATTGATTTGAGGTCTGGATATCATTAGATGAGAGTCCGTGAGGAGGATATCCAGAAGACGGCCTTTAGGACTCGTTATGAGCATTATGAGTTCGTGGTGATGCCTTCTGGGCTCACCAACGCACCGAAAGCATTCATGGATCTCATGAACAGGGTGTGTAGGCCTATGTTGGATCGATTGGTGATCGTGTTCATCGACGATATCTTGTTGTATTCGAGATCCAGAGAGCAACACGATGAGCATCTGAGAGAGATTCTTGGAGTTTTGAGATCGGAGAGGCTGTATACCAAATTCTCCAAGTGTGAATTCTGGTTGCTAGAGGTCCAGTTCCAAGAACATCTCGTTAATCAGAATGGGATATTGGTCAACTCGGCCAAGATTGAGGCAATTATGCAATGGGAGGTGCCGAGATCCCCATCCGAGATCATGAGTTTTCTGGGATTGGCCGACAACTATCGAAGATTTATCAGAGATTTCTCCAAGATTGTAGTTCCCCTCACCAGATTGACCCGAAAGGGCGTTACTTTTACTTGGGGTCCTAAGCAGCAAACCTCATTTGAGACTCTTCGCCAGAGATTGTGCGAAGCCCCAATGTTGGCCCTTCCCAAGGGAGTGGAGGACTTTGTGGTTTTTTGTGATGCATCCATATCCAGGTTGGGTGCGGTGCTGACGCAGAGAGGGCATGTGATAGCATACGCATCGAGGCAGTTGAAGCCTCATGGGACGAGATATCCCACCCACGATCTGGAATTGGGGGCGGTGGTGTTCGCCCTCAAGATCTGGTGCCACTATTTGTACGGGGTCTGGTGTACCATATACACGGACCACAAGAGCCTGAAGTATCTCATGGACCAGCCCAACCTAAACATGAGACAGAGGAAATGGTTGGATGTGGTGAAAGACTATGACTATGAGATCCTATATCATCCGGGCAAGGCTAATGTGGTAGCCAATGCCCTGAGCCGTAGAGTAGAGAGTGCTCCGATCCGAGATGTGTGTTTGAGGATGACGGTGATGACACTAGTCTTAGATACCATTCGAGAGGCTCAGGTGGAGGTCGTGAGACCTAAAAACCGCAAGAGGGAGCAGGTGATTGGACAGGTGTCAGAGTTTAAGACGGATGGCCGAGGGCTTATGAATTTCCGAGGGCAGATTTGGGTGCCCTTTATGGGCGGAGCTCGGTGTATACTGTTGGAGGAGGCGCATAGATCGAGATTCTTGGAGTTATGCATTTGTTTGTGTGATATATATATATATATATATATATATATATATATATATATATATATATATATGCTATATTATGTGTTACCGAGACTGGACAGGAGGGTCCAACGAGCTGTGAGACCGGAGGGTCTTCACTGAGACCGGACATGAGGGTCCACCGAGCTGTGAGACCGGACTGGAGGGTCCACCGAGCTGTGAGACCGGAGGGTCCTCACTTAGACTGGACCAGAGGGTCCAACGAGCCATGGGACTGGAGGGTCCCACTTAGACACATAGACCGAAGGGTCTTATAGAGTTGCAACCTCGAGTGGCTAATGTGTTGTATGTGGTATTCTGGGGAACTCACTAAGCTTTGTGCTTACCCTATTATGTGTTTCAGGTACTTCGCAGGATCACGGGAGGGCACCGACATGATTGTACACACACACACATCAGAGTTTGAGTTATGATTTAGAGGATCCTGGAGATTGATATATATATATATATATATATATATATATATATATATATATATATATATATATATACACAATCTTTGATTATGAGATTTGATGATTGACATTGTGACATTTTGAGATCTTATCACTATGATAAACGTTATCTTTTAAATTGAAAATTTTGGTTTGAAAATTTATGGCGTTACAGTGATTTAGTGAAATTTTTAAAGTGGGATTTCCAAACAGTATACTTCGTATACCAAACGAACCTTACCTTCGATATGATCCTACCTGGTTGTTCCTTACATGATAGATCATGAAAGTAGACTTTGAGTTAATGATGAATCTAGACTAATAATTAGTCGCAATAACTAAAACTCAGCGATAATAATGTTAGGTTTCGTCGAAGGAAAATAAAATCGTTAGAAGAGAAGCACTGCCCGAGTTTGGAATCATGACTTTGACAGGTGAGTGCATAATTATTTTCATCTTATACATAGATATGAAGTATTTTATATAAATTATGTGTTATGTATGCATATTATCTGTTTACTTGATATCTATGCTAGATGAACAATATTATACATGTTTTAAATGATTTAAACCGTATATGTATTTTATATCTACAAAATATGTTGTGTAAAACATGGGTAGATGAATGATGAGGGATGAAAGCTGATATAGAGGAACATTGGCAACATGAACATAGTGCCCTATAGGTGAACATTGGCAGTAATGTACCTAGTACCCTATAAATGAACATTGGCAGTTGCGCCACAATCTGTAGATGTTTTTGATCTACTATAAACATCCTAGCAGTTGCGCCCTAAGGATAGTATCGGCAACTGCGCCTAATAGAGGACATCATAACCCTGGCAGCCACGCCGAAAGGACGATATTGGCAGCTGCGCCTAATAGAGAATGTCATAATTCTGTCAGTTGCGTCTAAATGATAATATTGGCATATGTGCTTAATAGATAATATTGGCAGTTGTATCATTGGCAACGATGGACTTCGTGCCTACTCCTTAGGACAATCCTTAGGACTGAATGAGTGAATGATAAATGATTCTTAGGGGAGATCCTTAAGAAATAAAGAGATAATGGAGATGTGTAATTGGGTTGACTGTTTAATAATTAAACATAATTATATTATTATGGGTTAAAAACCTTATGTACTCACCAGGTTTCCCAACCTGACCCACTCAAGTTTATTGTATCACAAGTATCGATATGAAGCTACATTACACTGAGAGATTAAGGAGATGTAAATCACTAGTGTTAATGAATGTAAGTTCTGTTTATGCTTATGTTTCTATATTGACGATGACATCACAAAGTTTTAAAAATGAATAAAATACATTTCTTCGAAAATGCTTTGATAACGTATTTATCATGTTTTTCTGGGAACAAATTCCGCAAAACTTTTCTTAAAAATGTTACTCTGATTTTTAAACAAGTATAAACAAAATCGGTCTTTTTTGGCCGTGAAAATGGGTATGTCATAGTTGGTATCAGAGCATTAGTTTAAGCGAACTAGGAATAAGGATTTATTTCTAGACTTAAACTTAGAATGTTAAGCGATGATCGTGAGGAGTGTGTCTAATATATTTTAGTAAACCTGAATAAACACGAGCACTAACTCATTTAGGGAATGCTTTTGCCTTCGTGTTTATTCAGGTTTACTAAAATATATTAGACACACTCCTCACGATCATCGCTTAGAATTCTAAGTTTAAGTCTAGAAATAAATCCTTATTCCTAGTTCGCTTAAACTAATGTTCTGATACCAACTATGACATCCCCATTTTCACGGCCAGAAAAGACCGATTTTGTTTATGCTTGTTTAAAAATCAGAGTAACATTTTTAAGAAAAGTTTTGCGGAATTTGTTCCCAGAAAAACATGATAAATACGTTATCAAAGCATTTTCAAAGAAATGTATTTTATTCATTTTTAAAACTTTGTGATGTCATCGTCAATATAGAAACATAAGCATAAACAGAACTTACATTCATTAACACTAGTGATTTACATCTCCTTAATCTCTCAGTGTAATGTAGCTTCATATCGATACATGTGATACAATAAACTTGAGTGGATCAGGTTGGGAAACCTGGTGAGTACATAGGGTTTTCAACCCACAATAATATAATTATGTTTAATTATTAAACAGTCAGCCCAATTACCCATCCCCATTATCTTCTTTATTTCTTAAGGATCTCTCCTAAGAATCATTTATCATTCACTCATTCAGTCCTAAGGATTGTCCTAAGGAGTAGGCACAAAGTCCATCGTTTCCAATGATACAACTGCCAATATTATCTATTAAGCACATATGCCAATATTATCATTTAGACGCAGCTGACAGAATTATGACATTCTCTATTAGGCGCAGCTGCCGATATCGTCCTTTCGGCGTGGCTGCCAGGGTTATGATGTCCTCTATTAGGCGCAGTTGCCGATACTATCCTTAGGGCGCAGCTGCTAGGACTTTTAGAGTAGATCAAAAACATCTACAGATTGTGGCGTAACTGCCAATGCTCATTTATAGGGTACTAGGTACATTACTGCCAATGTTCACCTATAGGGCACTATGTTCATGTTGCCAATGTTCCTCTATATCAGCTTTCATCCCTCATCATTCATCTACCCATGTTTTACCCAACATATTTTTGTAGATATAAAATACATATACAGTTTAAATCATTTAAAACATGTATAAAATCGTTCATCTAGCATATATAACAAGTATATAGATAATATGCACACATAGCATGTAATTTATATAAAATACTTCATATCTATGTGTAAGCTGAAAGTAACTATGCACTCACTTGTTATAGTGACGACTCAAAATTCGAGCAGCGTTTCGCTTCTTAACGATATGATTTCCTTCGATGAAACCTAGTATTATTACCACTAGATTTTAGTCTAATATTTATTGCGACTAATTATTAGTCTAGATTCGTGATTAACTCAGAGTCTATTTAATGATTTATCAAGTACGGATCAGCCATGCAGAACAGTTGGGAGGCAGTACCATTTCGACATACAACTTTTCTGAAATCCAACAACCAAACTCAACGTGACCATTCTTAACACCTCTCCCGTAAGTAGTTCAATCAATATATCGACTTTGAATCACTGATAAATCTTATTTATAGGTTTATAATAATGATATTATATTTATATATAAGCTATATTTAAAGTATGGTAGGCGTATCTCACTTACATCAGATTTTTACTAAAAACCGGGCTTTGCTGGAGCAACGTTTTCGAGCTGAAAATCTCTCTTTCTCAGAGTTGTCGGGAGCTCCGGGGCTTCCTTCTCGTGCTAGGGTGGTACCCTAGGATTTTGGGGTGGGGTGGGGGGTGGGGGGGGGGGTTGGGGATGTTAAAGAGTGTTTAAAGAGAGAAAGAATTGGGAAAATGTGTGAGGAATGAGGCAGCCGCACCTCTATTTATAGGCTTCTTGGAGCAACTCCACGTCGTGGTCTTGCATAGGCTCCAAGGCTTCGCCCGGTGCTGAAACGTGGCACTAGGCGCAGGTAAAACAAACAATCTTTAAAAATTCATAACTTTCGCATACGAACTCCATTTTCGACGTTATTTATATCAACGCGTAGGTAATGACAGGATCTACAATTCTTCTTTTGACTCTGTCAGCTAATTCTCGACCGATCTTAAATTTAACAGTGTGAGGAGATTATATTGTTAAATGACTGCGTAAAATTCATAACTTCTTCATACGGACTCCGTTTTCGTCTGTCTTTTTATCGTTGAGTTCCTATTAATGAGATCTTCAATTCTCATTTGGTTTGCGTAGGCCAAAAATCGATCGATGTAAAATTTGAATTTCAGGTTGTGCACTGCTATGCCCAATCTTAGAAAAATTATAACTTCCTCGTACAGAGTCAGATTTGGGCGTTCTTTTAATGAACGCTCTCGATTTAACGTATACTACAACTATCGTGTAGATCACTAAGGCCAAAAAGTGCTCTATTGTAAATTCAGTATTTATGTCACGCAGTGTCGTGCCGGTTTTGTCGCGGAACTTCGATGGGCCATAACTTCTTCGTTATAACTCGGATTTTTGGATTTCTAGTTCATTCCCTTGTGACATATGCTACAATTTTTATTAAGATTATTCATTCTAAATAATCTTCTATCAAAAAGTCGTTTTCGACACTTATTGTCTCTAAATTGACTAGCCCGAATCTACGAGCGTTATAGAGATCGTATATCTATAGGTCTTCATGACACAACAGGTGCCGATGAAGAAATCATAAAACTTTGTTTTTTGACCAACTTTAACAAGATGTAGGGAATGAACTAGAAATCCAAAAATCATGTATTTTCTAGGCTTGAAATGTGTTGGATGTTTAGTTTTTAATAAAAAAAAAATGGCAAGTCATTTGGAATTATGTAGAGTAAGTTATGCATTTTTTGTTACAAAATATCTAGTGGATAGAAAACAACCGAATTTGCCAAGCTTTTGGGTTTCCCACATCTCTAGAGATCTTTTATGCATGTACTGAATTATTTGATGTTATTAAGTTATTTATGAATTATTTTAATGCATTAGGTCCTATAAAATAGTTGAGGTTTTGTTTAGAACCATCAGTTAACGAAGTTCATTTTTTTCTCTCCAAATTATGTATGTTTTTTTTACCGACTACAACAAGAAGTTTGGAAAAACCCATGATTCAAAAATTATGTATCTTATATGCTTAAAAAGCTCTATATATGTAGTTTGCAAATAAAACGACAAATCTTTTGAGTTTTATGTAGGAGGTTATGAAGTTTTTGCTACAAGATATGCAGTGTACAAAAAATGGTCGGTGGTCTGGAAAAAAAATTGGACCAACTTCAACGAGAAGTATAAAGTGATCCAAAATTCCATAAATTGTGTTCTTCATATACTTGGAAAGCCTTGGATATGTAGTTTCCAACGAAACAAACAAGTCTTTTAGATTTTTGTAGAGAGAGTTATGTTGTTTTTGCCACAGAATATCCAATGTACAAAATATGTTCGGTGGTCTGAAAAAATATTTTTGTACCAAATTCGACATGAAGTCTAGAACGATCCATAAGTTAAAAAATCTTGCATATTATATGCTTGGACATAACTAGATGTGTATTGTCCACTGAAAAAACATCAAATCTTTTGGAGTTTTGTAGAGAGAGTTATGACGTTTTTACCACATGATGTCCATCGTACGAAAAACATGTTCGGTGGCGTGAAAAAATATTTTTGGACCAACTTCAACGTGAAGTTCGGAGTGCTCCAGAAGTTAAAAAATCATTTATCTCTATCTATTTCTATATATCTATATATTTATATCATACTATACTTATAAATGAGACATTTTTTCTATCACCACAATCATTTGAAACTTCCATTTCTTTTCATATTTCTTTATAATAATGATTCCATAATATCTACTTAAACCTACATAACTTTTTACTAGTATCTAATTAACAAGTACCACTCAATAGTTTTTGAACTTATGATATATATATATATATATATATATATATGGGAGAGTTCAATTGACAAAAAAAAAAAGGTTGAGAATGGGGGAATCATTCTCAGCCACTCATTTATTTTTGCCGCAAAAGCCTCCGTCGTACCAGTGGAAATGGAAAAAGAATAAACATGTGTTTTCCAATAAAACATATTTCCTTAAACTATGCTAAACATTACCTTAATATATACAAAAAACATAGTCTTTTTCGTTTTTTTTTTAAATTTTTAAGAGTTATTTTAATCGAAAAATTATTTTAAATATACCAAAATTCATGATTTTTTATTCTCTACAAATAGACATCCATATTGATATAATTTTAAAATAAAATATTTTTTTTTTTATATTTTCAGCTATCGTTATTCATAAGTGAATAAAAATGAATCAAGTTTTTTCTACAGTACATTTGTTATTCACTTATGAATAAAAACTATGATTAATTTTTTTTTACATTTTAAGTATCATTCATATATGAATATAGCATATACTAAACATAATATATTCATATTTAAATATTAGACGATTCATTCACTTGTGAATATTACATAGTATATTCACTTGTGAATATTAGATTGTATATTCACTTGTGAATATTAGATTGTATATTCACTTATGAATATTAGATAATATTTTCATATATGAATATTACATAGTATTACATGATATATCACATGTGAATAATACATATATATTCACTTGTGAATATTAGATAATATATTCACTTATGAATATTACACAGTATATTCACATATGAATATTACAACGTGTTTTCACAAATATATATAATTTTTATTTGTTATTCACATATGAATAATTCATAACATATAGACTTGCATATTCGTTTTTTTGTTTTAATAATCATATACCGATTCAAGTAAGAAAACATATTCATATATGAATATAACGTGGTAGTTTAGTTTATGCATTTCATCAAACAGTTGAAGTGCATACAAGTTAACCATTTTAAAAATGTTAAAAACATCAAGTTATCAATTCCAAATCATCATATACTTCCGATTTCGACTTCAGACGCGACACCTATGTCTGATCGATTTCTCATTTTGATTTTGATTTCCAAAAATCCGATTGGGAACCTGTGAGTACTGATTCTGAGTCCTTCAATGTCGACCGTGATTGCGAGTCAAGAACTCTTATTCCAATTTCATGAACAACGAAGAAATTCCGATTCCAACTGATTTCGTTTGCGAATCTGAGAAATTCCAGTTCCAAACTTTAACAAATCGATGAAATTGATGAATTTGGGTTGCAAATTTGTCTTGAACGGCGAACCTCGCAGCTACGAATATTGATGATTGATTATCACTGGATGACATTGATGATGGTTTAGTTGAAGAAATCTGGATGAATGTTGAAGGTTGGAGGAGAAATTTTGAGGATGAACGAAGTCACGAACTGTTATCGAATTATAGTTACGTATTTGACATTGAAGGTTATTAACATATTTACAAGTTTGCCACCGTGTCTTTTTATGCTTAGATTAAATGAGTGGCTGAGAATGATTCCTCCATTCTCAACCTTTTTTATTTTCTCAATTGAACCCACCTCTCTCTCTCTCTCTATATATATATATATATATATGTGTGTGTGTGTGTGTGTATATATATATATATATATAGTTCACAATGGTAGATTTTTATTAGCATCGTCTAAAGAGTTGTGCGAGTGGTTGAGAGGTAGATTAGAAACTCCATACAAAAATATTGTCAATGGAGAACATAAGTAATAAGAAAGAGGAAGATGATGATGATAAGGAAATATGAAAGTTTATGGTAAGAAATATAGTTGTTTTTTCTTCTTTCGTATTATTCAAATTTATATTGTATAGCTATGATTTTGGTTGGAATGAAAAATATTATATATGAAGATGCTCTAATAATTGCCTCTAGATTCACATGAGCAACAAGACTACTTCAACACAATACAAAACAAGAATGGATACAACTAGCGTAGTTCATGCTGCTTGATTTTAAATTTTTTGTGTTTCAATTTATTTTAAAGTTTTGCATTTTCTTTTCATAAAATTTATAATTATGTTTTGCGGGGTCCCAAAAGGAAGCTATGAAACTAACAATCTAAAGTCTAAACCCAACGGTCAATGTTATATAAAATAAAATGGAGTTTGCAAGATGGTGCAGGTTAATGTCCATTCCAGTTCAAATTGTATAACTAGATTTTTAAAAGGATTCATTGGGTGTAATTTCTAGGATGATGTAATGGAGTGCATGTCGGCGTTTAATTTTATAGGTCTTCATGTTGTGTTGGATTTTTACAATCGCTTACATGAAAATGGTTTTATAGATGACAATTATATTGTTGATAAAGCTTATTAAAATTGATTTTGTTATATTCCATAAAAATGGTAAATTTGAGTTGTTGATATATCATTACAGACTATTATTTGATTAAAACTCATTTGATCATTCATGATCTTTTTAAACGATACGTTTATGATTTAACTGTAAGGTAATTAAAAGTGAAATAAGATTTAGCCATTGCAATTTGCACTTCTAATTTTATGTTATACTAATGAAAAACACAATAAAACGAGACTCTCGCAAAATACAAATCTTTTAATTGTTTTATAACTTATATTTTCAAATAACATATGAGGACTAAAATTAATTTTCGGTTTAAACATCTTTTATTTATAATTTCAACATTTCCTTTAATTCGTTTATATGGTTAATTATTTTTTCATATGTTGTAACAGTCAATCAATTTACCCTGTAATAAAAAATTAGAACCCCAATATCGACAATTTTAGGAGCGGTTTTAAAATATTAAAAACTGACATAACATGTTCCAGGATCAGGTCTAATATTCTTGGGTCCTAGATTCCAATTTTAATAGGCCTATATATAAAAAATGACCAAAAACCATATATAAAATTATAAATTTCAAGATATTTTAATCATATATTTGTTTTGCTGCGCGACGCGCGGGAATACGCATAGTCAATATATCTTATAATAGAAGCATTTTTCTAAACACCATGTTGATTTGAATTTATATTCTCAAATGACTATATATCTAAGCACCACATTGATTTGAAACTCCTTTGTCTTTTCATATTCTCAAATGACTTTTCAAATGTCTTCTAAGTAATCGATTTAGCATTAAACTCCAAACATGTTATATAAACTTTTACATGTAAGAAGGATGTCATAAGAAAATGAAAAAGAAAAAATTTCAATAGGCACAATTCTTTTAGAACATATTAACAGTGATGGAGTCCCTAAAAGAGCTTTACAAGTCAAGGTTGTGGATGAATGTATCATTTTTTACTCATAGTTAGATCGTGTTATATTTCGTTTTCCAATAGTGATGTGCAATTCGAGTTGTGGTTTGCAATTTTCCAAGTTACATGTGAGAACATCATCATTAGTCTATTTGTTTTTATCTATTCGTTTTTGTTATTAATATTTCAACATGCTTTGGTTTTTCTTAGATTTTTGTTTTCTTTTATATTTACATTTGTACATGTATAAAAGGTTGTTTGAACCACATATTGTAATGGATTAAAGCAATACATGTTAAGTATATTGATGTGCTCTCTAATTTGTATCATAAAAGCTTAATTTCAAGTCCATCGTTATAGCAAGTTGTATAAATGTTATATGAAGTGGCCTAAAATGAGAAGTTTACAAGCTTAACAAAGGTTCTTTCATAATTAGTTTAATGTTATTAACAATTTTTTATTGTATGCCTTAAAAGGCAGCAAACATGCCATAATGAGTTTTTATATTAACTTCGTATAAATATAATTATTTCAAAATTTATAATAGCGGTATGATTATTTTAATAGCATGTATGTATGTGTCTCTCTTTCTTTCTCTCTCTCTCTCTCTCTCTCTCTCTCTCTGTGTGTGTGTGTGTGTACATATATATATATATATATATATATATATATATATATATATATATATATAATTCTATTCTGCGCAACGCGAGAAATTTACTTAAATCAAATTCATTTGAAATTTTCACAACAACAAAAGAGTTTTCTAATTTGTGTATACTTATATTTTCAAATAGAAAGTTATTAATCACTGCAACTCAAAAGTTTTTGTAACTTATGGTTAGTAAGCACAATTCTTTTAGAACGTATTAAGAGTGATGGAGTCCCTAAAAAACATCTACAAGTCAAGGTTGTAGATGAATGTATCATTTTTTACTCATAGTTTGATCGTGTTATATTTTTTTCCTGTAGTGATTTGCAATTCGATTTGTGGTTTGCAATTTTTGAAGTTACATGTGAGAACATCATCATTAGCCTATTTGTATTTATCTCTTCGTTTTTGTTATGAATATTTCATTATGGTTTGTTTTTTCTTATATTTTTGTTTCATTTTATATTTATATTTGTACATGTATAAAAGGTTGTTTGAACCACATATTGTAATTGATTAAAGCAATACATGTTAAGTATATTGATGTGCTCTATAATTTGTATCATAAAAGCTTAATTTCAAGTTCATCGTTACAGCAAGTTGTACAAATCTTATATGAAGTAGCCTAAAATAAGAAGTTTATAAGTTTAACAAAGTTTCTTTCATAATTAGTTTAATGTTATTAATAATTTTTTATCTTTCATAATTAGTTTAATGTTATTAATAATTTTTTATCTTTCATAATTAGTTTAATGTTATTAATAATTTTTTATTGTATGCCTTAAAAGGCAACATACATGCAATAATGAGTTATGATTATTTTAATAGCTCATATGTATGTGTCTCTCTTTCTATGTGTGTGTGCGTATGTGTTTGCTATAATGGGTTTTTATATCATTTCGTATAAATATAATGTGTATGTGATTATTTTAATAGCGATATGATTATTTTGTTGTATGCCTTAAAGGCAACATGCTATAATGGGTTTTTATATTACTTCGTATAAATATAATTATTTCAAAGTTAATAATAACGATATGATTATTTTAATATCATGTATGCATGTATGTGTTTGTGTGTGTGTGCGTGTATATATATATGTAACATCCGGACTTCCAGGTATAAGAGTTATCTTTTGTATGATTTTCTAGTCGAACTCGGCGAGTTGGGTAGCCTCAACACGGCGTGTTGAAGAATGTTTTGGCTGTGGGATTTAATGAAGCAACTCGGCGAGTTGACAGTTGGGAAGGAAACCCTAATTTTTAGGGTGTTTCACCTGCGACATCCCCGAAATCACGGCCAGAAAAGACCGGTTTCATTTATGCTTTTAAAATAATTTCAGAGTAAATCCATTGATTTAAAAGAGTTGTGGAATTTTGTCCCTAAAACAATACATGATAAAATAAGGTTTATCAAAGCATTTCTTAAAGAAATGTATTTTCATTATATATCAAAACTCGGGATATCATGTTCTGATACAGACAAAAGCATAAACAATAAAACATAGACCATACACAGTTACATACAACTACTGGTCTATAAACAAAAACATCTTCACAAGTTCTCCAACTTATGCTCTCGCGCCACTACCTGTAATACCAAGAAACCGAGTGGGTCAGGCTTGGGAGCCTGGTGAGAATATAGGGTTTTCAACCCACAATAAATAATTATATTTAATTTCACTAATCAACTATAACCCGATTACCCATTCCCGTTATCCTCACTTTACGTCCCCATGACAACAACTATTACAAGGGACCTAATCTAGGATTTTCATCGGGACGGACACTACTGTAAAGGGGTTTCCTAATGAATGTCCTAAGGCATCAATGATAGGGATAGAATACAGCAAATGAACACCCAAGTTCACTACACCTACAGGTTATGAGCATGCCAGCGTTCCACTGAACTGTTTAGAAAAGTCCGTGGTCGTCATCCATATTCTGCTGAATGACTAGATCACAATCACATCGAGGCCTCTCATCATTTTTATTTTCATTACATGTCAACTATCTACCCATGCTTTACCCAACATTTTTGTAGATAAATATATATATATATATATATATATATATATATATATATATATATATATATATATATATACACACATTCATACACAACTTAAAACCAGTATAATATATTCCTTCAATACTTTGTGTATATTTGTGGGATGTACAAGGTAGCATTGGGTTTTGGTTCGACTTATGTGCATGGTTCGGTTGGGTTATAATCTGCCAATTGGATAAAGAGTTTGACCATAATCCTATCCTCAGGTCGTGTGCGACCATGGTTTTGTAAGGTTTCGCTTGGGTAGCAGCTTGTTCCATAAAGTGAATTGTGTGTGGTAGGGTCAGAGCGTTGTTGTGCTTATTCGGTGTTGTTTGGGACGTTGATTAGGTCCCTTCAAGGCAATGAAAAGAGGTGAGTATCTTTAGGCACAGAGTGTTGGGCAAAATATGTAATACCGACAAGGTCGATATGAGATTGGGAGCATTCCAGTCATGGGCTGAGACTGGGGAGGGCATTCCTGACTCATGTTGTGGGCTCGGAGGCAATCCAGACCTATGATGAGGACCTGGTAGGGGTATTCCAGTCATAGGTTGTGGGCCTAATGGATACGATACTCTCAGTATTGATGCGTTGATGGGGGATCGGAAGACCCATAACTTTGTTGGTTAGATACATGGAGCAATAAGGGTTGTGTGGAGTATCAGTCTGGTATTAGAAAATCAATGCGGGATGTATGCATTATAATTCCAGTTATTCGCAAGCTGTTATTAGATTTGTGATTCTCAAGTTGGAAATTGCTTATGCAGTCGTAAGTCATAAAGTTCTTGGTGATTGTCTCGAGTGGATGCCCAGGTGGGGGTGCACAGGAGCCGGTAAGGGTTTGGCCATTATGGTTTGATTGTCATTGCTAGTCGAAGTAGTGGTTGGTAATGGCATAGAAAAGATTCAAGGGTTGTTAAGATTTTAGTTCATCATATGGTGTAGTTTTGGTTTAAGTTCGTGATCGATGTGTTTCGAGGATCTTTCTACATGGTTCTGGTAGTTCCCCAGTCGAGGACTGGGGTAAATTCAAATGGATATTAATCAGTGTTAGGGAAGGTTCCGTGAGGAGGTATCATGGGTAGCCATTTTCGAGCAAGCTTTTGGTGGAAACTCTTGTCGAGAATCGCGAGTGGGTCCGTGCCAAGTCTGTATCCAGAACAGATGGGGTTAAGGAATCGGTATGTCAAAGGCATCAACTAGAGGGTCAGGACTTAGTTCATGTGTTTGTGCTATGGCATGGTTCTAACGGTATGAAGGTCGGGCAGGTCATGGGGTTTTCAAATTATATCAGTCGCGTATCATTCCGACGGTTAAGGAAATCCATGTTTTGTATCTCATTGTGTTTATGGAATTGTTATCATCAAAGGTGGAATAGATTGTTCGATGGATAAGTGTCATGGTTTTAGGAATTGGTTCAGTTTGGGAGGTCTGTCAGAGAGTCAAATCAATTCGATACCCAAGTTCGGATATATAAGGTTGGGTCTTTGCATGGGATTATGGGTTATTCTTCTTCAAGTTGGCAGTATCTGTTTGGGTTTGATTGTTTTGGGAAGGTCGTTTTATGTGCAGAATTTGCGGTTGCGTTCCTTGGGATGTTGATATGATATGAGTGTTAGGAAGGAACGATTTCAAGGACGAAATCTAATTTAAGTGGGGGAGAGTTGTAACATCCCGACTTCCAGGTATAAGAGTTATCTTTTGTATGATTTTCCAGTCGAACTCGACGATTTGGGTAGTCTCAACTCGGTGTGTTGAAGAATATTTTGGCCGCGGAATTTAATGAAGCAACTTGGCGAGTTGAGGAGCCTCAACTCGGCGAGTTGAAAACTGGGAAGGAAACCCTAATTTTTAGGGTGTTGCACCCTATTGAAAGGCCTTAAGTCCCTTGACTGGCCTCCTTACCAACTATTGCTTTCTCATAATTTCAAAACAAGATCTAAACACTGCAGCATACCAACTGAAATTCATCTTTGTTAGAAATTCAGGAGGAGGCATCAAAATAGGCCCATATGTTCAAGTTGGAAATCAATTGTTATCAATTCACCAGATTGAAAATAATTTTCAAGAGATAAAAACAGATTTAAAGTTACATAAATTCACGCATAACCAATTTAACATATGTCTACTATGCAAATTTTCAACTGGATATGGGATTTTATTGGACGTTTACTAAGAACTTAGAAAATCAAATGTTCATAAGTCGAAGTAGATAAAGGAATTCAAAAGGTATATCCAAGCACCATTGAACACAAGTGGACTTGTCATTAATGACATATGCGATACCCAAACTAAACTAATTATGATTCAAGTCAATTCCATAAATCACAGTAATTTTCAATCGGGAAGCTTCAAATTAATTCTAACTATTACGATAATGACAATGGTACTTGACTCTACAAAACAATGAAATAAAACAACAAAAAAGGCATGAAATTGAAGGATTACAATACTATATTAAAATAGAAAAGGAAGAAGGACTTGTAAGTGACGGCACGCTAAGAAGTAACAGCAAAAGACGTGATAATAACCATTGGAGATTTCCATATATGAGAAGAAACCTACTTATTAAATTATTAGGGGGGGGGGGGATCTGAGGAATGTGGAGATCAATGGATGTGTGGTAATAGATAGAGCATGTATATGTTACCATTCCAAAAGATTCGAAGCGAACACAACTGCTTACTGTCGTAGTTGTGAAAAATGAATAAATGGAAATGTTAGAGGAGATTGAGTTGTATTGTATGTGGTGGGTCCATATGGCTACGGAAACATTTGGCTATCAGAATTCAATGTACACATCAACAAGGTGTTGGTGATTTTAGTGTCACCATGTCATTTTAAGTAACTGGAACTAACATGTGAGCTAAGGGCTTCATAATTTGTACTCTAATATATGTACAGAGTTATGCAGAGTGCACGCATGTATAAGATCGAATTAGAAGTCGGTTCGACGACTAGTCGGGGGTCCGGGGTAGCACCGCCGAGCCCGGGGTTTCCAAAGGGGCAACGCCCCTTTGGCGGGGTCTAGGGGCAGCGCCTCTAGCAGGGTCCAAGGGGCAAAGCCCCTGGCTGGGGTCCCGCTGACCTGGTTGAAGGGCAGCACCTCCGCGGGGTTTGGGGCAGCGCCCCAAAACCTCACCGAGTTTTACATATGGGAACATAGTGTAAAATTCGATTTTTTGAGGGTGATTATGGTAAAACTAACGAAACTCATTAGTTTTGGTAACCCTAAATCCGCATTAAATCCAGATTAACATTACTTGCTTCCAAAGCAACTAATGACGGCCCAACCCTAATGAAACCTTAATCTTGTTTAATATATAAACAACTCTTCCTCTACAGAAGAGGGTGATGATCTTAAGCTCTCGTTTTACATCATACTTTCACAGAATCCTCTAGCATATTGGCTTACGTTTTCTGTGCCTATAAACGTAAGTGTCCACGTGGATTATCCTAGGCTGAATTTCTTGTAACCCAGGCATAAGGTAGAAATATCAGTTTGGAAAGTGATATCACGATCCAAGTTGGTATCCAGATCTCCACCACAAACCCTAAATTTCCCTACATTCGAACTGATAACTCTTGTTTCTGGAGATGGGTGACTCAATTCACGATATGACTAGTAAGTTTTCCAAGCTGGAGAAGTTTGAAGGCGTCGACTTTAGGCGTTGGAAGAAAAAGATGCACTTCATGTTGACCACTCTAAAAGCAGCATACGTGCTGAATACTCCAAGACCAGCAGAGCTTGCGGAAGGTGTTGCTAAGACGGCTGAAGAGACAAGAAGGAGACAGAAGTGGGACAATGATGACTACATCTGCAAAGATCACATTTTGAATGGTATGTCTTATGCTTTATTTGATATCCGTAGTGAAGCCTTGTGTGACAAGGAGTTGTTGGACACTCTGGAACTCAAATACATTACTGAAGATGCTTCTAGCAAGAAGTTTTTGGTCACTGACTTTAATATTTATAAGATGGAAGATTCAAGGTCTGTCATTGAACAATACAATGAACTCCTTGTTGGATTAGGTGTCTAAGCCCATAACTATAATTGGTATTTACTTGAATTGATAGCAGCACAGTCCTTTTGGGTTGCCCTCAAACCTAGCAACTGGACAAGGAAATTATGAAAGGAGAGATATTGATTTATTATAAGATTAATAATTTAATATAAATGATTTATTAATATGTTAAAAGATTAATATATTAATTAGAAAACATAATATTTAATTAATAGTTAGCCTGGAATTAATTAGAATTGATTTTGGGGTTAATTGTGTTAATTATAAAGTGCAGGGACTAGTTTGCAATTATCCAATAGTTGAGTGGAAGGTTCTAGAACCTCCTTGGAAGGGGGAGGAAGAAATCTATAGGGGAAACCCTAATGATTTCGTCCAAGGGGCTTGGATAAGGCCTTTGGATAAGGTTAGGCCCCAAGCAAAGGAGCATTAGGGTTTTCCCTAAACCCTAGATCCCTCAGTTATATAAGGAGCCTCCTGGCTCTCAATATTGGCCACTCTTGCTTTGGTGAAACCCTAGGGCTGAAAATTTCATACCCTACTCTCTCTCTTCTCACAAGTTTTCTTTTTGCTAGCTCTTGGGTGTGACTCCATTAGAGGCATTACATTTGTGGTGCTAAGCGTCCAAGAAGATCAAGATCAAAAGGATTATCAATTGTTTGTTATAACAATTGAAAGGTATGTAACTCTATACCTTAATTTTTTTTTCAAAATAACCTTTCTCCTTAGGGTTCTTGTTTTGCAATTCAAAGTTATATGTTCAATAGTTAAAACATAGATCCAAAGTAGGTTGCATGTAAACTTAGAAATTGTTTTTCTAGTTTATTTGTTTTACCTAAAACCCATCAGTAGTATCCAAGGTTGTAGAACTCGCTACTCGGTACCTGCTCGGCCGACTGGGGAGTAGCGAGTACTTGGGGAGTACTCGGATTTGGTAATTCATGTAGAAATATTTTTTGGAAAATTATATATGTCAAAATCATAAGTTAAAATCATAATTTGTTTGAAATATATAACCAAAATCAGATACATATGAATACATAAAAACTGAAATACACATAATTGTCTCACTACGTGGATAATTACTGAAAATTTAAGATATATATGTAGTAATAATCACATGTTTGTGTTAAATAATAAATCATTAAGTGCATTATACATATTAATCTTGAAATTCTTGATTTTTTTCTCTTTTTATGACAATTTTGACCCTTTGACCGAGTTTGACCGATTTTGACCGAGTTGGCCGAGTTTGACCGAGTAGGCCCGAATTTGACCGAGTTTGTCCGATTTTTGACCGAGTTTTACCGATTTTTGGCCGATTTTGACTAAATCCGAGTTTTTTCGGCCGAGTTGACATTATTTGCCTCGGTGGAGGGCCGATTCCGAGTACTCGGCCGAGTAGGTCGAGTTTTGCAACACTGGTAGTATCAGAGCGATTGGTTTTGTTTTAAATTGAATAGCTATAATAGATGAATTGCAAATTAGGGTTTATAGCTATTAAACCCTAAAAGGCCATGGTTTCGTTTTTAGGGTTTTTGGTTCAAAGGGTTTTTCAGAAAAACCCTAGCCTCCATGAACCCTAATCGAAATTAGGGTTAGGGTTTTGGAAAACCCTAGCCTCCTCCCTTGAATTTAGAAATTTGCTTCTTATTTTAGGGTTTTATCTTATTTTGGATAATTATTGCCTTATTGGATAATTATTGCCTATTTGGATAATTGAGAAAAATATGGAAATTATCCTTTACCCTAATTTTTGAAATCTAGAGGGATAATGATTTGGATTAAATTAGTTATTTAATTTGAATAGATAATACTTACAAGATTTAATAAATTAATTAAAAGTTAGTTAACAGATAATTATTAAATCTAGTTATTTGGTTTATTTTAAATTTAAATTAATAGTTTAATTTTTCGAAATTTATATAAACCTTAAAGTTTTAAAAAGTTTAAACGCACCATATATATGTATTATAATTAAAAAGTTAAATATTATATATGTATAATAATATGGTCAGTCAAATTGCTAGTATGTCTCATTCACGAAGCTAGTCTATAAGGGGGTATAAGGAATCTGCCTATAAAATGGTAGTTGAATGGATGTCCACTCTCACCCACCGCTTCCTTGATTATAGGAGGGTCGTTAGCAGAACGGATTAGATATGACAACTACATCTCATTAAAAGTATAATGTTATTAAAGAAAGTACTAGAACATTATTTTACAAAAATCTCAACTCTAGTTACTTTAGGAAAAATATGAAAAATATGCTAATCCATGAAATTACACATTATGCTTTATTGGTCGTTAGTGGAGCGTGTGTGGATTACCAGCACACTAATAGGCACTAATAAAGATCAGTAATGGGTATCTCATAATTATCATTTTGATGGAGCATGTGTGGTTTACCGGCACATCAATAATTAATGATAAAGACAATGAGGTTATCAAGCACATTTTCATGGTTATTCACATCTTGTTTGTGATCCTCGGTATCTTAGTCACAAATAGAAGAGCATAATCCGAGATTAAAACATGCCATTGAATAGTTTCAATGTATCTCAAAAGGAATTAGGAATTTCACTTCGTGTATTTTGTCTAATGGTGGAATTGGTGAATCGTCATTCATATACCTTTATGAAATTTACACTTGGATCTCGGCATCCCATTTCTAAGTTGTAAATCTTCATAGTTGGATCCTAACCTTGATATGATATCTTTGGGTTATTATATTGAGGTATCTTGAAATCTAACTAAAACTATCTTTCTTTTCAGATGTCTACTCCTAGAAACACTTCTGATTGATCATCCTCCAACCACAACTTCTCTTTACTCAACATTTGCTCCAAAGTCGTTATGGATGACTCTAACTATAACGACTGGATGCGTAACATCAAGATGGCCCTTTGTTTTGAGGACAAAGAGTATGTCCTTGAAAAGGAGCTCAAAGAGCTTGATGAATCCAAAGCCAGTCCCGAAGAATATGCTGCCTACAAGAAGCACTATGATGATACTACCAAAGTGGCATGCATCATGGTCGCAACCATGTCCCCAGAACTGTAGAGGTACTATGAGGACTACTGGCCTTTTGAGATGAACAAGGACCTTATGGAAAAGTACCATAAGCGAGCTCGTCTGTGATAACCCAAAATTTCCGTTTGTTTTAACTCCGTAATTAAGCACTTCAAAAAAATTAGTCAAATTTATCCCAAAATATTTTTGGCCGAATTTAAGCCCGTTGGAATATTTTAAATAATATTTGTCAAACGAACCAAAAATAAGGAGGTATAATTTAAAATTTGTCGTGTTTAACAGAAGTCGCAAAAAACACCGTTTGCGGATGGTGTTGGGTGGACCCCCACCCAGGTCATAAACTCAACCCTATATAAGGGTTGAGTGGGTTTCATCCCAACCTTTTTCACACCTTAGACACCTCCTCTCTTTACTTTCTCTCTCTACAAATAGGGTTTTGGTAAAAAAATTGCCCCTTCGAGCTTCAAAACGGTAAGTTAACCTTCCTAGCTTGTTGTTTAGCTTATCACACTTGCAAATTTGTGGCTTAATCATCCAAAAACTCCAAGAACAAGAGTATACGGTTTGGGAACATCCCAAAACCGTAAACACCTTAAAAGAGGGTTTTGATGCCCAAAAACCCTCCCAAAACCTTTCCAATGCTTAGATAATGGCCTAGGGACTTGCATGAATGATCTAAGAACCCCAAAACATGAATTTAAGAGGTTAAGCATGAGTTTACGGTTTGGGATCTCCCAAAACCGTAAACACCTCCAAAGGGGTGTTTAAGTGCCTTTAACACCTTGTATGGCTTGTATTTGGGTCTAGAACTTTGCATGCTTAACCTACAACCACCAAAACACAAAAAGAATGGACTAACATGAGTTTACGACCGTAAACTCATGTGTTTACAGCTTCAAATTCCCAAGAGAGTGGTCCAAGGACCCTAAACTCCAAAAAGTGTCCATTTTGAGCCCCAATCACTTCCATAGCCCTTGAATCAACCCTAGAACCTTTCCTTGTGAAGCATGAAGGCTTAAAGCACACAAATAAACCCCACCCATGAGTTTACGGCCATAAACTCATGGGGGATATGGTTCCAAAACCGTAAACACCCCTAGGTATTACCATTTGAGGAGTAAACTCCAATGTGAGTCCATACTCTCCTTATATGCAACCCTTGGTACTACTAGCACTTGTAGCAAAGTGTTTTCATGTAGTAGGACATCCCTACTTTCTTAATTAGTTATTAAATGACTAATTAGATACTTAAATGTATCATTACATGTTAAATAGGATCCGAGTGTGTGTTCAAGTCCTCACTTGACACCTAGCGTCCTATACTATCCATTCATCCGAAGCGCCCACGTCAGGTGAGTTCATACCCCTGAATCAAACTTTTAAATGATTTTAACTGTTTTTATGGGGGAGGGGGGAATACAAGTTGAACTATACGGTTATTAGATAAATCACATGTGATTAATAAATGTATAGCAAAAATAGATTTTTTCTTGTCAAACAACTTTATCCAGCTGAAGGTTTTCAAATCTTGTTTTAAAGAATGAATTTCTCTTTTAGATTATCAAAGATTTTCCAAAGGTTTTCAAAGTTTGTTTTATAAACTGACATCAAGTCATAAATTCTTAATTGTAAGGTTTTCCAAAGTTTTTACCAAAGTTTCTTTCATGCTTTTATATTGTTAAATGCATGTTTGTATATGTATAGTTATATAAGTAATGTTTAAAGGACTTAGGAAGGCTAGCTCGCCCTACCTCCTTTTCCTTGTTTGGATGTGGTTCTAGGGTATCAGTTATCAGTCCGAAGGTCGTTCAATTATTAGTTATATATCATGTATACATATATAGTCATAAAGGTTTCCATCAACCAGTTCGTTTCCTTTGGGTAGTAAAGGCATCCTTCCATTATTCATATACTTGAAACATTAGTAACTATTATAGGAATAGTTAGGAGATTCTATTTACTCTTTCGAGTGCGGAAAATTCCAAAGGAGTCAGTTCATTCGTGAGTCTATATCATTATTCCAATACTTATAATAGAATTCGAAATACGAGATACATCCTCAGGACACGGATTTCACCATTGTCAGGTTGGTAACCAGAGTCTCCTGGAGGGAGAGCGGGCATTGTGTGTATAGATCTATACATGACAAACACTCCCGCACCCTGACTGCTAGCTACAATCCCGGCCGACCAAGCCAAGGGGTGACAAATGTCACATTCATTCCGACGCCAACAGGTCGTCAAGTATTCGATTGTCAATCAGTATGGTTACGAGTATCTTTATGTTTACCTTATAATTCATGGCTTTAAGGTAATAAGAATTATCACGGTATTTTATACATATGAAACCATCTTAATCTATTTTCCTAGTTATATACTAGGTCACGTTATAAACCTTTAAACCTACCCACTTAGGATTAAAGGATATTTTAGACTGAGCCAGGCGTATTGTCCATTCAATACCCTCCTGTAATCTATGTTTTTACTTACCTTTAGACTGAGCCAGGCGTGTTGTACATTCAATACCATCCTGGAGTCTGTATTTTACTCTTTTAGACCTTCTGAGGCGTGTTGTTCATTTAACACCATCTTGGGGTCTGTATTTGATCCTTTTAGACTTTGCTAGGTGTATTGTCCATTCGATACTTTCCTGGAGTCTATGTATTTATTTACCTTTTTAAACTTTGCAAGGCGTCCCGCCTGAAGTCTATGATTTATTTACCTTTAGGCTTTCCAAGGCGTCCTGCCTGGAGTCTAGGTTTTATTTACTTTTAGCCATCAGTGTTTCTGCTGAGGTAAAATATTATTTTTCCCTATTATTTTTACTTGTGACTTTTCTCACAATTCCATTAAAGTAAAAACTATATTTTGATACTGATAGTACTTCTGGGGAAATTACTCCTTAAACATAAACAATTGGGTCTTGGTAGAAGACTGCTTTTATTTAGAAAATATAGGATTTTCTGAAAAGAATTCTAACACTCTGTAGATTCTAAACCGCCAGCTTTCATGAGCTTATTTTGAAGTAAAGTATATATTTATACTAATGTCATTAAATACTTATGAACTCACCAGCATTATAAAAATGCTGATACTCGTTTTCAAAATAAATTGTATTCTCAGGTCATCGATAGACATGTACATCCCGAGAGCTTTTGCAAAGACAACCTAGTACCAAGCTTCATTTATGTTATTCTCTGTATTTACTTTGATGTTGCTATGGAATGTAACCTATGGAAAAATTATTACTATTAATGCAATGGTTGTTGTACTTTGATTACTATATTGCATATGTTGTGATACATGACATGACGTCCTCCACCCCAGAACGTTTCCGCCGTTCTGGTTTTGGGGTGTGACATCATCAAGAAAAGTTTGAAGTAGTCACGTCACTCATGACTTGCAAGATGAAAGAAGGGGAGTCGGTTGTATCTCATGTTCAAAGAATGCAACGCTACATAGAGCGTTTAGACAAGCTCAACATTCACTTTGATGAGGAATTGGCCATTGATATGGTCTTGAACTCATTACCCGATTGTTATGGTCAATTCATCCTGACGTACCATTTGAACAATACTGAGTAGACATTGGCCCAATTGCACAACTTGTTGCTGACAGCTAAAGCAGGAATGAAGGGTAAAAGAATATCCTCCACTCCTGCTATTGCTCCTGTATTAGCTATTGGACATGGAAAGGGGAAAAAGAGGAAAGGTCCTCCTAAGAAAAACTGGAAGGGAAAGGTCCACGTTGGGTCATCTAGCAGTGGCCCAAAGGCTAAGCCCAGTGCTACCATTCCCCATTTTCTGATCCAAAGGATGTTTTTTGTTTTTATTACAATGAAAAGGGGCACTGGAAGAGAACCTGCCCAAAATATCTGCAGGATATCAAAGATGGCAAAGTGAAGCCATCTTCGGTAATTCTTTATACTATTTCTTCTAAATACTCATTATCTTCTCGTTCATGGGTCCTTGATACAGGATGTGGTTTTCACATCTGTTCTGATTTGCAGGGGCTAACAGAAAGTGAGAAGATAGAGCGAGGAAGGATAAACTTGATCATGAGAAACAAGAAGTCTTCACCAGCGACCAAGATCGGAGTTTATCAACTTTTGCTTAGTAATGATGTTAGATTAGATTTATTGAATTGTTGCTATTCGTCTGAGATGACGAGAAACATTATTTCATTTCATGCATTGTTCAGACAAGGTTTTATATATTCTTTTAATGATTTGAATGGTTCAATTTCTGTTTATAGGAATGGTGTTTTCGTGTTTGAAGCTTTACCTTGTGATGGTGTGTATGAAACAGTGACTTGTGTTGATAGCTTAGGAAATAATGTGTTCAATATTGACTTGTCTAATAGTGTAGAAAAGGCATGCTTGTGGCATTGTCGTCTTGGACACATTAACAAGAATTGCATAGCCCAACTCCAAAAGGATGGAGTGTTGGAATCATTTGACCTAAAATCAGATGATAGGTGTGAATCTTGTCTTTTGGGAAAGATGACAAAATCACCATTCACAGGGTCTTGTGAAAGAGGTGAAGGTTTGTTAGACCTCATACATACAGATGTGTATGGACCCTTCAGATCAACCACAAGAGATGCTAATCGGTTTTATGTGACTTTCACTGATGATTATAGTAGATATGGCTATATATACTTAATCAAACATAAGACAGAGACCTTTGAAAAGTTCAAAGAGTTTAAACATGAGGTCGAAAATCAATTGGGCAGGAAAATAAAGATACCTAGATCCGATAGAGGCGGAGAGTATCTTAGTATTGAGTTCAACGACTATCTAAAGGAATGTGGGATAGTATCATAATTGACTCCTCCTAGGACACCACAGTTAAATGGTGTGGCTGAGAGGCGTAATCGAACCTTCATGGTTCGTTCTATGATGAGTCGTGCTTCACTTCCAATTCATTTTTTGGGTTATGCCTTAGAGACAGCCGCCCACATCCTCAATCTTGTACCAACAAAGAAGGTTGCCAAAACACCTCACGAGATGTGGACAGGGAAGGTTCCCTTGTTATCACATATTAAAGTTTGGGGTTGTGAAGCTACCGTAAGACGAGAGACTCACGACAAGCTAGCAGCAAGAAGTGAGAAATGTGTTTTCATTGGTTACCCAAAACAGTCTTTTGGATATTTATTCTAAAGACCTAGTGAAAATGTGGTTTTTGTAGCACGAAGAGGAGTCTTTCTAGAAAGAGAAATCATATTCAAAGAGGTCACTAATGGAGTTTCCTATCCACGATTCTGTTATTTACTGGAATAATTTGACTGGATTAATATATAGGATGAATCTCCGGGATGGGTAGAAAGATAAAGAGTGAGTACGATTTTCAATGCTTTGCTTATGTACAACTGCAAAGTAAGAAACATTCTAATTGGATTAGGTAGATAATTTTTCAGTCATTCATTGAATGATAAATCACTACAAGTGACGGAGATACGCGATTTAAATAACGGAAAATCCAATATTTGAAAATTGTATCTAGAATGACTAAAAAAGTGGAAACAAGTTCAAGAATCAACTACTGAAGGAACCTTAGATGACACTAGCACTCAACTAGAGGAAACAGTTCCTATTGAACCAGTTGATAAATCATTACCTCTTCGAAGATCCACTAGGGTGAGTGTACCACCTGATTTGTATGGTTTTCATATTACTTCAGACGGTGACACATTCATCAGTGATAGGACACTGGTAAATTTAGATGAACCAATCACTTATAAGGAAGCAATGGCAGACCCAGAGGCTTCCAAGTGGAAAGAGGCAATGGACAACGAGATAAAGTCCATGTATGACAACCAAGTTTGGAATTTGGTTGATAATGCACCAGGTCGTAAGACAGTTGGGTGCAAATGGATCTTCAAGAAGAAGACAGACATGGATGGGAATGTACACACATTAAAGGCTAGACTGGTTATGAAAGGTTTTACACAAACCCCAGGGGTTGACTATGATGAAACCTTCTCGCCAGTAGCCAAGATTAAATCTATCAGGATTTTGCTCGCCATAGCTGCCTTTCATGACTATGAAATCTGGCAAATGGATGACAATACTGCTTTCCTTAACTGGAAGTTGGTTGAGTTTGTTTACATGAATCAGCCAGAGGGTTTTGTTGAGGCAAAGTTTTCCAATAGAGTGTGTAAGCTTGAGAAATCCATTTATGGATTGAAACAAGCATCTCGCAGTTGGAATCGTTGCTTCCATGAGAAACTCAAAGAGTTTGGCTTCTCTAGGAGTGCAGATGAGTTCTGTGTGTATAGCAAGGCTAGTGGGAGTATAGTGAATTTTATGGTGTTATATGTCGATGACATATTACTCGTTGGTAACGACATTCCAACCTTGAAAGAGGTTAAGTCTTGGCTTGGAAAGTGTTTTGCCATGAAAGACCATGGAGAAGCTGCCTATATTCTTGGGATTAGAATATTGAGGGATAGAAAGAAGAGACTAATTGGACTTTGTGACAACCCAAATTTATTGTCGTTACATAATCCCATTTTCACTAACGGAATTAGTCGTTATGTATTAATTTCCAAAATATTTGGAGTCGTCAATAAATAAATATCTATTTATTTATATTTTCTTGACATTATCATTTTAGTATAAGTAAATATAACTTGTAAGTGTTAACCCCGTTTAACCAAATAAAGTTATATTACTTTTCAACCACTTCACCCGGGTAAAAAGTTTTAACCCCGTTAAACTTTAGCATCGGGCAGCCGTGTACCGGGTGCAATACCCGAGGCATATTTAAGGAAATTGGATGCCCCACTACACCCTTTTACCACCCTCTCACATTCTCTCACTACTTTCTCTCTCTAGACTCGATCCCGACCCCGAAAACCGCGAGTTCCGGCTTCCTAACGTAAGAGTTTCTTCCCTATCTTGTTCTAAACATATTCCATTGTATTTAGAACACAAAAAGCACAAGAATTAGTAGAAAACTTGGAGTTTACGGCCTAGGAAGCCCCTTAGGCCGTAAACACCCAAAACTTGGCCAAAAGTCCCATTTTTCCTTCCTTTAAGCTTGTATACTAATTAAGGGAATTGCCTAGATGAGTTTGGACATCAAAACATAAGTTTTTAGGGTCTAAAAGAGGGTTTACGGCCCAAGCTTGTGCTTAGGCCGTAAACACCCAAATTCCATGATAAATTGCCCCAAACACTCATCCAAGGTATGATAGAATTTAGATATGATCATAGGAAATGCTTAAGGCCATAAAGCAACACATTTTAGAACCAAAAAGGGGAGTTTACGGCCAAGCTTATGCTTAGGCCGTAAACACCCAATTCCCATGCTAAAATGTCCCAAAAACTCACCTAAGGCCTTCTAGAATTTAGTTATAATTTAAGGGAGTGATTAGGACCATTTAACAACACATTTTGAGGGAAAAAATGGAGTTTACGGCCCAAGCACAAGCAAGGACCGTAAACTCCCTCAAACACCATCAAATGAAGGTTTTAACCCCCAAATTTGGTCCTAGGCATTCACTAGAAATTTAGGGGATTGATTTAAGGCCTTAACTTGCATTTTGGAGGAGAACAAGAGTTTATGGCCAAGCCTTGGGGCTTACAGCCGTAAACTCCCAAGGAGTGGCCTTTGGGCCGTAAACTCCAAGGGAGTAATCTCTTGGACTCCCCCGTAACCCCTATTTGGCCTTATACGATCCACGAGAACCACTTCTAAGCGCTAAGACCCCAAATCAATGCTAGAATGTCTAAATGTTTTCATAAAAGGCATAAAATGATTAATTCTTTGTAAAACACATATTCTATATGTTAATAGGGTCCTAAAAGGTGCACAAGTCCTTATTTGGTACAAAACGCTCAACCGACACTTTCACCCGATTTACCCGATTTACTCGGTTTCAGGTGAGTTCGTACCCCTTTAATGAACCTTTCAAATGTTTTTATATGTTTTAGGGGGGGATACAAGTCAATTATACATGTTTATGGAAATTAATCACATGTGATTCACTATCCGTAGTTCAAATCACATGTGATTTACCATTATGTTCTATAAAAGGATTTTCGTTTTCAAAACTATTTTGGATAAATAAACAATTTTCTAAATGTTCCCTTTTGACAAGAATTTTATTAAATGAATCCCTTATAAAAATGTAACCACACTAATATATTTATATAAGTAAGACTTGAAGGACTTAGGACCGATAGCTCGCCTTATTTCCTGTTCTTGTTTGATTGTGGGCTTAAGGTAGTTGTTACCCGTCCGACTGTCGTTGATTTCTTAGTTATATATCATATATATTAGTGTTGGATGCGAGTATTTTCATTTCATTCGATGTTTAAACCACTAAATTGACAAGAACCATACACACTAAGTTAACTATAATAGGTATAGTTAAGGCCACTATTACTCGCTATAGCTACTACTCTACACACTATAATACACTCTATTACGAATACTATACACTAATAAGAGAACACACTACGAGTTATACAAAAGACTACTACACTATAATACAAGAGAAAGCACTAATCAGGAGATAACACACTAACTCACTACGAGATACTCTATTCGCTACGTACTACGCCCAGAGTTTTCCGACAGGAAGACGACGCTATATGTATAGATCTATACGGGCAGACACTATTACATCCCGACTGTTAATTTCAGTCCGAGCCGTGCAGGCCCAGGGATGCCGCTACTTCACTACACTGTGCATGACCGGGAAGGTCATGGGGTCCTCTATTATACACACCATTGGTAACATACTAGGAATACATTATAACCACACTAAAACAATAAACTAAAGGCTAAGTTAATATCCCGAAGCAAACAAGTATCTAACACTAAAGGAAGTTTGCACCACTATTATTGACTTCAGGCATAACCTACCATATTGCATTACTTATTGGAAATTCACTATTATACTTTTACAATAAATGGTTTTTCAAAGATGAAAATTACATGTTTCTTAAAGGTTTTCATTTACAATGTATTTCTGGAAAATATAGGATTTTCTAGGTTTTTCTACTACTTATGAATGTAAATTGCAGCTTTTCATACTATTGGTTCTAATGCTTTTTATACAAAAACTCACACTAAACTCTTATGAACTCACCAGCTTTATGCTGATATTCGTTTTCAAAATAACTTGTATCCTCAGGTCAAAGATAGACAGGTACAGGTGCGGCATTTTGGAGAAGGTGGAGCATACAAGATCCATCTCTTATTTTTGTATTACTCTTGGTGTTTGTTAAACATTACAAAACACACTTGTAATTAAACTCACTATGTAATGCAATGGTAGTATGTTTCTTGTTTTTACTATTATGCAATTGTGATGATACTGTACATGACGTCCTCCACCCCGAAACGTATTCCGCCGTTATCGGTTTTGGGGTGTGACAGATTGGTATCAGAGCATTGTTTATAGTGAATCAAGTATATCAACCTATAAAAGATATACAAACTATAAACACTTCGGGACTAAAACACTCTGACCAAGAATATATACTGTTAAGTATCTAAAAGATTTAACTAAGTATATATACACACATCACTATAAAACACAGAAGTCAGTATCACCCTAGAACAGAACAAAAGTATTAAGATTGTTGGATAGCATAATTGGGCTTAGAGACATATAGTCACATTTAGGGGGATGTAGCCTGATCAACTACGTTTTCCTGGGAGTGACTAGCATGTGCCTAAGCTTGGTCGTGGTGTTGCAACAAGTCTAAAAACTTACCAACACTACCACAATAACGTTACCATAAGAATACTACAGGAGTATTCTGTATCTCGAAAACATACGTAGGTGATAACTAAAAGGGTCGTTACTGGTAGGACAATAGTTGCTAAGTGGATACACCACGGTTACATGTGACTAGGGCGCTATAGACTCAGAATCTGTAGCCTTTGCTTCATTCCATGTTCTTGTTTGATTGGGGGTCTAAAGTTAGGGTTGCTTATTCGAAGGACTATCTTGCTTCGGTTACATGTAATCGGTATACACTACGCAAGTATTGGGTCGACTAATAACGACTCATCTTATAAGTATCTTAGAGTAGTACGTCTATTAACCTTTCCTTTCCCCTTTCTCGCATAGATAGCATGGCTGGCTTCCACCATCCCGGTGATCCGTACTATCCAAACCAGGGCAATGGAGGATGGCTCGATGAGGAGTCAGACGATGATCACCCGATCCCTTTCGAGGATCATCATGTTGAAGGCTTCTCAGATAGCTCGAGCTCCGAACCAGAAGTTAACAACCAACCTCCTGAAGCTCCGAACCCCAACCCCCATCCGGCATTTCAGGGTCCCACTCCTATGTGAGCCATATCCTTGCACCGATGGAGCGAGGAGCAGGGTCAGCCCTTACCTTACAATGGAGACCGAAGCTTCTACAACATAAGCGAAGGAGGATCAGCGGATCGGGTTCTTCCCATTATGATCCGAAGGATTGCCAGGAATGTCGAGCAGGGTCAAGCTGCTATTGGTCGAGTTGTAGAAGTGGATGCCAACTCAAATCTCAACACGGTTCGCATCCGCCAGCTCGAAGAAGCCATGGACGGGACAAGGAGGACCAACGAGGCTCTACATCATCAGCTGGCTACATCCCGAGCCGAAGTTAGGGAACTCCGAGCATGCCAAAGGACTCATTATCGACACCTTCAGGAAGTTATGCGTCAGCTAGCAGATCTGAGGGTTCGCCCAACAAGTAACCGTTGCCAGTAGAAGACGTCTAGTACCTCACTCTTTTATTTAAAATACTAGCCTTTCCTCTCTATGTTCCGTAGATCTCTTGTCTGTAAACATTCCTAGCTTAAAAATACTCTAACTAGACCTCTAAATTGCCAACATTTTCTTTATGGTTTGATGTAAGATCTACTGTTAGGTCAATTTTCATGAACTTGTGTTACCTCATTAATACCAGTATATTGGCAGTTGATTACTCTATTGCTATGACTCTCATTCTGATCTTGGGTTATGTTGATTTAATCCATGAAACACTCTATTCACATTTGCACTAGACTCTTAATATTGCTATCATTTCTATGGTTTTCCAGCGAAAGATGTCTCCTCGAAAGCGTCCAGCCGAGGAAGACCAGCTACTCAAACCCCTCCTCCACCACCTCCTCCTCCACAATTTGACCCAGTGCTATTTCAAACAGCGGTGACCGCGGCTGTGACAGCAGCCATGGCCCAAATGAACTCTGGAGACGCAAGCAGTGGTAACTTCAGGTTTGGTGAAGTCCATCAACGAGTGCAGGGATGCACTTATAAGGACTTCATGAACTGTAAACCTACCTTCTTCGACGGTACTGGAGGAATTTTGGCATTATCCCAATGGTTCGAAAGAACCGAAGCTGTATTTGAAATGTGCTCTTGCCCCGAAGAGAGCAAAATCAAGTTCGCAACTGCTACCCTCACTAACAGGGACTTGACATGGTGGAACGGCCATGTCAGCGCACTCTCCCTGGTTACAGCCAATGCCATGGGCTGGGACACTCTAAAAGATCTCATGAGAGGGGAGTATTGCCCTAGGGGCGAAGTTCAGAAACTTGAGGAGGAACTCTGGAACCTCAAGATGAAAGGGACTGACATAACAGCTTACACGGCCAGGTTCTGCGACTTGGCGGCTATGTGTCCCAACATGATCCCATCCGAAAGCAAAAAGATCGAACGATACATCTGGGGCCTAGTGCCCTCGTATCGAGGAAACGTGCTGGCCTCACGCCCTACCACCTTCGACAGCGCCAAGGAATTGGCCCAGAGTCTGATCAACCATGAAGTCTCTTCCACTCCAGCAACAGCAACCCCCACTACCACTGCACCACCCGATTCATCTGACAGAAAGAGGAAGCGATGGGATAAGAAGAAAGGCAAGAAAACTCAAACCTCCTCCAAGGAACAGCAAATTGTGGTGGTCCATGTTGCCACTACTCCAGCCACTCCTGCACCACCAAAAGCTTATAGTGGGAATCTACCCAAGTGTCCCAAGTGCCCTTTCCACCACAACGGCCCCTGCCGTGAATTGCAGTGTTCCAACTGCGGTCGGAAGGGCCATACGGTGCGATTCTGCAAGGCCCCTCCCAAACCTATTACGCAAGTTCCTGGTTCGGGAGTGACCCTGACGTGTTATGGCTGCGGTGAAGCTGGTCATTTCAAGAAGAACTGTCTGAAGGCTGCGAATGCTGGGGGAACTGGAAGGCTACTCGCTATTGGTCATAATGAGGCGGTAGCGGATCCCACAGTAGTCACGGGTACGTTTCTTCTCAACAACTCTTATGCCTGTGTCTTATTCGATAGTGGTGCAGAAAGAAGCTTCATAAATCAAAACTTTAAACACTTACTCAAACAATCCCCTCAACCACTAAAAGAAACATTCGTCGTAGAAATGGATAACGGGAAGACTGAAAGATCTAACGAAATCTACGTAGGTTGTACCCTCACGTTAGACGATCACCCATTTCCAATCAATCTTGTACCAGTCTCAATCAAAAATTTCGATGTTATTGTTGGTATGGACTGGTTGAGTCTTCATCGCGCCGATATCCTATGCTCCGACAAAGCCATTCGCCTAAATCTTCCAAATCGCGAAACCCTATTGACCTATGGAGATAAACCAAGTATGAGCCTTCGTATCATCTCCAGTATTCAGGCTCAGAAATACTTGCGCAAGGAATATCGCGCCTTTCTTGCTCACGTTGTCGACACTAGCCAGAAATCGAAAGATCCAAAGGATATTCCCGTTGTATGCGAATTCCCTGATGTTTTCCCAGAGGATCTTCCAGGTGTACCTCCCAAACGTCAGGTTGAGTTCAGAATCGACCTAGTCCCAGGAGCTACTCCCGTAGCTAAGTCTCCCTATCGTCTAGCGCCTGCCGAAATGCAAGAACTATCCGGTCAATTCAACGAGCTGCTCAACAAGGGTTTTATAAGACCGAGCTTCTCACCTTGGGGAGCTCCGGTCTTGTTCGTGAAGAAGAAGGATGGATCGTTTCGAATGTGCGTCGATTATAGGGAACTCAATAAACTCACGGTCAAAAATCGCTACCCTCTCCCTCGTATCGACGACCTATTTGACCAACTACAAGGAGCAAGTTACTTCTCCAAGATTGATCTTAGATCCGGGTATCACCAGTTATGGGTGCTTGAGGAAGATGTCCCGAAGACAGTCTTCCGAACCCGTTATGGGCATTTTGAGTTCGTAGTGATGCCCTTTGGACTGACTAACGCTCCCGCAGTGTTCATGGACTTGATGAATAGGGTGTGTCGTCCATATCTAGATCAGTTCGTCATCGTCTTTATTGATGATATACTCGTCTACTCTCGGAGCGAGGAAGAACACGGGGATCATTTACGACGAGTCCTGGAAACGCTGCGATCCGAGAAGTTATATGCAAAGTTCTCTAAGTGCGAGTTTTGGATCCGAAGAGTTGAATTCTTAGGACACGTGGTTAGTGATGACGGAATCCATGTGGATCCCTCCAAAATTAAAGATATTGAGAACTGGTCAGCACCGAAGACGCCTACAGAAATTCGCCAATTTCTAGGCCTCGCTGGCTACTACCGCCGATTCATCGAAAACTTCTCTCGGATTGCGAAGCCTCTCACCATGTTGACGCAGAAGGGTGTATCATTCGACTGGGAAGAGAAACAGGAGAAGGCATTCCAGACCCTGAAGCGAGCCCTATGCACCGCACCGGTATTATCCCTTCCCGAAGGGACAAAAGATTTTGTTGTATACTGCGATGCATCAAATCAGGGGCTCGGTTGTGTCTTGATGCAACGAGGTAAGGTCATCGCCTATGCCTCAAGAAAGCTAAAGACACATGAGGTGAACTACACTACTCACGACCTCGAGTTAGGAGCGGTCGTCTTCGCACTAAAAATCTGGAGACACTACTTGTATGGGACGAAGAGCATGGTGTACACTGATCACAAAAGCCTCCAACACATACTGAACCAGAAAGAACTCAACATGAGGCAGCATCGATGGGTCGAACTACTCAGCGATTACGATTGCGAAATCCGATACCACCCGGGGAAAGCCAACGTAGTAGCAGACGCCCTGAGTAGGAAGGAGTATTCTGGACGAAGAACCAAGTCATTGACAATGACTATCCGTTCGCATCTATCCACGCAGATCAGGGAGGCTCAGCTGGAAGCCTTAAAGCCTGAGAATGTGACGGGAGAATCCCTGCGCGGAATGGATAAAAGTTTGGAGGTCAAGGGTGACGGAGCCTACTACTTTATGGACCAAATCTGGACTCCGCGCCATGGAGGTTTCAGAGACTTGGTCATGAGGGAAGCACACAACACTCGCTAATCCGTCCACCCAGGATCAGATAAGATGTATCTGGATCTCAAAAAGCTATACTTGTGGCCTAACATGAAAGCGGAGATCGCTACCTTTGTAAGCAAGTGCCTTACTTGTGCGAAGGTCAAGGTCGAATATCAAAAGCCATCAGGACTCCTCCAACAACCAGAGATACCGGAATGGAAGTGGGAGCGGATCACAGTGGGTTTCATAACCAAACTGCCAAAGACAGTGGGTGGGTTGGATACCATTTGGGTCATCGTCGACAGATTGACCAAGTCTGTGCACCTCCTACCCATCAAAGAAACGGACAAGATGGAGAAACTCACAAGAACATACATAAAGGAAATAGTGCGGCAGCATGGCGTCCCCATATCTATTATCTCGGATAGAGATAGTAGGTTCACTTCGAGATTTTGGCAATCACTACAAAAAGCATTAGGGACGAGGCTGGACATGAGTACAACCTACCATCCGCAGACTGACAGACAAAGTGAGAGGACGATCCAAACTCTAGAAGATATGTTGTGAGCTTGTGTGATCGACTTCGGTAAATCGTAGGATACACACTTACCTCTTGTGGAGTTTTCTTACAACAATAGTTACCATACGAGCATCAAGGCAGCTCCATTCGAAGCCCTCTTCGGCTGGAAGTGCAGATCCCCTCTGTGATGGGCTGAGGTGGGTGACACTCAATTAGCTAAAGGACGAGTTCCTGACAGCGTTCTCACGGGTCTGGAGATCATTCGAGAAACGGCCGAGAAGATTGTACAGATTCGTGAACGACTAAAAGCCGCTAAGGATCGACAGAAAAGCTACGCAGACAAACGGAGAAAACCCTTGGAATTGCAGGTGAGAGACCGAGTCCTTTTGAAGGTCTCGCCCTGGAAGGGCACGATACGCTTCGGAAAGCGTGGAAAGCTGAACCCGAGGTACATAGGTCCTTTTGAGATCCTTGCTAGAATCGGCCTTGTAGCCTACAAACTCAACCTACCCCACGAGCTAAGTAGCATACATCCTACCTTCCACGTTTCAAACCTGAAGAAATGTCTGTCCGACGAGACTCTCGTGATTCCCCTCGATGAGATCGAGGTCAATGAGAGCCTCAACTTCGTGGAAGAGCCTGCGGAGATTATGGATCGGGAAGTAAAACGAACGAAACAAAGCCGCATCCCAATTGTGAAAGTTCGGTGGAACGCCAAGCGGGGACCGGAATTCACTTGGGAGCGCGAAGATCAAATGTAACTCAAATATCCACATCTCTTCGCTTAGTAGTATTGTAATACTTATCTGTATGAATTCTAAATTTCGGGACGAAATTCCCCTAACGGGGGGATGACGTGACAACCCAAATTTATTGTCGTTACATAATCCCGTTTTCACTAAAGGAATTCGTCGTTATGTGTTAATTTCCGAAATATTTGGAGTCGTCAATAAATAAATATCTATTTATTTATATTTTCTTGACATTATCATTTTAGTATAAGTAAATATAACTTGTAAGTGTTAACCCCGTTTAACCAAATAAAGTTATATTACTTTTCAACCACTTCACCCGGGTAAAAAGTTTTAACCCCGTTAAACTTTAGCATCGGGCAGCCGTGTACCGGGTGCAATACCCGAGGCATATTTAAGGAAATTGGATGCCCCACTACACCCTTTTACCACCCTCTCACATTCTCTCACTACTTTCTCTCTCTAGACTCGATCCCGACCCCGAAAACCGCGAGTTCCGGCTTCCTAACGTAAGAGTTTCTTCCCTATCTTGTTCTAAACATATTCCATTGTATTTAGAACACAAAAAGCACAAGAATTAGTAGAAAACTTGGAGTTTACGGCCTAGGAAGCCCCTTAGGCCGTAAACACCCAAAACTTGGCCAAAAGTCCCATTTTTCCTTCCTTTAAGCTTGTATACTAATTAAGGGAATTGCCTAGATGAGTTTGGACATCAAAACATAAGTTTTTAGGGTCTAAAAGAGGGTTTACGGCCCAAGCTTGTGCTTAGGCCGTAAACACCCAAATTCCATGATAAATTGCCCCAAACACTCATCCAAGGTATGATAGAATTTAGATATGATCATAGGAAATGCTTAAGGCCATAAAGCAACACATTTTAGAACCAAAAAGGGGAGTTTACGGCCAAGCTTATGCTTAGGCCGTAAACACCCAATTCCCATGCTAAAATGTCCCAAAAACTCACCTAAGGCCTTCTAGAATTTAGTTATAATTTAAGGGAGTGATTAGGACCATTTAACAACACATTTTGAGGGAAAAAATGGAGTTTACGGCCCAAGCACAAGCAAGGACCGTAAACTCCCTCAAACACCATCAAATGAAGGTTTTAACCCCCAAATTTGGTCCTAGGCATTCACTAGAAATTTAGGGGATTGATTTAAGGCCTTAACTTGCATTTTGGAGGAGAACAAGAGTTTATGGCCAAGCCTTGGGGCTTACAGCCGTAAACTCCCAAGGAGTGGCCTTTGGGCCGTAAACTCCAAGGGAGTAATCTCTTGGACTCCCCCGTAACCCCTATTTGGCCTTATACGATCCACGAGAACCACTTCTAAGCGCTAAGACCCCAAATCAATGCTAGAATGTCTAAATGTTTTCATAAAAGGCATAAAATGATTAATTCTTTGTAAAACACATATTCTATATGTTAATAGGGTCCTAAAAGGTGCACAAGTCCTTATTTGGTACAAAACGCTCAACCGACACTTTCACCCGATTTACCCGATTTACTCGGTTTCAGGTGAGTTCGTACCCCTTTAATGAACCTTTCAAATGTTTTTATATGTTTTATGGGGGGATACAAGTCAATTATACATGTTTATGGAAATTAATCACATGTGATTCACTATCCGTAGTTCAAATCACATGTGATTTACCACTATGTTCTATATAAGGATTTTCGTTTTCAAAACTATTTTGGATAAATAAACAATTTTATAAATGTTCCCTTTTGAAAAGATTTTTATTAAATAAATCCCTTATAAAAATGTAACCACACTAATATATTTATATAAGTAAAACTTGAAGGACTTAGGACCGATAGCTCGCCTTATTTCCTGTTCTTGTTTGATTGTGGGCTTAGGGTAGTTGTTATCCGTCCGAGTGTCGTTGATTTCTTAGTTATATATCATATATATTAGTGTTGGATGCGAGTATTTTCATTTCATTCGATGTTTAAACCACTAAATTGACAAGAACCATACACACTAAGTTAACTATAATAGGTATAGTTAAGGCCACTATTACTCGCTATAGCTACTACTCTACACACTATAATACACTCTATTACGAATACTATACACTAATAAGAGAACACACTACGAGTTATACAAAAGACTACTACACTATAATACAAGAGAAAGCACTAATCAGGAGATAACACACTAACTCACTACGACATACTCTATTCGCTACGTACTACGCCCAGAGTTTTCCGACAGGAAGACGACGCTATATGTATAGATCTATACGGGGCAGACACTATTACATCCCAACTGTTAATTTCAATCCGAGCCGTGCAGGCCCAGGGATGCCGCTACTTCACTACACTGTGCATGACCGGGAAGGTCATGGGGTCCTCTATTATACACACCATTGGTAACATACTAGGAATACATTATAACCACACTAAAACACTAAACTAAAGGCTAAGTTAATATCCCGAAGTAAACAAGTATCTAACACTAAAGGAAGTTTGCACCACTATTATTGACTTCAAGCATAACCTACGATATTGCATTACTTATTGGAAATTCACTATTATACTTTTACAATAAATGGTTTTTCAAAGATGAAAATTACATGTTTCTTAAAGGTTTTCACTTACAATGTATTTCTGGAAAATATAGGATTTTCTAGGTTTTTCTACTACTCATGAATGTAAATTGCAGCTTTTCATACTATTGGTTATAATGCTTTTTATACAAAAACACACACTAAACTCTTATGAACTCACCAGCTTTATGCTAATATTCGTTTTCAAAATAACTTGTATCCTCAGGTCAAAGATAGACAGGTACAGGTGCGGCATTTTGGAGAAGGTGGAGCATACAAGATGCATCTCTTATTTTTGTATTACTCTTGGTGTTTGTTAAACATTACAAAACACACTTGTAATTAAACTCACTATGTAATGCAATGGTTGTATGTTTCTTGTTTTTACTATTATGCAATTGTGATGATACTGTACAAGACGTCCTCCACCCCGAAACGTATTTTGCCGTTATCGGTTTTGGGGTGTGACAGACTTAGTCAAAGCACATACTTGGATAAGGTACTAAAGAGGTTTAGTATGGAAAATTCCAAGAAGGGAGAGCTACCTATCCAGAGCAATACCAAATTGAGTAAGACTCAATGCCCTAGTACAGATGAGGAAATAGCTGACATGAGTTGTGTACCTTATGCTTCCACTGTCGGAGCGATCATGTACGCTATGACATGTATTCGCCCGGATGTGGCCTTTGCTTTGAGCCTGGTCAGTCGCTATCAGGGAAACTCTGGTAGAGCTCATTGGATAGCAGTAAAGAATATACTCAAGTATTTGCGAAGAACGAAGGACTGGGTCCTTGTACTTGGTGGCAATGATACTTTAAGAGTAGATGGTTACAGTGATTCCGACTTTCAAACGGATAGAGATAACTTCCGTTCTCATTCTGGCAGGGTATTTCTACTGAATGGAGGAGCATTTACTTAGAAAAGTTCCAAGCAAGATACAGTGGTTGATTCTACTTGTGAATCAGAGTACATAGCAGCGAGTGAAGCGTCTAAAGAAGCAGCTTCGTTAAGGAACTTCGTCGGGGATCTCAGAGTTGTTCCAACCATCCAGGAGCCTATGGAACTGTTTTGTAATAATGAAGGAGCGGTTGCCTTAACTAAGGAACCCATAGATCATGGTAAAACCACGCATATCGACAGAAAGTACCATTTCATCAGACATAGAGTAGAAGAAGACCATCTTGTTGTAAAGAGGGTGTCATCTGAAGATAACCTAGCAGACCCCCTCAAAAAGGGTCTGAGTAGGGCTAAGCATATTCTGATGGGTTTTGGTTATAAGAACATCTTATGTGCTCATACAAACCCTAATGCTTGGATCTAGGTTTCTCTATTGTACATGCAATTTATCCAAGACTATAAACCCTAATTCTAGCATACAAGTAATCATATTAACATAAGAATGGGTTTAAGATATTACCTTGATTGTTATATAGCAATAACAATCTCAAATCCTCCTTGTAAAGACTTTAGAAAGCTTAGAGTCACAAGTGTCACTCCTCTAATGGTTCACAAACACCAAGAGCAAATGGAGAAGATATAAAGAGAGAGGAGAGGTATAGAATTCGTCCCTAAGAAGCCTTGGGAAGGTCTGGATGAATTATGAGCCAAAGGGGTGTTTATATAGGTGTAGAGATAGGGTTTCAGTCCTTATCCTTATCTAGTTGCTTGCCCACTAAGCAACCCATAAGATAAGCCTTGAATCCTTATCATGGTCGAATTCTAAGGCCTTATCACCTTAAATTCGTCCAACCTATCCTTAGGATAACCCTTACCCTATTTTGTAACTATCACATAATTACAATTCAGCCCCTCTAGTTTAATTAATTACATTTGATCATAAAATTAATTCTTAATTAATTATTGACCAATATTAATTAAACAAATATGATTTCTCCTTTAATATGTTATTCTTATAAAATATTAATAAATCATAATAACCTCTCTCTCTCTCTATTTATTTCTCCAATCAAGTTGCTTTGGTGAAGGCAACCCAAAAGGACCATGCACAATCGGGTCAAGTACATACCAAAATAGTTATGGACCTAGACACTAATCCAACAGTCTCCCACTTGGATAAGTCTAATAACTATTCTGCGTATGACTTCAGATCCTGATCTGCAATCGTAGCTTTCCAAAGCCGCTGTCAACTCTGATCCTATCAGATACGCGTGTCCTTTAGATAAGGGATCATATATTCCTCCATTCTAGATATCGTATAAGACATGATTTCTAATCATTCTCTTTGTACTATTTCTCTACTTCTGATTTATGACGACTGACCAATTGAACAAATCAAATTATCCCTAGCCTGGCCGAGCATTTACGTTTGTCATCACTAAATCATCGAGGGGCCCAAAGATATCGCTTTTATCCTACTTTAAATAAAAGGAATGGATAAACTTTGATTCAATGTTCGCTTGCACTTACTCACCGAATCACACACAACAATATGTTTTATAACACCAAGTTACTGGTGCATTTACATATTATCAATGTGTAACCGATTTGCAAGATACAACTCACACATCTCGGTTTCTAGAATATAAGATGTTATCGTCTCACCAATCACTCGTGATACAATTCATGGAGTGATCCAAGTGAGCGTGGGTTTAATCCAATGCTCAAATCATATTCATAAGCACTCATGAATGTTGCAGCAAACATTTGCTTATGTCTAATACTCTTTAGAAAATCCACACACCAATTCACGACAGTCTTTATTCATACCTACTTCCAACATATGAACGACTGTGGCCCGTTCGAACAATTTGACTGTTCTAAACCAATTAAATTATTCAGGAAGTCAAAACATGCAAATGTGAAACACAAGAATAATACTAATCCCATATGGCCTCAAACCTTTGAGCATAAATAAAACACATTTTATTTATCACCATATCGATTACTCATTATTTGTTGTTTCGGGTAATCAACTTCTTACTTGAATTATTACACTTGTCCCATGTTCTTATCATGCACACAATGTTTACCTATGGTTCTTACTTTGTGAAATAGATCAAATGAATACATTTCCAATCATACGCATTTCACAACTCCAAATCCTTTTTCATAAGTGAAAGAATATCAAATTCTTGTCACTTATGGAATATGCTAGATTCTAACATTTTATGCAATGATCCTTTTGTAATGTCACTGCACTAAAGTCACAATGACTATTGCCAATGAAATTACAAAGTCCTCTTCCGGAGACTGTTACAAGACAATTCCTTAGATATGATGTCTCTCACTCAAAGTACATTCCTTTGAACATCCTTTTGCATAAAGGTTTTTAATCTAGACATAGATTTTCAATATTCAATTCCCAATATGGACACGCTTCCATATTTTCCATATGACAACTCATTCTTAATAGAATCTTATCTATTCGTAATGATGTCGATATGGTCCATCCAATATGGAAACATTTCCATATTTTCCATATGACAACTCATTCTTAGTAGAATCTTTTCTATTCACAATGATGTCGATATGGTCCATTCAATACCATGCTTCCAACTACTCACAAGCAACCAATCCTCGTCGAACTTTGGATTGTCCTTTGATAGTTGTTTAATTATTTTAGTCAAAACCGGTTCTAGTCCCTTTTCCCTCTAAATGCGCTAGACATTTGGAAAATTTTAGAATGGTCAAATATTAAAGCATTTGCAATCGATCCTATACGCGAAGTGTATGGGACACGACGCATAATGTTTTATTTGCTATGTTCTCAAAATTCGAATTGTGATGAGGAATGTCGTAATCATAATCGAAATTTTAAGAACACACTATGTACCTTTGACTAAATTTATTAACATTCCACAACCTAAGCCTTTAGATTTGAAATGAAGCATAATATTCTCTCCCTTAATTATAGCAAAACGACTTTACAACCTTTACGACTTCGCAAGGTATAACTCTTGTTTTCTATAATTAATATTGCCAACTTCCAATACGCGCCATAATAGTCATACAATCATAACATTTATGCTCCCACTATCATGATGATTATTATAAACATAACACTTATGCTCCCACTAGCTTCGACATGTATTCATAAACATCTTAACTTTCAGAAAAACAATACTTATTGAATTTCTTAAGTTCATGTTTCTAATACTTAGTGCTTTGATAATCTTTTATCAATACTTATACACCTTTGCCTTAGATAACTCATATGTGTGTCTAAACAATTCAGACTAATTGTCAAACCTCGCAATTCAAATCATGGAAAGGGATACCGTAACCATAATCGAATTCGAGAATACAATTTCACAATCACTATCTTCTTAAAATCTTTCTTAGTGAAAGCATTTCCTCACAATCATTTTCATGAAGGAGGAAATCTTATGACACTTAGATTTAAACGGTGTATGTGTTCCTATCCATGTAAATTTGTTAAAACCAAAGTTTACAACAAATTCAAACTCATATGGACCGAACTTTCTTAATCTTGATTTCTTGCCTTACGGTAGCACAGCTGCCCACCATGTCTTCCAAGTAGTTAAGCAGCTCACCCTTTCCTATCAATGTACCTTTCATTGATTAAGGTGACTTGCCTTTTATGCGTTCAAAATGAGAACTCATAGAACTCACATGCATAATTAACTCAATTGGAACAACACAGAACCAAAATAATGTCAACACGATAGGTTGTAAACCTCAACTCGTGTGCTAGTGATGATCGATAAGGTTTATTTGATTTATTCTTGAAACCTTTCAAGACCATTAAGACTCCCACTGACTCCTTGACATATAAGATTCTCTTGTCAATAACCATTTCTTGACAAACAAATATTCTAGAGTTAGTGTAGCTTTTATCAAAACACTTCATAAATTGGTCCTAGTTGGTCTTTGTCTTATCCAAGACATCACAACTTTCCACATTTGATGAATGTTATAAACCTTCTTAATACTTTTCCACTCAATGTCACAATCTTAACTCTAAGACTTGTTTTGGAACGAAGTATGATTAACTTCTTGATTTAACCATTTCATCAATTCTTGATTCCTCTTCTTAGACATCCAATTGTACTAAGACTCACTTAGAGGATCAATTGAGATATGGTTCTTAATCATTAAGACCTATCATAGAGCATAAAAGGTACTTTCCCTTCTTCTCAGAATGGAGAAACTTTTATCTTTCTGCCTACTTGATTCTTCTTATTCGTTCTGCTATTGATTTAAACATTTTCAATCAATTCAGAATTACACTTAATCTTGTAAGTATAATCATATTTACTAAACCTTTAGTAAATCATGACGAATATCTTGGTTACTCTTATGGTGGACTTGATCAATACGCAACTTTGTGTACTTGATCTCCTAGTCCTTCACTTGACACTTTGTCAATGAATTAGTCTAATTTCCAAATATGAAATTTCTCATTCAACGCGCAACCAAGTTGCATGATTCCAAGTTCCTATCCAATTGAAACTTGGGCGATGAGAAACTCTCCTTATTTGGTAAATTTTCGACATTTCCATAACTAAGAATCAAATCCATTATTGCTAATAATAGAAACATCCAAACATCAATCTTTTTTTATATATATGCCATTGCAAGGATAAATAAATAACATAAAAAATAAAAATTTATTTTATTGCGGAAAAATTTTGTCCTTACAATGCAATTCATTGAAAAAAAATGTTAATACATATTTCTAATTCTAACTCTAAGTAGTAGCTCAAAATCTAATCTTCAAGTAATGCGATTGAAATCCATTCCTTCATAGTTAGATTCTACTCACTTCTTCCCTTAAGCTTCCTCTCTTTTCTTTGATTCTACAAAACATCAATTGTAATCTTATCACATTATGTATTAAGAATCTAGAATAGGAGCTTAAAAGAGTTAGTCAATGGATTTTACCTAAAGCAAAGCCATACATTTTGACTCTCCCATCTCTTAGATCTCTTAGGTAAATAGGGCAGCTTCGTCTCCAATGCCCCTTCTCTTGGCAATAAAAGCAAATTGACTCTTTTGGAACAGGACATGGAACTACTCCAGACATTGCCTTTCTCTTATGATCAAAATTTTTGATCATAGCATGTCTTTCGTTGCCATTGTCTATATCCATAGAGGTCTTGAAGGTAGATTCACCAATCAACTTTGCTTTTTCTATTGCGCTAAACCATTGCTGATTCAGCAGCAATAAGCATATAGGTGAGATCTATAACGTCCACATCGCAGTTCATCATATAGTACTCTCTTACGAACTCACTATATGAGTTAGGAAGTGACTGAAGAACCCAATCAACAACCATCTCCTCACAGACAACGGATCCGAACATTCTTAACCTATCAATGTGTGACTTCATCCCTAGGACGTCTGCACACACTGACTTTCCTTCTTTATGTTTACTTGCCAAAAGGGCTTGAGTAAGGTTGAACTTTTCAAGCCTTCGAACTTGTGGGTTAGGGAGAATAATTGGAGGAGGTGGAGGAAGTGAAGCATGATTTCTTGTTCCTCGATCGAATCGTGGAATATCATCTTCATGTGGAAGGCTTGTTCCACGAGATTTGGAAAGACCATAGTTGTCGAACTTTGACATCTACAAAACGGGAGAAAACAAATTCAAGTTAGTTGATTGATTTAGTCCTTAGTAAATCACCCAAATGAGATACTAAGGCTAGGACCCAACACAATATTCCACAACTCGGGAGAGGGATGCCATAACCCTAATTGCAGAATATTTGAAGGTAAGTGAATGACGATTCACTAATTTCCACCACGAAAAACGAAAAAGAAATTTAAGTTTTAAATCTATGAAAACTTCTAGATCCTTTGAGATTCATTGAACTTTCAATAGCATGTTTAAATCTCGATACGCCCCTCTAGTTTGTGACTGGGATGCGGAGGATCACAAAGCGGGTGTGAATAACCATGCAAACTTACATGGGTCCCTCACATGTTACACTCACCTATTCGATGTGCCGGTAAACCACACACGCTCCACCGAACTATGACAAACATTGAGTCACCCTTTGCTACCTTTTCTTAGAACCATTTAGTGTATCGGTAAACCACACACGCTCCACTAACGTCTTCGCAAGGGCACAAAGTGTAATTTCATGGAATTGCATCAATTCACTTTGCCTAAGTAATTAAGATTGGGAATTTGTAAAACATTTAGTTACTTTTGTACTTCATTATACTTATAATGGAAGGTTTGTGTCCTATCCTACCCGTTCGGCTAACGACCCTCCACTAGTCAAGAATGCAGTGGGTAAGAGTGGATACCCATTCAATCGCCATTTTATAGGCAATTTCCTTAAACACCCCTTATAGACCAGCTTCGTGAATGAGGCCTACTAACAGTAAGACTGACTTTTACTCATACATATATATAATGTTAGACTTTTAATGTTATATATAGTATAGGGTGTATTTTACACTTTTAAAATACTAGGAGGTCAAATTTAACAATTATACTTTTAATTTAATTAAATTGTAAGCCTAAACTTTTATGGATTTATTAAACCTCTTTTAATTATACACCTTAATTAATTAATAAAACCATAAGGGTGTGATTTGAAATTTTCAAAACAATACTAGGGTTAGAATTTAACATTCCTAAATTAAACTTTTTTAATCAACTTTTAAATTCCAAAACTTGAGGGCAAGTTTTGAAACATTTCAAAACATTAGGTTTAGAATTTAAATATACATCAAAATTAAACTTTTAATCAAAATTTAAATTTCAAAACTTGAGGACAAGTTTTTGAAACATTTTCAAAACATTAGGGTTTCAACTATTTAAATTTCAAAACTAAAGTTTTAAGTTCTAATTTAAACTATAAAACCTAAAGGGATTAATTTGAAACTTTTCCAAAATTTGTCAAGAATATTCTAGATCACATAATTCAAATAAGGCAATTAACTATAATTGGTGGTTATCTAATTAGATCTAGTTCAAATTCTGGCAAGATAATGATCAAATAATTTCCATAACTTAACATATATCAAATAAGGTAACAATTATCTAATTAGATGACCAAAATCTTTTATTTTGACAAGGATAATCATAAGGGATTAAAAAATTTTGAATTTTATTAAGTTTAAACAGTTATGGCAATTATACTATGTCAAAATAGGTAAAAATCCCAAAAATCCGCCTGTCTGACTGCTAAACTCGCCGAGTAAGGGCCTACTCGCCGAGTCCACAATGGGACTCGCCGAGTACATCAGGCAGGAGGCAAAAAAACGATTTTTTTTCAAGCATGAACAAATTAACAAGGCATCAATACAATAGAAACCAATCAAGGTTCTGATACCACTGATGGGTTTTGATCATAAGAACATCCTATGTGCTCATACAAACCCTAATGCTTGGATCTAGGTTTCTCTATTGTACATGCAATTTATCCAAGACTATAAACCCTAATTCTAGCATACAAGTAATCATATTAACATAAGAATGGGTTTAGATATTACCTTGATTGTTATATAGCAATAACAATTTCAAATCCTCCTTGTAAAGACTTTAGAAAGCTTAGAGTCACAAGTGTCACTCCTCTAATGGTTCACAAACACCAAGAGCAAATGGAGAAGATATAAAGAGAGAGGAGAGGTATAGAATTCGTCCCTAAGAAGCCTTGGGAAGGTCTGGACGAATTATGAGCCAAAGGGGTGTTTATATAGGTGTAGAGATAGGGTTTCAGTCCTTATCCTTATCTAGTTGCTTGCCCACCAAGCAACCCATAAGATAAGCCTTGAATCCTTATCATGGTCGAATTCTAAGGCCTTATCACCTTAAATTCGTCCAACCTATCCTTAGGATAATCCTTACCCTATTTTGTAACTATCACATAATTACAATTCAGCCCCTCTAGTTTAATTAATTACATTTGATCATAAAATTAATTCTTAATTAATTATTGACCAATATTAATTAAACAAATATGATTTCTCCTTTAATATATTATTCTTATAACATATTAATAAATCATAATAACCTCTCTCTCTATTTATTTCTCCAATCAAGTTGCTTTGGTGAAGGTAACCCAAAAGGACCATGCACAATCGGGTCAAGTACATACCAAAATAGTTATGGACTTAAACACTAATCCAACATATTCAACATGCTCGGAGCATAGGACTAAAAGATGATATTAGTTTTAGTAGTTAGATTAGTTCAGAAACTTGTTACAAAGTAAATGTAATTGACTTTTGGTGATTAAATAATAAAGTAATATTTATGAGTTTGTTTACTGCCTTTTGTTAGTTGTTTATTATTGTGTTTCATATTTTGCATGTTTTTACTTCCCGAATAATATGATTATTCAAACTCCACAGTCGCTCATACTTTTGGAAGTAAGTAATGAATTAAGATTGTCGTGAATTGGATTGCAGATTATCTAAGGATAGAAATAGCAATAGAATTGTTGCAATGTTCATGAGTACTTAGAAAATGAGATTTGAGTATTAGATAAACCCACGCTCAGAGTATTACTTCATGGAATTCATCACGAGTAATACTGAGACAATAATATCTATGATCTTGAAACAGATATATGAGTTGTAATTTGCAAGTCGGCTATATGTTGGTGATACGAAAACGCATCACTAACTTGGTGTTATAAGACGTATTGTCATGTGTAGTTTGATGAGTAAAAGATACAAGCATATGAGTCAATGTTTATACATTCCTTTTACACTAACGGGAAGAGCGATATTTGTGGGCCCCTCGATGATTTGGTGTTGACTTATGTGCTGGGCCTAGCCAAGACTAAATTGATGTGTTCAATTAGAAGTCCTATATCATCGGAAATCAGAAATCGAGAAACATAGATTCTGGACAAAGAGATTGATTATATTCCATGTCTTATGTCTAGGTATATCTAGTAGAACAAAGGGCCATGTGATCACTTATCTCAGGACACATAACTGACTGGGTCAGAGTTCGGCAGGGAATAGTTTGGGGTTAACTGGCTGAAATTATTTAGAATTGATTTTTGGGTTAACTGTGTTAATTATAAAGTGCAGGGACTAGTTTGTAATTATCCAATAGTTGAGTGGAAGGTTCCAGAACCTCCTTGGAAGGGGGTGGACGAAATCTATAGGGGAAACCCTAATGATTTCGTCCAAGGGGATTGGATAAGGCCTTTGGATAAGCTTAGTCCCCAAGCAAATGAGCATTAGGGTTTTCCCTAAACCCTAGATCCCTCAGCTATATAAGGAGCCTCCTGGCTCTCAAAATTTTCCACTCTTGCTTTGGTGAAACCCTAGGGCCGAAAATTGCATACCCTACTCTCTCTCTCTCTCTCTCTCTCCTCACAAGTTTCCTTCTTGCTAGCTCTTCGGTGTGACTCCATTAGCCGCATTACATTTGTGGTGCTAAGCTTCCAAGAAGATCAAGCAGATCAAAAGGATTACCAATTGTTTGCTATAACAATTGAAAGGTATGTAACTCTAAACCCTAATTTGTTATTTTCAAAATATCCTCTCTCCTTAGGGTTCTTGTTTTGCAATTCAAAGTTATACGTTCAATAGTTAAAACAAAGATCCAAAGTAGGTTGCATGTGAACTTAGGAATTGTTTTTCTAGTTTATTTGTTTTACCTAAAACCCATCACTCCTTGGCATATACGGTCAGTTTAAACTGCACCGTATGAATATGGATGAATCCATTGTTTTTTCCACTATCATTTACAAACTGCCTCCGTCCTGGAAAGACTTCAAACATAACTTGAAACATAAAAAGGAGAAACTATTATTGGTTCAACTTGCTAGTCACAGTCGTATTGAAGAACCTCTTCGTGCGAAGGAAAGTGACAAATTTGAAAAACTCAAAGGAAAAGTTGAACCTGGACAACCCTCGGTTAATATGGTTGAAAACAAACCAAGGAACCAAAATCACAAAGGACATGGAAAACATAAGCATGAACATGTCCCAAGCAACTCCAACAAAAAGAGAAAGGATCTGGTGTGTTGGAGGTGTGATCAAGTTGGGCATTGCAAGCGTGATTGTCGTGTGAATTTGGGCAACAATGGTGCTGGAAACAGTAGAGCCAATGGGAAAGTGAACGGGCCTTCGGCCCAAGTTAAAGGAGGTCAGTTTTTGACTAACTTTGATCATTCTAATCAGAATTATGTTTATTATGTTTCATTAATCCTTGAATCATTCTATGTGCAGGATGATGATGTTGCTTGGTGGATTGACTCCGGAGCAACGAACCATGTATGCAAGGATAAACGGATCTTTGAAACATTAACTCTGCTTGAAGATGGGTCGGTACTGAAAATGGGAGATGATTCTTTTATTCCTATTTGTGGTTTAGGTGTCGTGTGTCTTGAATTTACTTCTGGAAAGACAATTAGGTTATTTGACGTTTTGTTTGTTCCCAAGATTCGCAAGAATCTTGTTAGCTCTAGTTGTTTGAATTCTGATGGTTATATACAAGTTATTGAGTCGGATAAGTTTGTTTTGTCTAAGGGTGGAATGTTTATTGGCTTTGGATATTTAAATAATAGAATGTTTCGTTTAAATATTGTTGACAAATTATTACCTGTTCAAAATTCTGCATTTGTATCTTCTGCTTCTAATGTTGATAAATCTATGCTTTGGCATGTAAGATTAGGTCGTGTCAACTTTAGAAGGATGCATGAGATGTCAAAAGATGGATTAATTCCAGCCTTTGATATGACATCTGATAAATGTAAAACATGCATGCTTACAAAAACGAAAAAACAGTCGTTTCCTAGTGTCACTAGAAATTCAGCTGTTTTGGAACTTGTACACAGTGACCTGTGTGATTTCCATTCCACTCCATCTTTGGGAAATAAAAGGTATGTGGTCACTTTTATTGATGACTGCACTCAGTTTTGCTATGTGTATTTGTTGCATTCTAAGGATAAAGCCTTAGATAAATTCAAAATATACAAAATCGAGATGGAATTGCAATTGGGCAGTCCGGTTAAATGTCTCAGGACTGATAGGGAACGTGAATATATGGATCCCATATACTTCCAATCGGTGCATATCATTCATGAGACCACAACACCTTACACACCCCAACAGAAAGGTATTGTTGAACACAAAAATCGAGTTTTAAAGGAAATGGTAAACTCGATGCTGTCTTACTCGGGATTGAGTGAAGGATTCTGGGGAGAGGCCATGTTAACGGTCGGCTATTGGTTGAAAGGGTTCCAAATAAAAGGAACAAAACAGTCCCATATGAACTTTGGTTCAAGAAAAAGCCGAATTTGATTTATTTTCGGGTTTGGGGATGTCGGCAGTTGTAAAACTTACCGAGCCCAAAAAAAAATTAGGATAACGTGGAATTGATTGCATATTCATTAGATATGCTGAACATTCCAAGGCATATAGGTTTTATGTAATAGAACCTAATGATTCGGTTTCAATTAACACTATTATCGAATCGCGGGATGCAATTTTTGATGAGATGAGGTTTTCATCGATTTAAAGGCCTAAGGATCTAACTTTTGGTGCTAATAAAGAGCAAAATTCAGAAAGTCAAGATAGTGGTTGTAACTCCCCGTTCTAAAAGTAAGTATTTATGGATTCCCGAGATCAAGAGTAAGGGCGTTTTGGTCTTTTATGGGTAATGGGTTTTATTTGAGAAGGCCTCGGGTTGGGATGTGTTGCTAGAAGCATAGGGCTTCTCGCCACCATTTCGTGGATATAAAGTTCGTCGGAAATGGACTTAGAATAAAGGAGTTATGACACTTTGAAGATATTGACACTTATGGCACTTGATGGAAAAAGATGTCAAAAGGGGCATGCATGCTTTTGAACACGCGTGGCTACACCCAATGTAACGTGTCTTTGGATCGCGGAGGTGTGAGGCATACGCCCAACGTACGCAAAAGTTCATTAAACCCTAATTTGGGTTGAGCCACTATAAATAGAACATAATGGCTTCAACCCTAGCCCCCATATCAGCCTCCCTAACCTCAGAAGAAACCCTAAAGCGTTCCAACCTCCATTTTTAGAGATATTGGCCTTGAAAAGCTCATCTTGGTGGTTTTTTAGCTTGGAAGAGAAAGGAAGAAGATTGGGAAGGAGGAACCTTGGAAGCTAGAGATTATATATCTGGGAAAAGTGTCTCATTTCGGACCTCTTCAAGGTAAAAAGCTTTGATCTTGATGAATAATCTCTTAGATCTCTCTTGGTACAATTTTATGGACTTTTTGGTCCCAAGAATGCATCTTTATGGCTCCAACACGTTTCTAAGTCCAGGGTTGCCACCCTTAGTATCATATGAGTCCCTTATGCAGTAAAGTTTCAACCTTTAGGGCTCATTTGTGATCATGCATGAGATCTAGCCACCTTTACGGAAGTATGATGTTATATTTCAAGTTTGGGTTCATTTGGTGGGTTGCAAGCCACCAAGTAGCCGACTTTATAGCTTAAGACATCTTAATGGACTTGGATATGTGATTATACCACCTGGTTTGGAGTGTTAAGCAGTTAATGAGAAAATGACTTAGCAGAGCACTACGTTGAGCGTACGTGCAGGTACACCCAGCATACCATCTTCGGGCCTGTACGCCCCGCGTAACCCTCTCTATTGGATCATGAGTTTTGGGCTGTGGTTTGGGGCATGTTTGGGTATTTGGGCCTTAGTGGGCCCACATAAATCATATTATATGGGCCAAGGAATATATTTTAGGCTTAGGGTGAGGCCCATTAAGGGATTGGGCCCAATGTAGCAATTGGGCCATTAGTGGGTCACTAGTGGGCTTGAGAAACTTTTCTAGTGTTGGGCTTTTCATGTTGTGATCTTGGACCATAGTCATGAACCAGATTGGGTTAAGGGTAAAATGGTCAATTTACCCTTGAAAGGATATTGTTTTGGGGCTATGTGTTTTTGTGGCTTTGATTAGTTCGAGGCGCTAGAGGAGCAGCAGTGTGGGGATTGTCAGATAGCAGTTAGAAGGGTACAAGCAGTGTTTCAGTAGTTCAAGGTGAGTTTTCCTCACTTTACTCAAGGGTCTAAGGCACCAAGGCCGGCCCTTTGAATTTTTGTTAGAGCCTGTTATGTTATGTGATGATATGCATGCTAGTATCCTGGTAGATGAGATAGTGATATGAGAATATGCCTTTTTAGCTTAGTATCCTAGAGAAATGGATAGCAGTATGATGGATAGTTCTGTTGGATCAGCGCCCTGGTAGTTGGGTAGTGATTATTTATAGATCGGTAGTTGGTCTTGTACTATGTATGCTGGTAGGAGGTTACCTACGGGTTATGTATGTTGAGCAGTAGTAGAGGGTATTCCATCCCGGTAGGATGATAGGGCCCTAGTGTGTTGGTTCTGTAGAGTGTTTTATGTTTGCATGTTATGTGTGCATGTCTGTTAGTGTAGAATGGCATTCCAACCCGATGGTTATGGGCCAGGAGTATTCCATCCAGGTAGGATGATTGGACTCATAGTAGTTTGGCATTCCAACCTGATGGTTGAGGGGCCTGGGGTATTCCATCCCAAGGGATGATTGCACCCATAGTAGTAGTAGTAGTTGCTGTATGTATAGGAGGTGGGGCATCCCAACCCGATGGTTGTGGGCCAGGAGTATTCCATCCCGGTAGGATGATTGGACTCATAGTATTTTGGCATTCCAACCCGATGATTGAGGGGCCTGGGGTATTCCATCCTAAGGGATGATTGGACCCATAGTAGCTATTGTCGTACGTATATGTGTTTGGACATTCCAACCCGATGGTTGTGGGCCGAGAGTATTACATCCCGGTAGGATGATTGGACTCGTGTTATGTAGGCATTCCAACCCGATGGTTGAGGGCCGGGGGTATTCCAAATGGAAGGTTGATTGGACCCGAAGTATGATGTTCTTTGTTGTATGCGTATGTTTATGTGTGTATGGGTACTTTGGGGGAACTCACTAAGCTCTCAGGCTTACAATTGTGGATTATTGTTTCAGGTGCTTCAGGAGATCGTGGCAAGGCGAAGGCATGATCGTACTGCTCCTCATGTTTATGCTTTATGTGATATGGTTATGGGGAAATACACGGATGTTTAAACTATTTTGAAAACAAGATGTATGATCGTAATGGTTTTTGAATGAAATAAAATGTTTTAATTTGGTTGAAATTTTTGGTCGTTACAACGGTATCAAAAGGTCATTCAGATGCAAGTTGGATTTCCAATATGGAGGACCATTCCTTAACTACTTGTTGGGTATTCTTGCTTGGGGGATGTGCCATTTCTTGGGCTTCTAATAAGAAATCTTGCATTACAAACTCGAAAATGGAATCTGAGTTTCTTGCGTTAGCAGCTACTGGTAAAGAAGCAGAGTGGCTAAGGAATTTAGTCTATGAGATTCCTTTGTGGTCTAAACTGATAGCACCTATTTCTATTCTTTGTGATAGTGCAGCCGCTTTGGATAAGGCATATAGACAGGTTTATAATGGCAAGTTTAGACACTTAGGTGTTAGACATAGTATGATAAGAGAACTAATCATGAATGGTGTGAATTCGGTTGAGTTTGTGAAATCGCAACAAAATTTGACAGATTACCTGACTAAAGGTCTAACAAGAGACTTAGTACACAAGTCTATAATCGGGATGGGATTAAAGTCCATTTAATTCTATAATGATGAGACACCCAATTCCCTCCTAATATAATGTTAGGAGTTGAATTCAATGTGGAAAGCTCATACTTATAGATTGAACACATGAAGTATTCATCCCAGGTATGTGTTTGGTTCTGCAAGTTAGCCAAGTTGAAGTATAACTTCTTAATAATTCCTTTGATAAATGTATGTGTAGATATATGGAAAGGAGTTACCTACATGGTTGTGAAGTGGAGACGCATTTCAAGAGGTTGTGGACTTGACCTTGATACGATCATGAGAGGATTGGGACACATGGCTTTATAATAGTGTCAAGTTGTATTATACTAGAAGTTCAATAAACTAGTATGTATTTTAATTTATGGTATTCAAATGGGTTGGTGGGATCAATTCTTAGAACACCCTGATTCTCGAGTATTTGCAAATTTATGATACTAAGTGTAAATTCGATCGTTTCGATATTTTCATTATGTACTAGTTTGGTTTGTTTTGATAAGGTTATGTTTGTTCAAGGGTTATACGGAGTTGTGCAGAGTGCACGCATGTATAAGATCGAATTAGAAATCGGTTCGACAATTAGACGGGGGTCCGGGGACAGCGCCCCCGGGTCCGTGGTTTCCAAGGGGCAGCGCCCCTTTGGCGGGGTCTAGGGGTAGTGCCCCTAGCGGGGTCCAAGGGGCAGAGCCCCTGGCTGGGGTCCCGCTGACTTGGTTGAGGAGCAGCGCCACAAAACCTCATCGAATTTTACATATGGGAACATAGTGGAAAATTCAATTTCTTGAGGGTGATTAAGGTAAAACTAATGAAACTCGTTAGTTTTGGTAACCCTAATCCTCATTAAATCTAGATTAACATTATTTACTTCCAAAGCAACTAATGACGGTCAAACCCTAAGGAAACCCTAATCTTGTTTAATATACAAACAACTCTTCCTCTACTGAAGAGGGTGACGATATTAAGCTCTCGTTTTTCATCATACTTTCACAGAATCCTCTAGCATATTGGCTTACGTTTTTTGTGCCTAGAAACGTAAGTGACCACTTGGATTATCCTAGGCTAAATTTCTTGTAACCCAGGTATAAGGTAGAAATATCAGTTCGGAAAGTGATATCACTATCCAAGTTGGTATCCAGATCTCCACCACAAACCCTAAATTTCCCTACACAATGTACCTCGGAAACTTGGTAAATTTAAGCAAAATTGTATTTTATACGGGTAAATTTCGAGTTTAATGATTTAACGGGTTCAAAATAAAGTTAAATGGTTATTTAAAGCCAAAAATGACACTTTCATGTTCTTTTATGTTAATGACACTTATAAATACTAATTGGTACATGGCTAGTCTATGTGTAATCGTCGTAGATTATTAGAGACAAATGTACAAAATTATTACTATTTTTCAAAGTCAATTGTGATCTGTTGGAAATTATATTGGATAATAATATTAATAATAGTTATATCTATTATTGTCACTATGTTAGAACCAGTGGAAACCACTGTTAATATTTTTATAATTATTACATAGACAAAAAAAATATATCAACAAAAAAATATAGTGTAACTTTGATTGTAAGAAAACTTGAAATAATGTGAAAAGTAAAATAAGCATAATAGTTTAACACATATTTTGAAACAGTTCTTAGTATACTACATTGGAAGTTTTATTGGTCAAATAATCATCATTATCTAAAATCAACAACTTCAATATTCATTGGTTCTTTACTCTACTATGGATAAAGCAATGTATAATTAGTCGTGTGTGAACACTGGTTCTCGCAAAAACATACCAACATTTGACAATGTTTGGCCTTGACTTTTATTTATAGTCATAGTAAAACAAACATTCAGTTGGAATTTTTCTTCTTATCAATTTGAATAGAAATTTTATGTCTGAAGGTGTTAAAGACAATCTTGAAATAGACGTTTGATGTCTGACATTGCTTTCAGTTATAACCAATGTTTCAATGATTCAATTGACCAATGATACCCCCCTGAAGTCTAGTCTCATCACATAAGCCATTTTTATGGTCGATGTTGCTCAGTAACATAGTCAGAACACCGACTTTTAAAATTAACTTATGGTTTAGCAAACAGTAGATTTTAAGTTCATTAAGAACATCAGGTGAGTATAAATTCTCATAAAATTGATCGTGAAGAAACTCTTATTGGCATAGAGTATCAGAACACATATACTCTTTTTCGTATCCAGGAAACAATGAAAGTAGAAGATCATTTATTTCTTAAACAACTTCATTTTTCAGTGCAATGATTACTCTTTCTTCAAAATAATTTCGATTGTTGAAGTTTTCAATAAATGATGGATATACAAACTCAATTAATGAACCTATATGATCACATGATTAATTAATAAGTATATCATCATTAATATCAATCACAACATCACCATCATTAAAACACCAACGTTTCTTTCTCCCATCCCTATCTCTGAATCCTTTTTTCAATCATCATCCTTATTAGGGAATATAAATGAATCATTACCCCCACCCCTAATAGGACCAGAGATCTCTAACGGGGAATCATAGATTTCTTTTTCTATTTTAATATGAAAACTTTTACGTAAAGAAAAACATTAAATTTCAGTTTTACCAACATAAGTTTAAAGATTTTACAAAATATAAATATATCATAGATTGCATAAAAACTATAAATAATTTTTTTACCAAATTTAAATACAAACATGGAAAATAAAATAAAAAAATTATCAGAGTAATGTTTGAAGTAACGATAAATAAACCAAGGAGAAAAAGAACTATACACAATGTTAAATTACATAAACGAAGAAGGAAAATTATATAATTTCAACAAAGTAATTATTAATGAGTTAGAGTTATTTTCATCAAATTTTAGGGATTATAAATTTTACTATAAATATATGTTTTGTATCATTATTATATATTAATATCTATCGGGTTTGAGTCCGGGATTTGAGATTAAGGGTATCCTCGTCCCCGTTTTTTTATTTGCGGATTCCCCATCGTCAGCCCCATCCACGGTCAAACCGGGTGCAGGTTTCGGATTCCTTATTGAGTATGGAGATTTTTTTCATCCCTACATGTCATCCTTTGGTTCTATAAAACAATAATTATGTAGACAGTTAAATGTAATAATTAACCGTAATTATAAATTTACATAAACAATATAAATGTTTTAATTTTTTTTAAGACATAAAAAATAAACTAAAAGCGTCATTGTTATCGTTCATGTTTTAAACATGTGTAGGAGCCGAATTTCGAGGTACCGATATTGTAGAAATATTTTGGATTCTCTTTTATCTAGATTTAATTTTTGAATTTTTCTCCAATCTTCGGTGTGTTATTATAGTCCATATTGTTTTCAGGATCATTAATTAAAAGAAACTAAATATATGATGTGTTATGAAGATTTATGTTATAACCATGGGCAGTGTGGTTTTCGGAGTAGCCCGTGATGCCCTCAAAAAAATTTCAGTATTATAATTTTTTTTTGAATTTTTTTTAATAGTATTTGTTATAAGGAATTATTATTATTATTATTATTATTATTATTATTATTATGATAAATATTTAAGATAAATGACAACCTTTGTCCTACAATTTGGGACTTGACGATTGAAGAATATTTCACCTTTTATTGATCACATGAAATTCAGTTTTGGTCAATTTTTCTTTTTTATAAGTCGTCTTTGTTGAATCACATGATATACATACATGGTTAAGTTTTTAACCAAAATTCTATTATGGACTAAAAAAAATGCAAACTTTCTCCAATTTAAAAGAAATAAATGAAAACACCAAAATGGAACCATATAAGCAAAGTAGTACAAACTTTTTTGGAAAAATGACTTAGGAGGGTAACTATCTTTTATCCGTGTTCACATATTGGCAACTTCTTCTTTTTTGTACATAATAAAGCAACTAACTTGTTTTAACTGTTTAAATTACACCAATATTACCGGCTAATACCTGTTTTAACCGGTAACTCAAAGGGAAAATGACTTAGGAGGGTAACTACCTCTTATCCGTGTTCACATGTTGGCAACTTCTTATTTTTTGTACATAGGAAAGCAACTAATTTGTTTTAACTGTGTAACATCCCAAAAATCATGACCAAAAATTTCGTTTTTTATTTAATACTAAAACCATAATTGTCAAACCATTAATTTAATACTCCGACATCAGGCCTCGCCCGACATCAGGCCCTGCCTGGCATCGAGCCTTGCTCGGTATACAGGTTTGTCTCTCTTAGGCCCCGCCCGCTAAACACATACAATCATTTTAACATGCTAACACATAAAAAAACATACTTTACTATATCCCTATCCTAAGAAACATACTCTGCTAATAATGAGATACGAAACATCGTCTGTACTCAGCTAGTGATGAGATATGGGACCTCGCCCACACTCACCTCCTTACTAGGCACATACAAGTATCAGACGGACAACAAGTATAATCTAACATGCAAACATTCCTCGGGCACCCGCCCGACATCGGACCTTGGTCTGGAATAACATACTTGCATACAATGCCTAGGGCTAACCCCCGGGTCTTCCTACTCATAGACTACATGGGCTGACATTGTGGCCTTAGACCCATTCACACAGTGAAGAGACTCACCTTGCACTGTTGAAGCCCTGGATGGAACTAGTTGAGTACGGACGAAGTTCCGTATCTCATTATTAGCAGAGTATGTTTCTTAGGACAGTGATACTGTAGAGTATGCTTCTTTATGTGTTAGCATGTTATATGATTGCATGTGTTTAGTGGGCGGGGCCTAAAAGAGACAGATCTGTATACCGAGCGGGGCTCGACGCCAGACGGGGCCCGATGCCGGAGTATTAAATTAATGGTTTGACAATTATGGTTTTAGTATTAAATTAAAAACGAAATTTTTGTTCATGATTTTTGGGATGTTACACAATTAAAACAAGTTAGTTGTTTTCTTATGTACAAAAAATAAGAAGTTGTCAATATGTGAACACGGATAAGAGGTAGTTACCCTCCTAAGTCATTTTCCTTTTGAGTTACCAGTTAAAACATGTATTAACCGGTAATATTTATGTAATTTAAACAGTTAAAACAAGTTAGTTGCTTTATTATGTACAAAAAAAAAAAAAAAAAGTTGTCAATATGTGAACACGGATAAGAGGTAGTTACCCTCCTAAGTCATTTTCCCAACTTTTTTCTCACCAAGATGGAATCATACACATCAATTTACTTTGTAACATACAAAGTAAAAAAGAAATGCATTTTGTTTCGTAATATCGTATAGTATAAGTTTAATAACATATAAGTTTATGAATTGGTTATTGGTAAATAAAATATATATTTATAATGAGTTATTGTAAACTAAAATTTAAATACATAATAAATCAAATTAAACTAATATCATTTTAGAAAATGTTTTAAAGGATAACACAAATGGTAGTTAAATAAGAATAGTAATTTCAATTTCAATTAGGATAAGATATTATATAATTTGAATTATTAGGATTAAAAACATAATTTATTTAATTTATGCATTAAGAAAAATTATAAGGTTTTAGAACAATGTCAAGTGGTAAAAATGAGGTTGTATTAAGGGACACGTAGCCAAGTTAGGTTTGTTTATTTGAAACAATACTAATTTTGTAAGACCGTGAGATGCAATCTAAAAATAATTTTAAAATGCGAAATAAAATGATAAATTCAAAAATTCTTTTTTTAATTATTATTTTTGTCATTTTATTTATCTAAAAAAATCACTATATTTTTTTAAATTACATAAAATATTCTAATAGAATACTACACTGTAAATATTCTAATGTGATTTTTAGAATGTTAGAATATTCTATTATTCTACTAAATCTGTCACATATATAAAATATTCTAATATTCTACTAGAATATTTCACAAATATTTCAAAAAAACGATAAATTTTTTTATATTTTTATTTTATTTTCATTCTTTTTGGATAAAAAAAATGACGAAAATAATATTTAAAAAATATTTCGAAAATTTTCAATTGTTTTGCATTTTAAAAATATTTTTTTTATCTACAAAATGAGTTGCTAGGATTGTGTCTTACCGTTTCACACAATATAGTGGTCTCACATGAACATAATCATATATATATATATATATCTATATATATATATATATATGTGTGTGTGTGTGTGTGTGTGTGTGTTTTAAAGCAAATTCTAATGTTCTTCTAAATTAACTTATGTCCTAGACCTGATTTGAACATTCGATCTTAAAGATGGATGACAATACGTGGTACCGATGGACTATAAACTCTTTGGTATATGTAAAAATACGTAGATTTGTATTGTTATTGATATTAATATTAATATTAATATTAAATATTAGCTATTATAATTACTATTTTTATAAATAACAACAAAAAGAAAATGAATAATCAAAACAAGCAAAAAACATAAGAATTCAAATTCATGTCTAATTCGTTGATAATGTTGTTGAAATCAACGACTAAACCACAAATTTGATGGATCAACCACATACTAGCAACTGGTGATCACCCACAAACGTAAACATTTTTTATTTTTCGATGTTCAAATATTGTTGTTTTCGTTTCATCTTTAAAATGATACTCTGATTTTTCAAAAAGCATAAATAAAATTTTTAAAATGACCGTGAATTTGAAGATGTCACATTTGGTGCAAGCCGCTCGAAGGTCACACTATTTTGCATTGACCGAGTCATATTTCCGGCTCGTTTGTCTTCCTAATAGCGCGTGGAAGTGGTCCGAAACACGATCCCAAAAGCTTTGACATGTTTGCGTGTTGCCGACATCCCTGTTTTGTGATATAAAATTCCAAGCTTTAGCTAAAGTTCCCGCCTCCTCCTTGGTCCATTGCGTACTTTTCTTTTTCCTTGGATCTTTTGATCTTTTTTGCCTTCTATGACTTGGTTGTGTTTGTAACACCCGGAATCATGAGGAGAAATTTTTGGGAATAAGCCTATTTCAAGTTGGACACGACATGCTGGAGGAACGAACACTGAGTGTCTAGAATGGAAGAATCGCGGGGATTAAATGAACCAACACGGGGTATTGAGGTGCCTCAACTCGACGTGTTGGCAGCTGGGAAGGAAACCCTAATTTTTAGGGTGTTGTACCATATTGAAAGGCCTTAAGTCCCTTTGGATGGCCTCTTTATCATCCTCCATTGTTGTCAAAACCCTTAATCGAGTTGTAGCCTTCATTGTCAAGCATTTGAGCCTTGGAAGAAAGTTTAGTGTTTATTTTTTGCATTGTGAAGGAGTTAGGAGATCTTGAAGTTGCTAAGCTTGGAAAAGGAAGTCTTGGATCCATAACCACAACCCATTTTGCAAGGAGTTTGAGGTATCAAGTTCTTATCTTGATAGCAAGATGCTTAGATCTCTCTTTTGGGTTAAATTGCTATGTTTTAGCCTTGGATTGGATGGATGTTGGGTTTAAGACGTCCCAAAGCCTTGTTCTTCCAGATATGGGGTTCTCATAGACTCTTTTGGCATAAAGGTGTCAACTTTATGGATTTAAGGGCTTCATGTATTCATTAAGTCCCTTATTAAGCCCTTCTTGAGCATTTGAGCTTATCCTAGGCATGTATGAATGTAAAGTTGGCAACTTTACATGGTCTTCCAGCTCTAGGGTGTCAGATCTTTAATTTGGGGCTTTGTCTTTGAAGATTTAGTGCTTTATGGTTAAGCCCCCACTCTTTTAAGTCTAGGGTTTGGGTTTGGACCCATTTCGATGGTTCCTAGGGGTAAAGTTGGAAACTTTACCCTTATAGATCTCATATGGGTCGAGATCTGAGCTTTGGAGCTCTTGGATTCGATGAAGGCAGTTTAATGAATTAATTTGTTGGGTATTGGGCGAACTCGGCGAGTTTGTTGGCCAACTCGGCGTGTTGGCTTGGTTTTCCCCGTTTCAAAGTTAATGGAGAAACACGGCATATTGAAGGGACAACATGGCGTGTTGGGTCAACATGGATTGTTGATCTTGACTTTTTGACTTTTGTCTTTGACCAAGTTTGTCCCAAATGGTACATGAGGCAATCTGAATTGTATTAAGGAAATTATGGGCTTAGGATAAGGCCCATATGGGGTTGAGCCCAATTTGGAAATTTTGGCCATTAGTGGGCATTTGTGGATCTTTTGGTTTGGGTCTTGTTGGTTTTGGGCTTGGGCCTCAATTTTGATTCATGTTGGGTCACGAGTAAAATGGTCATTTTACCCCCAAGTATGGATTATGGATCATAGTTGGAACCCAATTTCTAACTAGGTGTTATTTTGGTATTGATAGCTCGAGGAGTCGTCAGGGCAGCAGCTAGGGATTTCTTTCAATGAGCTTCAGCATTCAAGGTGAGTTTCCTCATTAGTTAGTGAGTCTAAGGCACCAAGGTCGGCCCTAGTTTGGTTATGTTGTTGTACTTATTGTATGTGTGATACTTATATGTACTTGTATATGTATGTCTATTGGGTGGGGCCTGTTATGTGAGTGTGGGCGGGACCCGTATCTCATTATTATCTGAGTGTGGGCGGGGCCCGTATCTCATTATTATTTGAGTGTGAGCAGGGCATGTATCTTATTATTATCTGAGTGTGGGTGGGACCCATATCTCATTATTATCATAGTGTGGGCGGGACCTGTATCTCATTGGGCGTGGCCCGTTATTCGAGTGTGGGCGGGACCTGTATCTCACTGCTATTTGAGTGTAGGTGGGGCATGTTTCTCATTATTATATATTATGTATGGTATGTGGTATTTGGGGAACTCACTAAGCATTGTGCTTACAGTTTGTGGTTTTTGGTTTTAGGTACTTCTGGTTCGAAAGGGAAGGGTCTGGCTTGATCGCAGCACGCACACTCGTGTTTTTCCGTATTATGAGATTTTGGGATTTAACTCTGATAATTACTTTATTTAGAAATGCTTTTAAATGTTTGGATCAAGTTACATATGTTTTTTTATTATAATAAAAATGAATTTTTTACCCTTGATTTGGGATGTTACAGTGTTTCTTCAACTCGTTCGTTGTCGTCGTCATTGTCGAGGTTTATAGGTTGAGATTGAGATAATGGAACTTGAGATGGTTGTGAAGTTTGTTGACGTTAGGAAGTTTGTGGTTGAAATTGTGGAGAAGGTTGTTGTTGAAAGGCTTGAAATTGGGGTTGATTGAATTGTGGTGATTGTTGTTGTTGGTAGTAGTGTGGGTGGTTTGGAAGATTGGTGAATAGAAGTTGTTGTTGAATTGGAGATGTTATCAATTGCATGTAGTTAAGATTTGCTAATGGATCATTTGGAGTGTTTGGGGGTGTTCGGGGTGGGTGATGTATTTTGGTTTGGATCCATAAAAATATGTGAGGAAGGAATATTTTTTGGTGAATATTTGTGTTTGTGTTGAAAAAGTGTGTGTTTGAAATGAAAAAAAAAAAGTGTTATATATAGAGAAAGTTGTAGTAATTAAATAATTAATTTTTTTAAATGTATCAACACTCGCATGGTGTAAACAATCAAAAAAACGAATAACCAATCAAATGACTCATCTCCGTCTCCGTGTCCACGCCACAGTCAACCCACCGGAGATGGGGATGGTGTTCACGTGTCTTGGGAACTGACACGTGAGCCTTCACGCGTCTTTTCCTTCCTCATACCGGTCAGTCTTAGTGTGAATATAAATCTTAAAGTTCATAAGCTAAAATTATGTCTAACAGATTAGGGGTTTATCGGATGTTTCCATCAAATTTATCCCTACACTTTGGGGTTGCCTAAAGTTCGTCTCTAACAATTCATGTATGATATTTTAATAAAATATGTGCAAGGCAACCCACCCGATTGATATTTCTTGAATTTTGTATTGCATTTATGTAAGTGATTTAATTCATGTATGAAATATTAATAAAATATGTGCAAGGCAACCCACCCTATTGATATTTCTTGAATTTTGTATTGCATTTATGTAATTGATTTATTTTTCGATAAATTTGTTATTGATTTTTGTAGATTTATGTTTATTGATTTGACTGATATTGAAAGATACTATTAATTTAATTTGCTTATGTATTATATTTTATGCATTACAAAAAAAATCTAGATTTTCTGCAATTTAATAATTTGAAATAACAATTAAAGAAGCAACCGATAAGGGGTGACCTAGTCCATCACTACGCCGTCGAAATCATCGCAAAGTTCTTTGCTAAATATTCAATCCGTGTGACAAATCTTTCGCAACTTCGTTGCTTGACCTTTGGTTTGGTTGTTATAGTAATTATTTTATAAATGCGTTTAATAAAATTGAATAGCATAAAAGCTATATAAATTAATCTCTTATATGTTTCTCTTAGTATACTGAAGGCCTTGTCTATAACTACTATTTTTTGCATTTAGGGGTGTTTGGGATTACTTTTGAATATCAAAAATCCTTTTTAGAAGGACTTTTTATGAAAAAAAAAAAATTAATATGTTTGGAAGTAAAAAGTCATCAAAAGTATTTTTGGTTTAACTTTTAAATGTAAAACCACAAAAAAATCATGTTTTTGCAACTTTTAGAACCCCCTCTTTTTTTTTCTATGTAAAAAATCATTTTCAAAAAAACTTTATATTATCCAAACACATTTTGATTTTTTTTTATTTTTTGAAAAAATTAAAAACCAAAAGTCATACTAAAACGAATCTCAAACATGTCCGTAACTGAAGTTCGATTTGATAATCATACACTTAAACCAGAAATCTCTAAAAATATTAATGCAACTCGTAAAGAATTGTGGCATCTAGAATGTCACCAATACAGTTTTCCCATACACAAGTCATGCAAAACAGTTCTATGACTCCTATCATCAAGAATGGTTAATCAATCGTTACATAACACGTGGACTTTCCTAACATTCTAGTTTTATTAGTTTATTATTTTTTCTCAATATTTTTCTCTGATAAAAATCAAGCACACAACATGGATAATGTGATAGCTCAGAAGGAAGCTTCGAAGTAACTTCAATCTCTTGGTTTTTTTCTCTCGTGCAATCTCTATCGAATTAAAAAAGAATTTCAAACTTTCAATCAATCAGAAATGATTGAATTTGCTAAATGAGTATATACAGTTTTTCATTTTAAATCGATATATATATAAGTTATTTTCTTTTGTAAAAACGTTACTGAAAAGCATTAACTCGCAATATTCCGAATATATATGGATTGAAACAGGTTTGGTTTAAAACAAGTATTTTTAGGGCATTGGGAAAACCGGCAAATACTTATTTACAATTTTTTTTTTTATAAATAACTAGTTCATTATGTGATTACTATATAATAATTTTTAATTTTTTAATAAAATGATTTAGGAGGTTGTACGCAATAAAATTAACTTTGAATGACCTGTAACCCATCTAACGTGCTCAACCTAGTCGACTAGTTTCCGTTTTAGTTTGTTTTTTCTGATAATTTAACTCATTTTGCATTCACGAAATAAAACATAACCAAAATCAACTCATTATAAGTCAATGGGTGGAAATAGTCGCATCTAGATTTAACAATGAACGAAATACATATGGTTGAAATCTCGATGTAAGAAAAAATGTTGTATTTGACTTATTTTGGTCTAATTCACTGCTACGTATCTTCTGTTTGCAGTTAAAAATCAAATATATTAATCATAAAGGTATATCATAAACTAAAGAGCGGATGTTTATGTAGAGGCAGACCTAGAAATTTATCTGGTAACAAAAAAAATTGTTTTCAGCGTTGGTGATGGTTATTTCGGTATTTTTTACCGATTGTCTACCAAAATGCTAATTGTTAGCAAATCAAACCTTTTTTTATTGAATTTTTTAAATGTATAATATTTACTATTAATTGTTAGCAAAGTTATGAAAAGTTCGTCATGGCTCCGGCATGATGTGTTATGTCTCTAAGGCTTACATGCACGCGTTTTAAGTTATATATGTATATAAAAGTTAATTATAATAGAAAATATATATAGAATTATTAATTATATATAAAACTGTAGCTTTAAGTCACGTCTTACAAACGACATGACTCACCACGGCTCGTAAAAACTTGAAGCTCAACATTGTTGTCAAGTTACGTCTAACGTTATTTAGAACCTTAGTTGTTAGGCATTACAAATTATTAACATAAACATAATTATAACTAGAAAAGGTGTCCCGCGTTGTGGGGGTTGGATGGTATTCGTTTGTAATACGGAATCGAATATAGTAAATTGTAGAAAGTATATTAGTATGGGTAAAAGAGTAAAGTAAATTGTTATTTCGTGCAATCTAGCCTATATTTAACCAAGTCCTTGGGGATTTATCTGGACAACCCTAGCAAAAAATAGTCCTTCAATGATGACCTTTAGAGGCGGAATGATTTAGATGTTTTCCCGGGGTGATTTGATTTAAAACTTTAAACTCATAATATCAATGAACATGACATGGCATACAGAAAATGGCTACCCAAAATGCAGCACCTCAAATACAATTAGGGAAAAAAACCTTTTGTGTGTTTTTATTTAATTGAAATGTTTTGACAACTCCACAAATATTATATCTTGGGCACCTACTTATTTTGTAGCTATATGAATTCTCAATTCAAGGCAAAATATATGTATGAATAAGCTTTTGATGGTCTCACATCACGACTATTCTATCAATAGCAATCACCTGCAACAAACCAACATATAATCCATCAACTCAATCATATGGTTACTTTTAAGATATAGTATAAAACTGTACATTAAAGAAATGGAAGTATGTTGTTGTTATGGGTTAAAAATAAAGTATATTGCCCATTTTAGTAACAATCGGATGAAAATTTTTAAGAAAATATAGAATAAATAAATTGACATTATCATGCTTTCCTAACAACCTAACAGAAGAAATAAGGAACTGTTAGAGTAGTGTCATGTCTTGAAAGGAAGTAGTTGATCCGGAAGAGTAAAAGATCATAAAATCAATAAATTATTTATTATTTTTAGGGTTTTACTGTTCTGATATGTTTCCAGACTTATTTAATTTCTACTAAAAGAGGCTATTGGACAGTAAATTGCTATTATTGGTAAAAAAAATAGATTGTTTATATTGATTAAAAGAGTAAAATTCACCATTTATTTATTTCTCTAAAACTTCTCCTTGTCAATGTCATAATTGTAAAGACAATACCACTTGATAGCTAGTCAACTTTAACATTTCCTCCAAAATAATGAGAAATTTGTTAGCAATGAAAAAAAATAGTTAGACTTTTCAATAAGATTTAAGAAGCACATTTCATTGTGCAATAACTTTAAACAAATATTTCACTAAATGTTATTGAGGGGTGATATTACTTCAAAACATTTGGGGAAAACAAAAATGTTGAAACATGAATATCCCAAAGTGGAAACTTTTGCAATTGTCATGGAAGAGGAAAACCTATAAGAAAAAAAAAGATAAATCAAGGGAAAAGGTAGAGAAAAACATACCAAGACCGACATGAACATCATCATTCACCTTGACATATAACTGTGCATCCCATTTTGCAAGTGTCGTAGAAAAGAATATGCAAGTTTTAACAGTTAATTCATGATACCCTTCAACATGTTCCTAAGTCAGATTATGAAAACCAACTATTACTCGTGTATTTTCTTTTACATCTAATTTTATCCAAATTTGATCTCAATTAAATATTTTATCCATTTTCCAAGAGTTATTATTTTATAAAAATAAAATAAACATAATTATCCAGACAATAGTTTATGTGAACAAACACTTAATGAGATTAAAAATAAAAAGAGCTTCTCCATAGTTAAAGGCTCAATCTAGAATGCTCTTAGATGTCAAACTGCAAATAAATATGTAAGATTTAAAAACTGATACAAATTGGGTAGGTAACTTGAATTCCTAAAAACGATTTTCATTCCATGTTCTTCCTCATTCAAGGGATTATGTAATTTACTAAACTAATCCGGAAGCTGGCAATGTTCTCCTTGAGTTCAACATATTTACCAGGGGCACCATTGAAAACTTCAGTAAAATGTGGGTTGACAACTGTAACATCCCAAAAATACGGGCCAAAAATTTCATTTTTGGTTAAGTGATTTGTAAAAACGTTTGTAACAAAATATCATACGATCATAATATTTGATAAAACATGTCCCGTGGCCGTAAACCAAAACGTAAAACATGATAATGTCAGAGTACAAATCCCAGAATGACTCATAGTGCGGAAAACAAAGAGCGTGTGTGTGATGGGCCGCTACCGCGCCTGCTCCTTCCCCTTGACTGAAGAGGTACCTGAAACAACAACTGGAAACCGTAAGCACGAAGCTTAGTGAGTTCCCCCACTGTACCGCATACCATATAACCACATAACATACATATATTGTCAGGCATATCTAGGTGCCCGACCTACCCCTTCGGTCCTCTCGACCGGGTACTGACTAGCATATCTGGGTGCTGGCCTCCCCTTTGGTCCTCTCGATCGGATACTGACTAGCATATCTGGGTGCTGGTCTCCCCTTCGGTCCTCTTGACTGGATGTTGGGGATTATTTCACCCCCTACTACTACCACATAACACATATCACATTATCTATCTAGCATGGTTGGGCATGACCGCCCCTTCGGTCCTATCGATCGGTAAACTGGGGACTATCTTCCCCTACTGTCACTAGCACATGGAATCATATCATACTAGCACATAAACATATCGCAGGTAGTAGCAACCCTAGATGAATATCATAGAGACAATCATCTAACATATAACTCCTACTAGTGGGCCGGCATTTTGGCCGTAGACCCACCGCTACTGGAAGGTAACTCACCTCGGAGTAGCTGCTGATTTGAGCGGGAACTGCCTGTCTACTGCTGTTGCTGCTGTTCCGAAAGTCCTCCGGCTATAATTCCCACAAAACGTTCAGTCAACCACTGCTAGATGTACCTAGGGTAAAATGACCATTTTACCCTTGACCATGTCAAAGTCCAAGTCAAAGTTAACTTCCAGTTGACCCGACTCGTCGAGTTGGCTTGCCAACTCATCGAGTCCCGTCCCATTTGATTGTCCTTAATCCCGACTCTACTCGTCGAGTTAGGCATTGACTCGACGAGTTCTCCTTCTAAACTGATGACCAAAAGTCCTTCATCTTACTCGCCGAGTTGTATGAACAACTCGTCGAGTTTATCTTCACCCGATGAACACGCTATGCTGAGACTCGCCGAGTTGTATGAACAACTCGCCGAGTCTGTTCTTGAGGTAAGAAGATTGCCTTGGACTTCCGACTCATTGAGTCCACCCATGACTCATAACTTTACCCAGCAAACACGAAAAGGGGAAAACTCGGGGACTCGCGACTCGACTCGCGGAGTCCGATGAACGACTCGCCGAGTCGTTCACATGCAATTACTACACACTCGATTTTGCTTGAATCCAACTCATGCCATACATAGATCTGGGCTCTTAGGGTAGGTTTTACACGTAAAGTTTCCAACTTTACGTGTATACATGCATAGGATGGGGATTTAAGGCTTAATAAAGGCTAAAATGGTAGATCTAGGACATTCAAGCAATTTACTTCCATAAAGGCCATGGATCTGAGCTTCTGGAGCTCAAACATGCCTAGATCTAGAGGTTAATCAACTCATTCCCATCCCTAATCCATAAACAAACTTGGAAATGGCTCAAGAAGGACTCTAATGGTGCTCTAAGTGTAACAACTCAAATTTTTTTTCAAACAAATTTTTCATTTTCAAAACATAATTATTTCCATTAAAAACAAGACATAAACAATTTAATTATTCGGTCAATACAATTATTCAGACTCCCAAGATCATAAAACATTCTTCAGTGTGTATCGATCATGCCGGCGCCTTCCCACGGTCCTCGCTAGTACCTGAAATACATACATCCACAACAACTGTAAGCATAAATGCTTAGTGAGTTCCCCAATATACACTTACACACATACGCCTTTCCAGGCCCTGACCTTCCGGTCCTCAATACAACGCCTTCCGGCCCATAACATAATCGCCTTCCGGCCCATAACATATTGCCTTCCGGCCCACATATCATACATAGCACATATAACACTTAACTTACCACATATAGCATACATATCACATAACATATTCGACCTTCCGGTCACACAGTCAAACCCTTCCGGGTACAGTATAGTGAGAAGACTCACCTCGTAAGTGCTGAAAGCTAGCAACTCCTGAAATCACTCGCGCACAAACCAACGAGCTACAACCCTCCTATAACATTACATAACTCATTAACACTCATATCATCTAAGTGTGACTATCCCTACGAAGTCAGACTTAGGTCAACTCTGGTCAACGGTCAACGGTCAACTCGACTGGACTCGGCGAGTACCATGGCGACTCGGCGAGTCTAGTCGTCCTCACAAATTCCTGAATATTCCCTTCCTACTCGTCGAGTATTCCTCTTGACTCGACGAGGTCCTCGTGGAAGAATCGCGGGGCCACCCCGACTCCACTCGCCGAGTCTGATGAACAACTCGGCGAGTCCCAGCAAATCTTCAAGCTACTCGCCGAGTCTGAAGAACAACTCGGCGAGTCCATGCCATGCAGACGAGTAACTGCTTCCTGAGATAGGTCTCGTCCCGAAGTACACATTCATGGGACCTTCTGGACCTCTAAAGGTCCTAATACAAGACTATAGTCGTGGGGTAACAAGGCATTACTTCATCAAATCACTAAATGGGTTCTATAAACCCTAATTTCATAAATACATCAAAATAACAGATTTGGTCAGAGTATTACCTGAAAACGCACTCTCTGTGTCCCCCAAATCTCAGGACTCAATCCTCCTTGATATTCCTTTAGCCAAATCCCTCTTCTTCTTGCCTAACCAATTCTTCCAATTTCCAAAGCTTTCTCCCTTGCTCTAGGCGTCCACAGCGATTAGGGTTCCTCTCAATTGACCAAAAGACTGAAAATGACGGCCTAAGAGGCGTTAAATACGATCCAAACTGAACGGTTAGGGTTTCTGCTGAACAGCGTCGACTCGCCGAGTCCATATCTGGACTCGTCGAGTCCAGTCGCGGACCCGCGACCAAGTCCGCGATCCTACTCGGCGAGTCTAGGCTCCAACTCGCTGAGTCCCCTCTTAAATCACCCCAAAAACATAATTTTAATAATACCTGAGATTCCGGGCTGTTACAATTCTCCCCCACTTGGATTAGACTTCGCCCTCGAAGTCTCATTCTGCAAATAGTTCCGGATGCTGCTCCCGCATTTCGCGCTCCGGTTCCCAAGTCATTTCTGATCCCTTACGGTGTTGCCATTGAACCAACACCAGAGGTACTTCCTTGTTCCTCAGAACCTTGATCTTCCGATCCCTGATAGCCACTGGTCTCTCCGCGTAATTCAGGCTCGCATCCACCTGAATATCCTCCAATGGAACCACTGCCGACTCATCGGCTATGCACTTCCTCAACTGCGACACATGAAAAGTGTCATGGATCTGACCCAACTCCGCTGGCAACTCCAACCGGTAGGCTACCCGACCTATCCTTGCAATCACACGAAATGGCCCAATATACCGGGGCCCAACTTGCCTCTCTTCCTGAACCGAATCACTCATTTCCAAGGAGAGACCTTCAGGAGAACGAAGTCGCCGACCTGAAATTCAAGCTCGGATCGGCGCCTGTCTGCATAACTCTTCTGTCGGCTCTGGGCAGTCAATAACCTTTGTCTCACTCGCTCAATCTGCTCTGTCGTCTGGAGCACGATCTCCGTGCTGCCCATCACTCTCTGTCCCACCTCTCCCCAGCAAATGGGGGTCCGACACCTCCTACCATACAACAGCTCGAAAGGTGGCATACCAATGCTCGAATGATGGCTGTTGTTGTAGGAGAACTCTGCTAATGGTAAGTACGCATCCCAACTACCCCCGAAGTCTAACACACACGCTCGGAGCATGTCTTCCAGCGTCTGAATTGTCCGTTCGCTCTGACCGTCTGTTTGGGGATGGTATGCGGTACTAAAATGCAATTTAGTACCCAGCTCCTCATGGAATTTCTTCCAGAATCTGGAAGTAAAGCGCACATCCCGGTCTGACACAATCGAGATCGGCACCCCGTGCCGAGACACCACCTCTCTCACGTATATCTCCGCCAATTTCTCCGCCGAAGAACTCTCACTGATGGCAAGGAAGTGTGCACTCTTTGTCAACCTATCCACGATCACCCAAATTGCGTCTACTCCCCTAGCAGTCCTTGGCAATTTGGTGATAAAATCCATAGTGATCTGTTCCCACTTCCACTCGGGGATCTCCAATGGCTGTAACTTGCCATGCGGTCTCTGGTGCTCAGCCTTAACCCTACGGCAGGTCAAGCACCTCTCAACGAACCATGCCACGTCCCTCTTCATACAGGGCCACCAATATTCCTTCCTTAGATCCAAATACATCTTTGTAGCACCGGGATGGATCGAGAATTTCGATTTATGAGCCTCTTCCATCAACGTAATACGCGTACCGCCCACGAACGGCACCCAAATCCGACCCCGAAACGTCATAAGGCCTCGACCATCCTTGACAAACTCTGAGATTAACCCCACAACCCGCTCTTTCTTCTGCATTTCTGGTCGCACAGCCTCAGCCTGTGCCCTACGAATATCGTCCAATACAGGAGTCATCACGGTCAGTCTCAAGCACACATCTCGCAATGGAGTGCTCTCCGCCCTGCGGCTCAATGCATCGGCTACCACATTAGCCTTGCCTGGGTGGTACAGGATCTCACAATCATAATCCTTGACCACATCCAACCACCTCCTCTGACGCATATTTAGGTTGGGTTGATCCATCAAATACTTCAAACTCTTATGGTCCGTGTATATCGTACATCGAACCCCATACAAGTAGTGGCGCCAAATCTTGAGAGCGAACACTACTGCCCCCAGCTCTAAATCATGCGTGGGATATCTCGCCTCATGAGGCTTCAGCTGCCTCGATGCATAAGCTATCACATGACCCCTCTGCATCAACACTGCACCCAATCCCGAAATCGATGCGTCGCAATATACCACGAAATCTTCCATCCCTTCTGGGAGAGCTAATACCGGGGCTTCGCACAATCTCTGGCGAAGTGTCTCAAAGGAGGTCTGCTGCTCGGGCCCCCATGAGAATGTAACACCCTTCCGGGTCAATCTGGTGAGTGGCACTGCGATCTTGGAGAAATCCTTGATAAATCTCCGATAATACCCTGCCAACCCAAGGAAACTTCTGATCTCAGAGGGTGACTTCGGCACCTCCCAACTCATCACCGCCTCAACCTTGGCCGGGTCGACCAATATCCCTTTCTGGTTAACCACATGTCCTAGAAACTGGACCTCCCGCAACCAGAATTCACATTTGGAGAACTTTGCATAAAGCTTCTCCGACCTCAATACCTCAAGGACCTCCCTCAAATGCTCCTCATGCTGCTCTCTCGATCTCGAATACACCAGAATGTCGTCGATAAATACGATCACTGACCGATCCAACATCGGCCTGCATACCCTGTTCATGAGATCCATGAACACAGCCGGGGCATTGGTGAGTCCAAAAGGCATCACCACAAACTCATAGTGCCCATATCGCGTCCTAAACGCTGTCTTCTGGACATCTTCATCCCGTACTCTCACCTGATGGTAACCCGACCTCAGATCGATCTTGGAAAACCAAGATGCTCCCTGCAACTGATCGAATAAATCATCGATCCTCGGCAACGGGTAACGGTTCTTGACCGTTAGCTTGTTCAACTCCCGGTAATCAATGCACATCCGGTGTGAACCATCCTTCTTCTTGACGAACAAAATAGGTGCTCCCCATGGCGAGCTGCTCGGCCGAATGAATCCCTTTCCCAGCAACTCCTGGAGTTGCGAAGACAACTCTTACATCTCTGGAGGTGCAAGACGATAGGGCACTTTAGCAATAGGCGCTGCCCCCGGCACCAGATCGATATTAAACTCCACTTGCCTCACAGGCGGTACTCCCGGCAACTCCTCGGGGAAGACATCTGAAAATTCGCGCACCACCGGAACTTCCTCAACTGACTTCGGTTTCTCGGAAACCTCCCGCGTATCCATCACATACGCCACAAAACCTTTACAGCCCTGCCGTAGACACTGCCTCGCCCTAGCGGCCGAACAAAAAGCTGATCCCGAACGGGTACCCTCGCCGTACACCGAAAGAACTCCCCCTCTAGGGTCTCGTATAGTCACCAACTGACGCTCACAGTCGATGACAGCGCCGAACCGGCTCAGCCAGTCCATGCCCACGATGACACAGACATCCCCCATCGCGATAGGAATCAGATCAATTGGGAATCCAATCCCGAAAATCTCTAGTACACATCCCCGAAGAACCTCCGTAGCGCAAATCACCTTCTCGTCAGCTATAGAGACTCTCAAAGGTCGACTCAACGACTCACGACTAACGCCAATATGCTGACTAAAGGCCAAGGACACAAAGGACCTACTCGCACCCGAGTCAAATAACACTAAGGCAGGCACAGAGTTCACAAGGAAAGTACCTACGCGCATAATAACATAAGCATAACATATCGACATTAAAATAAATACATGAATTACAACATACCTGCCACAACATCGGGCGCAGCGCGGACCTCCTCCGCAGTCAGCTGAAAGGCTCTCCCACGAGCCCTCGGGGCCTCGACCTTCACCGGTCGAGTCTCAGTAGTCCTGGCAACAGGTGCAGATCCCTGACGAAGCTGAGGGCACTCGGCCTTCCGATGGCCGGTCTGGTTGCAATGAAAGCAAACCATAAATCCCTTGGGACACTCCCTAGCAATGTGTCCCTCCTTGCCACACTTGTAGCAAGCACCGGCTCGACACGCCCCATCGTGACCCTTACCGCACTTTACGCAAGTGCGGTTCTTCGAACCTCCCGTCCTCGAATCGGCGGACTTGACCCGCTTGGCTGCCGGCTGAGACTGAGCCGGTCGCCGGTCTGCCTGCTGAGACTCGGCCTCCTCCCTGGCCTGAGTCTCTAACTCGATCTCACGCTTCCTGGCATTCGCCTGAAGCTCAGTAAAAGTATGGTAAGTGGAGTTTGACACAAACTCCCGGATCTCCCTCCTCAGAACACCCAAGTACCGGCTCATCCGAGCCTGCTCTGTGGCCACTAGCTCGGGGCAAAACATCGCCCTCTCGTGGAACTTCCGCGTGATCGCCGCCACCGAATCAGTACCCTGCTTGAGGGTTAAGAACTCCTGAACCAATCGTTCCCGCTCCACCGGGGGAACGTACTCATCCCTGAACATGGTAGTGAACCCCTCCCATGTCACTGCCGCAGTCTCTGCTAAAGTGAAGTTCGCCGTCACGAACTTCCACCAGTCCTTGGCTCCCAGACGGAGCTGGTTCAAAGCGAACCGTACCCTCAGGTGCTCCGGGCATGAACAAGTGTAGAAGCACCCCTCTATATCCGCGATCCACCTCATCGCAGCAATCGGATCCTGCGTCCCATCGAACTCTGGTGGCTTCGTGTTGCTGAACTCTCGGAACAGCAATGAATCACCCCCCTGTGGCCTAGCAGCGGCCACAGCTGCGGTAGCTGCAGCGGTTGCAGCCTCAGTCAATGCGGCGTACCGCTCGTCGAACGTCTCCATCAGAGTGGTCTTGATGGACCCAAACATCTCCGGGATCTCAGCCCGGATCGCCGCCGCCACCTCCTCGTGGATCATCTGACGAATATCCTCGTCACTCACACCGCTCGTACTTGCCCCGTGCCGCGGTCTAACCATGATATCTCTGAAATACAACATAAAACTATCAGAGATTCTACCGAGTATAATCGTACTCGACACGCAACCCTACTCAGTCCCAGATATCCAGGGATTTTTACTTGGGCCTCCCACTGACCCGGTGTCCTCGGTAGTACGGGCCCAATACTACCGACCACACCGCATCAATGTTCATCCCAAGTCCTCCTCCCCAAACTCCAGATAGTGAGTACTCTACTTCTGATACGCTCTATCTACCCGCATACTAGCAAGGCATCTCATATAGGCAACTTCCCTAGACTAAGGCATCACAGATCAGGCCACTCTAGTCCTATCATGAATACCTAGTCTTCTAGCATGCATAACAATTCACATCATATAATATTGTAAGGTATTTTGGGGATCTTTACCGTTCGGGCGCTGACTGATCGTACACACTGCTTCCTTCTTGCTTACCACAAAACCATTTACAAAAGTTTATGCCTTTATTTGAAAAGTTTCCTCAAATCCTCGGTTTGAGTTCAGTTACCCCCGAAGGTGCACCCGAATCCCTCAAACCAAGGCTCTGATACCAATTGTAACAACTCAAATTTTTTTTCAAACAAATTTTTCATTTTCAAAACATAATTATTTCCATTAAAAACAAGACATAAACAATTTAATTATTCGGTCAATACAATTATTCAGACTCCCAAGATCATAAAACATTCTTCAGTGTGTATCGATCATGTCGGCGCCTTCCCACGGTCCTCGCTAGTACCTGAAATACATACATCCACAACAACTGTAAGCATAAATGCTTAGTGAGTTCCCCAATATACACTTACACACATACGCCTTTCCAGACCCTGACCTTCCGGTCCTCAATACAACGCCTTCCGGCCCATAACATAATCGCCTTCCGGCCCATAACATATTGCCTTCCGGCCCACATATCATACATAGCACATATAACACTTAACTTACCACATATAGCATACATATCACATAACATATTCGACCTTCCGGTCACACAGTCAAACCCTTCCGGGTACAGTATAGTGAGAAGACTCACCTCGTAAGTGCTGAAAGCTAGCAACTCCTGAAATCACTCGCGCACAAACCAACGAGCTACAACCCTCCTATAACATTAGATAACTCATTAACACTCATATCATCTAAGTGTGACTATCCCTACGAAGTCAGACTTAGGTCAACTCTGGTCAACGGTCAACGGTCAACTCGACTGGACTCGGCGAGTACCATGGCGACTCGGCGAGTCTAGTCGTCCTCACAAATTCCTGAATATTCCCTTCCTACTCGTCGAGTATTCCTCTTGACTCGACGAGGTCCTCGTGGAAGAATCGCGGGGCCACCCCGACTCCACTCGCCGAGTCTGATGAACAACTCGGCGAGTCCCAGCAAATCTTCAAGCTACTCGCCGAGTCTGAAGAACAACTCGGCGAGTCCATGCCATGCAGACGAGTAACTGCTTCCTGAGATAGGTCTCGTCCCGAAGTACACATTCATGGGACCTTCTGGACCTCTAAAGGTCCTAATACAAGACTATAGTCGTGGGGTAACAAGGCATTACTTCATCAAATCACTAAATGGGTTCTATAAACCCTAATTTCATAAATACATCAAAATAACAGATTTGGTCAGAGTATTACCTGAAAACGCACTCTCTGTGTCCCCCAAATCTCAGGACTCAATCCTCCTTGATATTCCTTTAGCCAAATCCCTCTTCTTCTTGCCTAACCAATTCTTCCAATTTCCAAAGCTTTCTCCCTTGCTCTAGGCGTCCACAGCGATTAGGGTTCCTCTCAATTGACCAAAAGACTGAAAATGACGGCCTAAGAGGCGTTAAATACGATCCAAACTGAACGGTTAGGGTTTCTGCTGAACAGCGTCGACTCGCCGAGTCCATATCTGGACTCGTCGAGTCCAGTCGCGGACCCGCGACCAAGTCCGCGATCCTACTCGGCGAGTCTAGGCTCCAACTCGCCGAGTCCCCTCTTAAATCACCCCAAAAACATAATTTTAATAATACCTGAGATTCCGGGCTGTTACACTAAGGGACTCTTAGCATAAAAACAGAAGGAAACTGAGTTATACCTCAAGGAATCTCTGAAATAACACCAAGATATCTGGCCTCCTTCTTCTCCTCTTGATCTACCCTCCTTTTTCTCTCAAAATCTTCAAGAAATCACACCAAAACACTTTAATCTCACAAGAAACGGGGTTGGGACGATATAGAGAGCTCTGAGGGTGAAGGGGTCGGGCTTGGGCGCATAAGGTTGGTTTAAATAGGGTGCAAACCCTTGAAATTAGGGTTTCATCCAGACAGCGGGGACTCGCCGAGTCCAAAATATGGACTCGCCGAGTCGCCAACTTAAACGTGTTCAAATGTCCCGGCTCTACTCGGCGAGTCGGGCCTACAACTCGCCGAGTCAGGGCTAAAAATGTAAATTACTTAGATAGGTCATACACACCAGGAACCAGGTGCTACAACAACGTACGCGATGTGGAATAAAGAAGATCAATAGTAAGGTAGATGCAAATGTCAAATATGTGTACTCATTTTTTAGAATTCAATCCTTCAGTGTAATAGAGTTAAACAGACGACAAATGAAAAAATGACCAAAATACCCTTTTACCCTTTGGGATAGCACAATAGTGGCATCTAAGTGAGTAGAAATGATGGCAGGGGCGGGATCGGTGAAATCATTAGTAGGGAAATTGATAGCTTGGATGGATGTGATTGAACCCTTTTTGCTTATCCAACAACGGATAAGATACAACCCAGTAAAGCAGATACCTTTAAATTTTCCTGAAGAACAAATATAAACTTTTAAGACAATTTTTCCCTTGTTGAATAAAATGTGTGAAATTTGAAAAAGAAGAAGAAGTGAAAAACACGCGTGGGTGAAACGGGAAATGTTGGTGATAAAGAGAAGCACATCATGGCCTTCATCATCTCCAAAGTGTTCAACGACAATCAGGCCGGTCAACCTAGGAGTTTTTTTATTACCATTTCATATTTCCTCATATTTAATTGTCAGACTATAAGAATCACCTGATGAAGATGAACTGTCCCTTTTAAATGACCTTTTGCATTTTTTAAAATAAGTACAATGAAGTCCAAGAATTCATAAAGATTTAAGAACTTTAGTCTTAGAAATCAACTTTTAAGCATTTAGAAGAGCACGAAAATCAACAAAAAGATTTCTTTTTTTCATTTTCAATTTTGATTGCAATAGAAAGATAAAATATTAGAAATTGTACTTGTATTTCTAATACCTGAGCCTATAACTCGTTTATTCTTTGTATAGCTTTTTGTTGTGAACACGTGCGTCTTTTATATTCGTCTTCAAGCAATCTAGTTAACTTGTATCTTAACTCAACCATTTCCAGAGCTGAATCTGCAACTTCTTCTGTAACGACCCAAATTTCACGTCCAAAAATTTCATTTAAATTAAGTAGTTTGTAAAACATTTGTAGTAAAACGTCATACGATCATATCATTTCATTAAACATATCTCGTGTCTAAATACCCAACACATGAAAATAGTAATAGTGTCAGAGTACAATCCCAGAATATATCATAATGCGGAAAACCAAGTGTGTGTATGATGTGCCGCTACCGCGCCGGCTCCTTCCCTTTCGCGGAAGAGGTACCTGAAACAAAACTGAAAACTGTAAGCACAAAGCTTAGTGAGTTCCCCCATCGTACCACATACCATACTATCATATCACATACATACTTCCAGACATTTCTGGGGTGCCTGACCTACCCGTGTCAAGCCATTATGGGGCGCTGACCTACCCGTGTCGAGCCATTCTGGGGTGCTGACTACCCATCGGTCCGAACAATCGAACCTCGGGGACTGGTCCCCTCATATTACCTCTATCACATACAACATACAAGCCAACATGCAAACATATCATCACATACTGTCAGACGTATCTGGGGTGTCTGACTACCCTTCGGTCCTATCAACCGAACTCTACACATACAACATATCATGCTAGCATACAACATATCAGCTAGTAGCAAACCTAGATGATATCACAAAAACAATCACCTAACTTACGAACCCTACTGGTGGGCCGGCATTGTGGATGTAGACCCACCGCTACTAGAAGGTAACTCACCTCGAAGTAGCTACTGATTTGCGCGAAAACTGTCTGACTGCTGCTGCTGCTCCGGAAATCCTTCGGCTGCAATTCCCACGAAACACTCAATCAAACATTGCTAACCGCCCTTAGGGTAAAATGACCACTTTACCCCTAGCCAAGTCAAAAGTCAAAGTCAAAGTTAAAGTCAACTTCCAGTTGACTCGACTCGCCGAGTTGGCTCGCCAACTCGTCGAGTCCCTATCCAGTCGATTGTCCCCACTCCTGTTCCTACTCGTCGAGTTAGGCATAGGCTCGAAGAGTTCTCTTTCCAAACTGATATCCAATTGTCCTTCATCCGACTCGTCGAGTTGTATGAACAACTCGTCGAGTTCATTTTCATCTGATGAACACTTTGGTCTGTGACTCGCCGAGTTGTATGAATAACTCGTCAATTCTGTCCTTGAGGCAAGCAGGTTGCCTTGGACCTCGTCGAGTCAAGGCATTGACTCGCCAAGTCCCTCCATCACTGATTTTGGCTTCCAATTCACTGAGTCCACCTAAAGCTCACTGGTCCCACTCGGCATAACTCAAAAGGGAAATCGAGGACTCGCGACTCGACTCGCCAAGTCCGAAGAACGACTCGCCGAGTCGCATGGATGCAACTTCTATATACTCGATTCTGATTGAATCCAGTGCATTCCATTCATGGATCTGGGTTCTTAGGGCTTGATTATAATGTAAAGTTTCCAACTTTACGTATAAATAAACACCAATGAAGGTTTTAGGGCTCAAAATGCACTAAAAGAGTAGATCTAGGGCTTCCATGCAATATGGCTCCAAAAAGGCAGTAGATCCGAGCTCCTAGAGCCCAATCATGCCTAGATCTGAAGTCCCTTAACACTATAAGATCATTAATCAAAGATCAAGACTAGAAGAGGCCTTAAAATGACTATCATAAGCTCTTAATGAGATAATAATGAAGGAACAGAGAGGGTTTCGAGTCTAATACCTCTAGAAGCTCAGAAATGGCACAAAGATTCAGGATCTTCTTCCTCTCCTCTTGATCTACCTTCTTCTTCTCTCCAAAACTTCAAAGAATTGCACCAAAAGCACCCAAAATACCAAAAGAGGGGTTAGGGCTTCGATAGGGAGTGTTCTGGACGCAATGTGGGTTGTTATGAGGCACAAAACGATGTTTAGGGTGCAACCCTTTGAAATTAGGGTTTCTTCCAGACTGGCGGACTCGCCGAGTCCAGGATATGGACTCGTCGAGTCGCCAACTTAAACGTGCTCGAAATCCCGACCCTACTCGGCGAGTCAGGCCTACAACTCGCCGAGTTCCAGCTAAAAAATGCAAAGTTGCTTAGTTTAAATTACATACCAGGAACCGGGTGCTATAAATCTCCCCCTCTTATTTTAGACTTCGTCCTCGAAGTCTGCCACTCGCTCCTGGAAAAGCTCGGGATAGTGCTCCCTCATCTCTTCTATCGGTTCCCAAGTCCACTCCGAACGCTTCCGGTGCTGCCATTGCACCTTTACTAGCTCCACCCTCTTGTTCCTCAGATCCTTCGACTTCCGGTCGAGGATCGCTACTGGCCGCTCAATGTAATTCAGGCTGTCATCAACCTGAATATCCTCTAAAGGCACCACCGCTGAGTCGCCCACTAGGCACTTCCGCAGCTGAGAGACGTGGAAAGTGTTGTGGATCTGATTGAGTTCGGCTGGCAGATCCAGCCGGTACACCACCTTGCCCACCCGGGCTACAACCCTGAACGGTCCGATATACCTTAGGCCCAACTTTCCCCGCTTCCTGAATCGGATGACGCCCTTCCATGGCGACACCTTCAGGAGAATCATATCCCCGACCTGGAATTCCAGGTCTGATCGAAACTTATCGGCGTAACTTTTCTGCCGACTCTGAGCGGTCTGAAGCCTACTCCGCACCTGCTGAATCCTCTCGGTCGTCTTGAGCACCACTTCGGTGCTCCCCATGACCCTCTGGCCAACTTCGCCCCAACATATAGGGGTCATGCACATTCTCCCGTACAACATTTCGAAGGGAGGACGGTCAATACTCGCATGATAGCTGTTGTTGTATGAGAACTCAGCTAGAGGAAGATAGGTATCCCAATTACCACTGAAGTCTAGCACGCATGCCCGCAACATATCCTCAAGAGTCTGGATGGTCCGCTCACTCTGACCATCTGTCTGCGGGTGAAAGGCGGTGCTAAAATGCAGACGAGTGCCCAACTCGTCATGAAACTTCTTCCAAAACCTGGAAGTGAAACGCACATCCCTATTTGAAATCACTGATACCGGCACCCCGTGCCGCACCACTATCTCCCGGATATAGATGTCGGCCAACTTTTCGGCCGATATGCTCTCCTGAATCGGAATAAAATGGGCGCTCTTGGTCAATCGATCCACGATGACCTATATCGAATCCACTCCTCGCACGGTCCTGGGAAGCTTCGTGATAAAATCCATCGTAATATTTTCCCATTTCCACAACGGGATATCCAACGGCTGCATCTTGCCGTGCGGTCTCTGATGCTCGGCCTTGACCTTCCTGCAGGTCAGACACCGCTCCACATACCAAGCCACATCCTGCTTCACGTAGGGCCACCAATAGTCTAAACGAAGATCCCTATACATCTTTGTTGCCCCGGGATGAATGGAGAATCGGGATTTGTGCGCCTCCTCCATCAAGACCTGGCGCACACCTCCGTGATACGGCACCCACACCCTACGGTGTAGTGTCAATGATCCTCGGCTGTCATAATCGAATGAGGAAACCTGACCCATTATGTGCTCACTCTTCCGGTGTTCCTTCTTCATGACCTCCTGATGGGCTTCCCGAATCCGCTCTAATAGCGGAGTCACCACTGTCATCCGCGCACATATATCCCTGATCGGTGCCAAAATAACTATTTTTGCAAGTTGAAAGATTTTAGTACTACAAAAAGAACAAAGTTAACTCATTCTGTATATATATTTTTTCTCGGGGACCAAAACGTGATGAAAAATAAAATTTGGAGGACAATACCGCAACACATCCAAAACTAAAACGATCATGGTGCAAATATCATCAAATATAGTTAGTTTCATAGTTCACCGACTGAAACATTTCCAGTGGTCGGAGAAGATGATGATAGATCTGGGATCGTTCTCCGACGAGAAATTCGATGCCAAGAAATGGATAAACAATGCTTGCCAGTCACGGCATCCTCAGGATCCCTTAGACAAGCACCTAGTGGATCTCGAGATGAAGCTACAGATGGTGTCCGAGGAGATCGCCGCGTCACTCGAGGAACAGAGCTCCGCCGCCATCCTCCGTGTCCCTCGCGCTACCCGTGACGTCATCCGCCTCCGCGACGATGCTCTCTCCCTCCGTCAATCCGTCGGATCGATCCTCCTCAAGCTCAAAAAAGTAAGATCTTATTGTCGATCACAAGATACGCACTCGTAATTGTTAACTGCTATTAAGGTTTCACAATCTATAGGAGAATATAGCTTTGTTCTATTGTGCGACTGTTTCGCACAGTAATTCCATTGATATATGCTAATTCTGCAATGCTGATCCACTTTTGCTGCTAGATTGGGGTTTTATCTTGGAATTTGACGTTTGAGAGATGTATTAATGGAGTTCAGTTATATTTTAAAATCAAACACATTTTTGTGGAGTATTCATGTTTGTATACATCCTAAATGTCCTACGAATTGTCCATCCAGTAGTTTTAGAATCAAAATATCATTAGGTAAACACCGTTTCAACATTCTACTTTGTCATGCTATAGACATTTGGCATGATCCTCACTTGGTCACCATTATACTGTAATTGATTGAAGCATAGGAACTGGAAGCAATGTGTGAAAGTTCAGTTTTAGACATAGCCAAATTGTGCATATTTCATCTCTCTTGGCTAGAATAGTAAGTGAATACAAATAGCATGAAGCAAAATACTGTGTCTATAACCTTAACCTTACATGTAATTCTTCATTTGTATCTATAGGCAGAGGGTTCATCAGCAGAATCAATAGCTACCCTTGCTAAAGTTGATACAGTCAAGCGGAGAATGGAAGCAGCTTATGAAACACTTCAGGTGGAAATATACTTGATTCCTTTAGTTCTTCTGTTTAGTTTACCATAATTTGTGTTATCTTTTTCTTAATACTATGCCCTTTTATACTTCAAACGTATTGGATCTTTATATATTATGGCTTATGTATAGGATGCTGCGGGGCTAACTCAATTAAGCTCCACTGTTGAGGATGTTTTTGCAAGTAAAGATCTTCCTCGTGCAGCAGAAACCTTAGCCAACATGAGGCATTGTTTGACTGCTGTTGGGGAGGTAAAAGACAACTGACTTCTCATGTATCATTTATGTAAAACAAAAACTCTTTATAGATAACATCATAATATCACAATAATTTATCCACCTTTTCCCTTTCAGGTTGCTGAATTTGCCAATATTAGAAAGCAACTTGAAGTGTTAGAAGATAGACTGGACTCCATGGTTCAACCTCGTCTAACAGATGCAATAACCAATCGCAAGGTAAATTTTAAAGAACAATCTTTCTGAATTCGCCAATATTTATATATCTTTTCTTTGTTTAGGATAAGGTTGCACAAGAAATGAGGGAAATCCTCATTCGAATTGGAAGATACAAGTCCTTGGAGTCTCACTACACCAAAGTCCATCTAAAACCCATAAGACAACTATGGGAGGATTATGAAATGAAGCAACAACATACTAAAACAAGAACCGAAAGAAACCAAGTTGAAAGCATATCAACTTCTCATGATTATCAATCTCCACCTACAGTTTCATTTCCCAGTTGGCTACCAAGTTTCTATGATAAATTATTACTTTATCTTGAAGAAGAGTGGAAATGGTACTAAGGATTATCACATATTTGACTCACATTCTCATTTAAATGACTTATTACACTACATTTCTTTCAGGTCTATGCGTGCTTTTCCTGAAGATTACAAGACTCTTGTCCCCAAGCTTTTAATAGAAGCAATGGTGGCTGTGGGTGCTAGCTTTGTTTCACGCATCAACCTTGCAACTGGAGATGTAGTTCCAGAAACCAGAGCCTTAGCCAAAGGTTATTATAATCTTAACCTCCATTACATCTTAGATTTGACCACATCTTTGACCACATATATAACAGCAGTATGTTACAATTTCAGGTGTATTAGATATCTTATCAGGGGACATGCCAAAAGGTGTCAAAATACAAACAAAACATCTAGACACATTAATCGATCTCCACAATATGACAGGAAGTTTTGCAAGAAACATACAACACCTTTTTGGAGAATCTGATCTTAACGTATTAAGAGACACCCTTAAAGCAATCTACCTCCCTTATGAATCCTACAAACAAAGGTACACCACCTACACATCAGCCAAATCCGTTCTGTATTCAAGGGGCATTTCCGTAATTTTACAATTCTTGGTTATGTAGGTATGGACAAATGGAGCGTGTCACTCTGTCATCCGAGATAACAGGGATTGACCTAAGAGGAGCTGTTACTCGTGGTGTTGGAGCACAAGGAATCGAGCTGAGTGAAACAGTTAGAAGAATGGAAGAATCAGTCCCACAAGTGATTGTCCTTCTAGAAGCTTCTGTTGACCGATGCATCAGCTTTACAGGTGGATCCGAAGCCGATGAGCTCATTCTTGCCCTTGATGATGTCATGCTGCAGTTCATTTCAACCCTACAAGACATCCTTAAAACTTTAAGAATCGTATGTGGGGTCGATGTTGTTGTTGGTGTTGCCCCTAAGGAAACAGGAATAGAAAAAGGGAGGAAGTTTGAGATGTCAAGTGAGGACGAATGGTCTTATGTCCAGGGTGCATTGCAAATACTCACAGTTGCAGATTGCTTGTCCAACAGGTCATCTGTTTTTGAAGCTTCCTTGCGGGCCACACTTGCTAGATTCAACACAAATTTGTCCTCTGCTGTATTCGGGTCAAGTATTGACCCGAATTCATCACATGAAACAGTTGATGGAGGTGGAGATTTATCCATGGCTGGAAGAGCTGCTTTGGATATGGCGGCTTTGCGGCTGTTTGATGCTCCAGAAAAAGCCCGCAAGCTTTTTAATCTTTTGGAGCAGGTAACTTTTTTTTTTTTATCTTTTCTGTTAAAGTTACAAATTTGGTCCCTTTGGTATACTCAAACTGATAGGCTTAGTCCAAAATTCCGTTTTTGTTACAAATTTTGTCCGTGTGGGTTCATATTGTTGTAGTTTTTGGTCCCTGTGTCGTAAAAATTTAAAATGACGATTTTCCCCTTGGACCAAACCCTGAAGAACTATGTAATTTACTCAGAAAATTCCCATTCTTTTGGGAAATTTTTTGGTAAAGTCCTAAATCTTTTTTTTTTTAACAGAAAAGTCCCGTTATTTTGTGAAGATCACATAATCTGTCATTTTCTGTTAAAATTTAAAAAAAAAAGACTTTTTCATTAATTTGGGCAAAATGTTAAATAACCAGGACTTTTCTGTTAAAAAAAAAAAGATTTAGGACTTAATCAAAAAAATTCTCAAAATAATAAGACTTTTCTGCATAAAACCCTAATTTTATTATTAAATTGTGTTTTAGATTATTATGTACTTTATTTTATTCTAAATAGGACAAACTATCAGAGTACAATTTTTGATTTTTTTACAGCGCTTAGTCCAAAATTGATTTCTTTTTTCAGTTTTGTTCCGTATATTAATTTTTCATTTCAATTTTGGTCCTTGGAACCTTGAAATAAGGACCAAAATCGATATGAAACCTTGAAATAAGGACCAGAAATAAAAATGTTCTATTTTTTAACTTAAATCTCTAAAAACCAAGAAGCATAGGGACCATTTTTGTAATTACTCAAAACAGGAGCAAAACTGCAACAAAATGAAACCACATGGACTAAACTTGTAATTTTGATGATCTTTGTTTTCAACATTTTCTTTCTAAACCAGTCAAAAGATCCACGGTTCCACGCACTTCCAATTGCATCTCAAAGAGTATCCGCATTTGTGGACACTGTAAACGAGCTTGTGTACGATGTCCTTATATCCAAAGTAAGAAAGCAATTGAATGGTGTATCAAATCTACCCATATGGTCATCCGTAGAGGAACAAACCACCTTTCACCTTCCAAGCTTCAGTGCATACGCCCAATCATACATAACAACAGTAGGTGAATACCTTCTCACTTTACCCCAACAACTCGAACCACTAGCCGAAACCATTTCAAACAATGATGCCAATGCTGAAGAAGCACAATTCTTCGCAACAGAATGGATGTTTAAGGTAATCATAATCATAACCATAATCATAATCATAATAAATAATTGAGTATTGATGATGATGATGATGAAATAGGTGGCAGAAGGTGCTGCGGGTTTGTTTATGGAGCAACTGAGGGGTATTCAGTATATAACGGAACGTGGGGCCCAACAGCTGTCGGTGGATATCGAGTATCTAAGCAATGTGCTGTCGGCATTGTCGATGCCGATTCCACCGATTTTGGCTACGTTTCATACTTGTTTATCAACACCAAGGGATCAGTTGAAGGATGTGATGAAAAATGATTTGGAAAGTCTTGATGTTCCTACAGCTAACCTTGTGTGTAAGATGCGAAGAGTGAGCCTTGAATGATGATGAGGTAATGTAAGAGATGTTTGGATTTTTGAGTTGTATTTATAGATGAGAGTAGTTGTGAATTCGGTATAACTATTCGTGGAGACATTTATATATGGATTAAAGAGAATTATGATTTTGTCGGATTGAACACATAAAACAGTCAGTGCGTACATTTCAGACAGTTAGAAAAGAAATACACCAACGGGTTTCAATCAAGTTTCTGCATGCACAATTGTCATTTCCCTTATCTCAACATTAGAGGTGTTGAAATTTTTTTGGTGTTGCAAATATGGATGATGTGTTATCTAAAGGATTCTACTTGCCCATAGCTAAATTATTCATAGCATCTGCTCATGTTGTCAGACAATCCGTTCCTACTGTCAACTATGTAGACATTTTGGTCGATGAAAATGGCTCTTACACATTGCTTGATAAATTATTTAATGTCTTTTTGTGATATTATCGTTTGTAACTTTCAATATTGTCTTTTGGCATTTCTAAGAAAAAACATGGTTGTTTGGTTCTTTTAAGAAATATATGGTCATTTGGTAATTTGAAGTAACATTGTCGTTTACTAAATTTAAAAAAAATAAAAATAAATCATATCATATCATCCATCGCAAATGATTAGCAATATGTTTTAATTTCGCAATTTAGCTGTCTTTATAGATAGATACGTATTTCAAAATCCTACTATCAGTTTATTCTATTATATTTATCTTCCTATTTATTTAAATTTAAATCAATCATAAATTAACAAAATGGTAATATTAAAGTAGTTCCTTATAGTGGAGGGATGTGAGAGAATGTTAATGGTGTTTGGGAGTATATGTCCAACAAATGTTAACAATAATCACACTTAGAATTTGCCTTTGGATGTAACCTATTATGGATTGATTAATTTGGTGGCTATAAAATTACGTGTGTTGATAATATTATCATATAAATATAAAAGATCTAGATGATGAGGTAAATGACTATTTAGATACTGTTCGTTATGTGTATTCACATACAACTATGTTGTATGCTGTCGATTTTGGTGCATAGAGTTCAAGGGATCAACAACCAGTAGCAATCAAGTCCCAACTATGATGATTTCTCATATTAGGCCTTTGGATTATGTTAACCCATGTAAATATAAGAATGTTCTCAATGAGGAACCTACATGTGATATTATTGGTGCATCAAGGACTGCAAATGGAGCCCGTATCTTTTTGCTTAATGATTCTAAAGCAGACCCATCTCCATCCTTATGCAGAGAAAATTATGATTATTGTAAAGATATATCCTACAAGGAGAATATTGTTGGTGATTTAGTGGGTAAAATATATTCGAATGAATGATTATGATGTGGAGAATGAAGCAAACAAAGGTAATAAAGATTTCAATGTTTTCTGGTGTATGCCTCCTTTATCGATTAACCTAGAACCAGCTATCATTCATAAAATGCCATTGTGCTATGAGCATACTTCACATGTCTCGTTTCGTCAAATGTTTAACGATAAAGAAGATTTGAATATAGAGTCGGATGAATGTTTTCATTATAAGACCACCAAATCATGCAAAAATATGTTTGTGGTCATATGCTTTTATGAATTTCAATGGCGTATTAGGGTCGTCAAAATTGAAGACGCCAACTATTCCAAGTTCGAGTATTTAAGGTTTAACACACCGGTTCTATAACGTAAATCCATCCCGATCATCATCATCATCATCAAGAAAATAAGTAAGTATTGGGATACTTAGGAACCATGTGCCTCGTTGTCGCTATGGATGGAAATAACAAAATAATTAAGTCTTTTCAACATTAAAGATCATTATGTTTCCTGATCTCCTCTGAAGAATAGGATGCAATCTAGTGCATGTATTCTTCATTGGTAAGGTGGATGTTGGCAATTACGAATCTAAATGATAAAGAAATTGTGAAATAGATTCATAGTATTATGTGATATACTAGATATGTATGGCTAATGTATGACTTTTTATAAGCATATAAAAGAGTATATAAATAGTTCCTTGAGATATTATTTCTGCTAGGCTCTAGATATGTATGTAATTATGGCATTCATTTCCTAAACAAATAAATCCAGTGTTTAAACAATAATTGTGATCTACGCATATGAAACAACCAAAGGGTCTTTTTAGTGTAATAACTAATAATGGGTAATGAGCTTGTACTTATAAACAACCATAATCCACACATAAAAAAACATATTCAAATATTACTTAAGCTTCAAAAAAAAACCCTATCTTTTCTAACTAACAATCAATGGCGGGAAAATTGAGAATTAAGTCCCAACTTATCGGTGAAATAAAATATGATCTATGAAAGGACTTCGAAGGTAAATCACACAACTTTATTTCTTGGGATCTAGAGCTAAAGATTTGGAGATCCTTGTGGCGATGATTAATCTTTTGTAGGTATTTGGTCATAGAGTGAAGCATGAGATGGAAATTCTTGATAGGGTTCAATGTTTTGAAGGTTCACGTTAGGTTTGAAGGTTTATGGTTTTGAAAGTTAAAGGTTCAAGTTTTAAGCTTTTTTTTTTTTGACGTTTAAATGTAGTTCGGTTTTTTTTCCCAAAGTTAAATCTTTGGGTGTTTTGTAAAATCGTCCAATTTTAATATGAACAATGCGTGTGTAATCATCATCATAACTATCATGTCTGAAACAAATAAAAAAGTTATTTGAAGTACATTTGATTAGGTGATGATGTCATTGGTGAGAAGAGAGTGAGAGCTTGAAGATCGTGAACTTGTTGATGATTGTGAGTTTGAATGATAGGAAAGACACAATCAAGATAGATGTTTGTCACAAATGTAGGTTCTTCACGGATGAAAGTCATAGATTAAGGAGAGATGAGATGTAAAATGACTAAAATACACTCACATGAGAGGCACATAGGTTGAGTTAACGGATGAGAGGGGTTATATCCAGGGACCAAAGCCATAATGAAACCGACTAACAGGACCAAATTTGCCATTTTTGAATATAGACCAAAACCTAAAAAAACGGCACATGGACCAAATTTGCATTTTTCTCCTATTTTTATTTTTTGAGACAGGATTTAGTAGGGTTGCCCAATTGGGACTCATTCTTGACATGAACTTAAAAGAGGATAAAATTAGTCTATTATCAAAGGATGAAGACCTTCTAAGGTCGTATATAGGTACTAACTAGTCTTTTGCCTTTCAGATTTGGACTTTGCGTTTTCGACTTGGCGTCTTATGATTTGGAGCCATGGTGAAACCGTGTGATTATGAAAAATTCTAAATTCTATATCAACATCATGATTTGTGTTTGTGTAGAGAAGATAAATCGCTAACTTCAACATTACACTCAACAATAATACAATAACGAGTTGCTTTGTGTATTTGTAATTGTGTTGCGCATGATGCCTACAAATACCTATGAAAATAATGCTTCTTTGACATTGCTCATTTATGTGGTTTAAAAAATTTACAGGCTAACTTGTGGAATGACAAACTTTCCTTTATTTTGTCTTTTCTTATTTTATCTTTTTATTATTATTATTATTATTATTATTTATAGTTTGATTATTAAATAAAATGCACAACACCACAACACCAATCTATTTAGAACCAATTCAAAAGACTTTCCTACAACCCTAGACCTTTGTATGTGCACAATCACCTTCCCCTATGTATCAAAATGATATCTCATATTACGCTCTACATAAACATCATTGACATCTCCTATCACGTTACATTTCATTATTCTCATCATGTTTTAATTAAAACCCAACTTATTTAACAAGTTAAAACTAAAACTTGACACTTACCATAAAAGTGTCAATGACTAAAGAAACATGAAACTCAATTCATGAAAATAAAGAAAAATTTGGTGTTTGTACAAAGGAGGTTTTTCTTTTTCCCAATAACTTTTTACACTCAAATTAATCAAAGTTGGTTCGGGATGGCAAAATGCCTAGATTAAGATCCTTGGATAGAAGATCTCAAAAACTTTATGATCTAAATGAAGACATCAACATTTTACAAAGTTTATATTGAAAAAAATGTTTGAAATATCTCAAATACATTCTAAAAACATAAAACTCTTGTAAATTTTCAACCTTAATACTATCCCAAATAATCAAAACAGTTTAATAGCAAAGTATTAAACGGATCACAAATGTGATCTAACTTCCCTGCAAAAACAAAATGTTACAGTTTCAAGTTTCAAGCTTTGGTTACCTCTATGAGCTTCTTCAACACCTTTTTTGTAAAAGAATCATTCAACACATACAAAAAGCAACTTCAGATTCAGAGGCTGCATGCAGCATATCATTCATAAACCTCACAACATGGTGATATTGTAAAGATTGAAGATTTAATTGTGGGTGGTTACCTCAAACCATGGGAAAACCATCATGATGATTTCTTTCACCAAATCTTTGTGTTCTATTTTTGTATAAACTACCCTTTAAAACAATTAGTCACCAACCAAAGATTATGAAAACAGATGATTATTATTATTATTATGCAACAACAATTTAAGTAAAATACCTCCCTTAGACTCTTTTTCTCCTTTAGTTATATCTCAACAAAGCTGTGAGAACAAAAAACAGGTTCACTTCACTTCACTTCTCCCATGAACAAAAACCATAACACAGTTTAAGACTCCAAAACACACGCATTCATAGAATTTCTATTACGAGAAGTTATATAGAATTTTTTTTTTTTTTTGAAAAAAAAAGGTCTACCTCTTCTGACTTTGACATTTTTGATTTTTCTACAATCTTTCTCTCTCACTAATACGGACTTCTGGATGACCTCCTTCTTCCACCATGTCTAGGGGAATGAGACCTGCTTCTGTCCCTGTATCTATCCCCTCTCCTGTCCCCACCACCTCCATTTCTGTAACTGTTGTTGTGGGCCCTACGATCCGATGTTCTTCCAGAATCCCGAGATCCTCGGTTTCGATCGCGTGATGACCTGTCACTGTAACGATTCTTGTCCCTGTCAGCAGATCCACTTCTGTGTTTACCTTCAATTTCTTTTTCTCTTTGTTTCCTTCTTTCTTCTGCTTCTTTCTCCCTTGCTAATCTTTCCTCTTCCCTTGCCTTCTCCTTTGCCTCCTGCAATCACATTCACATTCACAATGAATTTTATAAAAAAGAAGAAATCAAGATTTTGAATCTTGAAATTTGCTTACTTTGTATTCAGAAAGGAAATCTCTGACCAATCCATAACCGATATGCTGTTTTCCAGTGACATGGGATTGGGTTCTTTCAAGAGCATCATTTGCTATCAAAAAGGAACCACATGTTTCACAAAGAGCCATTTTCTTTTCTTGAGCAAGCATTAGAACTTTTTCATTCTGTGGTTGAAGGGTCAATGCGGTTTTCTCAATGTTAAGCAGATCCACCTGTACAAAATGGGAATCAAGATTCAAGAATCAAAAATCAAAGTTTTTTTTAGAAACCAAGAAGAACCCTTTTACTTTTAGTACCTTTCTCATGAGTGCTTCAGCTTCATCCACCTTTCCAGCTTCCCCAAGTGCCTCCACTGATTCTAGAAGGTTCTTGATTTTTTCTTCTAGAACAGATAGTTGTTCGGATTTCTCAGCTGGAATTGGAGGAGGAGGAGGAACTTCAACCTCTTGAGCAAGTCTCTCACGTCCACGTCTAACTCTCCTATCTAAGTCCATCACCTGAAATTGTTGCAAGAAAATATAAAAATCTTACCATATTATGTAACAAGAAGTATCATATCAAATCTATGTGAAAGACTTCTTACCAATTTTTCACAGAAATGAGCAAGTTCTGCTTCAAATCTTGGCACATAAGAATCATGCCTTGGAGAACTCTCAAAGCTATAAAGCAAAAAAGAAAAAAGAAATTAGATTTGAATAACAGTCTATTACAGTTTATAAAACATGTTTCAGAGTTCAATTTGTTACCTTTCTTTCAACTTCGGATCATGGATTTTAGGGCATGGACCTGAGAAAAGAAATAATACAGAATCCATAACTTCATGATAAAGAATCCATAACTCTTTCAATAGTCATTCATAAAATTCTGCCTAATGTAGCATGTTAAGTTAAATCGTCTAAGTTGATAGTCCCAATTTCAAGGCAACTATTGTTGTGGTTTGCTTTATCAATTACTGTTTTGAGTTTTCCATTGAAATTCTTTTATTTAAATATAAGTACACCTTTTTGAAGCTTGAAAGGGACAAAAAGGAGAGTTGTTAAACAGACAAATTTTATTTTTCAATCTTTCCGAACATTAACATAGAGAAGCTAGTTGAATACAATATAGGGAGCTAATGCAAAACCCACCTAGATCACTTCGAGTGTTCACGAACAGATCGTGTGGGCAAAATTTCACCATGTAGAAGCCACATACTTCCTTATCATCCCAAGAGATCTCCTTGTGTCCCCTTCTCTCTTCTTCAGTCAAATTGCGAGCTAAAATACACCACCGATAACCAAAAAAAACATAAGTCATCACATCAATTCAGATAATTAGGGTTTCAAAATTTTAGGTCCTAACATGCACCAATTGAGATGGACTTAAGCTTAATCCAAATCCAAAATCCCAAAATTAAAACCAATTAAAACCGAAAACATAAACACGAGAATGACAAGGATTGTGCAAGAACATATAGAAAATATAAACCTGAACCCATAAGCTCATCTAGCAATGCTCTTTGGGCGTCCATGACTCGGATTGCAGGTAAGCAAAGAATGTATGAAACCCTAATTGATTACTTAGTAGAAGATCGAGTAGGATGAGGGAGAGCTGACGGGGTTTATGGTGACGAATTGGGATTCTGTCTAGGGTTTCATCATGATAAATTTTAAGGCGATGCAATCAAATGAAAGGGGCGTAAAATAAGTATCAATGTCGAGGAGTACACCTGTTTGGGTGCTCGGTTATCTTTAACCCCTGTTAGTATGAAAAAATGTTGCAACTACCAACTATTATCATTTATTTTGTAAACGATAATTATTTAATTATACTAGATCTAAATGTTTTATCAATTTTCCATAGCACATTCCACTTAAAAAAAATTAATCTATATAAAGTGCAATAATTTTATGCTATCATGTAAGTCGATTTAACGTATACAGTATATTTTATATGGGTGAATCAATTTTTTAAATAAAAGAATTCAAACAAACAAACTAGTTTTAGGTTTTATATACAATTCCCTAATTCTAAAAACTAGGTACAAAAGTATGATATAGACATTTGCATCTCCACTTAAGAGTTAACAATTGTTTTACATAGATGACAATCTATATGTGAAATTTATCTCACGATTGTTTATAAGAGACTAATAAAATTGAAAGCAACTACTAACATTAAGACTCAAACAATATATATCATTTAAAAAGTAAGAATATATTAAAAAATAATTAATCATACTATTTCACTACCTTGTTTATAATTTGAAAGGACAATGTAACTTATAACCAAATTTTTAAGAAAAGAAATAAGATTAAATATAGGTCAGGGGTCCAAATTAGATACGAGATTGGAGACCGGAGGCTGAGGGAGCACACTTGATTATCATTTATCACTCATTTCTTAATAATCAAAATTAGACGGTGGATGAGAGCTATTAAGGTGTTGAGTCTAAATGAGAAGTCTGATATAGTTAGCGTTGTAGCTCCATAATATGGAACACGTCAAAAGAGTTTTCTATGCGGAAGCCAAACTTTTTAGAGACAAAAGGTTTCATGAAATAAAAGATTGTGGAAGGAAGAAGGATCTAAAACTCAATTTGAAGAACAATTCTCAACTAAGATAAGTTTCTCCAAAATGTTTGTTATTACATTTCAGAGCATGCGACTTTTCGAAACTCTTGTCTTGGAGAATACGATAACATTGTGGTTGAATATTCTATCATAGGGGTCATTATGACTTATAATAAATTATGGTGAAAAAGAAGAGTACTTTATATTATAATACTATAAACAACATCATTAATTATGCAAATCCAATATAGTAAAAAACATATCTATAATCATGATATAACACTTAAAATTTAGAAAGTAATTCACATCAACAAATATAAAAAATAAAATTATCACGAACCTAAACAATATGTCATACAAATAAGCACAACTGGGAATACTTAAGTTTTTCCACATTTAGTTTGATACCCTTGTTAAAGTTTCACAACAATGTTCTTTAATGTAGAAGTCAGGTTTAAACACAGAGTTCTATAACAAACATATATGCAACAATAATTAATATTCATTCATATATACAACCCAGTTCATAAATGATTAAATAAGTTAAATTAGGACTTATAATAAATTATGGTGAAAAATAAGAGTACGTTATATTATAATACTATAAACAACATCATTAATCATGCAAATCCAATATAGTAAAAAACATATCTATAATCATGATATAACACTTAAAATTTAGAAAGTAATTCACATCAACAAATATAAAAAATAAAATTATCACGAACCTAAACAATATGTCATACAAATAAGTACAACTAGGAATACTTAACATTTAATATTTGATATAAATATCATGATCTATGTTAGAAACATTAACGAGGTACCCAAAGTTAAAGTCCGATGAGTTATTGTTGTAACTCCGTAACGTGGAACACATCTTCTATGCGGATGCCAAACTTTTGGAGACATAAGGTTTCAGGAGATAAAAGATTATGGAAGGAAGAAGGATCTAAAATTCAATTTGAAGAACAGTTCTCAACTAATATAAGTTTCTTTGAAATGTTTGTATTACATTTCGGAGCATGACACTTTTTGAAACTCTTATCTTGGAGAACACGTTGACATTGTATCTGAATCTTGTATCATAGGGGTCAATGCATGGGCCAACATTGGTTCCTAGATTATCTAGGTTAACTCCTTTATATCTTATATATATATATATATATATATATATATATATATATATATATATATATATATATATATATATATATATGTGGAAAAGTGAATATACTTTTAAGGGTATATAAGTTTAGGTACCAAAACTCACAATCTTACGTCGTTTTGTATCATATATACACATTGTAATTGTCAAATGTTCTTCTAATTCAACTTCTAACATAATTTAATTCCAAGATTTTTATAAATTTTACATTTATCTTCCTCTTACTTAATTTTTATTTTTAACTATATATATATATATATATATATATATATATATATATATATATACTAGTAGGTGTTCGGCATAAATATGTGATGTAAAACGAAGATAATAGTGAAATTTCAAAAATCTTGAAAGCAAATCAAGTTAAGGGTTGAAGTTTAAGAACATTATAATGAATATATAAAAAAACGACGTATTATGGTAAGTTTGGGTACATAAGTTTATATACCCTTAAGGGTATATTCACTTTTCTCATATATATATATATATATATATATATATATATATATATATATAGAGAGAGAGAGAGAGAGAGAGCTAGGTTCAAATGTGGATTGACATCTATTGTGTGGACGTGTGGATAATACTATTCTATGAAAATTACAAAGAAAATATGTTGTTTGATAATATGAATACGTTCAATCTTATATAATTATTTTAATTATTAAGCATTTTCACTAATTAAATTGTCTATAAAGTTATTCTACACTTTTTTTAATTATTCTCATTATGTCATAATGTTATAAGGATGTTTATTGAGTCGTATTCTGTAAGAATTAAAATAAATAAAAAATGATGAATGAGAACAAAAATAAATTAGAATTGTTGAGAATCCATTAAAAATGTTAAGTATTCCTAGTTGTACTTATTTGTATGTCATAGTTTGTTAACTATTAGTTGCATATTCTTTAGTTTCATGATAATTTTATTTTTTTATATTTGTTGATGTGAATTACTTTTTGAAAATTTATGCATTATATCGTGATTATATATATGTTTTTTACTATATATGACTTTGCATGATTAATGATGTTGTTTATAGTATTATAATATAACATATTAATCTTATTCAACATAATCTATTATAAGTCATAATTTAACTTGTTTAATCATTTACAAAGTGAGTTGTATATATGGATGAATATTAATTATTCTTGCATATATGTTTGTTATAGAAATATGTGTTCGAAGCTGGCTTCTACATCAAAGAACATTGTTGCGAAACTTTAATAAGGGTATTAAACTAAATGTGGAAACGTTTGAAATATGGAACATGAAAATCCAGTATGTATTGGAAGAACAAGAGTATCACAAGGTTCTTACTGAAATCATGGAGGAACCTCAGGGAAAGAAACACAATCAACATAAGAAAAATGTATCATACTTTAGCTACCAAGTTTGGTGTAACATTCATTACTAAATTGAATGCTAATACAACGATGGCTAATTAACTACGCTCATAATTATTATTACACTCTTTTTTTTCTTACAATTAGGTTATATATATATATATATATATATATATATATATATATATATATATATATGGCTAGGTTATAATGTGGATTGACAACTATTGTGTGAACGTGAGAATCCATTAAAATAACAATAGTTATGTGAGATTGAACGTATTCACATTACTAAACAACATATTCTCTTATCAATTTTCATAAAATAGACGTGAGAATCCATTAAAATAACAATAGTTATGTGAGATTGAACGTATTCACATTACTAAACAACATATTCTCTTATCAATTTTCATAAAATAGCATTATCCACACGTTCACACAATAGTTGTCAATCCACATTATAACCTAGCCATATATATATATATATATATATATATATATATATATATATATATATATATATATATATATAACCTAATTGTAAGAAAAAAAAGAGTGTAATAATAATTATGAGTGTAGTTAATTAGCCATCGTTGTATTAGCATTCAATTTAGTAATGAATGTTACACCAAACTTGGTAGCTAAAGTATGATACATTTTTCTTATGGTGATTGTGTTTCTTTCCCTGAGGTTCCTCCATGATTTCAGTAAGAACCTTGTAATACTCTTGTTCTTCCAATACATACTGGATTTTCATGTTCCATATTTCAAACTTTTCCACATTTAGTTTAATACCCTTATTAAAGTTTCGCAACAATGTTCTTTGATGTAGAAGCCAGCTTCAAACACATATTTCTATAACAAACATATATGCAAGAATAATTAATATTCATCCATATATACAACTCACTTTGTAAATGATTAAACAAGTTAAATTATGACTTATAATAGATTATGTTGAATAAGATTAGTATGTTATATTATAATACTATAAACAACATCATTAATCATGCAAAGTCATATATAGTAAAAAACATATATATAATCACGATATAATGCATAAATTTTCAAAAAGTAATTCACATCAACAAATATAAAAAAATAAAATTATCATGAAACTAAAGAATATGCAACTAATAGTTAACAAACTATGACATACAAATAAGTACAACTAGGAATAATTAACATTATTTTGATATAAATGTCACGATCTATGTTAGAAACATTAACCGGGTACCCAAAGTTAAAGTATGATGAGTTATTGTTGGATCTCTATAATGTGGAACACGTCGAAAGAGTCTTCTATGCGGATGCCAAACTTTTCGGAGACAAAAGGTTTCAGGAGATAAAAGATTATGGAAGGAAGAAGGATCTAAAACCCAATTTGAAGAACAATTCTCAACTAATATGAGTTTCTCCAAAATGTTTGTTATTACATTTCAGAGCATGTCACTTTTTGAAACTTTTATCTTGGAGAACATGTTGAAATTGTAGTTGAATTTTCTATGATAGTGGCCTTTGGGCCAATACTGTGTGTAAGAATTATTATAAGTGTAGTTAATTATCCACCATTGTATTAGCATTCAATTTAGTAATAGATGTTGCACCAAATTTGTTAGCTAACTCAAGTTACATTTCTCTTATGTTGAGTTGTGTTTCTTTCTTTATGTTCCTCCATGATTTTAGTAAGAACCTTGTAATACTCTTGCTCTTTCAATACGTATTTGATTTTCATGCTCTATATTTCAGTGTTTTCCACATTTAGTTTAATACTCTTGTTAAAGTTCTGCAACCATGTTCTTTGATGTAGAAACCTGGTTTGAACACATAGTTCTATAAGAGACATATATGCAAGAATAATTAATAATCCCCCATATATACAACTCACTTCATAAATGACTAAATAAGTTAAATTCTGATTTATAAATTATAATATGTTATGGAGAAAAAGATCAATATGTTATATTATAATACTATAAACAACATCATTAATAATGCAAATTTAATATAGTAAAATCATATCTATAATCATGATACAATGATTAAAATTTTCATAAAGTAATTCACATCAGCAAATATAAAAAATAAAATTATCATGAAACTAAGGAATATGCAACCAATAGTTAACTAAGGGGTTGCTTGATAGTTGTTGATTGAGTCAGATCTGACTGAGTTAGAGGCTTGACTGAGTTTGAAGCTCTGACTAAATTTGCTTCTTACTGAAATTATATGTTTGATTACGCCTCTGACCAAGTGTGTTAAATACTGAATATGACTATTTTACCATTTTGTGTTGTTTTGCGCTTATATAACCAATAAAATCATATTGAATCATACTTGCATTACATAACTCCAAGTTTTCAATCCAATTGTATGGAGCTTTATAGGTCTATTCGACACGTAAATAAATAAAATACATTACGCTAATCTAGTCCAAAATCTAATCAAAGTGCATATATAACCAATGAATTTACTGAATTTACATGACAATAACAATCAACACATATACAAATGTAACAATCACAAAATACCATTAGCAATTCTAGCAGCCAACCCAAAATAAGCAAACTTCATCAAACCATTAGCCGAAAAGATTGAGCAGCTTCATACACTGCCTTCAATGACATGACAATATTTAAGAGCAACGTCAATTCCTTCATTTTTTACTTTGAAAACAAACCATCTTCCTACATCTGATGAAGCAACCTCCCACCAGAGCAAACCATATTGTATCAAATTTTGGCAGAGGCAAGACATATGAGCATCATAAACAAATATGCTATAATGATTGAAATTAAAACAACCTAAAAAATCCTTTATACAGTTCAAGTAGCCTTTTGATGTTTGATTCATATTAGATAATGAAGGTTTATCAAGAGTATACAGTTAATGATTTCAATTAACAAATCACATGATATACCCACCATCTGATTGCTAACAACTATGAGAATGACTATCAAAACTCAGCCTTGTTCTCGTTTTTTTTTCTCCAGGCCTGCAATTTAGATTCAAGGGAAGAGGGAGATGTTTAAATTCTTTATTCCATAACATCTAGAATTTGATTTCAATATGGCATTTTGTCAAATACATTTTCTGCAAAATAAGACAAACTCTACAAACATAAATCAAAATATTCTAATAACACTAACCTTGAAATGTAACATAATTTGAACACCTTTAACACAACTCTTGTATGAAGTGGAACATGGCCGGAGCTTAGGGAGGCGACATTAGATGAGGACGACGACGACACTGGGGGGAGGAGGTAAGAGTAACACATATGTCTAAGGTAAGATTTGCTTTTGTAGATGTCGCATATTGGAGGTGGGCAAAGGAGAATGTGACATCTCCATTTTCACGGCCAGAAAAGACTAGTTTTGTTTATACTTTATTTCAAAATTAGAGTAACCTTTTAATAAAAGAGTTGCGGAATTTGTCCCAAAACAATAATATGATAAAGATTTATCATGAGCATTTCCTTAGAAATGTATTTCATTAAAAGACTCGGGATGTCATGTTCGATACAATACATAAGTATAAACAATACAATATAAGTCTTACTATATTATTTCATATCTACAGGCCTATATCCGTAATCCTCATCCCAACACATCACATCTATGCTCCAGTGCCACTACCTGTAATACATAAAACCGAGTAGGTCAGGCTTAGGAGCCTGATGAGCACATAGGGTTTTCAACCCACAATAAATTTATTAATTTCATCAAACCAATAATAACCCTGATTACCCATTCCCGTTATCCTCACTTTACGTCCCTAAACACCTATACAAGTGTAACAACCCGTTATTTCCGGGCATTATAAATCGAGTCTTGTAACCTCTTTGGAATGTAATAGGAATATCATCGATAAATGAATTATTCAAAAGCTCTGATTGGAGTACACTATGTAGTAGATATCGTCTTAAGGTTTCCAAATATATAAAGAACACTAAAATCCGAGTTATGACGAAGAAATTATGACCATTCTAAGATTTCCGACAAAACCGACAACACCGATTAAACGGAAAACGCAAAGTTTCAATATGATAGCATTTAGCCTTAGGTATCTAAATGAAAGTTATAGATAACATTAAACCGTGAGCGTACACAAAAAGAACGTCCAAATCTGACTTCGTATGAGGAAGTTATGATTTTTCCAAGATCCGAATATAGCAGTAGACAGCTAAAAACTCGAATCGGAGATCGAGCGACTTTTGGCCGGAATGACCTAAACGAGAATCGAAGGTCTCGACAATGGTATTTCAGCGGTAAAAAGTCTGGCAAAAAACCGACATCAGATAAAGAAGTTATGAATTTTCAAAGAAATTCCTTAAACACGTTGAGTTATAAAATAAATAATAAAAATAATTTCGGAATTTGCCAACGGAGTCTAAACGAAAGTTGTAGAGCGTAGTCTCACCTACGCGTGGATATAAAGACCATCGAAAATGAAGTTCGTATGAAGAAGATATGAATTTTTGAAGTTTATTAAATAAATTATATATTTATTTAAATCAAAATTTCGGACCTTATCCGAAGAGGAGTCAGCGTCCTCATCCGGGTACGCGCTGTGTACCCCTGTACGCCCCGCGTACCCGAGAGACTTGGCCTCTGATCGTCCACGTCACCCTATCCGAGCCATCTGACCCGTCCTACCCGTCCGAAGTACCCGACCCGTCCGACCCGCTGTCCCGTCCGACCCGCCGTCCCATCCGACCCGTCTCCCCAGCAACCCGTCCCATCCGACCCGCGTACCCAGCAACCCGTCCCATCCGAAGCCGAGGCAGTCGAGGCTTCGGTCATGCATGACGTACGCGTACGCGCTGCGTACGGGCGTACGCCCCGCGTACCGAGGCGGTTCAGCCTTCCTATAAATAGGATGCGAGGGCTTCCGAGAAAAATGCTCATTTCTCTCCTCTCTCTCACAATCTTGTCTCGTTTTCCGTGCCCGTTCAAACCCGAAGCTCTGGTCTTTTTGCTCAAGTCCCGAGGGTCGATTTTACTCCCGAGATTCCCGAGAGTCCCGAGGAAAATCCGTTTCCCGAGACGAAACTCTATCCGGTTTTCCATCTCGCTATCTTCAAACTATCAGGTGAGTTCATACCCCTGCAAGCACACTTTAAATGCGTTTTTAAATGCTTTTTATACTCTTTTAGGGGGGAATACAAGTAAACACACGACTAAAATCATGTGAAACATCAATCTTTTTATATACTTTTCATACTGTTGTCTTAACTGTCTTATGAGGTCATTACCATGCAAAACACCTCACAACACGACTTTACCCTCTTGGGATACAATATGTTTATGAATAGAAATATGTTTTATTTATACGGTTGCATACAAATACATCATATCAAGGGTAACATTCTTTACTAAATCATTTTATGCATTCAAAGAACTTATGATTTATGCTTTGTCAAACATTGTGAAAAAGGATAAACTTTGCATACAAACTACTACTTTAATACAGACTTAGTTGAGAATCCATGAGACGTGTACATCTTCAAACACTGCCTTTTTGATAAAAGGTATCGCTACAAGTCCTGTCTATAACCAGAGTCTCCCGTTCGGAGAACGTGTCAAATGTGTATAGATCTATACGGGAAGTCATGATCCCGCGCCCTGACTGTTAGCTACAGTCCGTCTTTTGGGGTGACAGTTGTCATAACGCTACGACGCCTGAAGAACGTCGCTACAGGCATATTATGTTTAGTATGGTTATAAAACTCATCGGATATACAATTATTATGGTATTATGCTTTTATGAACGAGTAGCTATTAAAACTATTATTCATCTAACAAGTGCGATCTTCGTATAGCTTTACTATGTAAAACTATGACACAACTTACAAGCACGTCGTTTGCTTGTGATTTTCGGTCTTAGAGACTGCCAGTTATGTCAGGAAAATAAGGGTTTTTCCTGTATACAAACCAAACAACTAATAGGAAAATAAGGGATTTTCTCGGTACAATTAGTTGCAACTTATATCACGATCATTCATATGCATTTCATACTTTTATAAGAAAATAAGGGTTTTTCTTGGAAAACACAACAAATCATATCTCAACTATTAGGGAAAATATGGGATTTTCTGGATCTAATACATTCATTTTCAACACACGAATCATAACTCGTTACAATTGAAATGCTACATCTTTTGGAAAACATACAAACACTTTCGAATGGCATACATCTTCTCAAAACACCACTTATGAACTCACCAACTTAAATGTTGACACTTTTTCTTTGAAATAACTTGTATTCTCAGGAAACCGCTAGACCAGGTAGCAACTACTTCTGAAGACTAACGTGCTGGCGTTAGTAAAATATTTTGGATCACCATTTTGTATTTGATTCCTTTTGCAAACATGTAACATATACAATCATGTAAACTTTTCAAATATATTTATATTATGGTGGTGTGTACTTTCCTTTCTATGAACTGTTATGATACTGAATATGACGTCCTCCACCACTAACTTATGATCCGGCAATGGTCCAGGCCGCTATCACAGCAGCAGTAGCAGCAGCTCTCTCTCAAATAAACTCCAATGCAAATGGAGGTACAGGAAGCAGCACGAATCATCCCAATCGTGGCCCCGGCCAGGGTCATGTAAGGGAGTGTACTTACAAGGAGTTCTCCAACTCGAAGCCAAAGACTTTTAATGGCAGTGGCGGAGTCATTGCACTAATGCAATGGTTCGAAAAGACCGAAACGGTCTTCGAGATCTGCTCGTGCCAAGAAACAAGCAAGGTTAAGTTCGCTGCTTGCACCTTCATAGATCGAGCCCTCACTTGGTGGAAAAGCCATGTGAACTCAGTAACGCTCACTGTCGCTAACGCCATGAGTTGGGAAGAACTGAAGGTACTACTACTGGAAGAATACTGCCCGAGGGGTGAAGTGCAAAAGCTTGAGCAGGAGCTCTGGAATTTGAAAATGACTGGGTCTGATCTAGTCGCCTACACAGCTAGGTTCAACGATCTCGCTGCTTTGTGCCCTACCATGGTCAACCCAGAATCAAAGAAGGTCGAAAGGTACATTTGGGGGTTGTCACCCCAGATTCAAGGGCATGTCCTAGCTTCCAACCCTATCACCTACAACAACGCTAAACGCCTGGCACAACGACTCATCGACCACGGAGCGAAACAGAGTACCATCACAGCAGCCGCAATTCCACCTAGGGAGGCTCAGGGCCAGAGTAAGCCTTGGAACAAGAGGAGGGGACAAACCCTCTAGGAGAACCCCAAGAAACAACAAGTGATATCAACCCACGCTATTACTGTACCTACCAATTCTGCCCCCACAAGCTCATACAATGGAAAGCTACCGAAATGTAACCAGTGCAACTTCCACCACCACGGTCCCTGCCGTGACCTTCAATGCACCAGGTGCAATAAGAAGGGTCATACAGCCAGCTATTTCAAGGAGCAAACCCAACAATTTGCCCCCACTGCTAATACCGGAGTAAGCCGCGCTTGCTTTGAGTGCGGGGGCACAGGGCACTACCGCAAGGACTGCCCGAAGGCAAACAACAGGAATACCGGCGGAAGAGGCCGAGTTTTCGCAATGGGACAAGATGAAGCCATTGCGGACCCTACTGTTGTTACGGGTACGTTCCTTCTCGATAACTCGTATGCATGCATTTTGTTTGATAGTGGAGCGGAAAGGAGTTTTGTGAGTCACGACTTTAAAAGCATGCTAAAACCAATACCACAATCATTAAGTGAACCGTTCATAGTAGAAATGGCCAACGGGAAAACCGAAGGCACTAAGGAGATATATTTAAACTGCACCCTAACTCTAAACGATAATCTCTTTCAAATCAACCTCATGCCAGTCTCGATTAGGAGTTTCGATGTCATCATTGGCATGGATTGGCTGAGTTCACATCGTGCGGACATCCTATGTTACGATAAGGCCGTTCGCCTTAATCTGCCAACCGGCGAAACCTTCCTTGTCTTGGGCGACAAACCTAGTACCTCTCTTAGTATCATCTCAAGTATCCAAGCTCAGAAGTGCCTACGCAAGGAGTGTCACGCATTTTTAGCGCATGTTGTAGACGTGAAACGCGAAGTCCGGGACATCAAGGATGTGCCCGACGTATGCGATTTTCCCGACGTGTTTCCCGAGGACCTTCCAGGGATACCACCCGTAAGACAAGTCGAATTCAGAATCGATCTAATTCCCGGAGCTACCCCAGTAGCCAAAGCGCCCTATCGATTAGCCCCGGCAGAGATGCAGGAGCTGTCCAGCCAACTGAATGAACTACTTGGAAAATGATTCATCAGGCCGAGCTTCTCACCTTGGGGAGCACCCGTGTTGTTTGTGAAAAAGAAAGATGGATCGTTCAGAATGTGCATCGACTACCGAGAACTCAACAAACTTACCATCAAGAACCGATACCCCCTACCCCGAATCGACGACTTATTCGATCAACTCCAAGGAGCCAACTACTTTTCCAAGATCGATCTGAGGTCGGGATATCACCAGCTGCGAGTCCTAGAGAGTGATGTTCCCAAGACGGCCTTCCGGACGAGGTACGGACATTACGAGTTCGCAGTGATGCCGTTCGGACTAACCAATGCCCCGGCCGTATTCATGGATCTAATGAATCGGGTATGTCGTCCATTCTTGGATAAATTTGTGATAGTATTCATAGACGACATACTCATTTATTCAAGGAATAAAGAAGAACATAGTCAACACCTGAGACAAGTCTTAAAGACGGTACGAACTGAGAGACTGTATGCAAAATTCTCAAAATGTGAGTTTTGGATTAGAAAGGTGGACTTCCTCGGTCACGTGGTCAACAAGGAAGGAATCCACGTGGACCCCTCGAAAATCAAGGCTATCGAAAACTGGTCTGCACCAACTACACCAACAGAAATTCGCCAATTTCTAGGTCTTGCTGGTTATTACCGAAGGTTCATCCAAAATTTCTCCAGCATCGCAAAGCCTCTTACCGCTTTAACCCAGAAAGGTGTGACCTACAACTGGGGAGAAAAGCAAGATGTTGCATTTCAAACCTTGAAACAAGCCCTTGCAGTGCACCTATCCTTTCTCTTCCGGAAGGGACCGAAGATTTTGTGGTGTATTGCGACGCTTCAAAGCAAGGGTTGGGTTGTGTACTAATGCAGAGGGGAAAGGTGATTGCATATGCCTCACGACAACTGAAAGCGCATGAGGTCAATTACACCACTCATGACTTAGAACTTGGAGCAGTGGTCTTCGCTCTTAAAATCTGGAGGCACTACCTTTACGGTACCAAGTGCACAGTCTTTACGGACCACAAGAGCCTCCAACACATCTTCGACCAGAAGGAATTAAACATGAGACAACGACGTTGGGTCGAATTGCTCAACGACTACGAATGTGAGATTCGCTATCATCCGGGAAAGGCAAACGTCGTAGCCGATGCCCTTAGTCGAAAGGAGTACTCAGGCCGGAGAGTGAAGTCATTAGCTATGTCGATCCATTCGCACCTGTCAACGCAAGTCAAGGAAGCTCAAATAGAGGCCTTGAAACCCGAAAACGTGGCAGGTGAGGCCCTTAGGGGAATGGACAAGAACTTAGAAATCAAGAGTGATGGAGCACGCTACCTCATGAACCGGATCTGGACACCCAAGTTTGGTGGATTGAGAGAGGTAGTTATGAGCGAGGCACACAGGACCCCATACTCCGTACACCCAGGGTCAGACAAGATGTATCTAGATCTCAAGCAACTCTATTGGTGGCCAAACATGAAAGCGGAGATCGCTACGTATGTGAGCAAGTGTTTAACTTGCGCCAAAATAAAAATAGAACACCAAAAACCCTCAGGTCTACTCCAACAACCTGAAATACCTGAGTGGAAATGGGAGCAGATTTCCATGGACTTCATAACCAAACTGCCCAAAACTCAGAGTGGCCAAGATACTATTTGGGTAATCGTCGACAGATTAACCAAGTCAGCCCATTTCTTACCGATCAAGGAAACCGATAGGATGAAAAAACTATCAAGAACCTACATCCGGGAGATCGTACGACTTCATGGAGTAACGATGTCCATCATCTCAGATAGAGACAGCAGGTTCACTTCCAGATTTTGGCAATCATTGCAAAAATCCATGGGAACAAGGTTGGACATGAGTACAGCATACCACCCTCAAACTGATGGACAGAGTGAGAGGACGATCCAAACCTTGGAAGACATGTTGCGAGCATGTGTAATCGACTTTGGCAAGGCATGGGATATTCACTTGCCTTTGGTCGAGTTCTCTTATAACAATAGTTACCATACTAGTATCAAGACCGCTCCATTCGAAGCCCTTTACGGCCGTAAGTGCAGATCACCCCTGTGCTGGACGGAAGTGGGCGACACACAATTGGCAAAGGGTCTAGTCCCTAATAGCACCCTCACTGGTCCGGAGATCATCAGAGAAACTACCGAAAAGATCGTGCAAATACAAGAACGACTGAAGTCCTCAAGGGATAGGCAAAAGAGCTATGCCGACAGGAGACGTAAACCCTTGGAATTCCAGATTGGCGACCGTGTACTACTGAAGGTCTCACCCTGGAAGTGCGTGATACGCTTTGGGAAGCGTGGAAAGCTAAATCCCAGGTACATTGGACCCTTCGAAATCATTTCGAGAGTTGGTCCAGTGGCTTACAAACTCCACCTTCCAATCGAGCTTAACAAAGTGCATCCAGTATTCCACGTATCGAACCTGAAAAAGTGTTTGTCCGACAAAACACTTGTAATTCCACTCGATGAAATCGAGTTAAACGAAAATCTTAACTTTGTGGAAGAACCCGTCGAGATCATGGATAGGGAAGTTAAACGAACTAAGCAGAGTCGCATCCCAATAGTAAAAGTTCGATGGAATGCTAAGAGAGGACCCGAATTCACATGGGAACGAGAAGACCAAATGCTACAGAAGTATCCACATCTCTTCCTCAGCCCCTAAAACTTTTATCTTGTATTTAATTTCAGGACGAAATTCCCTCTAACGGGGGGATGATGTAACAACCCGTTATTTCCAGGCATTATAAATCGAGTCTTGTAACCTCTTTGGAATGTAATAGGAATATCATCGATAAATGAATTATTCAAAAGCTCTGATTGGAGTACACTATGTAGTAGATATCGTCTTAAGGTTTCCAAATATATAAAGAACACTAAAATCCGAGTTATGACAAAGAAATTATGACCATTCTAAGATTTCCGACAAAACCGACAACACCGATTAAACGAAAAACGCAAAGTTTCAATATGATAGCATTTAGCCTTAGGTATCTAAATGAAAGTTATAGATAACATTAAACCGTGAGCGTACACAAAAAGAACGTCCAAATCTGACTTCGTATGAGGAAGTTATGATTTTTCCAAGATCCGAATATAGCAGTAGACAGCTAAAAACTCGAATCGGAGATCGAGCGACTTTTGGCCGGAATGACCTAAACGAGAATCGAAGGTCTCGACAATGGTATTTCAGCGGTAAAAAGTCTGGCAAAAACCGACATCAGATAAAGAAGTTGTGAATTTTCAAAGAAATTCCTTAAACACGTTGAGTTATAAAATAAATAATAAAAATAATTTCGGAATTTGCCAACGGAGTCTAAACGAAAGTTGTAGAGCGTAGTCTCACCTACGCGTGGATATAAAGACCATCGAAAACGAAGTTCGTATGAAGAAGATATGAATTTTTGAAGTTTATTAAATAAATTATATATTTATTTAAATCAAAATTTCGGACCTTATCCGAAGAGGAGTCAGCGTCCTCATCCGGGTACACGTTGTGTACCCCTGTACGCCCCGCGTACCCGAGAGACTTGGCCTCTGATCGTCCACGTCGCCCTATCCGAGCCATCCGACCCGTCCTACCCGTCCGAAGTACCCGACCCGTCCGACCCGCTGTCCCGTCCGACCCGCCGTCCCATCCGACCCGTCTCCCCAGCAACCCGTCCCATCCGACCCGCGTACCCAGCAACCCGTCCCATCCGAAGCCGAGGCAGTCGAGGCTTCGGTCATGCATGACGTACGCGTACGCGCTGCGTACGGGCGTACGCCCCGCGTACCGAGGCGGTTCAGCCTTCCTATAAATAGGATGCGAGGGCTTCCGAGAAAAATGCTCATTTCTCTCCTCTCTCTCACAATCTTGCCTCGTTTTCCGTGCCCGTTCAAACCCGAAGCTCTGGTCTTTTTGCTCAAGTCCCGAGGGTCGATTTTACTCCCGAGATTCCCGAGAGTCCCGAGGAAAATCCGTTTCCCGAGATGAAACTCTGTCCGGTTTTCCATCTCGCTATCTTCAAACTATCAGGTGAGTTCATACCCCTGCAAGCACACTTTAAATGCGTTTTTAAATGCTTTTTATACTCTTTTAGGGGGGAATACAAGTAAACACACGACTAAAATCGTGTGAAACATCGATCTTTTTATATACTTTTCATACTGTTGTCTTAACTGTCTTATGAGGTCATTACCATGCAAAACACCTCACAACACGACTTTACCCTCTTGGGATACAATATGTTTATGAATAGAAATATGTTTTATTTATACGTTTGCATACAAATACATCATATCAAGGGTAACATTCTTTACTAAATCATTTTATGCATTCAAAGAACTTATGATTTATGCTTTGTCAAACATTGTGAAAAAGGATAAACTTTGCATACAAACTACTACTTTAATACAGACTTAGTTGATAATCCATGAGACGTGTACATCTTCAAACACTGCCTTTTTGATAAAAGGTATCGCTACAAGTCCTGTCTATAACCAGAGTCTCCCGTTCGGAGAACGTGTCAAATGTGTATAGATCTATACGGGAAGTCATGATCCCGCGCCCTGACTGTTAGCTACAGTCCGTCTTTTGGGGTGACAGTTGTCATAACGCTACGACGCCCGAAGAACGTCGCTACAGGCATATTATGTTTAGTATGGTTATAAAACTCATCGGATATACAATTATTATGGTATTATGCTTTTATGAACGAGTAGCTATTAAAACTATTCTTCATCTAACAAGTGCGATCTTCGTATAGCTTTACTATGTAAAACTATGACACAACTTACAAGCACGTCGTTTGCTTGCGATTTTCGGTCTTAGAGACTGCCAGTTATGTCAGGAAAATAAGGGTTTTTCCTGTATACAAACCAAACAACTAATAGGAAAATAAGGGATTTTCTCGGTACAATTAGTTGCAACTTATATCACGATCATTCATATGCATTTCATACTTTTATAAGAAAATAAGGGTTTTTCTTGGAAAACACAACAAATCATATCTCAACTATTAGGGAAAATATGGGATTTTCTGGATCTAATACATTCATTTTCAACACACGAATCATAACTTGTTACAATTGAAATGCTACATCTTTTGGAAAACATACAAACACTTTCGAATGGCATACATCTTCTCAAAACACCACTTATGAACTCACCAACTTAAATGTTGACACTTTTTCTTTGAAATAACTTGTATTCTCAGGAAACCGCTAGACCAGGTAGCAACTACTTCTGAAGACTAACGTGCTGGCGTTAGTAACATATTTTGGATCACCATTTTGTATTTGATTCCTTTTGCAAACATGTAACATATACAATCATGTAAACTTTTCAAATATATTTATATTATGGTGGTGTGTACTTTTCCTTTCTATGAACTGTTATGATACTGAATATGACGTCCTCCGCCCTCGAACGTTTCCGCCATTCTGGTTTGGGGGTGTGACAACAAGGGACCTAGTCTAAGGATTTTGTAATCGGGATGGACTTTACTGCTAAGGGGATTCCTCAGCCATATATGTCTGTAAGGCAACCATGAGGGGGATGGAGTACACTGGTGAACATCAAGCCCACAAACACCTACAGGTTGCGAGCCTGCTAGCGTTCCACTGGACTATCTAGAAGAGTCCGTGGTCGTCATTCATACTCCGCTAGATGACTTGAACAACAACAACATCGAGGCCTCTCAATAATTTATCACATACTAACTATTTCATCTACCCATGTTATACCTAATATATTTGTAGATAATATATATATATATATATATATATATATATATATATATATATATATATATATATATATATATATAGTTTAAATCATTTTAAAACTTGTATAAACATTCATGCAACAACCATCTAAAATAAACAATCAATATATATACACATAGCACGTATTTATATAAAATACTTCATATCTATGTGTAAGATGAAAGTGACTATACACTCACTTGATTTGATGATAATTGGGCAGCACTTCGTTTCTTAAAATGATCGTTTCTGATAAAACCGGGAGTTTTATTGAGAAATCGGGCTCTGCGAGGGTCAAAGCTTCAAAACCGAAAAAATAAAATTTTCCGGGTCTTCGGGCACTTCGGGACGTGTTTCGGGTGTTGGAAATGATATCAGGGCTTCGGGGGAAGTCAAAATAGTCAAAATATAAGCTTAGGGGTGAAAATGACATTTTTCTAATTCTAGCCGGGAGATCTCGCAACCCCCTATTTATAGGGTGTGAGACCGAAGTTTGAATGGCTGAGAAGACTCCACGTAGCAGCTGCGAGGCTCGGACACGAAGGGGAGACGTGGCTCAAGCGAGCTTCGGACATGCGAAGGGCAGGTGGCGCGCATGCGAGGGGCCAGGTGCGAGGCTCGGAAGTGTGACACGGGGCGAGGCGCGTCCGACGCGCATTGGACCGAAGTTCTGGGCGAATCGGACTGTGACGTGTGTCTGACACGAGGCGTGATCTCGCGAGGGTGACGTGGCCGACTCCAATCCATGCGAATTTCTGGGAAATTGCACCCAAACCTTCTAAAATCCATAACTTTCGCATACGAGCTCCGTTTTTGACGTTCTTTATATGTACACATAGGTAAAATTACGTTCTACAACTTTCGTTTAGACTTCGTCGGCTAATTTTGACTTTAATTTTTATATTATTATTTTTAACAGACCGGGACAGGAAAATCCGTTAAAAATTCATAACTTCTTCATCTGACGTTCGTTTTCGTCAGTCTTTTTACCGTTGTACTACTATTGACGAGACCTTCGATTCTCGTTTAGGTTGTGTCAGCTAAAAATCACTCGATCTAAAATTCGAGTTTTTAGCTGTCTACTGCTAAGCTAAAACTTAGAAAAATCATAACTTCTTCATACGAAGTCAGATTTGGGCGTTCTTTTTATGTACGCTCTCGGTTTAACGAACACTACGACTTTCGTTTAGATTGCTAAGGCTAAAAAGTACTTTATCGTAAATTTACTTTTTACGCTTCCCGGTGTCGTGTCGGTTCCGTCGCGAAACTTCGACGGGTCATGACTTCTTCGTTATAACTCAGATTTCGGCGTTCTTTATATCTCCGGGATCCTTGTTTCGACCACTACAATTTTCTTAAAAGATATCGGCTTTTTATAATATTTATTTTCAACGCTTATTTTTAGTATTAATTAATTAAATCATAATAATTAAACAAATAAGCACATAATTCACATAATATTCACATAATTCCTATTTATTACTTCAAAATGAGTTACAAAGGTTAACCTAGACTATTACATCAACAATAATGCTTAGCTTGGAAACGCGAGCGTTACAGAGAAGGATCGCAAACAAGAAGAAGGAGAAGCCGAGAAGGGCAAATAAGGGAAAGGAAGGTTTTTTTCTTCAGTCAACGACATTTTTTGGGGGACCGAATCAAGGATTTCAGGACCGAGTAAGAGGTACTTTAGGACGGTATCAAACACGTGATTTGGACTGGGTCAGATTTTACCTCTTACTGGGCTCAGTAAGAGGTATATTAATCAAGGCCTAACTATGAATATATCAACTAGGAATACTTAACATTAATTTGATATAATGTCATGATCTATGCTAGAAACATTAACGAGGTGCCCAGAGTTCTCATTTACTAGGAAAGACATCATTCAAAACACAAAGTTTTTTTTTTTTTTTTTTTTTTTTTTTCTGAACTATGAAACAAATTCCCAATAAATGATTTCACTTCTTTAAATAATTGTTTTCAAATTACCACTTTGTATGCCATTACACAAAATAACTCAAGAATAAAGTTTTTATAATCAGGTGCAAGAAAACTTTTCCATTGTAATCCATAATTTTCTTTAAATGATTGTTTGATATACATTCATGAAGGATCTTATGATTCGTCACCATTTAAAATACGTTGAATGTGCTTTTGAATTTTTTTTATTAATAACAATGATGTAACACATCAAGTAATTTAAAGAATAGTCATTTTTTGTTTCCATTGAGGTAGCTATCAAATCCACTACTTGAAGTTTGAATCGATAGTCACTTCTAATTGGCTTGAAATTTGGTCCTGATGCAAGTTTTCTCACGGTCATGATATTTTTTATACATATATGAAAGAGGAAATCAAAAAATGATTAATTCCCAATGTTTAAATGTTTATAATCCCACTCTTCATTAAAATAATTTCAAACATGTAAGCTTTATATTTCTTTAACTGTAAATACATAATAATTTTCAACAAAGTAATAAGGGATTGTTTACTTCTATAAGATCAAATAGAGACACATATTTACTATGTAATCCATATATTTCCAGAAACATGGTTTTGTTAATGTTTAAAAAAATAAAAAAATTAGTCCTAACATGTAACGGCTGGGTCCTGGTACGTATGTAATTCAAAATATTATTCACTTTTGTATAAAAACTTGACGAGTTGGAGGTCCCAAACTCATCGAGTAGGAATGGAATTGGACATGGGTTGGAAAGTCTACTCGACAAGTTGAGAGCCTCAACTCGACGAGTAGGACTGGCAGAGTGAAACCCTAATTTTCAGGGTTTTGCACCCTATTTAAACACCTTAACCTCTATAGGCTGACCTCATTTACAACCTCCATTGTCCCAAACCCTAAATCTCGAAACCCTAATGCTTTGTGTGGGCTTGTGAGTCATTTTTTAGAGAAAAATTGTGTATTTGAAGCCTGTGGAAGAAGAAGAAGCTTGAGGTCTCAAGAAGGAGTGAGTAGATCCAGAAACTTCACCCCATCCTTTTCACTTTTTGGTAAGCAAGTCTCAAACTTGCTTAATGATTACTTAGATCTCTTCGTTTTCACTTTTATGGGGTTTTTGGTCCAAATATCTTGATCCTTGGGAAATGGACGTCCCAAGTGAGTATACTTCCAAATCTAGGACCTTGGAGGGCTTTCATGGCATAAAGGTGTAAACTTTATGGCCATTGAAGCCCCATGCAAGCTTTAGGGTGTCATTTTGGCCATTTAAGCTCCAAAAGGTCATGCATGGAGAGAAAGTTAGAGACTTTATGTGTTCATGTAGTGTCTAGGGTTTAGATCTCAGTTTGTATGCCTTAGCTTGAAGTATTAATGGCTTTTGGATCAAGATCCAGGTCTAAAGAGTTAGGGTTTGAGCTAAATACATTAAGGAAGGGTATTAACGGGTAAAGTTGGAAACTTTACCCCTAAAAGGACATGTTCAATATGTATATGAAGTATGGAGCTTAGATATGAAGGATAGGAGCTTAATCCATTAAAATAGCTTAATAGACTGAAGAACTCGATGAGTTCATATAGGAACTCGACGAGTTGGGTCGAAGTGTCCTGATTCTGTAAAAGGAAGAACTCGACGAGTTGAGTGGAGAAGTCCCGATTCTGTGGATAGGACGAGCTCGTCGAGCTGTGAAAGAACTCGATGAGTTGGATCGCGATTTCAGGGTTATGATCCATAGAAATCGACGAGTTGATGGACCAACTCGGCGAGTTAAATCAACCCATAATGTTGACTTTGACCAAAATGCTGACTTTGACTTTAACCTTGACCAAAGATGACCCTTAAGGGGTTATGAGTATGAAAGGGGTAATTAAAGGAGATCTTTTATATGTAGAAGTTTGAGTGGAGTTGATTTCAGACCCGGGGACAGTTCATCTACTTCACGACATTTGAGGTGAGTTACCTTCCAGTAGGAGTGGGTCGAAGGCACCAATGCCGACCCACTAGCAATTGATAATAGTCGATGTGATTGTATTTGTGATAATTGTCTAGTATGCCACTAACTGTTATGCTTTATGTGCTAGTGTGCTATGATATTATGTGATAATGGTAGGAGGGGTGAAATAGTCCTCGTTACCGGTTGAAAGAGACCGAAGGGGTAGGCCAGTACTCATATATGCTAGGCAATATGGGACTTGTTTGTTTATGTACTAGGATGATATGTGGTAGTGGTAGGGGTGAAATAGTCCCCCTTACCGATTGAAAGATACTGAAGGGGTATGCCAACACCCATATATGCTAGGCAGTTACCGGTTGAAAGAGACCGAAGGCCAACACCCAAATATGCTAGGCGGTTATCGGTTGAAAGAGACCGAAGGGGTAGGCCAACACCCATATATGCTAGGCAGTATGTTATTGTATGATATGTGGTATAATGGGGGAACCCACTAAGCTGTATGCTTACGGTTTTTCAGTTTTGGTTTCTTTAAAGGGAAATGAGCCGGCATGATTGTAGCGCATCACACTACACTTTTCGCACCGAAGATCTTTGGGATTTATACTCTGATAATGTTTTATTATGACATGTTTTGACTATCGACACATTAGCTTTTGATATGAGTGATACTATGATTGTTTTCAGACAAATGGTTTTATAATTGTTTAATTTAAAATAAAATTTTGGCCTTAAAGTTTGGGATGTTACATAACATTTTTGTCCATGACGAGTGTGTTGGAAAATTTGTTAGAAAAAATGAAGTAAAACTTCAACTTATTATAGTTTGAAAAGTATGAACTCTTTTATTATTTGGATAAAGAGATTCATGTATATTCGGTGCATTCATTCCAATCTTTTAATCTAGTTTTTTTAATAAATAAACTTTGTCCAACCTAGATCGGGTACTACGTAAGATCATTTTTACGTTTGCAAGACCAAAATCATAAAATCGGTATTGGGATCCTAAAATCCAAAAAAATAACATAAAAAAGTAATTAATCATATATAAATATTTCTACCGTATTTCATGGTTAAATAGCTCAAAAAAGTTAATGATCATGTAGAAGTTAATGATATGGTTAAACAACCTAAAAAAATAGTAAGACTGATCATATAAGATACAACAATAAGAAACTAGTAACCTGTATGTTATTTGTTTTAACTAGGAAGAAATCAATAACAATTTTAAGCTTAATTAAAAACCATAATTTCTCAAGCTCTTAAGGAAAAGGGTTTGAGTAGTAAAAGAAAAGAAACCAGAAAAAGGTTCACTTATATTGATGAGTTTGAACTATTAAAAGAAGAAATTAACAACAATCTGAAGCTAAATATCAGATTCTACCATTGATGAAGGTAAAATGTAAAAAGAGAAAAAGAATTATAGGATTGTTAGGATTACTTATTTAATGTGTTTATTAGTTTACTAGTTATGAAACCCGTATGTTATACGAGTTGGATAAAACAAAAAAATTAAATATAAAGTTTTAAACAAAAATTTATTTAAATTTAAAATTTAAAATTTAAAATTTGAATGTAAAAGGAAACATATTAAATATATATGAGTTGTAATATTTTAATTTATTGGTTATTTTCAATTAAGACAATTATTAATTGAGGTGTAAATATGATGTGTTAATTAAGAAAATATAAAAAAAATGAGAAAATGACAAATAGAAAAAACATTTATTCAAAAATACCAAAAAATGACATGTGTCCAAGTTAATGAGAGAGTGACATGTGACAAAATTATTTTTATTTATTAGGAAGGATTATGGTTTGACACTGCTAATAAGTAATTTTTAATATTTGAATAGATTAAAACTAAAAGTGTTTATTGACTTAAATAACGAGTTTTTTTATAAGTTAGTGGATTCTAACTTATCTAAAATAGTTTATGACTTATTTAAACCAATTTATCATTTTATCCGACCCTTATTTGTCATTTTACATCTATAAAACAGAAATCACCAAACACCAAAACCAAATAATTAGCTTATTATGTTTTAATATCAAACAAACTAATCCAAACTTTATAATACTTCGCGTTGACACCGGAAAAAGTAATACTCTTTTACACATAAGCATAAGTTGTTTTAAATATGCATAAGAAGACCTTTGATGACAGTTGCGAAACTTCCATAAACCTCCTCCTAATGATAATTACAAAACATTTTTATGAGCGGGTCAAACCCGGGTGGATCCAAGTCAAAATTTTCAAACAAATGAAAACACAAACTTTGTGGTTTTCTTTCTTTCTTTCTTTCATATCTTTATTTTCTTAAAATAACGAAAGAACATGATGTAAAATACTTAAAAGTCCTAAGATAAAAGTTAAAATAGAAAAAGTCAAATGAACTAATACCGCATATTGAAATATAGTGCAGGGACTCATTATGTAATTAGCTTTAAAATGGGGGGTGCTCTACAAGCAGTAGATTGCAACTCGCTTGGATTTCCGTAGAAGTCAGAGACCTGTTTCCTTGTTAAATCTTCCTCCAATATCCGTTTACTTCCGGACCGAAGATCATCTGCATTCGTATCACAGATTTTGTCTTTGACTAGTTGCTGAATTCAGTCAAGGGTATGGACAACCCGCCGGAGCTCCGGTCGATGTCTTTGTATTCAACTCGCTTGATTACTTTAGAATTTCGTCTGTTCATTTTTTTTATAATTTGATCACTCGTTGTTTCAGATCAGATGGCGGACGGAGATAATCCATCGCGGTATGTAAAGTTGAACAAAGATCAAGCGCCTGTCGAGGTTAATCCGGGAGAGCTCAATCAGCCTATTGAAGTTCCTCAGGTTTGATCACGGCGTGTTTTGTGTACCAGTTGTAGTTAGTTGACCGATCCGGTTAACGTTCAACGTTTAATCAATTAACTTTAGGGTTTTTCGGATTTTAAGGACGATGAGTGTGATTACGTGGTATGGAGCTATGGACATTGCTTGATATGAACGTACTCACTTGTTAGCTTAAAAAACCCTTTGTTCGGAAGTATACAATCAACCAATTTCAATTACTTGTATAAGTTCTGTTAGTTCTTAGAAATTCTGAAGCATGTTTCGAGATCTCGATGCATTCTAATCCTTGAAATTTTACTTTCATACTACTTCAAAAGTAAACCTCTTCAGAAAATTCAAATTTTAGGGCTTTTTTTTGTGTGACAACGTGGTTTAGATCTTTCTTATCTAAATCAACTCAATTCAGGATAATTCTTTAGTTCTTTTGTTACGATATGACATATTTCTTTCTACAAATTCCTTACATCCCTTTAATCTCACTTAATTTACAGTTAAATGTGCGCAAGTGCAATGAATGTGGACAACCATTACCTGAGAGCTTTGAGCCTCCTGCTGTTGAGCCATGGACAACCGGTATATTTGCTTGTGCAGAAGATCCAGAAAGCTGTAAGCTTTTCTCTCAAACCAAATTGCTACACTACACTACACTACACAGCATATATAAATCTCATCTGATTTCCCTATTATATTGTTACTATATGTTCAGGTTGGACAGGACTTTTTTGTCCATGTGTTCTGTTTGGGCGCAATTATGAAACCCTAAGAGACGACTATGGCTCTACAACAACTCCATGTGTTCTTCATGCAATTTTCATTGAAGGAGGTCTTGCACTTGCTGCAACAACAGCAGCATTGCATGGAGTTATTGACCCGAGAACATCATTTCTCATTTGTGAAGGGCTGCTGTTTAGTTGGTGGATGTGTGGTATATACACTGGGATTGTTCGACAAATGTTGCAGAAGAAATACCATCTTAAGGTAAAAAAAGACGTGAATACCCTTGTTGTAATGTAGTTAGTTATTTGAAGCTATGATTGTAATGTATATAGTTTATTTGAATTTGGCAGAATTCACCATGTGATCCGTGTTTGGTGCATTGTTGTATGCATTGGTGTGCGTTGTGTCAAGAACATAGGGAGATGAAGGGAAGGCTTTCTGATAACTTTGTGATGCCAATGACTCTTGTTAATGCTCCTCCTGTTCAGCAGATGAATTCTGCTGATGATAATAATCAAGAGTCGTCATCATCATCATCAGCTGTGAATGGACATGAACATCATACCAATTTGGAGATGCAACCTCTATGATATCGAGCATTATAAGTATGAAGTTGGTTTTGCTTCTACATACATAATTAAATATGGTTATTTTTATGATTTTATAATTGTTATTTGATAGGAGGAGGGAGTATGAAACTATGAGTATGAACTTCATTTTAGTTTTTACCCTTGGATTGATGGTTAGCATCTTATGTTTTTGGTTGGGGTTTAATGACTAAATTGTTTTTTTTTTTTTTTTTACTTAATGAGCTAAATGTGGACATGATTTAATCTAGTAAGGAGTGTTTGAAATTTGCTTATTTAAAGTGTTTAATGACTAAATTAGCTTATTGTGGTTTGGTTAATAAGTTACTTTGAATGTTTAGATTGTACAAAATGGTTTATGTTTGTTGTGGTTTATGCTATGTTTTGTGAATTCTACAACTAAGGTACTCATGATGATGGCTTATAAGCTAGTTTTATAAAAAAGTATTTGAGATAGACTTTATAATATATTTGAGATAGTTAGTTACTATAAAATGATATTAACTTTTTTTTTTCGTGGACACTATATTTTATAAATATAATAATTGGTTTTCTATATTTTTTTTTATTAAAAACTTTAGTAATAAGATAAGTATATGCAACATATGTTTATAGGAAAAAATGTAAATTAATGTTTGAAATAAAAGTTATTAATACATTTTAGTAAAATTCAACTTTTATGATTAAGATTTACCACAAAGAAACAAAATCCGGTGTTTTTCAATAAATTTGATTCTTTCTTTCATTTATTAAGATGAACAAAATTGTTAATGTTAGAGAGTGGAGCCATTAGAAATGAGAAATTCATAATAATATTGCAAATATGATATATAGTACAAAGAGAATGTGCTAAACCTAAATATAGTTGTTTTTTTAGTTTTTAGTTATTCTAAACGTTCTTTTATATCATTCTATATTTGTTAGGGGTGAACAAAAATCGAACCGAAACCCAAAAAACTGAAATAACCGCATAAACCGAAGCCGAAATGAAAACCAATGGTGCGGGTTTTAATTTTGACGAAACCGAAAAATTGCGGTGCGGTTCGGTTTTATGTTTAATAACCGCATCAAATTAACCAAAATAACCGCAAACCGCATAATTTAATATATTATTTAAATATTTATAATACTTATATTTAATTAATAAAATAAATTATCAATTTTATATCTTACGATTTTTATTGTTTAGTTTTTGGTGTGTAAATGGTGGTTAGTAATGTTAGGCATATTGTTAATTATTTGAATTCAATATAACATAATAATATGCAACTTGAAAGAATAAATATGGACCAAAATTGTGATTTATTTGCAATGAAAATCTTGAAATAAATGAAAGTCGACTAAATTTTATGTTTTGAACATGAAAAACCGTACATTTTTAACCAAAAAACCGCACCACCTCATTTTGTGGTTAAAAACCGAAACCGCACCGAAATAACTGCAAAACCGAATCGAATCAAAACCGCAATTTGCGGTTGCGGTTGTGGTTTTATACAAAAACCGCACCGAACCGCAGCATGCTCACCCCAAATATTTGTCATCTAACTTCCAAACTAGTTTCCCCCACCCCACCCCATACACACACCCCACTATTCACCTTCTTTTTTTACCTAGGGAATGATCTCTCCTTCCTCTCCTCCCCTTTTTATTTTTGTTGTTTAAATAGAAATAAAAACAATATTAGTTTACTGAATAAAAACTTTTAACAAATACAATTAAAATCAAAACATTTCATTAAAAATTAATTAAGAGTTAATGTTATTGAAAATCAACATACCATTTTTTTTCAAACCGGACATGATCAGTTTGTACCAAAATACTATTTTTCAGTGGATTCATAATGAATTCATTTGGATCCAACTTTTAAAAATATAGCATTTAAAAAAAAAAATAAAGGAGAGAAGATAGATGTTGGTTGCCATTCAATTCTCCCACAAAGGAGGTGTAAGTGCGGGTCATTACATAGGGGAGGGGGTGTTCTCCCTCTCCACCGAATGCCACATTGTCTTCTTTGCATACTTCTCCATCTTCATACATCATAGTATTATCAAACCAGAAGTAAATTTTCAGTTAAAAACTATTTTTTTTCAAGTAGCGAGTCAAACACAATCTAAATACAACTAATAAATAATTTTAAATAAATTGTTTCATTTTAATTTACGGTGTGACACCGTTAATAAGTACTTACGATGTATAGCTTCTCTACAACACAACTCAATATAAAATGTAAATAAAAAGAAAATTTCCCATTATTATTTTTTTCAAATAGTCATATATGCCCTTATTTAATTTTTCTCTCGACCATTTTTAAGTACGTTGTTATTTTTCAATATATCTTATAAACTTCAAAATACTAAAATATCCATAATAAAAGCTTATTGGGAGTTTTTTTTTTGGATCAATAAGCTTGTCAAAAGTCAAACAAGCTATCGATGGAAACTCTTTTACCATGAATCTTTTCATTTTGCTTGTAAAATTATAAGCTATACACATGAAGCTTTCTATTTAATTAAGTAGTTTTTTCATAACAATCTATTTTTCGATTTGAGATATAACAAGCCAAATAGATTAATATTCGAGCAACACTATTGATAGGACTAAAGTTAAGGGGCAAAAACGTAAATAAATAAAAGTAAAGGGGCCATAAAAGCCAACAAGATTCTCAAAAACGTTTTTAGCTCGAAAAAACCCACCCTCAACACTTCTGATTCCGATAATGATTCCTAAAACCCTCCCCCTCACCTCCTTCTCCACGTTCCTCCTTCCTCACCATTTCAAAACCCTTAAATTCTGCAATTCGAGTCGAACCATAATCATTTGCAAACCCATTAATTCACAGTCCCAACAACAAAATCCACCACCAACTCAAACCCAATTATCAGTCTCAGCACCTGAATCACAAGGAACCGGAGCTGCCGCCCCGACCCGAGGCGATATCTTCCTTGAACGACAACAATACTTAGCAGCTTCAGCTCTCGTTCTTGAGAAAAAGAAGAAGAAGAAGAAGAAAGAGAAAATCAATGGTTCATTGAAATCTACTTCGACATCAACTTACAGCTGTTACGGGTGTGGAGCCCCGTTGCAGATTTCAGAATCGGATGCCCCGGGTTATGTTGACCCGGAAACCTATGAACTGGTATAAGAATTGAAATTTGGGTACTTGTGTTCGGACAATTGTTTGTTTCATATAACTGATTTGTTTAGTGTAATTGCAGAAGAAGAAACATCGTCAGCTTAGAACAGTTCTTTGTGGGAGGTGTCGCCTGTTATCTCATGGGCATATGGTCACCGCGGTGGGCGGAAATGGAGGTTACGCCGGTGGAAAACAGTTTGTTACTGCGGAGGAGCTTAGAGAAAAGTTACGCCATTTACGCCATGAAAAGGCTTTGATTGTAAAACTGGTGAGGATTTCAATTGTAGAATCATAATCTGTAAATAGCTTTAATGGTGAATTGTTGTATGTATGGTTGATTACTTTTTAGGTTGATATAGTGGATTTCAATGGCAGCTTTTTGGCTCATGTACGTGATCTTGCTGGAGCAAATCCAATTATATTAGTTGTGACTAAGGTGAATATTCTTTCGCTTTTCTCCATTTTTTGGTTTATTCTCGTTGCTAATTTTTTGTATTAAATGTTGATGAAGGTTGATCTTCTTCCAAAAGGGACAGATTTTAATTGTGTTGGTGATTGGGTTGTGGAAGCCACCATGAAAAAGAAGCTTAAGTAAGACCCTGTTTTCATTCTGATTTTTCTCTATTAAGTCAATCCTTCTACATTCATTGAAAAAGAAATACCCATATATATATATATATATATATATATATATATATATATATATATATATATATATATATATATATATATATATATATATATATATATATATTTGTTGCAGTGTTTTAAGTGTCCACATGACAAGTTCAAAGTCATTAGTTGGACTTGCTGGAGTTATCTCTGAAATTCAGAAGGAGAAGAAGGTAAAATCCAGTTTCCTTTTTTTTTTTTTTTTTTTTATCAAGTGTTGTTTGGATAAATGATACATAATACACTTTTTTATTTTTGCAGGGGCGGGATGTGTACATTCTGGTTAGTTATTAAGTACAAGGGACCCACAAAATTAACTTCTTAAAATGCCAAAACAAAATGCTAGTTTTTTTTTTACTACAATTTTCTGTGTTTCTTCAGGGAGCAGCTAATGTGGGGAAATCTGCATTTATCAATGCATTATTGAGTAAGTTAATTTTTGGAGTTTGATAAAAAAAAAAATCTTTAAAAAGCAAGCGAATGTTGCAGATATATTTATGTTAATGACCAATTTAACATATACAGAGATGCTTTCAAATAAAGATCCGGTTGCTGCAATGGCAAGAAAATATAAACCAATACAATCTGCTGTTCCTGGCACCACAGTCGGTCCAATTCCAATTAACGCTTTCCTTGGAGGAGGGGTATGAATGTCATTTTGTTTCAACTTTTAGTATGAAGAAGGGCCATTTTTTTAAAAGTTTAAATTGTTGGATAATTCATTAATTCAGAAATTATATGACACACCTGGAGTTCATCTCCATCATAGGCAAGCTGCTGTGATTCATTCACAAGATCTACCTGCTCTTGCTCCCAGGAGTCGACTCAGAGGTCAATCATTTACAGTATGTTTTCCTTTCTTGTAATAGCAATGTACTTTCATTTACTTCTGTTTTCAAACTATGTAACAGTGAAAGTATGTTGCTATTTCTTGGAATGTAACAGAAACAGGTAGTCTTGGATCAATGGGTAAGTGAGAAAATGGAGTTTAATGACTTAACTGGTTTTTCCATATTTTGGGGAGGCCTCGTTCGAATCGATATTTTGAAGGTATTAACCTTCTAATGTTTTATTTATTCTTCATTTTACATTTTTTTAATGTTTTATTTCTATTCTTCAGGTCCTTCCGGAAACATGTTTAACATTTTATGGACCCAAAGCCCTAAAGCTTCATATTCTACCCACAAATAAAGCAGAACAATTCTACAAGGTATAGTTCGACTTAAACATATGTACTATGCTAAAAATTATGTTAAAAATTAAAGAATCTTGTATAACATGTGTAGAAAGAAGTAGGAGTTGCTTTAACACCACCAAGTGGAGAACAAGTAGCCACTTGGACAGGACTCGAGACTATTCGCCAATTACAAATAAGATTCGATGACACACAAAGGTATGTATTTAAACATCATTGAATTTTATATTTTTGTAACATCTATTGAGTTTTATATTTTTATGGCATTAAAAGACTATCATTTTATAGACCTGCTTGTGATGTGGCAATCTCGGGTCTTGGGTGGATAACAGTTGAACCGGTTGGTCTTGGTCAAACGGTCAAAGAAGTGGGGTCAAATTTAGTGGAAGAAAAGGATATGGAGATATCATTAGATGTTCATGTTCCTAAACCTGTTGAGATTTTTGTCCGGGCCCCACTTCCGGTTGGTAAGGTGGGAGGAGAATGGTATCAGTACAGAGATTTGACAGAAAAAGAAGAAGAAACCAGACCCAAGTGGCACTTTTAAGAACCATATATTTGGTATATGAATGTACACGTGTCACCATTTTTGTATTATTGTAAATGAGACAAAGTTTGAGTCTTTATTGTAACATTAACTTTGGAGATGAAAAATCAACGATTTGTACGTGTGAAATGCCCAATCTACGTTTCATCATGTTGACCAACATTTTCTTTAGAGGCGGAGGATATACCTTGTTCAATACGCTGGATAAACATAATAACATGACAAATTATTTAAGAATTAATTGATAAGAAACATGAATGGAAACTGATGTTTACCTGAAGAAGATGATTATGGAGCCAGTCCAGTGTTTGGGGGAAAGTTGTTGCGGATATGTTGGCTACTTCTGAGCCCTGTAACATGAATAATAAAAATATGAAAAGTTGACTAAAAAAAAGATGTCGTTGGTTTAAGAGAAAAACTAGTGTACTTGTGATGTGAAAGAGCACAGATAATCTTGAATGGTATTTAGGTTGCTAATCAGTTTGTCTTTATCCTGAAAATGTCCACAAAAAAATTAACTTTTAACTATCCAAGTAAATATACAACTCAAAGTGAAAAAGACGCATCCTTATATAATAATAACAAATAAGTTGAAAGGAAAAGAAACATTCTACCTTGATTGGATAACTGCTGAATTTACGTGTAGATATCCACTCTTCTAGTAATGCCTGTAGATGATAGTAAGTCAAGAATAAAAACAAAAAAGAATATTTAAAAAAAGGGATGCATCAAAGGTACATTTCATAATGTTGTGGATGGAATTAAATGTTAACATGTTTTCACCTTATGATCAAACTCAGCCATCTTTAGGACAATAGGAATTACAACTGGTTCTGGGGCTCCAGATTTTTCTCTCTTATGAATAGCCTTTCTTTCCACTGCTTGATCTTTCATACTGTTAACTGAATAGCCAAATAACCAATTAGAATTAAGAAAAAAAAAACTATAAAAATAATGCAGGAGGTCGAATTAAGAGCTAACTTATAATATTCTCAGGAACACTTTCAGGACCCTTATTCATCTTTTCAGCATTCTTGTTGGTATTTCCATCATCGATTAGGTATATGCTTGGATCCACATGCATTCCCTACAACCATAAACATTTTATTCTGTTTCATAACTCAAAAAGCTGAATCTTTGTGTTGATATGAAATACCTCAATAATGATTGGCTTTCCATCTTTCATTGCTTTCTTTAAATCACCAGCCAAACCTATGTCAAAACTCAAAACATGAACATATACAACTTATGGACATGTTTCCATTATTATCTATCTGTATCTATAAATTTACCTTTTCGGACTATTCTACATTCTCTGCAAAACTCAGTTATTAACTCATCAGAGGAGCTAAAGTCACGTGCCAATAAAGGTGAAGATGCCAATGGTGCACTGAGTTAATAAGTAATAAAAAGAGCATAAGTTATATGTATCATGCAGATTATGGGAGGAAAAAGTAAGTGTGGATAGTTTACTTACTCTGTTGAAGTCCTTAGCAATTCATAGACCATATCAGTCTGTCATATATCAAAGATTCATGAATAATGAATGTTAATCTGAATGGAGTTTATGTATCTTTTATGCACAAAAGTTTGTCAAAGAAAACATTATGTAAAAGGATTCACCTGTAATACGTTTGGCAAGTTTAACCTTTGTGCAAGTTGGGTAGCAATTGTAGACTTTCCAACACATGCTGTCCCACATACAAGAATGACCAGTGGTACCCTTTGATGGTGAAATCTATGGAGGATGTAATTATAATCAAAAAATTATAAACAATCACCAAGTTTATTTATTTCATACTCTTTCATTTTACCTTGTCATCATCCTGTAACGACTTATATACTCTTGCCCATAGCCACGCCAGTTCATGAGCTGGAAATGGAGACAAGCAATGAAGTTTCATGCAGAAGTTTTAGGTCAATCAGAACTTTGTAATTCAGTCAATGGATAAAGTAGCATAATATAGGAAAAACATGGATCTTGCAGATATATTACCTTAAACAAATTAGTTTCCAGATCAGATTGAGAGCTGCAGAACAACTAAAATGAGATATTTGAAGCAACAAAAGATAGCAATCAAAAGATGGAATATGATGACATACACATCAAGAAGGCTATTGTCTACCAGCAACTTCTTGAGTTCAAGTGCAATTTTGAGAGCAGTATGATTAGGAATCTGAAAATAAAGCATGATAATCTTGGATTTAAGGTTATCTTAAAATATAACATAAGTATAAACACTGGTGGTAGGTGCATGCTTTTTTTCATCCACAGGTAATTCTTCTTTTCTCTATTTCTAGGACATTGAAAGTTTATTTTAGCTTTTTCTATTGGACATATCATTCTTGATTATCATCAATCAAGATGAAATGGTGAACAATTTTCCGATTAGACATGCAAATGAAAGGTTTCTTGACGCACAAAGACTTCTACAGATATAACAACTAGTGGATTGAACCTTGTAAGAAACCATGGATTGAAGGCCGAACCTTAGTAACAGTCAACATTCTGCTAAGCAAAAATCTTGAGAGGACATAGTAGTGATCAGCATTATCACCCAACCATACTTTCACCTGAAATCAATGAAACAAAACTCAGCCAATAATAAAATCATTTGCATAACCCAGGACGTTGATATAGTACTTATTCATTCGCAAATGCTACATTTTAACTCAAACTGTGAGATATCAGATATGTTTACTCTTCGCATTTCAAGTTGATTTCATTTGGCACCGTTTTCATTCCAAACACCTATTTCGTTGTTTTTACTGGAAAGATTAAGCAATGGAGTAGTTTCGTATCCAGCCACCTTTTAATTTATAACAAGTACTGATCAGGGTCCAAATTTGCAAGAACATTCGTATCGGTTTTCATTTAAAAATTACAAGGTCCGAAATTGAAACTCAAAACGTAATTTATCAGGACGGAGAAATCGGATCAACGTGAACGAATCAAACCTTGACGAAATCGTATTTGGAGGAACCATTACGAGTAACAATTGGCAAGGGGAAGTCGTAAGTAGTTTGTTTTCTCTCTGATTCTTCTTCTTCTCGTACAAATAACCTGTTCGAAGAAGATGTTTTAGCTACACCACTTCCGCTAGGGTTCTCTATTACTACTGATTTATCCTTCTTCATCGTCTCTCTATATCCGTGCAGCTGCAGAGAATGAAACGGCGAACACTGAAAATCAGCGATCAGAGGAGCGTGAGTTGCATATATCTCTTATCGATCGATCAAAAAGATGATGAACAAATGAATGAGATTTGCACAAAAAGCGAAGCTCTCCCTTCAATTCGACGATTTTGACACTCGACAAATGGTTTAAGGCTAGCATAGCATGTTGCCACATAGAATTAAGTTTTTTTTATGAAACTTACCATGTTTAGCACAAAAAGTGAAAAGTGAGTAGAAGTGGCACAATTTAATATGTTTAATTGTGGAGAAAAAATATATATATATATATATATATATATATATATATATATATATATATATATATATATATATATATATATATATATATATATAAAGAAATACAAATCAACCAATTATAAGACAGCTTCATGTTTTTTCTCTCCTCTCCTACACCCATACACCCATGGCATCTCTTTGACATAAAGTAGGGATTGGTGTAAGGCTGTGGGATGTGGGTGCGGTCTTTACTGCACCTTTTGCCACATAGGCAGGGGAACACCGCCCCCTGACTGCGGTTTAGGCCGCAATACGGTAGATTTTTGCTGCACTTTCACTCTCTTTCTCTTCTTTTATTTGTTCTCTCTCTTCTCTTTCAATCAATCACCTTCTTCTATTTTTTTTTTCTCTCTTATTATTATAATCTCACTCCCTTGGTGTGGCATGAAACCACACTTGTGTGGTAAAAAATAACGTGACGCATATGTGGCGGTGAAGGGAGTGCGGTTTCGGTGGCACCACTCCCTCCGGTCTAACACCTTTAGCACCTTCTTTAACACCTCCACTCACTTTAGCCTAAGCATTTGTTCTTTCCCCAGTTTTTTGCATTTCGCATGAAGAAAAGACTAAAATATTTTATTATTATTACAGGCGTATTTGGAAAGGAGTTTTTAAAATCTTTTTAAGATTTTTTAGTTTTTAATGAAAAACTCTGAAAAAAAAAATTTATTTGGCAGTGGGAGGTATTGTTTTTTATTTTATACAAAAACCTTCGAATTCAAAATTACTTGGAGTAGTTTTTGGAAACTTTTTGTTTATAAATAGCTTTATATATATTTAAAAGATAACAACTATTTTAAACAAACATCTCTATATAAATAAAAGTTACTTGTAGCTGCTACCTATTTTTTTCCAAATACGATCCTAGTTATTTTGAGTTACATTTTGACCAATATTGGTTAAATATATCATGGTCTACCTTTACATACAATAATAAATAACAATTAAAATATTGATGAAGTATAACAAGTTTTGATTATCATGTTTTATGTATTTTGTCTTTATAACACATGAATCTTATTAAAAATCATATTTTTTAATAATAAATTATTTTCTCTAAATAAGATGATTTGTAGTTATAAGCATTTGAAAACACGTTAAGCCCCCATTTTCCACCTGTTTCATATGTTTTTTATTAAATTTAAAAGGCACAAATATTATACATTGAATTGAATGAGTTGAAATTGTCAATCTCTAAACATTACTAATACTGTAAATATATAAAAAGAGTATCAAGAGTTCAAGACCCTTGAGGTCCTAATTCTTTTGCCCATCTCCAACACATTTGGGGCCTAAGGAGTTTGTTTTCACTTAATGATTTAATAGATACATGACTTTACTTTTGTGTGTTAACCTAATACAGAAACAAAAAAACCCAAAAGGTAGTAATTGCATAAAGCATTGACATTCTTTCATACAACAAGAATTCTATCAAGTTAGTAATTAATACACATTAATACACAACAAGTGCAAGTGCTACATAATCTTTACAATCAACAAAAGTCTTAAATCACATGTTCAAATTTGCAACTTTTTAAAGAACTTACCCCCTCGTTTACCCATTCCGGACCCCACAAGACTCGTTGAGAGAACCGATCTGTTATCAGGCATCCATTTCAAGTCTTTAAGACTATAAAACAACATAGAAAGCACAGGACTCACTTCATCATCTTTCATATTTTTACACGATATCACCTTCAAGCTTTCAAGCTCCTTCAAAGAAAGGACAACAGATTCTAAACCTTCTGTTGTTACCCTTGAGCATCCTTCTATCCACAGAAATTTAACCCTCCTATCAACACACAATCATAATTTGTATCAACATCAAATAGCACAAAAAAAGTTGTTTTTTTTTTTTTTATGAGAAGATAAGTAGTGAAAATTAAGAAATCAAGAAAACAAGAAACTACCTGCACAAATTGGCATTGAGAAAAATGCCATCTGTCAAACCCCAGCAATCTTTTACAACCATTTCTTTAACAGATCGACACACAAGAAAAAGTGCTCTCAGACTTTCCTTTTCACATAATCTGCACCTTTCCAATTGTAATCTTTCAAGCAATCTACAAGCTCCCAAGTGTTCATCAAGTCCAGGGCTTTGATCGATGGTTTTACACGAAACTAACCTTAAAGTTTTCAAATTTTCACAGTAGGAAAGAGCTGACAACCACCCATTATCCATTCGATGATCACAGAAGGTGAGTTCTTCTAGCATTTGACAACATTGTCCGATTGCTCTGATTCCATCATAACTCCCCTCGCATCCTCTGAGTTCAAGTTTCACTAACCTTCTACACCCTTGAGCAAGAATTGTTAACCCTATGTCTGAAACCAAAGAGGAATAGAATCCGTCAATGGTTCCAATCAACTTCAGTATCTGCAGATTTGTAAATCCCGCAATCCCATGCAGAATCTGATCATGGCAGTGATGCAAAACCATTTCTTGTAAATTCGGACACCCTTCTGCAAGACTTAGTAACCCAATCTCGGAAGAATTTAGGAGTACAAGTCGTTGAAGATTGGGGTATGCGGTAGCTAAACATTTCAACACAGAATCTACTTCGTTAACAGGTCGGAAAGTATGGTTGTTTGGTGAAAAGACATCGGATTCGATGCAGAAGGGGCCAAATTCACGGCCTAAAGAGAGACCACAGCTTTTTAAATGGCTGCTAGAAATTACGCTTCCGTGAAGTAAATCAATGTCAATGAGGTTAGGGAATCTAGTGAACATACGACCAGATGTAAGGAAACTCCAATCGAAAACCCTAACTGACCTTACCAAACGACCTTGGAGATTGAACCACGATTTGGAGACCAAAGAATTCGAATTCCTTTGAGATCTGTCAGGAAGTTTGGAGAGAATTTGCAGGAGTGTTTCATCGGAAAGGAGGGAAATGAAATCATGAGAGGGGACTACTTCGGGAGAATCAGGAAGTAGGGTTTCGTTGTTATGGGTTTGTTGAAAATGGGGAGAAAGAGGAACAACGGTCACTTCCGGTGGTAGTTGTTGTGGCGGTGGTGGTGGTTGCTGTGGCGGTGGTGGTGATTGAGGAGTGGGTGGGGGTGGGGGTTTTCTGTAGAACGAGCGACGGCGGATAGTTGAAGAGACATGATCAAGAGCTTTCTTGTTCTTCAACCAAAGGTTGGACCAATTTAACGGGGAAGAATGGTTAGGGTTTTGATTCTCCACAGAACACGACGACATTGGAAACTTGTTCCTTCTTCTCCACTTCACATCTGATTCAAAGATCTTTAGAACTGGTGTGCTAATTTTTGTGTGAATCAGTTGGTGGCTTTTTTCTTGAATCTGTGTCGAGGGATTTGAGCTGCTTTTTTCTTCTCGATTTATGGATTTTTGAATCGAGTTTGCAGCCAACGGGCAACGGCCATTTTATGTGGGTCCCAATATTCTTTATTTAATATTTTGTATATTATTTTCTTGGGACACATGATTTTGTGAATTATCAATGATCAAGTTTTTCTCAATTTATGGATTTTGCCACCTCTTTCCAAATGGATTATTTTACATACAGAAGTTCGATATACCAGTTCGTTTATTTGGTTAAATCAACTTTCATATAAACAAATACTTTGGTTAAATCAACTTTCATATAAACAAATACTTAAGAAATATTTAGCGGGTAAACGAACAACAAGCTATGTCGCAACCAAGGCCAGTCCAAACATATACGAGGCCCTGGGCAAAAAGAAAAAAAGAACCCCTCAAAGACAAAGATAATAAATATTAAAAAAATATATCATTTACTATTTAATATAGACGTGTTCAATTAGCACTAATAAGTAAAATAAGTTGTTTATCTTTTGAGCTAATTTGAGTTTCAACCAACTTTACGCCCTAATCATTTAGATAATAATTTTTTTTATATATATAAACTACGTAACCCATAAATTTTGGGCCCCCTGGAGTCGTGGGCCCTGGGCGATCGCCCGGGTTGCCCACCGTCTGGACCGGCCCTGGTCGCAACCATTTTTTTTATAACAAAACTATTTTTTTTAAGAAGAAATTACTAAAACCGTCCTTATGGTTTCTTATGGTTTGGTCAAAATTTCACGTTTGATCCCTAACTTTTTTTTGCACTCGGATCGTCCCTATGGTTTGATTTCGTTGCGATTTTCATCCATATGGTTTGGTCAAAATTAAACGTTTGGTCCCTAATTTGATGTATGTAAGGGACGAAAAACGTAACAAAATCAAACCACTGGGATGATCCGAGTGCAAAAGAAAAGTTAGGAACCAAACGTGAAATTTTGACCAAACCATAGAGACGATTTCAGTAATTTACTCTTCTTTTAAAAACAATATTTATAGATCTTGGAGTCAGAACATTATTATGCATGACCTGTTGGACTCTATTGAGTAACTTCACAACTTCTGACGCAAGGAAACCGAAAGTATCAAATGCAAAGGATATAAACGTGTGTTGATTTTCCATGTACGCTTTCTCATGTTTTGCCACTTTGTTTGATGCAGTTTTTAAAGCAGTTTGCCCCAAAGTGAAAACTTCACTCCCAAGCCCACAAGAGGGGAAACCCCAAAGTGAAAACTTCACCAGCTGGTCTAAGTGTTGATCTACATTCCAATGGGTCAGTCACAAAGTTCACAGGTGCCTCTTTCTTGGCAGAAACCCCAGCACGGCTAAATATTTGGTCTCTCATGTTAACCAAAAATTTGAAATGCGGTCCATTGCACTCGATATACCAGTTCAGATTCTATCAAAGATTTCGATGGGACAAAATCCGATTCATACCAATTCGGAGTCGGAGAAGATTACATTGTATCAGGTTAGCTATCAACTTTTAATGTCCACATTTCTTGTTAAAATTTCATAAAAAATAGTCTAAATCTTAGTCTTAAGTCCTAAATATGATGAACAATATTAAATGGTCCAGTTTTTAGTTTTCAGATTACAGACAAGTTTTTTGGATGTGTTTTGTACTATGTTACTTTAGTTAAAATTTGTGCTTCACCACAAAGTGATGTATAGTTCTAACATCTACATAAACTGTGCAATTTTTGTCTAATTCGGAGACTGTATCATTCTACTCATAAAGTTCGCGCTCCACTCCAAAATTGAAAAGTGTCATTTTCACCCCCTAAAAAGTCCCAAATTGTCGAAATAACATCGCGGGTGGTCACAAAGTAATGTATAGTTTTAGCATCTACATATACATGCAAATTTCGTCCAATTTGGAGACTGCATCATTCTACTTGAAAAGTTCGCGCGCCACCCCAAAACCAAAAAATGTCATTTTGACCCCCTAAAAAGTCCCGAATGGCCAAAATAATATCGCAGGTAATCACAAAGCAATGTCTGGTTTTAGCATCTACATACACTGTGCGAATTTCGTCCAATTCAGAGACTGCATCATTCTACTCGAAAATTTTGCAAGCCACCCTAAGCCAAAAAAATGTCATTTTGACCCCCTAAAAGTCCCGAGTAGACAAAATAATATTGCAGATGATCACGAAGGGATGTATAGTTTTAGCATCTACGTACACTATGCGAATTTCGTCCATTTCGGAGACTGCATCATTCTTGTAACACTCGATTCTAGGTATGAAATTATTTCCAAATGTTTTTGTAATTCCCTTTGAACATGGCATGGTGAAGCCTCACCACCGCGTGTTAGTAGAGCGTTGGGCAGCGGATTTTATTGGACCAACATGGCGTGTTTGTATCTTAACACGACATATTGGGGGCTGCTGGGGAAACCCTAATTTTTAGGGTGTTGCACCCTATTTAAAGGCCTTAACTCCTCATGGTTAGCCTCCTTAGCAGCCTCCTTTGCTACTAAAACCCTAAAATCGATCTTTAAATCTCTTAGTGGTGTTCTTGAGCTAATGAGAAGCTTTTGGTGCTCATTTTTGGTCCTTGTGAAGAAAGAGGGGATCTTGAAGTTGGCCAACTTGGTGGAAAGGCTTTGGATCCAAAATCATCTTCTTTTGTGCAAGCTTTCTAAGGTATCAAGTTTGAACCTTGACTTATAGATGCTTAGATCTCTTCATATTGTGCTTTGTTATGCTTTTGGCCCCTTTTGGATTGATGAGTGAGTGAAGTCATTTTTGATGGGTTTTGGTCATAAGACATCCTATGTGCTCATACAAACCCTAATGCTTGGATCTAGGTTTCTCTATTGTACATGCTTTGAATCCAAGACTATAAATCGATATTAACATATAATTAGGTTTATGATATTACCTTGATTGTTATGTAGCAATAACAATCCCAATTCCTCCTTGAATTGACTTTGGAAGGCTTAGAGTCACAAGTGTCACTCCTCTAATGGCTTACAAACACCATAAGCAAGAGGATGAAGAAGAGAGAGGATGGAGGCTGCCAAAACTGTGTGAAAACCCTAGCAAGAAGCTTGTCCACGTTTTTGGTCCTTAAAGGATCTATATATAGTGAGGCAATTAGGGTTATCTAACAAGGAAACCCTAATTTGGATGCTTAAGCCCTAAGCAACCCATGGAGCCTTTTCCATAAGGCCTTGGACGATTTCATATGGGCTTCCCCTATAGAATTCGTCCACCTTATAATAAAAGGTAATCCATGGCCCAAATTGCAATTATCTTATAATTACAATTCCAGTCCCTTAAGTTTAATTAATCTCTTTTAGTCACAAAACTAATTACCAATTAATTATTGACTAATATTAATTAAACAATATGATTTCTCCTTTAATATATTATTCCCATAATATATTAATAAATCATATTTAATCCTTTCTCTCCATAATTCATCCTATCAAGTTGCTTTGGTGAAGGCAACCCAAAAGGACCATGCACCATCGGGTCAAGTACATACCAAAATAGTTATGGACTTAGACACTAATCCAACAGTCTCCCACTTGGATAAGTCTAACAACTATTTTGCGTATGACTTCAGATCCTGGTCTGCAATCGTAGCTTTGCAAAGCCGCTATCAACTCTGATCCTATTAGATACGCGTGTCCTTAGATAAGGGATCATATATTCCTCCATTCTAGATATCATATGAGATATGATTTCAAATCATTCTCTTTGTACTATATCTCGATTCCCGATTTATGACGACTAACTAATTGAACAAATCAAATTAGCCCTAGCCCGGCCGAGCATTTACGTTTGTCATCACTAAATCATCGAGGGGCCCAAAGATATCGCTTTTATCCTACTTTGGATAAAAGGAACGGATAAACTTTGATACAATGCTTGCTTGCACTTACTAACCAAATCACACACAACAATATGTTTTATAATACCAAGTTACTAGTGCGTTTACATATTATCAATGTGCAACCGATTTGCAAGATACAACTCACACATCTTGGTATCAAGAATATAAGATGTTATCGTCTCACCAATCACTCGTGATACAATTCATGGAGTGATCCAAGTGAGCGTGGGTTTAATCCAATGCTCAAATCACATTCATAAGCACTCATGAACGTTGCAGCAAACATTTGCTTATGTCTAACGCTCTTTAGACAATCCACACACCAATTCACGACAGTCTTCATTCATACTTACTTCCAACATATGAACGACTGTGGCCCGTTCGAATAATTCGATTATTCTTAATAAACTCAATCATTCTGGAAGTCAAAACATGCAAATGTGAAACACAAGAATAATACTAATCTCATATGGCCTCAAACCTTTGAGTATAAATAAAACTCCTTTTATTTATCACCATATTGATTACTCATCATTTGTCGTTTCGGGTAATCAACTTCTTACTTGAATTACAGCACTTGTCCCATGCTCCTAGCATGCACACAATGTTTACCTATGGTTCTTACTTTGTGAAATAGATCACATTGAACACATTTCCAATCATTCTCATTTCACAACTCCAAATCGTTTTTCCATAAGCTAAAGAATATCAAATTCTTGCTACTTATAGAATATGCCAGATTCTAACATTCTATGCAACTTATCCTTTCGTAATGTCACTGCACCAAAGTCACGAAGACTATTGCCAATGAGATTACAAAGTCCTCTATCGGAGATTATTACAAGGCAATTCCTTAGATATGATGTCTCTCACTCAAAGTACATTCCTTTGAACATCCTTTTGCATAAAGTTTCTAATCTAGTCATAGATTTCTCAATATTCAATTCCCAATATGGACACGCTTCCATATTTTCCATGTGACAACTCATTCTTAATAGATTCTTATCTATTCGTAATGATGTCGATATGGTCCATCCAATATGGAAACATTTCCATATTTTCCAATACTATACTTCCAACTACTCACAAGCGACCAATCCTCGTCGAACTTTGGATTGTCCTTTGATAGTTGTTTAATTATTTTAGTCAAAACCGATTCTAGTCATTTTTCCCTCTAAATGCGCTAGACATTTGGAAAATTTTAGAATGGTCAAACATTAAAGCATTTATCGATCCTATACCCGAAGCGTATAGGACACGACGCATAATGTTTTATTTTCTATGTTCTCAAAATTCAAATTGTGAAGAGGAATGCCGTAATCATAATCGAAATTTTAAGAACATACTATGTACCCTTGACTAAATTTATTAACATTTCTCAACCTAATCTTTTAGATTTGAAATGAAGCATAACATTCTCTCCCTTAATTATTGCAAAACAACTTTACAACCCTTACTACTTTGCAAGGTATGACTCTTGTTTTCTATAATTAATATTGCCAACTTGCAATACGTGCCTTAATAATCATACAATCATAACATTTATGCTCCCACTATCATGATGATTATTATAAAACATAACACTTATGCTCCCAGTAGCTTCGACATGTATTCATAAACATCTTAACTTTCAGAAAAACAATGCTTATTGAATTTCTTAAGTTCATGTTTCTAATACTTAGTGCTTTGATAATCTTTTATCAAGGCTTCTTGGACTTATACACCTTTGCCTTCAATAGTTCATATGTGTGTCTAAACTCTTAAGACTAATTGCTAAACCTCACAATTCAAATTATGGAAAGGGATACCGTAACCATAATCGAGTTCGAGAATGCAATTTCACAATCACTATCTTCTTAAAATCTCTCTTAGTGAAAGCATCTCCTCACAATCATTTTCATGAAGGAGGAAATCTTAAGACACTTAGATTTAAACAGTGTATGTGTTCCTATCCATGTGAATTTGTTAAAACTAAAGTTTACGACAAATTCAAACTCATATGGACCGAGCTTTCTTAATCTTGATTTCTTGCCTTATGGTAGCGCAGCTTCCCACCATGTCTTCCAAGTAGTTAAGCAGCTCACCCTTTCCTATCAATGTACCTTTCATTGATTAAGGTGCTTTGCCTTTTATGCGTTCAAAATGAGAACTCATAGAACTCACATGCATAATTAACTCGATTGGATTGGAACAGAAACAAAATGATGTCAACATGATAGGTTGTAAACCTCGACTCGTGTGCTAGTGATGATCGATAAGGTTTATTTGATTTGTTCTTGAAACCTTTCAAGACCATTAAGACTCCCACTGACTCCTTGACATATAAGATTCTATTGTCAAAACATTTCTTGACAAATAAATATTCAAGAGTTTGTGTAGCTTTTATCAAGACAAAACACTTCATAACTTTGGTCCTAGTTGGTCTTTGTCTTATCCAAGACATCACAACTTTCCACAATTGATGAATGTTATAAACCTTCTTAATACTTGTCACTCATTGTCACAATCTTAACTCTAAGACTTGTTTTGGAACGAAGTATGATTGACTTCTTGATTTAACCATTTCTTCAGTCCTTGATTCCTCTTCTTAGACATACAATTGTACTAAGACTCACTTAGAGGATCAATTGAGATATGGTTCTTAATCATTAAGACCTATCATAAAGCATAAAAGGTACTCTCCCTTCTTCTTAGAATAGATAAACTTTTATCTTTCTGCCTACTTGATTCTTCTTATTCGTTCTGCTATTGATCTAAACCCTTTAATCAATTCCGAATTACACTTAATCTTATAAGTGTAATCATATTTACTAAACCTTTAGTAAATCATGACGAATATCTTTGTTATTCCTATGGTGAACTTGATCAACACGCAACTTTGTGTATTCGATCTCCTAGTCCTTCACTTGACACTTTGTCAATGAATTAGTCTAATTTCCAAATATGAAATTTCTCATTCATCGTGCAACCAAGTTGCATGATTCCAAGTTTCTATCCAATTGAAACTTGGGCGATGAGAAACTCTCCCTATTTGGTAAACTCTCGACTTTCCATAAATAACATAATAAGAACCAAATCCATTATTGCTAATAATAGAAACATCCAAACATCAATTTTTCATATTCGCCATTGCAAGGATAAATAAATAACATAAAATCAAAATTTATTTTATTGCGGAAAAAAATTTTGTCCTTACAATGCAATTCATTGAAAAACTATGCTAATACATCTTTCTTAGCAATCTAATTCTAACTCTAAGTAGTAGCTCAAGAATCTAATCTTCGATAAATGCGATCGAAATCCATTCCTTCATGGTTAGATTCTGCTCACTTCTTCCCTTAAGCTTCCTTTCTTTTTTTCGATCCTACAAAACATCAATCGCAATCTTATCACATTATGTATTTAGAATCTAGAATGAATCTTAAAAGAGTTAGTCAATGGATTTTACCTAAAGCAAAGCCATACGTTTTGACTCTCCCATCTCTTAGATCTTTTAGGTAAATAGGGCAGCTTCGTCTCCAATGCCCCTTCTCTTGGCAATAAAAGCAGATTGACTCTTTTAGAACAGGACATGGAACTACTTCAGACATTGCCTTTCTCTTATGATCAAACTTTTCGATCATAGCATGTCTTTCGTTGCCATTGTCTATATCCATAGAGTTCTTGAAGGCAGATTCACCGATCAACTTTGCTTTTCTATTGCGCCAAATCATTGCTGATTCAGCAGCAATAAGCATATAGGTGAGATCTATAAGGGTCACGTCGTAGTTCATCATATAGTACTCTCTTATGAACTCACTATATGAGTTAGGAAGTAACTGAAGAACCCAATCAACAGCCATTTCCTCACAGACAACGGATCCCAACATTCTTAACCTATCAATGTGTGACTTCATCCCTAGGACGTGTGCACACACCGACTTTCCTTCTTTATGTTTACTTGCCAAAAGGGCTTGAGTGATCTTGAACTTTTCAAGCCTTTGAACTTGTGGGTTAGGGAGAATAATTGGAGGAGGAGGAGGAAGTGAAGCCTGATCTCTTGTTCCTCGATCGAATCGTGGAATATCATCTTCATGTGGAATGCTTGTTCCACGGGATTTGAGAAGACCATAGTTGTCAAACTTTGACATCTACAAAACGGGAGAAAGCGAATTCAAGTTAGTTGATTGATTGAGTACTTAGTAAATCACCCAAATGAGATACTAAGGCTAGGACCCAACACAATATTCCACAACTCGGGAGAGGGATGCCGTAACCCAAATTGCAGAACATTTGAAGGTAAGTGAATGACGATTCACTAATTTCCACCATGAAAAACGAAAAAGAAATTTAAGTTTTAAATCTATGAAAATTCCTAGATCCTATGAGATTCATTGAACATTTCAATGGCATGTTTAAATCTCGATATGCCCCTCTTGTTTGTGGCTGGGATGCCGAGGATCACAAAGCGGGTGTGAATAACCATGCAAACTTACATGGTGCCCTCACATGTTACAGTCACCTATTCGGTGTGCCGGTAAACCACACACGCTCCACCGAACTATGACAAACATTGAGTCACCCTTTGCTACCTTTGCTTAGAACCATTTAGTGTGCTGGTAAACCACACACGCTCCACTAAAGTCTTCGCAAGGGCACAAAGTGTAATTTCATGGAATTGCATCAATTCACTTTTGCCTAAGTAACTAAGATTGGGAATTTTATGAAAACATTAGTTACTTTTATACTTTATTATACTTATAATGGAAGGTTTCGTCCTATCCTACCCGTTCGGCTAACGACCCTCCACTAGTCAAGAGTGTGGTGGGTAAGAGTGGATACCCATTCAATCGCCATTTTATAGGCAATTTCCTTAAACACCCCTTATAGACCAGCTTCGTGAATGAGGCCTACTAACGGTAAGACTAGCTTTTACTCATACATATATATATATATATATATATATATATATATATATATATATATATATATATATAATGTTAGACTTTTAATGTTATATATAGTATAGGGTGTATTTTATACTTTCAAAATACTAGGTGGTCTAATTTAACAATCATACTTTTAATTCAATTAAATTGTAAACCTAAACTTTTATGGATTTATTAAACCTCTTTTAATTATACACCTTAATTAATTAATAAAACCATAAGGGTGTGATTTGAACTTTTTCAAAACTATACTAGAGTTTTAGAATTTAACATTCCTAATTAAACTTTTAATCAACTTTTAAATTCCAAAACTTGAGGGCAAGTTTTGAAACATTTCAACACATTAGGGTTTAGAATTTAAATATACATCGAAATTAAACCATTTAATCAAAATTTAAATTCCAAAACTTGAGGGCAAGTTTTGAAACCTTTTCCAAAACATTAGGATTTTAACTATTTAAATTTCAAAACAACAAAACTTTTGGGTTCAAAATTAAACTATAAAACCTAAGGGGAAAATATGAAACTTTTCATAACAACAAAGATCAAATAACAAATAATCTAAATTAACAATTAATCACATAATTATCCATATTTGACTTATTTAATGATTTCTTGCAAAACAATTTATCAATTTAGTCAAAATAATTAATCAATTATCACATAAAGAAACAATTATCTTATTAATTGATAAATATCTTCAATTAGATAAAAAATATAGTCATATATATCAAAAAACTCGGATTTATATTGATCTAATATGATAAGGTAACTATCCATAAGCAAAAACAACAAGAAATCGCGAAATACCCTCCATCTGACGAGTTGACTCGTCGAGTCAAGCTTGGACTCGGCGAGTCCAGCCTCCAGAATCCAAAAAATTGAAATTTTCAAACATATTAAGCATCAATACAATAGAAACCAGTCTAGGCTCTGATACCACTGATGGGTTTTGGTCATAAGACATCCTATGTGCTCATACAAACCCTAATGCTTGGATCTAGGTTTCTCTATTGTACATGCTTTGAATCCAAGACTATAAACCCTAATTCTAGCATATGGAAATCGATATTAACATATAATTAGGTTTATGATATTACCTTGATTGTTATGTAGCAATAACAATCCCAATTCCTCCTTGAATTGACTTTGGAAGGCTTAGAGTCACAAGTGTCACTCCTCTAATGGCTTACAAACACCATAAGCAAGAGGATGAAGAGGAGAGAGGATGGAGGCTGCCAAAACCGTGTGAAAACCCTAGCAAGAAGCTTGTCCACGTTTTTGGTCCTTAAAGGATCTATATATAGTGAGGCAATTAGGGTTATCTAACAAGGAAACCCTAATTTTGATGCTTAAGCCCTAAGCAACCCATGGAGCCTTTTCCATAAGGCCTTGGACGATTTCATATGGGCTTCCCCCATAGAACTCGCCCACCTTATAATAAAAGGCAATCCATGGCCCAAATTGCAATTATCTTATAATTACAATTCCAGTCCCTTAAGTTTAATTAATCTCTTTTAGTCACAAAACTAATTACCAATTAATTATTGACTAATATTAATTAAACAATATGATTTCTCCTTTAATATATTATTCCCATAATATATTAATAAATCATATTTAATCCTTTCTCTCCATAATTCATCCTATCAAGTTGCTTTGGTGAAGGCAACCCAAAAGGACCATGCACCATCGGGTCAAGTACATACCAAAATAGTTATGGACTTAGACACTAATCCAACAATTTTATGGGCTTGCTATTCTAGATCTAAGTTGTATTGGACTCCTTGAGCATAAAGGTGCAAGATTTATGAGAAACTTTGGTTACATGCCTGCATTAAGTAGCTTATTAAGTCCCTTTTAATCTTAAGAGCTTCATTTAGACATGCATAAATGTAAAGTTGGTAACTTTACATGGTTTTCCAGCTCAAGGAGGTCAGATCTATGTTTTGGGGCTATGTCTTTAAGAGTTAAGTGCTTATCGGTTAAGCTTTGTGCTATTAAGCCTTAGGGTTTGGGTTTTGGACCCTTTTGGTAGTCCTTATGGGTAAACTTGGAAACTTTACCCTTCTAAACCTCGTTTTGGTCTAGATTTGGCCTTTGGAGCTCTTAGAGTCGAAGAAGGTAGCTTTATGAGTTAAGTTGTTGGAACTCAGGAAAACATGACATGTTTGCAAGTCAACATGGCGTGTTGTCTGGGGTTTTCCCCAACTACTTGGATGATGGCAAAACACGGCGTGTTGTCAAGTCAGCATGGCGTGTTGGGTAAACATGGATTGTAGACCTTGAGCTTGACTTTTGTCTTTAACCAAGTTTGACCCTAGGGGAGGGTGTTAAGATATTTTGAGTTATATCTAAAGATCGGTCATTCTTTAGGTGTCGGGTGGAGCTGATATCATCACAACACACGAACATAAACACAACAACACGCCCACAACCACCTTTCACGGTGGCTAGTGGCGGCAAAATAGGGTAGCATGGAGGCAGCAACAACACTTACGGTGGCAGAAGAGCATTCCCGGCGATAGCCACCATGGTGGTCTTCTTACGTTTTCCAGCCAACATCTCACCTACACATGCCCGTAATATCTTCTGAAACACACACAACGTAGTCATTCTTATGGTGATATGCGGTGGTATGAGAGAATACTGTCAACATATGATAATCGTTGGAGCGGCGATGGCGATGGACGCAAGGAACGACCGGATAACGAAGGAGGTGTAGGAGTTCGTTATTAACGAAGAAGGTAGAGGCAACAACGGCCACTCACCATCTGTTGCTCTTATTCTATTGTTGGCAACAACAAGTGGTGGTAGGCTTCGGCGGTTCGTTGCAGTAAGGAGCATGGCGACAGCGGTATCCGGGCTCACGGTGGCCATACGGCGACTGGAGGAGTGGAGGGACAAAGATGGTGTAGGTGGCGGCTGAAGATACTCCTAGGGTTAGGGTTCTGGAAGGGTGACAAGTTTATATACCCGATTCATACAACTTCAGCCCATGATGATGGAAATGGCCCATCCTTCTCCATTTTCTTTCAAATTTAATCCAAATATTACCAAACGACCCTTCCCATACAAAACCCTTTTCAATTTAGGTCTAGAATTTACCATTTAGTCCCTTCCCCCAAGAATCTATTCAATGGAAGTCGAAATAATATCATACACCCCCTGACTATTGAAAATCTTTGCAAAATAAGTCCCGAAACTACACTTTAACCCCTGAAAACCCAATTTATATAATTTAGCTCCCCGAAACCAACACCCCGCTAAATATTATGGGTTTTAGGGCTACTATTCGCTTATAAATTTTTATCCATTTAATCATCTAATAAACGGGATGTTATATCTGATACCAATTGTTAAGAATAAAACTTGAATGATAGATTATATCCAAACATGTAAAAGAATCAAAAAACAGAATGAAGATCAAAGTTGTGTCGAATGATTAATAAGCACAACTTTAGAAGAGCTCGATGAAGAACTGCTACTATAAAGATTGTATAGGGTTTACAACTTCGACAAATTACAAGATATGGTGCATGCATGCACTTTAAATAGTAAAACTCTAATAATAAATTAACCGGGTGGACAGGCCTAACTCGCTATACAAAACATGGACTAAATAATGCAATCCATATGACCCAACACACGTCATTTTATGAGTTTTTATATTTTATTAATTTTCATATAATATTTTAATGTAATAATTATAATAAATATAGTAATTAATAGATATTAATTTCATTAATGAATTCATTTTTTAATTTCAAAATTTCCAAAATTAAAGCTCATTAGTTTTTTGTATTTATTTAAATTATTTGTTTAAATTTAAAAGATAAAAAATATTTTCATTATAATAATTCATTATTTAACTTTTTTTTTAAATTAATTCATGTAATACATGGATATCACAATTAGTTATAAATAAAGTAAGAATGTTTAGTTGATGCAAGGCGGCATGATAATTAGAGATAATAATGTGAATGAATATATAATGTCTTTGAAAATCTTTATAAAAAATTAAAGATAGGAAAGTAGATGGAGTTAGATCAAAGGCGTACAAAAATAGGATTTTGTTTTATCCAGATTGGATTAAACTAGAATATTCCATATTAGACTTTAGATCAGACCGGATAAATAAGAACTTTTATCGAAATTCAGTAATAATACGAATAAAGGTTTTTTTTTTGTAATTTCAATAGAAATTGCAGCATTTTATAAAAAAATCTAGTTGAGTTAGATTGATATATCTCATATTTGTTGTAGACTATTTCTATTGTTCGAATTTATAAGTATTTATTCTATAAAATATGAAAATATATATTATTAACAATTTTCAAACTAACTATATAACATTAAATAATAAAAATTATATAGTCTAACATTGTCCAAAACAAAACATAACATAATAAGTGACTAAATATATAAAAAAACAAAATTGTGTATCTTATAAGTTATTATCCTTTCTTTTACTATTATATGAGTTTTTTAGATGTTAGATCAACTCTTAGAAAATTATAAATTGTCGTTGCTGTAACATCCCAAAAATACGAGCCAAAAATTTTATTTTAAAACATACCATTTGCAAAACATTATAAATAAAACATTCACGGATCATAACATTTCATAAAAGATGTTTGTCTGGAAACCATTTCATAAAACATAATACTATCAGAGTACAAAACCCCAGGAGGATCCCATAGCGCGGAATACAATGCATGTGTGTGATGTACTGCTACCGTGTCGGCTCCTTCCCCTTCGAAGAAGAGGTACTTGAAACTAAAACTGAAAACTGTAAGCACGAAGCTTAGTGAGTTCCCCCATATTACCACATACCATACAATTATATATCATACTCACTGTCGGGCAATTCTGGGGTGCCCGACCTACCCGGTACGGCCGTTCTGGGGTGCCGACCTACCCGTTTCAAGCCGTTCTGGGGTGCTGACTACCCATGTCAAGCCATTCTGGGGTGCTGACTACCCATCGGTCCTAACAACCGATCCTCGGGGACTATTTCACCCCTACTGCTACTATCACATATATCATAACATAACATATTATCAGACATATCTAGGGTGTCCAATCTACCCTTCGGTCCTAACGACCGAACTTGGGGACTGTTCCCCTCCTACTACCACTATCACATATAACATATCATGCCAACATATAAACATATCATCACATACTGTCAGACATATTTGGGGTATCTGACCTACCCTTCGGTCCTAACATCCGAATTCTACTACTATCATATATACATATCATGCTAGCATATAACATATCAGGTAGTAGCAAACCTAGATGATATCACAAAGACAATCATCTAACATACAACTCCTACTGGTGGGCCGGCATTGTGGCCGTAGACCCACCGCTACTGGAAGGTAACTCACCTCAAAGTAGTTGTTGATCTGTGTTGGGAACTGACTGTCTTCTGCTGCTGCCGCTCCGGAAATCCTCCGACTATAATTCCCACAAAACCCTTAGTCAAATATTGTTAACCGACCTCAGGGTAAAATGACCATTTACCCCTTACCAATCAAGAGTCAAAGTCAAAGTCAACTGCCAGTTGGCTCGACTCGCCGAGTTGACTTGCCAACTCGCCGAGTCCCTATCCCTTTGTCCGACCATAAACCCATCTCTACTCGTCGAGTTAAGCATTGACTCGACGAGTCCTCCTTCTAAACTAAAGGCCAATAGTCCTTCATCCTACTCGCCGAGTTGTATGAACAACTCGCCGAGTTCATCTTCATCAACACTCTATGCTGAGACTCACCGAGCTATATGAACAACTCGCTGAGTCTGTTCTTGAGGCAAGGAGATTGCCTTGAACTCGCCGAGTTACTTCATGAGTGAGTCTGGCTTCCGACATACTGAGTTACACCCCATGACTCACTACTCCAACCTGCAACACGAAAAAGGGGAAAAACTCGGGGACTCGCGACTCAACTCGCCGAGTCTGCCACATGCAGATACTATACACGCGATTCTGCTTGAATCCAGCTCATGTCATTCATAGATCTGGGTTTCTAGGGCCTGATTAACACGTAAAGTTTCCAACTTTACGTGTAAATAATCACCCATGAGGGTTTTAGGGCTCAAAATGCACCAAAAGAGTATATCTAGGGCTTTCATGCAATATGGCTCCATAAAGGCTATCCAAGCTCCTGGAGCTCAATCATGCCTAGATCTAGAGGCTAAGCAACTTATTACGAACCCTAAAACACAAACAAGCTTGGGGAAAGGCTCAAGAAGGACTTTCATGGAGCTACAAGGGAAAATAAGTATGAAAACAAAGGGAAACTAAGTTATACCTCAAGGAATCACTGAGATAACACAAATATGTCTGGCCTCCTTCTTCTCTTCTTGATCTACTCTCCTTCCCTCTCCAAATCTTCAAGAAAACACACCAAAATGCTTCAAACTCACAAGGAACAAGGCTTGAATGAAGTACAGAGCTCTGAGGGTGAAGGGGGCGAGCTCGGGGGCGGATAAGAGGGTTTAAATAGGGTGCAAACCCTTGAAATTTAGGGTTTCATCAGACAGCAGGGACTCACCGAGTCCAGAATATGGACTCGCCGAGTCGCCAACTTAAACGTGTTCCGGATCCCGTCTCTACTCGGCAAGTCGGACCTACAACTCGTCGAGTCCAAGGATAAAATGAAAAACACTAAGATAAATTTTACGTATCAGGAACCAGGTGCTACAGTTGCAATTATTTATTTTGTATATTTTGCCTCTATATTTAATAATATAATTATATTGCATATAATAATTTTATTACTTTTAACTAATTAATCTACTTTGCTAAATATACAAAATAAAATGAATATAATATATAAAAAAGTATATCATTAAATTTCAAAGCAATCAAAATTAGACAAATATTGAATGTCAAAAACATTACAATATCAATATCTTTATCTCTTTTTTATTGTTTTTATTTATTTGAATGTTACTGTCAAGTTATAAATTTCTCTAAATTTGAAATAAATATTTTACTGATAAATAAGTTACATTTATAAAAAATGAAAATGTTAGATCAATTGAAAAATGATTTTTGTTTACTGGTTTTTATTATAAAGTAGTTGAACCAAATTTAATAAACGGTTTAGTTTTAACTTATAAGCTAATTTATCAATAAATTGTCGCAAATAGTTTATCAAAATATTAGCTTATAAGCTAGTTTATAAATTTCAAAAAACTATTTTGTGGCCTTAGCAAACGATAAATTGTTATAATCTAATTTATACACATCAAACATAGCATTAATTTTAATATAACATGTCACACGAGATAATGTTTTGATTTGCTTTTGTCACTTGAAGTTTCAATAATTAGATGTTTAGGTGGTTCAAATTTTTGACAAACTTCAATCATACAATGAACTAATAGATTATCAAAAAAGTCAAATGTTACATTATGTTAATTTTTTTTTTCACCGTGGCACTGTATTATTTTTGTTCTATATGGAACATCGTATTTTCAAAATTTGTTCAACTTGAAAAACTTCACCAAGACCCTTTTAGGATACCCGATTTGCCATGTTTAGTTGGAAAATACTATGTCTAAAAAAAATCTTTAGAACAAAAAACTAGAAAATGCATGTCTAAATAAAAAATGAAAATTTAGTAAATTGTCTCATTGAATGGTATAGAAATAGAAGTGCTCTGTATTTTCCTCTATGCTTGATATGTCGAAGTACATGGATATATATAGATAGAAATAAATCACTAGCTAATTAACTAAGGGGCAATTTGACTTGTACTTACCAGGTTTGACCAAAATTAATTAAAAAACATAAATTCAATATGTGGACTAAGAAGTATTTGTAACCCAATCAGTAACTATCAAACGATCCCTAATCCTTGAAAACATGTCAACTATACCTAGGAGACTAGGAATACAATTTGAACAAGTCAAATAATTTCTTTAACATAGTATCACTTTTACTTTTATCATGTTCTTAAATGGAAATGAAAAGGTCAAGATTGAACAAAATTGGATAATGCATGTTCAAATTAATTTCTTTTTTTTGTTGTCAAAAGAAAAAAAAAATGAAAAACAGTGTCTTGTGTTGAAGAATCAGTTTTATATCAACTACTTTTTAAATGTTTAGTGTTATATGATATGCCTAGTGCTATCTCCGTCCCAAATTGATAGTCCATTTTTGACTTTTGTAGTCTTTTTTCTTCAATTTTTACATTACATATTTTTGTTTTTGATAGATAATACTTGATACAAAATATATGAATGGTTTGTATTTTAAATGTTTTTTCATTGTTATAAGTTTTATAACACAAATAAAAATAAAAATATTTAAGGTCAAAATTGAAGAAAAAAGACTTCAAAAGTCAAAAGTGGATTATCAATTTGCGACGGAGAGAGTATTAAGTAAGCAAAACAATTCACAAGCATAATAAACTCTATGTAACATAGATAGGGATCGTGCTACATCTTATACTAACCCATAATAACAGTGTAAAAATTAACTAGAGCCAATATCTACATTCATACACTGGAGCAAAAAAAAAAAAAAACACAATATCATACAAAAACCCAAGATTCAGTTATAAAAACTTGAAGCAAGATAGAATAGATAGATGTGATGTTAGTGATGTTTACAATAATGCATTAACAAAAGCAAAGCAAAGCTTTGTTTATGAGCGAGGAGCTGCCATTTGTTGCTTCTTTATCCTCTCATCATGTTTTACCATGCTGCATTTAAATATATACATCTCAAGTAAACTCTACATAAAATGTGACAATACTATTCTTTATTTTTTCCTAAATTGTTAAAAACATTTCTTTTGTAAGTAAATAAAGAAATGATTTACCTTATATCATGAGGTGTAATAAATATCCACTGTGATCCTTGCGCCAAAGCAAAATCCACAATCGTGTCCAAGCTTATTTTCCTACTCACAGCATCCTGCAATATCAATATAAAAATTATTAAAACTTAAAAACAAACCCCACTCATTTTGTTTTTTTAAAAGAAATTTAATTTGGTTAAAAAGAAGTAATTTTACCATAAAGACATCAAACTCATCCATAGCTCGAAATGGAGCTTCTGTCATCTCATGAAGTGCAAGTGCAAAACATAGTGTTGAGAACGATCGCTCTCCTCCTGTTATTATAAACACATATCAACATTAAAAAAAAAAAAAAAAAAAAAAAATGCCTGATGTAAAAGTTATCCGAATGTAGTTATAAAAATTAATAAGAGGAAACCTGAAAGCCCTCTAGTGTCGCGAACATTGCTGCTAGTTGCATCTTGGGGCATCTTAACCTACATAATAATATAAGTAATAACTAACCAAATTAGGGCTATAAGGTATATTTACTATTTTGGTCCTCAAGTATTAACTCATTTTTTAATAAAGATTGTTATTTATAATAAGTTTAAATTACTTTGGGCCCACTACCCCCTTCTTCTCAAAGTAATACAATAACTATTTAGACTACGTTCAAACTTTTATTTAAAAAATAAAAATAGATAAAGGGTAGCATAGAACAAAATGGTTACAAAATCCTCAAAACTAAGGACGAGAATTGTATTTTACTCATGAAGTTACTTGCCTCTATTGAAAGCTTCTGCTCCTCATAACTAACTTTAATGAGCCCACTGATCCCCTTCTTTCTCAGATGCCCATTAAATCTAAACCACAGATTTCAATATGACAAGTGAGAAAACAAATTCTCTTGAAATTTTAACAGATAAAAGGAGGAAGAACATACTGCCACGTCAGCTGTCTCTTTAAAAGAGTGGCATTCCTCTGAAACTTGCTCCATCGTTTGTCAAGAGCCGTATGAATTGCCTAATATAGTAAATTTCAGAATATGAAAGATGTAAAATACAAGAATTGAATTGAAGGGGAGAAAAGGGTTACAGAAAGTTTGTCTCTAAAAGCTTTGTAAGTTTTCTGTTGTTTGATAATCTTTCTTTGTTTTTTATCATGCATCATTCGAAGCTCATCAATGGATTCCTGATGTCTTTGGCTTTCCTGTTGAAGCCTCTGTTTAAGCCTTGTGAGATGGGCTTGGAGTTGATCAGAACTTGTGTCATCACATCCTCCTAAACTCTCAATTTCACTCTCAGGGCATATGATTGAAGCTTTCTCATAACTCGCCTGTATTTTTATTTTTATTTTTATTTTTAACATGATTGTTCAATAACTTTTCTACAGAAAAACAAATTTTCATATATCTTATAAAAGTAAGTACACACCTTTCGCTCCCTTTCCAAAGCCTTATAATTTTGTTTTGCAGTTTCAATTCCTTTATGGACCTTCTGCTGCATAAGCCCTTCATAATGACGTTGTTCCTATACAAAATATATTTAGCACACATAATGATATATATACATATATATATATATGGGCAAAAATATCACATCACAAAAGTGAATTACCGCTTCAGCAGCACGTAAATCCTCCTCAATCTGAGTCAACTCACCCGTTGCTTTGTCCAGAGCGCTGATGTCAGCTTTTGCCGATTCTGTATACAAAAACAGAAATAAAAATGTAATTCTTATATAATTGTTATAAAAAAAAAAAAAAAAAAAATAGCATACCACAAAGCTCTTCGAATGATACTTTGAGTTCATTTGCTTTGGCTTCGGCTTCCTGCAATCTCTCCTGAATCTTCTCAAGTGACATCTCAAATTGGTTTTTATCATTTAGTAATTTCTGGAAATTAGTTTAATTAATTAGGACATTTGATTTGAGAATACAAATGTTTTACAGGGGTAAAATGGGAACTTAATATAGAGAACAAACCGAAGCTTCTTGATGGAGCTCATCAACATTAGATACGGATGAAGCTGCTGCTTCTGCTTCTGCAGCAAGTGAATTCTTCAAATCTTTTAGTCCAAGATTCTTGCTCATTACACACTTCTCTGAATTCATCCGTTGTCTCTAAATAAAGATTAAAAAACATAAGTACTGATATTAACATGTTTGGTCCCTTAGTATAGCTTATCTTTGCAAATTTGGTCCCAAAGAAGTTCTTTTGCAAAATTGGTCTTTATTATGAAATTTCCTAACGACTTTTGTCCCTGTGTCTTAGCCTAGCTGTAACAAAATTTAGAATGACCATTTTGCCCTTGGACCAAACTTATGAAAAGAAACAGTACACCACATGAGCCAGATCTGTAACTGAGGTCTATAACATTTTGATTTTATATGTGCATATGATTTTTTTAACTTTTCCTATTTTTAATGCATAATGTCAAATGAATTATGTGTTACAACATATCTAAATATATCTTGCTTTTCTAACACATATTATTCTTACTTATATATTATTAACATATCTTGTTATATAAAAATTGTTAGGAAACTTACTTCAAAATAAGGACAAAATTAGCACGAAAACAACTTGGACAAAAATGTAATTTACCCTAAAAAGCATCTTACTTTTGCATTTTGAAATTCATCTTGAAGATTCTTAACCCGTTCTTCAAAAGTCCTTTTCTTTCCCCGGATTTGTTTAGCTTCTTCTTGCATGTGGATTGCTTCTCTTTCATAAATTTTAATTTGATCATCATATGAACTACAAAGACGCCCACTCCTTGCATTCTTATTCGGGGGTAAAGTCGTCTGTGCTGAACCACGAGAAAACCTAGAAACAAACAAAAAAACCCAATATCTCTTCACTTTCACTATTTTGTATTAACTAAATAAAAAAAGAAATTTTAAATTATATTAATCTTACATCCTCTGACCCTCTAACGTATAAACCTCCTTCAAATTTGGAATCCTTTGATCAAAAGCAATCGTTTTTCCCATATCATAGTCTCTTACAAGCACCTGTCTCTCAGCCCCACCCTGCATAAACACACCAACATTTTTTTTTCACTAAATATAAATCAAAAATAAGAAAATGTGAAAGTCATTATCATTTACCACATCCACCAATACATTGACTACTGTTGGACTATCGGATTGCATTACTGAAATAGCAGTTGGATGATTTGTTTGAGGAAGCATGTGATTTGGAATTTGTAATCTACACTCAAAGTTTAATTTTCAGATCTTGTTATAATCATATAACTTATGTTCCCTAAATTAATAAAGAAACATACATACCTTGGTATAGAAAAATCATATATAATGATTTGAAGGTGGTGGTAGTTTGCTTCTCTAGCACATGATCTTAATAAAAGAGAATCTTTATGATCTGTTACTATGAAAGCATTCAGTAATTTTCCAACAGCATTTTCAACAGCAACAGCCCATTTGTCACCATGGAGTAATGCCTGTGATTATAAATCAAATCATCATATAAACATATAAGAACAATAGAGATGATAATTAATTAGATAGTTATTTATTAATTTAGTACTGACCACATGTGCTCCTAAAGGACCAATGGGAGGCTTTTTGAACTTGTGGTGGTTCCTCTCAATAGCTTTTAAAAGACTGGTAACTTTGTATCCTCCAAAAGCTGTCACCTGTTGAAAAAGATATATACAATCAAAAAGCTACAATTTTTAATAAAACATGAAGATATGTGAATTGTTGTTTTTAGTTAAATTAAGAAATTACAAGACCTTGTTTGTCTGATTCAGGCGTAGGTCACGAATTCGGCGTTGACTATCACTTATCTTCTTTTCATACTCATCAATCTGAAAGAGAAAAAATAAATAAATAAATTTGGTAAAGAAATAAATGAAAGCAATTCCATACCTCAGAAGTGATCTCTTTAAGCTCATCTCTTGCAATCGCTAATCTTTCTGATAAATCATCCTCAATATTCTTCAATCTGAAAGTTGATAAAATTAACAAAGCATAAAGAGATTATTATTATTATTATTTATTAAATGTACTCCTATGTTACACAAGAACCATGAAACAAACAAAACCTTAGGCAATCTGACTCAGCAACATTGATCTCTTCTTGAAGCTCCTTTAGTTTATTCTCCATCTCATGTTCTTCAGCCTACAAAATCCAGATATGATATTAGATATCCATGTTCATTGTAAATTGCTAAATATTTATACAAGTGAAGATGATATAGAAATAAAAACCTGTGTGTCTTTCATATGTTGTTCACTGACATCATTGATTTGTTGCTCAAGTAACTTGATCCGTTTAGCCATTTTAGCAACATTGTTCCTTCTTCTGCCATATTCTTGCTCTAGCTCAATCCTCTCCTTGGTAGCCTTGTAATTGATATTTTTATTAGTATGAAAACCCAATTTTTAGAATATAAACAGTGATTTATAACAGCTTTTGAATAGATAGTCATTTGCTATTTACCTTCATTTCTTAACATAAGGATAAATAGTCATTTACTCGGATACAGACAGTTCATTTAGTCCAAAAAGTTTTATGTATACAACACTTTACTCAGAGCCCCTTTATCTATACAAGACTTGATGTCAGTTTTTTAAACATACCAAAGATAGTTTCTGCTCTAATTCACTCTTCCTTTTCCTAGCTTTTGAAGTACTTTCCATCATAACTGCACTTTGAGCTTTCTTTTTGTCTAAACAATCCTGCAAGTCTGCTACTTTTGCCTACCAAATACATCAATATAAGTTTTTAAGAAGTACCCACAAATCAAAATTCATAAAGAAAGTACTTGAACTCTCTTCTTACTTACAATTTGTTGATCAATTCGAGCTTGACACTGAGGTATTCTCTCTTCAAATTTTTTAATCCTTGCAGTTTCTTCTTGGATTTGGTTATCTATGTCATATACCAGTGACCATGCACATTTTTTGGTCAACAACTGAACCTTCTGTGAAATTTCTTCAATATGTTCCATGCTTTTAATCTTTCCTTGTAATTCATTCAATTCCTTTTCTATAGGTGCTATTGACCTTTCCAACTCAACAACCTCACTATTTGCCTTGTCAAGATTGTCTTTAACACTTTTCAGTAGATCATCCACTTGACTTAAAAGTGTAGCCTTGAAAAAGAACTGAAAAACAATATGTCAAAAAAAGAACCCTATAAAGATTTTACATCCAAATATTATATACATGTTAATGAAAGAAAGACCTTGAATTTATCTTTGTCATTCCCTGAATGCAAAAACTCTCGGCTCTTGTCCTGGCTCATCACCACACAAGGATTTTCAACATCAATCTGCACATGGAAATGCAAGATGTTTAGAACATGTATGAGACTTAGTGGTGTGGATCTTTATATGAGTTGTACATAAGATTAAAATATGAGGTATATAATAATAAAAGTAACATGTGACTGTGTGAGATTTAGCCATTTAGGCAGATACTCACGTTAAAATGTTCCACAAGCTCACGGATGTCTTCTTTCCGGGTAGCTACTTTTTTCCCTGTTACATATCATTGAGTAAAAGATAAGGATCAAAAGATGGTTTTGTTTCCAGCATATGAATCTTTAAGGATGGATATAAAATTCAAAATCATGGAGAGAAAGGAGAAAGTAAACCAAAAACCTTGTTGATCTTTAAGGACGCTGGTACTGGTTGATTCAGTAATCCTGCGCTCTAATATTATAACATCTCCAAAAATGCCATGCTTAAAAGCATCCTCTCCCTGATTTTTTATTTCCAAATGAACAAGGGCGTAGCTGGAAACAAGTATATAGTATCAAAACATAGATCTTGTGAATAAAGAAAACTAGCCTCATGTCTAAGGTTTAGATCCATATGATATATGCAACAGCAGCAAAGCAAAGAGTGACGATAGAGAGGGCAAAATTAGCTTTTACAAAACTACAATATCTGGATTTCTGAAACAAACTAAAGACTATACAAACCTGCAACCAGTCTTTATAAACTCCTTCAATGTCGTTGCCCTGTCTGTACTTTTTGCTCGACATCCAAAAGCAATACACAAAGCCGTAAGTATCGCACTCTTTCCACCTATAAGACAAAAAAGACCACTCAAATGTGATAAACTTTTGACAGAGAGCAGATGAGATCTAAAGAGTAACAGAGAAAAAGCTAGACTGACTTCCGTTTTGTCCAGTGATGAAATTAACACGGTCGCCAATATCAATTTCCATATGAGTATGGCACATGAAGTTCTCTAATCGGATTTTGGTGATGATGCCTGCTTGCAAAGCCCCGGCGGGTCCATTGATAACCCTAGCATCGGCCATCTTTAGGGTTTTATCGCGAACTACAGTATGTTAACTACTGATCATACGAGTCACGCTGAATTCCGAACCGATTTCAATTCGCATCGTCATCAACAACAACAACAAGCGGTTGTCGTTGTTCCTTGCTTTTTCTCCCAACTTTTCTCTGCGATTAGGGGAAAATTGGCGGGAAAGAGTGCTACGCCGTCGTTGATTGCTCAAACGATTGGGCTTTTCTGGACTCTGACAGAAAAGTATAGAAAGGCACGCTTTTGAATTGTATCGTGAAATTTTAATACAAATATATGCCATTAAGTATATGTTATATTTAAAAATTCATTTTTTATAGATATTTTGTTTTTGTTGGTCTTTTATTTTTATTTTGAGTTTTCGATATAATTATATGCAATAAGTTATTTAAGGGATAATTACTTGATAGAGTAAGATACTTTTTGAAATATATATATTTAGTCCTTATTATTTTTTTTTGTAAAATAAACTCTTATACTTTATTAATATGTGCACATTAGGTCATTTTCACCGGATTCTACAGGTTTTGCTGACGTGGAAGGGTTTATTTTACAAAAAAAAAGAATAAGGACTAAATGTGTATATTTCAAAAAGTATCTTACCCTATCAAGTCATTTTCTTTTCTTTTATTTTGTTGAAATGAAATACTCAGGTGGTATCTACATATCCACAACGAGATTTTTCAAACTTTTATTCATCATGAAAAAGAGGGAGAACCCCGATCTTCGGCGACTCATTTGTGTGTTCCTACACATCACTGGTAGCAATGAGGAATGGTGGCAAAAACAACAAGGTCGAAGGGGGAGGCAGGAGGAAGTAGAAACGGAAGTTGGCGGCGAGGAGCGGCTCTGGTAGCCCCCTCGTCGATTCTTTCTTCTTTTTTTGGCAACATATCTCAAAGATAGAGACAAAGAGCGACAGATCGGAGAAACACAATAGGTAAAGGGTGTTTGGTTGTTGCTATTCGACCGAAAGGAAGAGAGACGAGAAAGAGAAGGGTCGCCGCCCTTTTCTTGTTGCTGGAGGATCACCCACCTCCGGTGACTAAGCTAATTAATTGCTATTTAGTGCCACTTGTGCTTCCACATCAGCAAAAGCTGTAGAATCTGATGAAAATGACCTAATTTGTACATATTAATAAAGTATAAAGGTTTATTTTACAAAAAATAATAATAATAAGGACTAAATGTGTACAATTCAAAAAGTATCTTACCCTATCAAGTCATTTTCCCTAAAAGAAAATTCGTATATGACCGGTATACCGGGTATAGCCGGTCACAAGGATTGCATTGTTGCAAAAAAAATAAAGTATAAGGGTATATTTTACAAATAAATAAATAAAGTATAAGGACTAAATGTGTATATTTCAAAAAGTATCTTACCCTATTAAGTCATTATCCCGTCATTTAATTATGATGTAATTCAGCTTTTGAATAAAATGAAATTAAGGAGTTGTTTGATTTGGTGCTGACCGGTCCGGTCAAATGTTTTTGTCTGACTCGGTCTGATCAAAGCGTTTGATATGCATCTGACACATTCCACAGCTCTGACTTTGCCCAACAAAAGTATGTGACTCAGTCCGTTAAAATAATGTTGTTAATCGAGTGAACGAAGTTTTACCCCATTTTACCAATCTACTGTCACAATTGTCAATTAATTTATTGATTTCTTCTAACGCCCTGGACGACTCAAGATACGCTCCGCCCTCATCCTCATTCCTCACTACCACCGACGCATCCATCATGCTAGTCCTCTATCCATTTTTCCCAAATCGCAACCTGATTTTACATCACAGTTGGAATTAAGGTCATCGTCATTGGGTAATTGTGATCATCTTTGTCGCCTCCTTCCGATCGAAATCAAGGCATCCCAAGGTTTCTAAATCCAATATAAAGGTACTCTTAATTCATGAATTCTTCATTGCCTTTTTTGAAATATTTGAATTTCCCTAATAGTTATTTACTAGGGTTTGACCAGGTTTTGAGTTCGGAGAAGTGATAGTAGGTAGAGAGCATGTTGACTTCTCATCTTCAAACTTATCATAGGATTGTACACATTAGAACAGGAAGAACTTTATCCCATCGAAGGGTATTTTGGTCCTAGGTCCTTGAATCCAAAAGGGCAGCATTGGAGCGAAATCAGGGAAAAACAACTTTTCGTGTATAAACAATCAGGATTGTGCAATTAGAAAGAATGCATGTAAGAACACGTAGGGAAATGTTAATTGTATCATTGGGAGTCAACTTGTATTGGTCAAAGAGAATGAGAAACCATTGAACTACATCAACAAAATTGCATTATATAATAGTGTTTCCACCCATGTATATGTTTCCTTTATTTGTTGAATTAGATGTCTAAATAGTGGGTATGAAAGTTATATTTCAATTTTGATATTTGAACATGTTATTGGTTTAGATTGAAAATCAAATGTTTGTGTGTGTTTGAAATGTTAGCAAGTAACAATAGGTGAATGGAGTCGCTTAATTAAGAAATTAGTCCCCTTGATCAGAAATAGAGTTGCATTTACTATATTACTTTTCAATTTTTCACTGCGTAATAGTTACAAGTGTTGGAAATTGACATTAGGCATTAGGCAACTGCTTGTGTCAAGATCATGTTATGAAAGTAGGAAGTCACATCTTTCCATGCTTCATTGATTCAAGTTTAGGTTCTTCTGGAAGTAAATCACTCTTTTTCTACATGCTTCTTATATAGGTAAATGTTGGCATCCTATTTGTTATAGTAGAATGGATGATGATGCAGATACAAATGACTCTGCTAATGATATAAAAAAGGACAAATCTTTTGAATGTTAATTCGTTTAATTTGTAAGTAGTATTTAAAGTGTTGAATATTTTTATAAAAATGTAATGTTAAATGGTAAATCGTAAAGGAATTATTATAAAATATATTGTTTGAGGGTAATATAGCCATTTTGCTCAATCAGTCAAATGCAAAATTAAACAACAAATTTCAGTTAGAAGTTAAACTTTTAAATCAGACAGCTTCTAACACAATTAGCAACTATCAAACGATCGTTAAATGTTAAGATTTTTCTTAAAGGGTGTTTGAGATTCAATTTCAAAACAACTTATTGATCTATTGATTTTTTTAAAAAGTTAATAAGTCAAAAAAAATGTTTGACAAAAAGAAAATGATTTTTAAAAAACTTCTCTTTAACCCTTCAAAAAAAATTAAGAAGTTAGAATTTGTAACTTTTCTAAACTATCTATAACTTTTTGAGTTATGAAATAAATATTATCCTAAAATACACTTAAGTTAAGACAGACATAAAAAAAGTAAAAAAAAAAAAAAAACAAAACAAAAGTTATTGTTTTATCGTATTTTCTTACCACAAAAACTAATCCAAACACTTTTATAAAAACTCATTTTTCTATCATCATAAGCCAATAAGTTTTTTTGTCTAAGATGTTTGTTTTTTCAAAGGCAAAATAGCTACAGTCTGCGGACCAAATGTCTACGATCTGCAAGAAGAAAACTATTTGTTTTTAAAGTCTACTAAAAAGTAAATTATTTTTTTTTTAACTTAAAAAATGTTGAAAAAAAAGATTAATAAACAAATTTTAATAATTCACATACGATGTAAAACTTTTAACAATTTCTATTGCATTGTCAAGCAAAATAAAAAAGATCATTTCGAAGACATTCATATACAAAATTAAACAATCTAAATATAATGAATCAAAATAGCCAAAATACATTACATTTCAAATTATCCGAACATCAAACTCTGAATCACATTCTCCATGACATCAACATTATATTTCATTGTGCTAACCTATGAAATAGTTGGTATTACAATAATATTTGCAGTGTTGGAAAATTGGTGTTAACCAATTTATAAAAAATGATTTTTCCCCATTTTTTTAATACGTTCGAAAACGAATTTAAGATTAATGAAAAGTTAATCCTTAAAGTAAGGATGTTGGAAGAAATAAATAAAAGAGTTTAATGGTTTGGAGAAATAAAAGAAAAGTTCAGGGATTTTTCTTGCAAATATTTCTTTCTTTTGTAACTGAAATTATAATTAATATTACAATTTTATTACACACTAAACACACATTAATATTGTGATTAATAGAGGTGTTTAAATGGGATGTTATAAAATGTGTAGTATAAATACTACTACTCTACAACCAGTTGTTCACACCAAATAACGGAACAAACTCTCTTCTTCCCCGTTTCATCTTCTTATTTTCTAACTACATTAAAGATATAGTCCATGCCTATTCAGGTTCAGATGGTATAGAAGAACCACTTCAAACGGTTATATCCTGGGAAACAACACTTGATAGCGGACGAATTTGTTTTAAGAACAATGTGTTAAACATACGCCTCAAATTTTTTTCTTCTATTTTCTTGTTTTCTTTTGTACATTTCCGTAATATTATTCCTACAATCTTAAAACAAATTTGGTTGTACGAAACGAATTAGAATTAACATGTTTAAAAAAATTTATCTTATTTGTGTTTTGTTGTTGTTTGGTTTTAAAGGTAAGAAAAAAAAATATGTTTTTTCCTCTGTTGCTGCTCATTTACAGCAAGCAATACAGAAAAAAAAAATCATTTTTGTATAAATCAATTATTCAACACATGATTAAGGGAAAAAAATGTTCTTTTGGGTGGTAGTACTGCCACTGAAAAATAAAATAATCATTTTTCTTGTTTTTGTCTTTTTTAGAACGGCAGAGATTTTATAAAAGAAACTAGCAAGAAGCTAGCAAAATATAGTCATCACAACAAAATACAAGCTAAGAGGGGATTATGAAGCCAAGAGGTCCAACTAAGATTAGCTTTTCTACACCTATTGGAAATCCAAAAGAAAGATCTATCAATCACTTCATCTAAAATGAAAGATTTCCTGGGTTGAGTCGTTCCAGAAATAGTGGAATTACAAAAATTCCATAAACACCATAAAGTAGTCGAGATGACAGTGTCAAAAGCTTGTCGTTGCCCTCTTTTAACGCTAAGAAAATCAGACCACGAGAGGAGATGGTCAATAGAGGAAAAATGAGGAAGTTGGACACCCCACCAAACAGCTATCCGAGTCCATATCTCGACCAACTGATTGCTGTAACGACCCAAAAATCACGACTAAAAATTTATTTTAAAACATTACTAAAACCATATTTACAAAACTGTATCATAAGTCATAACATAATTTTTAGAGTATTAATTCAAAACATAATCTCATTATCAGAGTCAAACATTCCCAGGCTAACTGACTATAGTGTGTGCACTGCAATCTTCCCGAGCTCCTCTTTTGAAAAATGAGTACCCGAAACCAAAACTGAAAACCGTAAGCACGAAGCTTAGTGAGCTCCCCCAATCTACCACATACCATGCAATAACATATAAAGCACATACTGGGTCTTGCCCACTGCATCGGACCGAGGTCCGGACTAACTGGGGCCTTGCCCCCTGCATCGGACTGAAGTCCAGAAACTGACTGGGACCTTGTCCTCTGCATTGGACCGAAGTCCGGACTAACTGGGGCCTTGCCCCCTGCATCGGACCGAAGTCCGGACTAACTGACTGGGACCTTGTCCCCTGCATCGGACCAAAGTCCGGACTAACTGGGGCCTTGCCCCCTGCATCAGACCGAAGTCCGGAACTAACTGAACATCACTTAACATAAACATATCAACTAGCATGAACACACATATACTGCATACTGCATCGGGCTGTAGCCCGGAACACATAACACATAAATCCTGTCTGAGCCACGAAGGCATCAAACATACTAACTACTGCATCAGATCAAAATCCGGAAACTACTGCTAGCTAAACGGGCCGACATTGTGGCCTTAGACCCGTTCCTACTGGAAGGAAACTCACCTGAACTGCTGAGCTCCGCCGATAATCCTCTGGCTGCTGATCGACAATCCCCTGAGCCGCTGCTCCTCCAGCTCTCCGAGCTACTAATATCAATATGACACTTAGTCTGACAGTCCTCTAAAAGTCAACAAGGTCAACTCTGGTCAAAGTCAAAGTCCTGGTCAAAGTCAACCTTCCAGGTCAACCCTACTCGCCGAGTCCACCTAATGACTCGCCGAGTTCATATGCTCAGGGTCTTTCTATTCGCGACTCGACTCGCCGAGTCAGTCCATGACTCGCCGAGTCCAACTATTTCTGAGTCCTGACCTGTCCAACTCGCTGAGTCTCCACCCGACTCACTGATTCAAATCTCAACTCGAAGGGATTGGGGTTTCGCGACCTGACTCGCCGAGTCCACTAATAGACTCGTCGAGTCCAAGGCAATCTTCGGCCAACTCGTCGAGTTGTTCTTCCAACTCGTCGAGTTGTTCTTCCAACTCGCCGAGTTCATGCTTAACTTCATCTGACTCGACGAGTTGTTCATCCCACTCGTCGACTTCCTCCTCATCTTCATGCTACTCGCCGAGTCCACTCGAAGGACTCGCCGAGTCCATACATATCTACATACATGCAAAGGACTTTTGAGTCATGCATGAACTCCAAACTGTAGATCCACTCTTCTAAAGCCTATTCCTTACGTAAAGTGACAAACTTTACGTGTAGCTAACGAGATCTAGGCTCAAATCACTATAAACTAGGGTTTGAGACAAAGGGGCTCAACAATCAACCCATAGACTGATGCTTTATGATTCTCTAGGCCAAGATACACATAAATATGAAGTAGCAACTTCAGATCTGGGCTTCTAACTCGAAATGGTTCATAAACTTGTCCTAAAAGCCCCAAATCCCCTGATAAAGGTTGATCTATATGCAAAAGAGGGAAGGTAGCGACTCATTACCTTCAAAAGCTCTGGAAGACCTCACAAACTCTGGATCTACTGCCAATTCTTGAATCCACAATGTGTGCCTTCCTCCTTCTTCCTTCAAATCACCCAAATTGGCAAGAAAGCTTGATTGAGCAACAATGGAGGCTTAGGGTTTCTGGTTCTGGACTATAGGGCCGCAAATGAGCCCTAGGGAAGAGATTAAGATGCTTAAATAGGGTACCAAGTCCCGAAATTAGGGTTTCCCAACCCAGACCTGACTCGCCGAGTCCACTTGCCGACTCGCCGAGTCGGTCACTTGCTTTACACCCGGATCCCGCTCCGACTCGCCGAGTTCCTCCCTGGACTCGACGAGTCAACCCTCTTTAACTTAGGGTTTTTCCTTTCCTTTCTTGACCTTTCTGATTTCGGGTGTTACAACTCTCCCCCACTTAAACTAAACTTCCTCCTCGAAATTTGCTATGGCCAACTGTCCTGCGAACTGCCTCCAACTCTTTGTATGGGAAAACTAACACCCTTTTGTCCATCACTCTAGCCACTCACAGTGCTGGTCACTACTGTTGGTACATACTGAATCCTTCTCTTTTCCATAATTTCCTCAACGTTACTTCCTCCTACTGAAAATCCTGTTGCCCCTCATCCGCCTACCGGATACACTAAGACTACCCAGGTCTAACTAATCTGCCGATATCTGAGTTACCGGACTCCCACCGGTCACTACACTCCATCGCAATCTCCTAGTCGCTCCCAGCGACTCCCGAAGATACTTCGACTATCTATAACTGTTCTATCCATTCTTCCATCCATACTGAATCGATGCTGCTGGAACCATCCTACTTATCTCTCATTTGACTACTCAATTCCTACTAACTCGAGCCTTCCATCCTGAAAGAAAAGCTACCTGCCTAGCTATCCTTACAGATCACTTATACTTGGCAGAAGGCTCAACTGATCCTGCTGAGAGGGACTTGCCATTTCCAAATCAACCAACTATACCGTCAGCACTTGCATTCCAACACAAATACTAATACTGTCCAAAACTCTGAAACTATCCAAACACTGAACTGACTGCAATACTGAACATGCCTGAAACTCTAAACTGCCTGAAACACTAAACTGACTGAAACGTCGAACTGCCTGAAACACTGAACTGACCGAAACACTAAGCTGCCTGAAACACTGAACTGACTGAAACACTGAGCTGCCTGAAACACTGAACTGCCTGAAACACTGAACTGACTGAAACACTGAGCTGCCTGAAACACTGAACTACCTGAAACACTGAACTGACATATGGCTGCTTCCCAAATATCTCGAGACCCTCCTGGTCTCCAGTCATTCGTCGGTTATTTGCAACACTGAGTTCCAACTCAACTGTGGAGTCAAAGGACTCCTCACTTAGTTGCTCCTACGACTTCTGAACGAAATCTTTCTCTGGAACTAGTTTCAACTAGTTATCCTGTCACTGTGGCTCTAATAACCTTCCGATCCAACTGATTGGGTCCATACGTCACATCCTGACATCATCAATTCCACGACTAACAACATGATGGCTCCCAGACTGACGGTAGCCCTTAACATACCCAAACCCCAACGGTCCACTGCTACTCTGATCTCATAACTGATGTGACGATCTATAGCCAAATTGCTGACTTAGCCATAACTGAACCATTTGGGAAATCCGAAATCTAACCCGTGGATTCCCATATCCTCACTGCTGCACCCGAACGAGTGGGAACTACTACTTTCTCGCGTCCAACAACGCGCTCATGCTGCCTACCAATCTGATAAAGGCCATGACTATACCCGCAGACTTACAACTCTCTAATACTATCTGGCTGCTAATGAATGCTACGGCTACCCCCGTAGACTTACAACACTCCACTACTATCTAACTGCTAGTGAATGCTACGGCTACCCCCGTAGGCTTACAACACTACTACTACTATCTGACTGCTAGTGAATGCTACGGCTACCCCCGTAGACTTACAACACCACTACTATTATCTGACTGCTAGTGAATGCTACGGCTACCCCCGCAGACTTACAACACTCTACTACTTTCTGACTGCTAGTGAATGCTACGGCTACCCCTGCAGACTTACAACACTCTACTACTTTCTGACTGCTAGTGAATGTTACGGCTACCCCCGCAGACTTACAACACTACTACTACTATCTGATGACATCCTGACTATCCCTAGTCCTGTTAGGGATTCCTCATCCTGATTTCTCAAAACTAGCCCTCAGTCTTTGAATACTGCATCAACCTCGACATCTTATATCCTTTATATACTTAGCGCTTCGTCGAGGAATTCTTCGGTTTGGTTCCCAAACCAACCGTCTACTAATCTGGATACAAGAAGCTATTGTTGGGAAGTTTCCAAACTCCCAACTCCTGAATCTACACAATTCTGCATGCTGACTCTGTCACTGGCTACTAATACGAAAGCATCTCTTGCTAACCGTTCTCAGGATCCTCATTCCGACTCACTTGAGCCCTACAGGGGGTCCTCCAATCCTGGATTCCCAACCAGCTTCTAACCCTCTCGATTACATGAACTAACTGTTGGGAAGGTCCTCGAACTCCCAATTATGAACTTCTCAATCCATCAATCACTATGCTACTATCTTTTCTTCTCAGAGGCCGCGCACTCATTCTGGGTCTACGTGGCTCTTATCCTTGTATACCCGGAGGGTTCTCCCCCACTTGGATTCGGCTAATTCCTTACTGCTCACTGGTCGAAAGGATTCCCAACCTTCCTTCCATTAAAAGGGCGATATGCTGTCCGCCAACGTTTACCCTTGCCAGCGCTCCAACTAACTCTTATCAGATCCGCACCCTTCTTGCTTTCTGACTGAGCACCCTTCAATCCTTAATTGTATTTGCTTTAGGGACTACATCCCGAGAACCTGCATTTGGGGTGCACATCCCCAACCCACTTCCTTACTGACCGCTAGCTACTCCACTAAAAACTCTGGATTATCACTACTGAGAATATAACTGATCATTACCCGACTAACGCCTTCCGCAAGTAGTAAGGCACTACTGAATCTTACACATACATGTTACAGTCACCGCATCTGAAGTAACCTGATCTAGAGGGAACGACCTCCAATTCACCATTCTAATCCCATGGTATGCAGATGGCATAACACTCCGTCACAAGTAGGTAATATAATACCCCCAACACATATACTTATTGATATCAATGCAACAACATAACAAATAATAACATGAATAATAATTGACAGGGAGGTAAAAGATACATACCTCCATCACTCAGCGCTGCTTGAATCCTTGCTGAAATCAACCGGAAAACTCGGCTCCGAGCCGTGGGCGCCCTTGCCCGGCCTTGACAACCACTGGCGGTACTTGAAGTCCCAAGGGCAGGAGCTGGCATCTGCCCTGCTGTATACAAACTCGGACAGTGGGCCTTCTTGTGGCCCCTCTGACTACAATGGAAACATATCGGATCAAGTCCATGGGCGATGGTAACAGTACAATCTCTGCTAAAATGGCCATTCTGGCCGCACTTGAAACATCCAGCATCACCACCACTTCTACGCCTGCATGTACCCATGTGCGTCCTACCACACTTCCCGCATCGACTGCGGCTCTGATAGTTCCTCGTCCTCAAATCCGACCCCTTGGGCCTCTTGCCCGAACCTGCGGCTTCCTGAGTCTCATCCGTTTTCCTCTTCCTTTCCGATTCCCTGCCCGTCTCTCGTTCCTGCGTTCCCTTGTCGACACCGCCCGTCGACTGAACAACAGCCGTCTGATCCTGGAGCTTCGCAATCAACCTATCAGTGATCCTCACAACCATGTCGGGCAGATCCTCGTGAATGGCTCGCGTAACCTCTTCAACTATCCAATCATGCAAAGGTCTCTCTTGGAGACAGGGTGCCCCACTCACTCCTGTCCCCTGATGGCAAAAACTAGAAATGGGATCTCCTCTCCCGATGGATCCATGAACTCCATAAGAATCGGGGTCTAGACGAGCCCCAATTTGTCCTAAAACTATCCCGGCCTTAAAGGCCTCAAGATGACTGTCCATGAGCTCCACAATGGCCTCTCTAACCAAACTGAAAATCACTGGAGTCTGATCAATGATGTTGCGCATGATCTCTGTGGAAATGAAATCCCTCATCTGATCCTCAAGCTGCCCGGCTCTAGAGCCTGAGCCAGATCCCTCCCCGGCACCTGAACTGCCAACTGATATCTCGCGCAACGTCACCATGCTGAAAATATAACAATTCCTGATCAATTTACACACTACTCCTGAGGGATCTCTCACACACTCTACTAGTTCCATGGTTTTGCCTTGGCCCCTCTTGAATCGAGTACGGATCCTCTGCTTTCAGTAGTACGAGCCCATACTACCTTCCACATCTATCCGTACTTTCCTCAAGAGTTACCTCAACTCCACCAAGTCCCCTTTTCTCTACTACTGATCTCTGCTACTCTCATCCTAGGCTTTCCCTAGGGAACCTCTGATTCCACCCAAACCAATCCTCAGCTGCTGAAGGCCTCCTCGTAATGCCAATTAGCCACCACCTGAATAACATCACATGCAATGAGGCTCAGATAATCCTTCGAGTAAAATTCTCATCCCTACGACGGTTAGACTCAAACGAGAGCTGCGCAGTAGGGCCAAATCCAGCACTCTGAGATTATTCAACCCTGATCACATGTGATGTGACGTATTCACCTAATGGCTAACTCCCATCACTCAGAGTCCCACAAAGCACAAAGCAAGCAACATTTGGATAAAGGAAACATACTCAGGCAAAACTATTCTCATAACAAGAAACTGTACTAGCATACAATGCTAAGCTCATACTATCAGGCATAACCTACACAGGCTATCCTACTACTGTCTACTCAATACTAGCATGTTGTTCTACTGAAACTGAAACTGAAACTGGAACTAAAACTGAAACTGAAACTAATGATCATAAACTTGTATGGGTAATTTGGGAGTACTTACTTGAGCTCGGCTGATTGCATGCACCACACCCTTTTCTCTTTTCAAAATTCTTTTCGCTTTTTCTAAAACTCTTTTCTTCATACTTTTTCTAAAATTGTTTTCTTTTCTCAAAATTCTTTTGTAACCATGGTTTTTCTCTTGAAAACTTTATACCTCTTCCTTAGTTTGAGTTCAGACACACTCGGGAGTGCGTCCGAATCCCTCAAACCAAGGCTCTGATACCAACTTGTAACGACCCAAAAATCACGATTAAAAATTTCTTTTAAAACATTACTAAAACCATATTTACAAAACTGTATCATAGGTCATAACATAATTTTTAGAGTATTAATTCAAAACATAATCTCATTATCAGAGTCAAACATTCACAGGCTAACTGACTATGGTGTGTGCACTGCAATCTTCTCGAGCTCCTCTTTTGAAAAACGAGTACCTGAAACCAAAACTGAAAACCGTAAGCACGAAGCTTAGTGAGCTCCCCCAATCTACCACATACCAATAACATATAAAGCACATACTGGGTCTTGCCCACTGCATCGGACCGAGGTCCGGACTAACTGGGGCCTTGCCCCTGCATCGGACCGAAGTTCAGAAACTGACTGGGACCTTGTCCCTTGCATCGGACCGAAGTCCGGACTAACTGGGGCCTTGCCCCCTACATCGGACCGAAGTCTGGACTAACTGACTGGGACCTTGTCCCCTGCATCCGACCGAAGTCCGGACTAACTGGGGCCTTGCCCCCTGCATCGGACCGAAGTCCGGAACTAACTGAACATCACTTAACATAAACATATCAACTAGCATGAACACACATATACTGCATACTGCATCGGGCCGTAGCCCGGAACACATAACACATAAATCCTGTCTGAGCCACGAAGGCATCAAACATACTAACTAATGCATCAGATCAAAATCTGGAAACTACTGCTAGCTAAACGGGCCGACATTGTGGCCTTAGACCCGTTCCTACTGGAAGGAAACTCACCTGAACTGCTGAGCTCCGCCGATAATCCTCTGGCTGCTGATCGACAATCCCCTGAGCCACTGCTCCTCCAGCTCTCCGAGCTACCAATATCAATATGACACTTAGTCTGATAGTCCTCTAAAAGTCAACAAGGTCAACTCTGGTCAAAGTCAAAGTCCTGGTCAAAGTCAAACTTCCAGGTCAACCCTACTCGCCGAGTCCACCTAATGACTCGCCGAGTTCATATGCTCAGGGTCTTTCTATTCGCGACTCGACTCGCCGAGTCAGTCCATGACTCGCCGAGTCCAACTATTTATGAGTCCTGACCTGTCCAACTCGCTGAGTCTCCACCCGACTCACTGATTCGAATCTCAACTCGAAGGGATTGGGGTTTCGCGACCTGACTCGCCGAGTCCACTAATAGACTCGCTGAGTCCAAGGCAATCTTCAACCAACTCGTCAAGTTGCTCTTCCAACTCGCCGAGTTCATGCTTAACTTCATCTGACTCGACGAGTTGTTCATCCCACTCGTCGACTTCCTCCTCATCTTCATGCTACTCGCCGATTCCACTCGAAGGACTCGCCGAGTCCATACAGATCTACATACATGCAGAGGACTTTGAGTCATGCATGGACTCCAAACTGTAGATCCACTCTTCTAAAGCCTATTCCTTACGTAAAGTGACAAACTTTACGTGTAGCTAACGAGATCTAGGCTCAAATCACTATAAACTAGGGTTTGAGACAAAGGGGCTCAACAATCAACCCATAGATTGATGCTTTATGATTCTATATGCCAAGATACACATAGATCTGAAGTAGCAACTTCAGATCTGGGCTTCTAACTCGAAATGGTTCATAAACTTGTCCTAAAAGCCCCAAATCCCATGATAAAGGTTGATCTATATGCAAAAGAGGGAAGGTAGCGACTCATTACCTTCAAAAGCTCTGGAAGACCTCACAAACTCTGGATCTACTGCCAATTCTTGAATCCCCAATGTGTGCCTTCCTCCTTCTTCCTTCAAATCACCCAAATTGGCAAGAAATTTTGATTGAGCAACAATGGAGGCTTAGGGTTTCTGGTTCTGAACTATAGGGCCGCAAATGAGCCCTAGGGAAGAGATTAAGATGCTTAAATAGGGTACCAAGTCCCGAAATTAGGGTTTCCCAACCCAGACCTGACTCGCCGAGTCCACTTGCCGACTCGCCGAGTCAGTCACTTGCTTTACACCCGGATCCCGCTCCGACTCGCCGAGTTCCTCCCTGGACTCAACGAGTCAAACCTCTTTAACTTAGGGTTTTTCCTTTCCTTTATTGACCTTTCTGATTTCGGGTGTTACAATTGCACTGGAGAAAAAGGTGGTCAATAGATTCGACGATATTGGAGCAAACAGGGCAAAGAATCGAGTTTATAGTAATCCCACAGAGGGAAAGATTCTCTCTAGTCGGAATACTTCGTAACTGCAATCTCCAAATAAAAATATTCACCTTGATAGGTACCCAATTATTCCAACGAGTTTCAGGACCCCGTGAATGTAACATATGACTATAAAAAAAGCCTCTTAGAGAATAAACAGTAAAGGAGTCTGAGACATCAATAGTCCACCCCAAACGATCCGAAGTGGAACGAAGAAGAACTCCTTGCATTAAGGAAGTGAAAGCAGTCCATTGAGTCTCCTCAATACCCCCTCTAGGTGTATGCCTGAGACTGTCCAGATTCCACCCCGATAAGCACTCTGTCACGGACAGAACTAGACTTATGAAGATCTAGAGCATAAATCATATGAAAAGAAGTAGCCATTTGGATATCCCCCTTCCAAACATCATGCCAAAAAGAAGTGCTATTCCCATCGCCAACTCTAATAGGACAGAAAGATTTGAGATCAAGATCACGATTATTAAGTTGTACAAGCATCCGAATGACACCATTCCAAGGACCAATCAAACCTCTTCTTTGATAAAAAGAGCTACAACCACCATCCGGACCATAAAGAGCCTTTACAATTTTAACCCATATCAAATCTGGATTATGAAATCCAACGCCATTTGTAGAGCAGGGCCTGATTAAAGGAAAACATATTGCCAACACCAAGACCCCCATCCTTTTTTTGAGCTAAGACCTGGTCCCAACGAACCCAATGCATGCATCTCTCATCTAGTTCAGCACCCCAAAAAAATCTAGCACGGAGAGACTCCAAGGTGTTGGCAACGGAGATTGGAACTGTGAAGATAGACATCAAGTAGCTTCCAAGACTTCCAAGGACCGATTTGATCAAAGATAGGCGACCTCCAGATGAAAGGCATTTCGCTTTCCAACCCGATAGTTTTGACCGAAAACGATCAACAACTGAAGACCAAGCAACAATCTGAGACATGTTCTGGCCAACACGGACTCCTAAGTGATTAAAAGGACAAGAATCTAGAGCACACCCAACCTTGCGAGTTGCCACCTCAACCTGAGCCAAAGGAACTCGCATTCCAATCAACTTACTTTTTTGTAAATTGATTTTTAGCCCTGAATCTAAATAAAAGCAACGCAAGATACGAATAATACGAGGAACATTTGTTGGGTCACAATTCGATAACAAAACAACATCATCAGCATAGAGCAAGTGTGAGATATCAATCCCACTAATATAAATGCCGCAAAAAATGTTTGCGATATGAGCTTTCCGTAAAGCGAGATGAAGCCCTTCCATAACCAGAATGAATAAAAAAGGGGATAAGGGGTCACCTTGTCGCAGGCCACGATGAATTTGAAATTCATCGGTAGGGGACCCATTAACAAGAACAGAGGCCCTAGCGGATCTGAGCAGCTCCATAATCCAGTCACATCACAACTTACCAAATCCCATAATCTGCATAATCTCCAAAAGATACTCCCACGAAACAGAATCAAAATCCTTCTCAAAATCCACTTTAAAAATCATAAGTGGATTATTCGTGGACTTACTCCAAGCCACCACCTCATTAAGAAGAAAAGGACCATACAAGATTTGTCTACCTCTAACAAAAGCAGACTGCTCTAGACTAATAATAGAACCAATAACTACCGCCAACCTATTAGCTAATAATTTACCAATAATTTTATATTGGCACCCTATTAGTCTAATAGGTGTAATGTCTTTAATATTCTTAGGATCACGAACTTTAGGGATGACCGTAAAGAAAGAAGCATTACAACCTTTTGGGACCGAGCAGTGGCTGTGAAAATGTTGAGCGAAAGCCACCAAATCATCAAAAATAAGATCCTAATATTTATTCAAGAAACCAAAAGAAAAACCATCCGGCCCAGGAGCCCGATCTGAACCACAATCCCAAACTGCCCTTTTAATTTCATCATGAGAGAAAGGAGCTTAAAGGAGAAGAACTTGATCATCCGTGAGGGTACGAAACATATTAGAATCAGTAGTAGGTCGTCTTCCTTCTTTCTTCAAGAAAAGGTTTTTATAGTAATTTTGGAACTCCTTCTTAACCTTCCCAGGATCATCCTCCCGAACACCATGAATCATGATACCCCTTATAGCAAGATGACGCCTCTTACGATTAATAGTTCCATGGAAAAAACTAGAATTCTCATCCCCTTTAATGGCCCACTGAATCTTCGCTTTCTGAGCTAGGTCAATTATAGAAAGATGATCTACGTCAGTCAATTCTTTAATAGCCGAAATTCTTTGTTCACGGAGATCAACACTACCCCCATCTAGCATTAGAGAAGCGTCGATCTCTTCCACTTTGTCTTGAAGGAATTTTCTTTTGCTAGTCAAGCGATCACGAGCACTAGAGTTCCATTGTCTTAAGTTAGATTTAAGAAGTTGGAGCTTCTTTTTAAAAATAACCCAAGGATTATCGGTCCCGTTCTAAAAAATATTGGAATTCCAAAAATTATGAATCACATCATCAAAACCATCTAGCTCGAACCAAAAATGAAATATACGGAAGGAGGATGGGCCACAATCAACCCGATGCTCTAATAAAACAATAGGTCGATGGTCAGGAATATTTTCTCTAGAACCAAACCCATAATATGTGGAAAACGCTGCAAAAGACCTTCAGTGACCAAAAAACGATCCAACTTGGAAAACTTGGATCCCCATTTGTCACTCCACGTATAACGGGGCCCCCCCATAGGAATATCAACTAACTCGGTCTGATCAATAAATTGATTAAAGGTTCTAGCGGGAGTATGTTGGAACTGAGAACCAAACCTTTCAGACTCGCTTCTGACTTCATTAAAATCCCCCTATGACCAGACATTCTCTAGAGAAAGAAGTAATCAAGATAGAGATTTGATCCCACGGTTGTCTTTTACAATCATCTTTTTGGGGAGCATAGACATAGATCAGCAAGACATCCATTATAGAGACATCCCAAACCCCCTCCACCGCCACATACTAGTCCGAGATGGTAACTTTATTATGAATAAAAATATTTGGGTCCCAGACAACTAAAATACCCCCCCGAAGCACCATGAGAAAGAGAAAAAGCATGAGAGAACGCAAGATTACCCCAAAAAGTACGAACAAGAGGAAGATCAATTAGATCCTTCTTTTTTTCTTGAATAGCCAGAAAGTTAATTTTAAATTTGATACAAAGATATTTTATCCACACCCGTTTCTCAAAAGATCCCGCTCCTTGGATATTAATAGATAAACAATTTATAACTAAATTTTATTAAATCGCCCCTCTTGAATAGTATTTTTAACATGCTATGTACAACTATTCATATTTAAACCAATACCCCATCCTAAAGAAATTGTTTTTCAAGATTCAACCTCAATTTGATCCGTGTTAAAAGAACTTCTGAGAAGACATCATTCTCTCCATATTTCATATTTGAAAATCCAGGTGGATGAGATAAGGAGTCCTCCATAGAAGGAATGCCTGGCATACGAATATATCCACCTGAGAAACCAATCGTAGCTTGTTGAATATAGTTTTATTTCCAGATTGAGAAGACACAGAATTAGCGAGAGGAGCTACAACAGTGGGGACAACCTTCAAAGTGGATGAAGCAGCAGGTGCTGCTTGCGGCTCTTCAGCAGCAGCGTCCAGAATAGTTGTTGCAGCAGCTATGAGGTCGACAGCCGATCCATGGGCATCGGATTGGGGAACCTGTGAAGCAACAGGGGAGGTTGAAGCATTGCAATCAGCAGGAGAATGAGAAAAAACATTTTCCATAACAAAATTCCCGTTTTGCCCCTGAGATCTCTCTTTGTTATATTTTTTTAGCATTACCCCAACTATTAAAACCTTTATGAATATCATTGTTGGCCTCATCTATTTTCATTTTTTCAATAGCATCATAAATGCCAAACGGATCCGATGAAACCTCCTCATTCCTTTCAGAGCAGTTAAAGTTGTCTTCACTCTCGGCCAGTTCAGGAGCAGGAAAGTCATGAACAAAGGATGGGGTCAATCCTGGGGGTTCTTTGACCCTAATCCAATGTATATTCCCATCAACACGCACTTTGATTACCTCTAAGATGATAGATTGGATAGTTGTAAGTATGCATATTCTATTCTTGTAAATATCTTCTCCCAAGTCGTCATCTAACTGTGCTATTGCTCCCCATTTAGATAGAATTTTTCTGAATGACTCCTTACTCCAATTAAAAAGAGGTACTCCTTCAGCATCCACCCAAACTATACGTTCTGATGGAACAAAGGTGCGATCCCATGCTCTTTTTTCTAAAATCCAATGATCTATAGCTTGACCACTCATAAAGTTGCTACATGCATTATTGGAATTAAATTCAATCAGCACCCACAAACCTCCAACATATTTCATCTCAAAATTATCAAATCCCTCGTCCAAACTTAACACCCGGAGATTAGGAAGTGTAGAAAAATATCTTGCCTTAACAAGGCATGCCCTTTGTCTCTTTTCAACTATGTAGTCTCCAGAAGGAAGATCAATGATCTCCTCCATGTTAGTGTTATTTCTTATATTATTAGGAAGACCTCTGACAACGTTTGTATAGGATTTTACATTCACTTTGTGATTAGCTGATGTGGAGATGCCAACAGATTAGAGGGAACGGTTATTATTTCCCAAGGAACGGTTAATGTTTTTGTCTTGTTATTTCTTGTAGTTACACGTAAAAGAAAGAAAAAAAGAACATATTATTATTATTATTATTATTATTATTATTATTATTATTATTATTATTATTATTATTATTATTTGGAAAATCTTCAGAAAAGTCCCAGAGTTTTGGGCCAGTTTATGATCTAATCCTAAATTAAATTTCATTAATGAAAAAGGACAGGAAACCAATTATTGTAATCACTTTGATCATTTTTACCTTTTCAGCCCGTTACCTTAGGCTATAACCCTTATTCTTCCATCAGTCTTTATCTAACACTTCTGCAAAATCAAATTCGTTTCCTTCTATGGGCTCGAATTAAAATCACCAATTTTTGTGTGAATAACATCAATGGAGTACCAAATTTGACTACTTTGACTCTTTTGCAAAATTGAATTTGACATTGAATTTAACTTTTCAATTCATAACTTCTAAAGTCCACTATGAAAGATTGAAACTTTGACTTTTCATATAAAACCAAATTGACATTCATTCCAGTTTATGCTTTTGGCCATCGTAATCTAATTTAATCATATGAACATATAGAAAACCCAATTTGTATGAGTTTTATCATCAAACTCTACTTAACACTAATTTTGAATTGAATACCAATTTTGATTCAACTTTTGCATCATCAAAATTTAATTCACCTGCTTCAATACTCAATGTTAGTTGTATATTTATTTGTGCATTGTAGATTACCTTTGTATTTTTGGTATTTGTGTGGCCTTCTATATTTTGCCCTCAATCATAGCTATTTCCATAGTTTGTACTATATATTGGTGGAATGCAATATTATATGTTACAGGAAATTCATTGACTAACATGGTATCAGGCCTTAAATCAACCCTAGTTGTCTTCTTTTCCTCTTGATTTCTTATGAGTTTCAGTTGACATTCCCACATATCTAGTCTTCTGTTCTTCTCCCTTTACTCAATTCATTGGCTTTTTACCTTGATAAGATGTATGGAATCAACAACATCAAATCATATGTTCCTTTGATCCTTAACCTTGATAGATTGAACTACGATGCATAGCATGAGTTTTTCAAGAATCATTGCACTGCATATAAAGTTTACGGGAATCTCGATGACACCAACCATAAACCAACAAATCAAGATTGGTGTACTGCTAATTCAATAGTGAAACAATGGTTATTTGGCACTCTCTTTCAACCTTTCATCCAAACCATATTGATACCTGATGCAACAACCGCTCAATTGTGGAAAGCTATTGAAGACCTTTTTCGTGAAAATAAGGAAGCAAACGCAATTGAACTTGAGAATCAACTCCGCAACATTGTTATAGGTGACTCTACTATTATGGAATATTACACTTGCATCAAAACCATATCTGATCTCCTAGCCAACATTGGTTCACAAGTTCCCGAGCGCACCCTCGTTACATACTCTCGTAATGGTCTATCGTCAAAATTCGATCACATCGCCACTACAATTCGTCATAGAAATCCGTTCCTGTAACAACGTAAATTTTCAAACAAATTTTTTATTTTTAAAACATAATTCATTCATAACAAAACCCATTGTATCACATAATATCTCAATAAACAACCCCAAAATCTCAAGTACATAAATCTTCATCAGTGTGTACAGATCATGTCGGTGCCTTCCCGCGATCCTCGCTAGTACCTGAAACACATAACACAACAACTGTAAACATAAATGCTTAGTGAGTTCCCCAAATACCACATACAATACATACGCCTTTCTAGGCTATAACTCTGTGGGATCTTCCGATCCAAGTGTCTCAGGGGACTTCCGTCCCGAATCCCAGTAGACCTTCCGGTCCTACCCGTATCGACCTTCCGGTCCGTAACCTCTAGACCTTCCAGTCCATGTCATCTTGACCTTCCGGTCCTTACTATACATACATGCATAGCACATACATATCACATAACCACATATAGCACATACATCTCATAGCATATAGGACCTTCCGGTCACACATAGGTACCCTTCCAGGTACAGTATAGTGAGAAGACTCACCTCCCATGATGTCTAGTAAACCTTTTGGCTTGATAACCTCGATCGAGCCTCCGCCTAACACATAAGGCAAACATCTCTAATTAATACTTTCTCTTGTTCTCATCACTAATAATGGGTAGAAGACCATTCTACCCCTCCCTGACCTCTCTTGAATCAGCTTGACCAAGACCCCTTGGTCAACTGAAGTCAATTCTAGTCAATGGTCAACTTTGACTAGACTCGTCGAGTGCACTCAGGTGACTCGGCGAGTCCATGCTTGTCCTCTGAATCCTCCTAAGGTCTCACTCGACTCGTCAAGTTAACCTTTCACTCGACGGGTTACCACTGGTCACGAATCGTGGGGCAACCCAACTCGACTCGTCGAGTCCCCATATGGACTCGGCGAGTTCCCTCCATGGCATCACTCAAATGACCTTCTAAGGTCAGATCTGTTTCTCTAACTTATAGATCTAACCTTCTTACACCCAAAAGTCACATAAAGGTTCAAACTTTAAGCTCATGCAACACTCTTATGCCCTTATATGAAGAAATAGCTCCTAAAATGGCAACCTAGATCCATATCTCCAATGGAACAGCATAAAACAGAATGGTTGGGACTCTCTTGACCTCTTAAGGTCCAGATCTAAGACTTATTCCACCTTGGGACAATCAACTCGACGTGACTCGGCGAGTCAGACTCTTGACTCGTTGAGTCCCTCCTAAATCCTCCAAATCGAAACACAAACTGACATACCCGAAATCCCGGATGTTACGATTCTCCCCTAGTTAAATTAGATTTCGCCCTCGAAATCGCTCCTCCACATACAGATCGAATCGAATAACCAAATGGCACCATCGATAGGATCTCATGCCACACAACTTCCATCCTCTCTAGACACCTGGATCCCAACAAGGATTCCCAATCCCGGAGGAAACCCAACCCTTTAGATTCTCTCCCAACATAATCCAACAACCGGCTACCAATCCCTCATACCAAACATAGCAACCATCCGAATCACGACCCAAGAAACGGAAGGGTTCATGTCCCAGTAGGGATCATCCACTAAACTTCTATCGGAACCCAACCGAACAAAGAATTATCAACTCTCTACCCTCGAACCCTAAAGAATAATCGTGCTCGCTTTGATGTGTCCTCAGACATCAAAAAAATCAAAAGCCTCAGCTCCATTCCTCGTATCCCTTTTTAACACTGAGTACCAGGTCTGATCTCGACCTAATAGTTGAACCTCCAGGGTCATCCGTTGCATTATCCCAACCGTCTCCATGGTTTCCTTTTTACTATAACCACATCGGCCCAATGTGACCCTCGAGTAATGAAGTTCGCTTAACCCTAAGCGAATGCTACCTTCCCAATTGAAGATCGAATCGACCCCGACCTATGTCGTCTGTTACTCATGGTTCTAAGCAACTTGTGGTGCCTCCCGTTCCCGAGTACTGACCCACACAGGTCTAAGACATTAGATGGCAAATACTACTCCTCAACATGGAACCCACCTCAGAATCCAGAACCTCATCTCGCCTGTCCAATGCACCACCAGAGCCAAACTCAAACTCAGGATTTTGGTTCGACCCAGAGTTGGAACCACTCGTCCCAACGAAGCACTCAACTCATAACTCGTTTCCCGCAACTCATGCATACCTCCCTTATCTCATTCTTCCGGATTACAATGACCACACCTTACTCAGAACATAATGATCCCCTAACATTGAGGAGACCTCGATCTCGCCCCTGGTCCGTCCACCAGGTTCCCAAAAACTCATAAATTAGGGACACCCCATGCCTAAAGCTCTTCTACGCCATGCTCTGATCAAAGAGTTATTTATCGTAACAACTTCTCGCTAACTAGTGTGTACTACATCTTCCTGTAGCACCACATCAACCTCTTACTGACCGGTGAGTACTACGACTTCCCGCAGTATCACCACAACCTCTAACTGACTGGTGAGTACTACGGCTTCCTGCAGTATCACCACAACCTCTCACTAGTGAGTACTACGGATTCCTGTAGCATCACAACAACCTCTGACTAGTGAGTACTACGGCTTCCCATAGCATCACAACAACCTCTGACTAGTGAGTACTATGGCTTCCCGTAGCATCACAACAACCTCTGACGAGTGAGTACTACGGCTTCCCATAACATCACAACAACCTCTGACTAGTGAGTACTACGACTTCCCGTAGCATCACAACAAACTCTGACTGACTTACACCCTCCGCAGATCAATCATATATAGGTGCATGCACTTACCCAAATTATGCATCACTATATCTGGCGACAATCGCCATAATAAAACACCCTTCTCTGCTGTAATCCATATTCTTGGTCAATCTCACTTTCTGTCATTAACCGGAAGGACTCCCACTGGAATCATAGATGTTTGACCTACCACTTGCCGTCTCCACTCAAGACACAAAATTATCCGAAATTCAATGCATTAAATTCGGATACCTCGATACACCACCATAGAACCTTACGACATCTCGTCTCATCCACTGATCATCCTAATCCACAACCTGAAATTGGTTGTCTAATCTTTTGCCCTTCCCAAGCTAAATAACAGCCCCATTATTGAACCAGAATTTCTCAACCGTCGAACTCACCTTACGAGCCAACCCTCTCAAATTCACCATTTTGACCTCGAAGAATTTCCATTTACCCCAATCCGACCAACGGCCAATTGCCGTGGAGACACTCATCCTTTTCAAACATAACACATTCATTATCTCGCTCTGCACCTCGTCTCATCACCAATAACCCTGGGCTCATGAGTTCGCAATGCCGATCTCTCCGTATCCAGATCTCTAACCATTCTCGATCGAATCTCTAATCCCCTCAATAAAATACCCGGTTCTCCCCCACTTAGGGTTCGAACCAACCCCAATCGGTGTACCATCAATCCATCCCACAGACTGTTTCCACCATTAACATCGCACCGACTCCTGGAAGGTGCTACACAATGCTCGATGATCTACTGACAGAGATCGAGCAACTCCAATGCCCCGGAACTCAGATGAAATCCTCATAACTTCCTACCGTGACTGCCTTTAGTCATTTAGAATCTCACACCATTCCATCACCGGACCTCCCAACCGTCCGGTACTAACCCTGACTCTTAGTTTGGAAGTAATGATCTACCGTACTCCTTATCATCGACTCCTTAACCAACGTTCCATCACGTCACTTATCATAAGAGCAGAAACCATAGTTCCACTCTTAATTCCCATCAAAGACAATACGGGCCACCGCCCTGATATGCTCCTCTTGATCGTCCGACGTTGCAGCAAACACATGCCCTACTATACTCAATTAGGGTGTCTCCTGGTCCTTGACCATCTCAGTCCCCACTGACGACCTGTTCAAGCTATATCTTTACCTCGCTACAGACCTACTGCCACATACTCTGTTTGAAGATCACCATCCGTGCAATCCCACAGGGCTCACCCCTAACTGAAAAACTAAAATCTCAACACCTCTTATGTCTCCCACAGGAAACAGATATAGCACCACTCGGGTCACAGAAAGTGACATCTCCACTATCGACTGGTCGCCCAGCCCAGACCGTATTCTCCCATAACGTATCATCCCTGGGTCTTGCGACTCCAACTGGCATATCACCCACAATTACTCGAAGCTCACTTGATTTCCTTTTCAAGGGATGCTACACTAAAACTTGTTTATCATGGCCTTCTGGCCCCACACTCTTTCACCTCGATCTCAGTCTAGACAATCCCCACGGAATAACTGGTAAAAACCAGAAACACTAACCACCACATGTCATGATACTCAAACTGTGTAGTCACCTCTCGATCTGCTATGCATCATGGTACCTGTAGCATGTTATCTCCTCTTAATCTTCTACGAATCATGGTACTAGAACCACGTTCCCTTTTCTCAATCCATCTCAAATAATGGCACTCTAACCCTGACATCAACTCTCGTCCTGCTACAACTCATGGGACTCGACCCATGGCATCACTTCTCAATCTTCTACTTATACCGTCTCATGCTTGCCTGCTCAAACGACATGCGCTCAGGGCAAAACAACGTCCTCTCGTGAAACATCCGTGTAATCACATTCACAAACTCTGTCCCCTGCTATAGGGACAAGAACTCCTATGCTAACCGATCCCGCTCCAATGGGGAAACATACTCGTCTCTGAACATGGTGGTGAACCTCTCCCCGGTCACCTCCGAAGTCTCTTGCAAGACTGAAGTTCGCCGCCACGAACTTCCACCAGTCCTTCGCCCCAAAGCAAAACTGGTTCAGTGCAAACTGAACCCTCAGATGCTCCGGACACGAACAGGTGTAGAAGCATCCTTCGATATCATAAATCCATCTCATCGCAACAATCAGATCCTGCATCCTATCAAACTACGGTGGCTTCGTGTTGTTGAACTCCCTGAACAACATCGAGTCACCCCTTGAGGTCTAGCAGCAGCCACAGCTGCAGTAACTGCAACAGCCGTAGCCTCGGTAACCGTTGCGTTTCTCTCGTCGAACGTCTCAATCAAAGTGGTCTTGATAGACCCAAACATCCTCGGTATCTCTCTGCGAATAACCGCAGCCCCTTCGTCGTGGATCATCTGACGAAGCTCCTCGTCACTCACGCCACTAGTCTCTGGTCTGTGGCATGTCCCAAATGTCTCCGAAATACAACATAAAAAATCATAGACTCACTCGAGTGTACTCGCACTCGATAACTCGGCCCTACTTGTTCCTTAGTACCCTAAGGATTCTTACTTGGAATGCACACTGATCTGGTGTTTTCAGTAGTACGGGCTCAATACTACCTTCCACACCGCATCAACTTTCATTCCAAGTCCTCCTCCTAGGATCCCAGATCACAAGTACTCTACATCTCGCTAAGCATAGGCTACCCTTCGGTAGACTTCTCATAAGCTCCTCACTGCTACCTACTCACTCTCGAAGCATCACATAGCAGCAGTAATCTCCTAGGCTAAAGCATCACAAACCAGGCCACTCTAGTCCTAATATGAATACCTAGCCTACTCTAGCATGCATAACATATCATATCATATCTCATAACACATAATGTAAGGGTATTTTGGGAAATCACCGTTCGGGCGTTGGCTGATCGTACACACTGCTCCGTTCTGCCTTTCTCAAAATCTTTTACTCTTTTAGAAAAATTCTTTCTTTTATGAAAATTTTTACTCAAATCCTCAATTTGAGTTCAGATACGCCCGAAGGTGCATCCGAATCCCTCAAACCAAGGCTGTGATACCAACTTGTAACAATGTAAATTTTCAAACAATTTTTTTATTTTTAAAACATAATTCATTCATAACAAAACCCATTGTATCACATAATATATCAATAAACAACCCCGAAATCTCAAGTACATAAATCTTCATCAGTGTGTACAGATCATGCTGGCGCCTTCCCGCGATCCTCGCTAGTACCTGAAACACATAACACAACAACTGTAAGCATAAATGCTTAGTGAGTTCCCCAAATACCACATACAACACATACACCTTTCCAGGGCATAACTCTGTGGGATCTTCCGATCTAAGTTTCTCAGGAAACTTCCATCCCGAATCCTGGTAGACCTTTCAATCCTACCCGTATCAACCTTCCGGTCCGTAACCTCCTGAGCTTCCGGTCCATGTCATCTTGACCTTCCGGTCCATATCATCTTGACCTTCCGGTCCTTACCATACATACATACATAGCACATACATATCACATAACCGCATATAGCACATACATCTCATAGCATACAAGACCTTCCGGTCACACATAGGTACCCTTCCAGGTACAGTATAGTGAGAAGACTCACCTCCCATGATGTCTAGTAAACCTTCTGGCTTGATAACCTCGATTGAGCCTCCACCTAACACATAAGGCAAACATCTCTAATTAATACTTCCTCTTGTTCTCATCACTAATAATGGGTAGAAGACCATTCTACCCATCCCTGGCCTCTCTTGAATAAGCTTGACCAAGACCCCATGGTCAACTGAAGTCAATTATAGTCAAAGGTCAACTTTGACCAGACTCGTCGAGTGCACTCAGGTGACTCGGCGAGTCCATGCTTGTCCTCTGAATCCTCCTAAGGTCTCACTCGACTCGTCGAGTTAACCTTTCACTCGACGGGTTACCACTAGTCACGAATCGCGGGGCAACCCGACTTGACTCGTCAAGTCCCCATATGGACTCGGTGAGTTCCCTCCATGGCATCACTCAAATGACATTATGAGGTCATATTTGTTTCTCTAACTTATAGATCTAACCTTCTTACACCCAAAAGTCACATAAAGGTTCAAACTTTAAGCTCATGCAACACTCTTATGCCCTTATATGAATAAATAGCTCCTAAAATGGAAACCTAGATCCATATCTCCAATGGAACAACATAAAGTAGAATGGTTGGGACTCTCTGGACCTCTTAAGGTCCAGATCTAAGACTTATTCCACCTTGGGACCTCATAAGCTTCGAATCCAAGCTAAAGAAGGAATAAGAAAACCTAGATTCAAGAAAACCATCAAATACACGAGAACGAGCATAGATTCATACCTCGTACAGCAGTCCCATGCAAAGAGATGCTAGATCCACTGCCCCCATCTTGTTCCTTGCTCGAGTCATGCTCTTTTCCTTGCTCAAAACCCACCAAATTACTTGATTTCATCATAAGAACTTCTCTCAAGGCTCCAATGGCGATTTAGGGTTTCTCACAAGAGATATGAGGCGCATCCAAGGTCATAAGTTCCTTTAAATAGGCTCCAACCCCATAACTTAGGGTTTTCTCTGCCCAACACCTACTCGACAAGTCCATACTTGGACTCATCGAGTCCTTTCATTAAATACCCGCAATCAACTCGACGTGACTCGACGAGTCAGACTCTTGACTCGTCGAGTCCCTCCTAAATCCTCCAAATTGAAACACAAACTGACATACCCGAAATCCCAGATGTTACAGTTCCCTACACTCCTTGAGATGCGATCCATGCTCTCCATTGAATAACAAACTCTTCAAAATCAACAAAATCGTATTCCGCAAGCCTCTCATACAGATTCTTCTTCATCTCACCACGTTTTAAACACCAATCATCAAACTTAGTCATCTAATTCTATCAACTTCTGAAGCAATAATCGTGATGGAGGTCGAAATAGGGGTGGCGGCAGGGGACGAAATGGTGGCAGAGGAAGACATGGCCACTAAAACAATGGAGGCGGGGTCTCCTTTTCGTCGGCAACATCTAATCCCAGCGGATGCTGGGTTTTCATCCCAACCGACCAACAATCTGGGCTCCTTCCCTCACCTAATTAGATTGCTTGATGGCCCAATCCTTCGCAGACCCAATCAAGAAAGCAACCGTTTTGGGCCAATCAACACACAACCCAACAAGCTTTTCTTGCTGGACCACAACCACTTCAGCCTTTTAATTGGCAACAGGCCCCGAATTTTAGGGATCAACCCACAACACTTCCTCAAGCGTTCGCTACTATGAACCTTCAGCACCCCGGAACGGTAGATTGGTACATGGATACCGAGGCGACTGCTCATCTTCATGTCGACTAAGGTATACTCACTTCCATTAAAAATAATTGTAACAATTTTTCAGTCATAGTTGGTGATGGATCTCGCATTCCGGTTACCCGTGTCGGCAACTCTTCTCTTTATCAACCTCCTTTTCGTCCTCTACATCTTAAAAATGTCCTTATTACACCGCAAATTATTAAAAATCTTATTTTTGTTCGAAAATTCACTCGTGACAATAAATGTTCTATTGAATTTGACGAATTTGGTTTTTCTGTGAAGGACTACCTCACCAAACAAACCCTTATTCGATGTGACAGCATGTGCGACCTCTATCCCTTCTCAAAACAACTTCCTCAAGTGTTTCTCATTATTAGTTCTTCCACGTGGCATCAATGACTTGGTCATCCCGACACTTAAGTCTTCAACCATTTACTATCCAAAAAGTTTATCTCGTGTAATAAAAAAGATCCTAGTATCTTATGTCATGCTTGTCAACTTGGCAAACATGTCCATTTTTCGTTTCAGTTATCTCAAACTGATGCTAACTTTCCTTTTCATGTCATTCATTCCGATGGTTGGACTTCCCCTTTAATAAGTCATAGTGGAATACAATATTATGTCATTTTTCTTGATCAATATTCTCATTTTGTGTGGGTATATCCATTACAAAACAAATATGATGTTTTCTTTAAATTTCTCAATTTTCGAGCATACGTTAATAATCAATTCAAAACCGATATTCAAATATTTCAATGCGATAACGAGAAAGAATTTGATAACCAACACTTTCACCACCTTTGTACCAGTAATGGCATTCACATGCGCTTCTCTTGCCCCTACACATCCCAATAAAATGGTAAATCCGAACGCATGCTTCGCACCCTCAACAACACCATTCGGACCCTGTTGTTCCAAGCCATCTTCCACCCATTTATTGGGTGGAAGCTCTTCATATGGTAGCCCATCTCTTAAATATTCTACCCTCAACCACTCTTAAACATGACACTCCATTTCACAAACTCTTCCAAAAACACCCTTAATACACTAAACTGCGAGTCTTCAGATGTTTATGCTACCCCCATCTCAACAAAACTAGTAAACTCCAACCCCGCTCCACTCCATGCATCTTCCTTGGTTATCCTTCCAATCATAAAGGATATCGGTTACTCAATCTTCATACCAGAGAAATCATCATTTCATTTCATGTTATTTTTGATGAATCAGTCTTTCCTTTCGGATCAATGACCCCTCATCAGTCTCCCAATTATGATTTCCTTAATATCGAAGATCAGCGGAGCTGTTTTAACGATCCAACCATTCCCTCTCAACCTTCCCTTCGTCATTCCGAACCAAGCACAACCACTGTCGACACCGCTACCCAACATCTTGAAAGCGACGTCAACACCTCCCCCTTTTTGTATCCTTCTCCTTTAAATCAACCCCCTTTCACTCAAAATAATCCCCACCAAACTCTCCACCCCTTATTCCCACCTCCTCTCGCACTTATCATATGCAAACTTGTGCTCGTCATGGAATCTTCAAACCCATTGATAAATTAAATCTTCACACCCAGCCGTCCCAATCCCCTTTTCCCAAAAACTACTCTCAAGCATTTCAAGATCCAAACTGGCACAATGTTATGACTAAAGAATTTAATATACTTATTTCTAATGGGACTTGGGTACTTGTGCCTCGGCCCCCCACTACAAATGTTGTTAATTGTATTTGGCTTTTTAAGAAGAAACATAATGCATATGGCTCACTAGCTCGGTATAAGGCACGACCGGTTGCCAATGGTCATAATCAAAGATCTGACATTTATTATGATGAGACTTTCAGCCCGGTTGTGAAACCGGCTACTATCCGTGCTGTTCTTGGCCTGGCTATTTTGTACCACTAGCCGATTCATCAGTTGGATGTGAAAAATGCATTTCTCCATGGTCACTTACAAGATACCATTTACATGCATCAGCCCCGGGTTTTCGTGATAGATCTTTTCCAGATCATGTTTGCTTACTTCAGAAGTCCTTATATGGACTCAAGCAAGCACCGAGAGCATGATATCATTGGTTTGCTCAATTTATTATAGGGTTCGGGTTTACTAGCAAGAAATCTGATTCTTCTTTGTTCATATATAGACATGGTGCTCAGACTGCGTATTTATTACTTTATGTTGATGATATCGTTTTGAATGCTTCATCTTCCACTCTCTTACATCAAGGCATCACCACTCTTCGTTTAGAGTTTGCCATGACTGACCTAGGGACTTTGAACTATTTTCTGGGTATTGTAGTTACTAGAGACAAACATGGCATGTTCCTATCTCAGCAGAAGTATGCCACCGAGATGCTTGAGTAGGCTAAGATGCTCAATTGCAAACCAGCTCGCACTCCTGCCGACACATCAACTATGTTTGATGGCATAGGTCCTCCTGTCACCGATCCAACTCTTTACAGGAGCCTTGCAAGAGCTCTCCAGTACCTCACCTTCATGAGACCTGACATCGCCTATGCAGTTCAACAAGTTTTCCTTTACATGCATGATCCTCGGGAGCCTCACTTCACCACTTTCAAGCTCATTTTGAGATATATTTGAGGTACTCTTGATCACGGTTTACAACTATATGTATCTTCGTCTCATGGTCTTATTGCCTACGATGATGTCGACTGGGCTGGTTTCCCCACCACACGCCACTCCACTTCTGGCTATTGTGTTTTTATGGGTCAAAACCTCTTCTCTTGGTCATTCAAGAGACAAGGTACCATTTCGCGATCCAATGTTGAGGCTGAGTGAGACATCCCCAAATTCACGGCCAGAAAATATTGATTTAATTTATGCTTTTAGAATAATTTCAGAGTAATCATTTGATTAAAAAAGTTGCGGAATTTGTTCCCAAAACACAATATGATAAAATAAAGTTTATCAAATCATTTCTTAAAGAAATGTATTTTCATATATAACAAAACTCAAGATGTCATGTTCCGATACAGACCAAAAGCATAAACGACACATTATAAGCCTTACAACGGTTATTTACAACCACAGGCCTATAAACAAAATAACTTGATGATTCATCCTAATTATGCTCTCACACCACTACCTGTAATACAAATAAAACTGAGTGGGTCAGGCTTGGGAGCCTGGTGAGAATATATATGGTTTTCAACCAGTAACGCCCGTAAATCCGAGCTAGTCAATTTAGAGACGATAAGCATAAAAAATGACTTTTTGATGGAAGATTATTTAGAAGGATTAATCTTAACTAAGTTTTAGTATATGTTACAAGGATTTCGTACATATAAAGAATGTCGAAATCAGAGTTATAACGAAGAAGTTATGACCTGTCAAAGTTTCGCGATAGAACCGGCACAGCGCCGAATGACGTAAAAAATGAAATTACATTAGAGAGATATTTAGCCTTAGAAATCTAAACAAAAGTCATAGTGTTTGTTAAACCGAGAGCGTACATAAAAAGAATGCCCAAATCTGACTTCGTACGAGGAGGTTATGATTTTTCGAAGTTTCGGCTTAGCAGTGTACAACCCGGAATTCGAATATTAGATCGAGCGGCTTTTAGCCGACACAACCTAAACGAGAATTGAAGATCTCATTAATAGTAGCGTAACAATAAAAAGGCAGACGAAAACGGAGTTCAAATGAAGGACTTATGAATTCCGAACGAAGTTTTCCTGTCCCGACCTACTAAAAATAATATATTAAAAATAAAGTCAAAATTAGCCAACGGAGTCTAAGTGAGAGTTATAGAGTATAATCTCACCTACGCGTGGATATAAAGAACGTCGAAAACGGAGCTCGTATGCGAAAGTTATGAATTTCTGAAGTTCGGGGCGCGAACCCCAAAGCTGTGTCAGAGTTCACAACGTGAAAACAGTGTTCACGACGTGAACTGACTTCTAACGCCTTCTGGAGCCTGACAGACGCAAGTTGAGATGATACACCTGATGACGACTGAACTCACGATATGAATATTTGATATTCACGACGTGAATCCAGAAAATCAACCCTATAAATAGAAATCGAAGGGCAACCGATTTAGGTTGCTACTTTATTACTCTCTCACTCCCGATACTCTCTCTAAGCCCTATTTTAACCCCTCGAAGCCCTAATATCATCCTGAGACCCGAAGCCCGAAGATCCCGAGAAGAAAAGAGTTTCCGAGCCGAAGCTCTGCCCGCGAGAAGCCCGGTGTGTGAAGAGATCACAGTTTCATCAAAGAATAACTTCTACACGTCGTAGTGCTGCCCGATCATCTTCTGATCAAGTGAGTGTGTAGTCACTTTCTTCTAACACATAAATATTAAGTATTTGCTATGAAATACGTGCTATGTGTATAACATATTGTTGTTTATTTGAGATGGTTGTGGAATGGATGAATTATATAAGTTTTAATGAGTTAAACCGTATATGTATTTTGTATCTACAAATATGTTCGGTAGATCATGGGTGGATGAGGTTGTTGGTAGGTGATAAAAGATGGGTTGGACCAAGAGATAAAAGGATAAAGAGGTAAACATGTTTTAGATCTGGGTGTATGGATCAGATCAGGAGGTTAGTTTTAGATCTGAGAGTATAGATCAGATCAAGAGGTTAGTTTTAGATCCGAGAGTATGGATCAGATCAAGAGGTTAGTTTTAGATCTGAGAGTATGGATCAGATCAAGAGGTTAGTTTTAGATCCGAGAATATGGATTAGGTAAGGAGGTAAATTTTAGATCCGGGAGTACGGATTATGTATTTTTGAATTATGTGTTCATTCGATAAGGTATCATGTGCATAGTCCCTTTCATGGACATGATTTTAATATAAGCATTGATTAAAGTATTAAATATATATGTATGTGAAGTATTTTTTTAGTCCAAAATACGTGTTAGATATATTTGATGATATATAACGTGCGAATCAGTTATGGTTCAATATGTGTTAAGATGTGTATATATGATATTATTACTTAAAACTTTGTGTTAAGTATACACTAGTTAGCGTTGCCTAAACGGAGAAAGTATCAAAAATTGATTATAAGAATTGTAGGTTTTCCTAGTGATGGGTTAAGACTTAAGAAGGGATGTTTAGTTGAATTAAGTTTAGACATTTGGTAGCCTTTTATTAAGTGTACGTGTGTTGTGAGATCGATGATCGGTGGAGTATGTCCTACGTACAGAAGTACATTTTACGTACGAAGTCCTTTTTCAAAGCTCTGTGTTTTAGGTGCTGCTTATGTCGGGGTACTATTATGTTCTCGGGTACGGATTCTACGCATACGAGAGTACTATAATGTGCCATAAGTACTATCATGTACAAAGTCTTTTTGACACTATTGTGTGTCGGTTACGGGAGCGTACGGGAGTACTTTATTAGTATTTCTCCGTACAATTTATGTTGAAAGAGATTTGGAGTCAACGTTTGTGACATCCCCATTTTCACGGCCAGAAAAGACCGATTTTGTTTATGCTTTGTTTGAAAATCAAAGTAACATTTTAAATAAAAGTGTTGCGGAATTTGTCCCAAAACAAAATATGATAAAGATTTATCAAAAGCATTTCCATAGAAATGTATTTCATTAAAAGACTTGGGATGTCATGTTCGTACAGATCAAAAGCATAAACAGTACAATATAAGCCTTGCTACATTATTTCATATCTACAAGCCTATATCCGTAATCCCTTGTCCAAAGATCATATCTATGCTCAAGCGCCACTACCTGTAATACATAAAACTGAGTGGGTCAGGCTTGGGAGCCTGGTGAGCACATTGGGTTTTCAACCCACAATAAATAAGTTTATTAATTTCATCAATCAACAATAACCCGATTACCCGTTCCCGTTATCCTCACTTTACGTCCCTAAATACCTATCTTAAGGGACCTAGTCTAAGGATCATCATCGGGATGGACATTACTGCTAAGGGGATTCCTTAACAATAAATGTCCTAAAGGCAACCATGTGGGGGATGGAGTACACCGGTGAACACATCGTTCACAAACACCTACAGGTTGCGAGCCTGCTAGTGTTCCACTGGACTGTCTAGAAGAGTCCGTGGTCGTCATCCATACTCCGCTAGATGACAGAATCAACAACATCAACATCGAGGCCTCTCACCATTTTATCACACATCACCTATTACATCTACCCATGTTTTACCCCAACATTTTCATAGATATAAAATACATATACAGTTTAAATCATTGAAAACATGTATAACAATGTGCATCCAGCATAGATAGCAAGTATTCAGATAATATGCACACATAGCATGTAATTTATATAAAATACTTCATATCTATGTGTAAGTTGAAAGTAACTACGCACTCACCTGGTAAGGTGGTGACTCGGCACTCGGACAACTCTGCGTTATTTCTTAAAACAATTTTTCCTTGACCAAAACCTAGTATTAATACCACTAGAGTTTAGTTTTAACGTTAATCGCGACTAATTAATAGTCTAGCTATTATTACTATTATATAAGCGTTAAATAAAACTCAATATAACTCATAATAATAGCCCAAATAACTATTTTAAGGTCCTAATAATGTTACTATAATTAAATAAAAGCTATATTAAATATAGTATAGGCGTAACTCACTTACAACGGGTTTTTATTAAAAACCGGGTTTCGCTGGAGCAGCGTTTCCGAGCCGAAAGCTTTTCTTCTCGGAGTCTTCGGGCGCTCCGGGGCTTTCTTCTCGTGATAGGGAGGTTCCCTAGACTTGGGAGGGGTTTAGGGAGGTTAGAGAGAAGTTAGAGAGAGAAAGAAAGGTTTGAAGGTGTGAGGAAATAATGAAGAGTTCATCTCTTATTTATAGGAAGTGTATAGTAAAGTAGTCTCCAAGCTTCGTTCGTAACTTTTGCATACGAGCTCCGTTTTTTTCTGTCTTTTTACCGTTGGGTTCCTATTAATGAGATCTTCAACTTTCATTTGGACCTCGTTAGCTAATTCTCATTCTATCTTGGATTTACAAAACTGCATCGAATTCGCCGCGCTCGAAAACTAGAGACTAAGCTTCATCCATAACTTTCGCATACGAGCTCCGTTTTTGTCTATCTTTTTACCATTGAGTTCCTATTAATGAGATCTTCAACTCTCATTTAGACCTCGTTGGCTAATTCTCATTCTATCTTGGATTTACAAAACTGTATCGAATTCGCCGCGCTCGAAAAGTAGGGACTAAGCTTCATCCATAACTTTCGCATACGAGCTCTATTATCGACGTTCTTTGTATCCACGTGTTGGTATTTATGAGTACTACAACTTTCATTTAGATCCCGTCGGCTAAAAATCGACCGATCTAAAATTCAGATTTCGGGCTGTGCACTGCTATGCTAAATCTTAGAAAAATCGTAACTTCCTCATACAAAGTCAGATTTGGGAGTTCTTTTTGTCGATGTTCTTAGTTTAACATATTATACGACTTTCGTTTATAGCGCTAAGGCTAAATCTCGCTCTATCGTAAATTCACTATTTACGCTTCCCGGTATCGTGCCGGTTCTGTCGCGAAACTTCGACGGGTCATAACTTCTTCGTTATAACTCGGATTTCGGCGTTCCTTATATCCCCATAATCCTTGTTTCGACCATTAAAACTTTATGTAGAGATATCGGGTTTATCTCACACTTTAATTTTAACGCTTATTTTTATTCTTTATTAATTATACATTTATAATTAAATAATAAGCACAATAACACACATAATTCACATAATACTCAAATATTTCATCTTTATTACTTCAAAAAGAGTTACAATAGTTAACCTAGACTATTACATTGACAAATATGCTTAGCCCTGAAACTCGGACGTTACAACGTTTCTTTTATAAAGTGATCAGATGAGCTTCATGTGTTAGCGTTTCCTTTCACGAACTAATTAAGGGAACTTCGTAGACTGCCTAATAAAGTGTATCGGTAATAGACCACTGCTAGGTATGTTTGGTGTTATATTGCTGGATAGGGTGCATATGGGGGTAAAATACCTCATGATATTCAGACCACTGCTATGCAAAGTTAGATGCTGAATATGGAGAGCCTGGGGGTAAAACACCTCACGATATTCGAACGACGCCTAGGCATTGTTATCTAGATAACTACCCCTGACTTAATTGTCTTCTGGTTCTTTCTTTTACGAACGAAGGTTCGTGGTGAAACTTATTCCATTCCCCTCAATTGATGTCTTTATTGATCCTCGTTTGCTGTCAGGGAATTTCCGAAGCAACTTTGTCAGTTCGTTGTTCATATTGATTCCTTAGGCTGGATCTCGTAAGGTCATTGTATAGGGTCAGTATGTGGGGATCGACGGGATAGGATAGATTGTTTTAGAAGTATGATTTATATGTGTTAATAATATTATTGGTTTTACAGGATCGAGATATACATTATTATCACATTGTTTGAACTAAGAGCTTTCGTACTCTATGTTCATTAGGTGATTGGGTTCACAAGGGATATTGGAACTAAGTGTTCATTAGGTGCTTTTGAACTAGGTGTTCATTAGGTATTATCGAACGGAGTGTGTTCACTGGGTGTTCTTGAACTTGGTGTTCATTAATTATTTTGAATTGCGTGTTCACCAGAGGTAATCTAAGAACCTTGGAAACACTAGATTTGTGCCAATTCCTTAGGGCAATCCTTAGGAATGAATGGGAGAAGGGTAATCGGTTCTTAGGGTAAATCTTTAAGAAACAAAGGAAGATAATGGGGGTGGGTAATTGGATTGATTGTTTGATAAGTAATATAATAATTATATTATTGTGGATTGAAAACCCTATATGCTCACCATGCTCCCAAGCCTAGCCCTCTCAATTTTCTTTGTATTACAGGTTATAGCATGAGAGCATAAGTTGGCTGACATAACGAGAGATTTTGGATTATAGGCTAGTAGTTATGAATAACTGTTGTAAGGTCTATTTTGTTCTGTTTATGCTTTTGGTCTGTATTGAACATGACATCCCGAGATTTTGTTATATAATGAAAATACATTTCTTTAAAGAAATGCTTTGATAAATTCTTATCGTATTTTGTTTTGAGAACAAATTCAGCAACTGTTTTCTTTAATATTTTACTCTGATTTTAAAAAACAAAGCATAAACAAATCGGTCTTTTATGGCCGTGAAATTGGGGATGTCATACAACCCACAATAAATAATTATATTTAATTTCACCAACCAACAATAACCCGATTACCCATTCCTGTTATCCTCATTTTACGTCCCTAAAACAACAACTATCACAAGGGACCTAGTCTAAGGATTTTCATCGGGATGGACATTACTGGAAAAAGGTTTCCTCAACAATAGATGTCCTAAAGGCAACCATGAGAGGGATAGAGTATACCGGTGAACACATCGTTCACAACACCTACAGGTTATGAACCTGCCAGCGTTCCACTGGACAATCTAGAAAGAGTCCGTGGTCGTCATCCATACTCCGCTAGATGACTAGATCAACAACAACATAGATGCCTCTCATCATTTTTATTTCATCACACATCAACTATCTACCCATGCTTTACCCAACATTTTTGTAGATAAATAAATATATATATATATATACACACACACACACATTCATACACAACTTAAAACCTATATAGTATATTCATTCAATACTCATTCCAAATAACATATAATATATAAACACATAGCACGTATTTTATAGAGAAATAATTCATATCTATGTGTTAGAAGAAAGCAACTACACACTCACATGATAAGACAATGCTCGGACAACACTACGACTCTTAAAGTTGTATTCTTCGGTGAAACTGGGATATCTTCACACACCGGTCTTCTCGCATGTAGAGCTTCGGCTCGAAAAATCTTTTATTCTCGGGATCTTCGGAGCGTCGGGACTTACCTCGGGTTTCGGGATGATACCGGGGCTTCAGGGGTGTTTCAAGAGGGATAGATAGGGTGTCGGGAGTGAGAGAGTAAGAAAGTAGCATCCAAAATCGGGTGCCCTTCGGTTTCTATTTATAGGGCTTATTTTCTGGATTCACGTCGTGAATCTCAAAAATTCACGTCGTGAGTTTGGTCATGCATAGGTCATTATGTTCGTCATCAATCCACTTGCTCTAGAAGGCATCTAGCACCTGTTCACGTCGTGAACACTGTGTTCACGACAACTCTAACACAGGCCTCGAAGTTTGTGTTTCGAACTTCAGAAATTCATATCCCTCGTATACGAGCTCCGTTTTCAACATTCTTTATATCCATGCATAGGTGACATTATGCTCTACAACTCTAGTTAAGACTCCGTCGGCTAATTTTCACTTTATTTTCACTTGATCTCATATTCGAACTTTGGGGGTGCATACTGCTAATTCGAAACTTAGAAAAAACATAACTTCCTCATACGAAGTGAGATTTAGACGTTCTTTTTATGTATGCTTTCAGTTTAACATATTCTACGACTTTTGTTTAGATCACTAAGGCTAAATATTGTTCTATCATAAATTCACTAGTTATGTCATGCAGTGTCGTACCGGTTCTGTCGTGAAACTTCGACATGTCATAACTTCTTTGTTATAATTCGGATTTCGACATTCTTTATATATCCGAAATCCTTGTCACGACCACTACAACTTCCTTCATGGATATTAGGTTTATCTGATATTTTATTTTAACGCTTATTTTTATCCATAGTTCATTTAAGTCACACAATTAAGCATAAAACACATAATACTCAAATAATACATTCTTATTATTTCAAAATGAGTTACAAAGGTTAACCTAGACTATTACATCAACATTAATGTCTAGCCTAGAAACACGGGTGCTACAATTCTCTCATCCTTAGGATGATTCTGTAACGGTCTAAAAATTTTAATCAATTTAAACTTTTCAAAAACAACCCATTTTCATAAAGTTATTACAAAAAAGTTTTCAATACAATTATTATCAGAGTCTTCCCAGAACCACATCATAAAACACAATCATGAGGAGCGGTACAATCACGCCTTTGCCTTGCCACGGTCTCCTAAAGAACCTGAAAAAAACATTAAACCACAACTGTAAGCCCGAAAGCTTAGTGAGATACCCCCAAAATACCAACCACATATACCATACACACACAACATGCCATATCATAACAGAAAACAGAACAACCATGCACTTCGGGTCTACTGGGTGACTGGTTCGCCGCACTGGCCTTCAGTCCACCTGGTCCACCCTCCGAGTCTAGCAATATACATCGAGTCTACAGTGTGATTGGTCCGCCCGCACCGAGCCTTCAATCCACCTGGTCCACTCTCTGAGTCTACAGTATGACTGGTCCGCCCGCACTGGGCCTTCAGTCGACCTGGTCCACTCTCCGAGCCTCGGTACATCTGGTCCGCCCTCTTAGGGCCTACAGCCTATCCGGACCGCTCGCTGGGCCTTCGGGATAACCGGTTTGCCCTGGGTATGTCGGCCTACAACACAAAGTAGGACCCGCCTCAACCCAACCCCAGTCCAACAACCATGTGCACATAAACATTCAATCATATAACGAATCGCATCCAAACAAACCGATCTAACAGATCACATAACATAACATCATCCTAACCAGGATACTGACCTAACCGGTCACTAGCATGGCATCATCCTATATACCAGGATACCGACCTTAATAAGGTCTCTAACATATACCATCATAGCTACCGGATGCAAACATAGCAAAGCAAAACATAACAACGATACCCGGATCACAATCCGATAAAGGGTCGGCCTTGGTGTCGTAGACCCTGTCGATATAGTGAGGATAACTCACCTCGCAACTGCCGACTGAAAGATAAGACCAAGATGCTCCGACCACTAACACGATCTCCACCACTAGCCAACACCAACACTGAACTCAAAACAAATGCCAACAATTACCAAAATGCCCCTGGAAGTCAACTGGTCAACCCTTGGTCAAAGTCAAAGTCAAAGTCAACCTCCTGACTGACTCTACTCGCCGAGTCAACCCGATGACTCGTCGAGTCCCCATGCTCAGAACTTCCCCAATCCATGTCTCAACTCGCCGAGTCACCCCGAGACTCGCCGAGTCCAACAACTCCGAGTCCCCCCGCACTCAACTTACCGAGTCCTCCCTTGACTCACTGATTCACGGCTCAACCAACAGAAGGTTAGGACCTCACGACCAGACTCCCCGAGTCCAAGAACAGACTCGCTGAGTCCAAGGCTATCTTCAACCAACTCGCCGAGTTGTTCTTCCAACTCGTCGAGTTTCTGCCCACCTTCATGCAACTCGCCGAGTACACCCATGTGACTCGCCGAGTGCCACTAGCTCATAACCCATACAAAGGCTTTCCAAGCCATTTAGGGTCTCAAATCTGTTGATCTACTCTTACACAAGCCATCCATCACGTAAAGTGGCAAACTTTACATGAATCCAAGTAGATCTAAGCATTTTACACTCTAGGGTTTGGTTTTGGGACAAAAGGGCTTCATCAACCATTCTTGGGCAGCACCTTTACAACAAATAGGATCATTACCAGCTTGGATATGAAGTTTCAACTTCAGATCTATCTTCTAAACTTGCAATTGAATTCACTCAAGCCATAATCCCCAAAATAGCAACTAAGAACAAATCAAGAAGAAGGAAACTCAAGGTAACAGATTGTTACCTCAGAAATGATCCAAAGGAGGAGTGGATTCCTGATCTCCAATAATATCCAGATGCTAGCCTCTTAATCTTCAACCTTCTTCTTCTCAAGTTCTCTTCCCAAGCTCTAATTCTTCATCAATGGATGTTATACATGATTCTAGGGTTTCTGGACTTCAAGAGAGGGTAAAAAGACTGGGGAGAGGGTATAATGTCCTTTAAATAGGGCTCATTCTCCGAAATTAGGGTTTTCTCCACACAGCACCGACTCGCCGAGTCCAGCCGGCAACTCGCCGAGTTGGCCACTTAACACGCGACCAGAATTGCGACCCTACTCGCCGAGTCCACCCATGGACTCGCCGAGTTGCCCATTCACATTTTCACTTTGAACCCTGAACTTGGGATGTTACAATTCTGTCCCCGGAATCACACATCAACAAACAAATGCGAATAACGACTCATCATGTCACTCTTCGTTTCCCAGGTGAGATTTGGCCCATTCGTATGTTTCCAACGGACAAGCACTAATTCGACCATCTTGTGTCGTAGCTTCTTAGTCTTATGGTCAACGATTGCCTTTGGTTCTTCAATTAAACTATTGCTTCCATCAATCATTAATTCAGAAATTGGAATTATGTCGGGAACTTCTCCCGTGAACTTCCTCAAATAACACACATGTAAAGTGTTATGAATACTATTCAGTTCTTTGGGTAATTCGAGCTTGTAAGCTTGGTTCCCAATCCTCTGAAGAACCTTAAAAGGTCCAATAAATCTTGGACTTAACTTTCCTCTTTTACCTAATCTTATAATTCCCTTCCACGATGAGACTTTAAGCAAGACGAATCCCCAACTTCAAATGTCATCGTTCTTCGCTTTATGTCAGCATAGCTCTGTTGACGATCTAGAGCCGCTAACATTCTCTCCCTAATTATTTTCAGTTTGTCAGTAGTCTGATGGACTTTCTCGGGTCCCATAAACTGCTTTTCCCCAGCCTCAAGCCAACAAGATGGCGTATGACACTTTTGTCCGTACAAAGCTTGATAAGGTGTCATCTTAATGCTCGAGTGGAAACTATTATTGTAGTTGAATTCTACCAAAGGTAAATGTTCAACCCAATTACCTTGGAATTCAAGGGTACATGCTCTCAGCATATCTTCAAGTGTTTGTATCATTCGTTCGCTCTGACCATCATTCTGTGGATGGTAAGCTGTACTAAAACACAACTTGGTACCTAATTCCTCTTGTAGACTCCTCCAAAATCTTGAGGTGAAACGACTATCACGATCTGACACAATCGTTAATGGAACACCGTGAAGCCTCACAATTTCCTTCACGTAAGAACTCACAAGCTTATCCATATACCATTTCTCAGTGGCTACTATGAAGTGTGCACTCTTAGTGAAGTGATCAACGACCACCCAAATCATGTCGTGATCATTCTTTGTTCTGGGCAGTTTAGTGACAAAATACATAGCAATGTCTTCCCATTTACCCATAGGTACAGGCAAAGGTTCTAAACTCCCATATGGTTTCTGATGTCATGTCTTAACTCTTACACAGGTCACACACTCGGCCACATACTTTACAATATCAAGCTTCATCGTCGGCCACCAGTAGTAGGGGTTTAGGTCCCTACACATTTTAGTGCTGCCAGGATGAACTGAGTACATGGTTTTGTGAGCTTCTTCCATCAGAAGATCTCTGACTCCTCCTGACTTAGGCACCCAAATTCGATCTTGGAATACCTTCAGTATGTGACTGTTTATACCGAACACTAACATTTTGCCCAAACGTTTTCCCTTTCGGTCATTCTTCTCGGAAGCTTCTTCTTGAGATTTCTTTATACTCTCCACAATTGTCGAGACAACTTCTATTCTCAATGCTCTTGGCCTTTTTCTTTCAAGATTGATTTTCCGACTGAGAGCATCAACAACAACATTTTCTTTAACGGGTGGTAAAGTATCTCACAGTCGTAGTTTTTAAGTAACTCTAGCCAACGTCGTTGCCTCATATTCAATTCTTTATGATTAAAGATATATTGGAGACTCTTATGATCAGTGAAAAGTTTACACTTCGAGCCATAGAGGTAATGCCTCTATATCTTTAGAGCAAATACTACCGCTGGCAACTCCAAATCATGAGTGGGGTAGTTCTTTTCATGCTCTTTCAGCTGTCGAGACGCATATGCTATCACCTTTTCTCTTTGGGTCAAAATACAACCTAACCTAATCCCAGACGCATCACTATAGACAGCAAAGTGCTCAACTCCATCGGGTAGAGAAAGAATTGGTGCTTCACATAGCTTATTCTTTAGAAAATCGAATGCTTCTTTGTGCTTATAACTCCAAGTATAAGTAGCTCCTTTGTGGGTCAAAGCTGTTAGTGGAGTAGCGATTGAAGAAAAGCCTTGGATAAACCTTTGGTAATATCCGATTAATCCCAAAAAGCTTCGGATCTCCGTGGGACTTTTCGGTTGTTCCCACTTCATCACAACTTCAATCTTTGGTGGGTCAACCATTATCCCTTCTTGGTTGACTACATGACCCAAGAATTGGACTTCTCGAATCCAAAAATCACATTTAGAGAACTTGGCATACAACTTCTCCCTTTTCAAGACTTCCAACACTTCTCGCAAGTGTCTATCACAAATTTATCAAGGAACGACTTACAAACACATTTCATTAAATCCATGAATGTTGTTGGAGCATTGGTTAGTCCAAACAACATAACCAAAAACTCGTAGTGTCCATATCGTGTTCTGAATGCAATCTTCTCGATATCCTGCTCTCTCACCTTTAGCTGATGATATCCTGACCTTAGGTCGATCTTTGAAAAATAGCTTGAACCTTGTAGTTGATCAAACAGGTCATCAATCCTTGGCAATGGATATCTACACTTTATCGTTGCCTTATTCAGCTCTCTGTAATCAATGCACATCCTCATACTCCCGTCCTTTTTCTTTACGAATAACACTGGAGCTCCCCAGGGTGATGAACTAGGTCTAATGAAACCTTTGTCCAATAACTCTTGAAGTTGCATCATCAACTCCTTCATCTCCGTTGGTTCTAATCGGTAAGGTGTTTTTGCTATTAGCGTGGTTCCTGGAAACAAGTCGATACAAAATTCTACTTGTCGATCAGGCGGTAATCTAGGAAGATCTTTGGGAAATACTTCTGGATAATCACACACCACAGGAATGCTCTGCATCATCCTTTTCTCCTTCTTTGCATCAATCACGAATGCCAAATATGATGTATATCCTCTGGCCAAACACTTTTTGGCTTTAATTAAGGAAATAATTCTATAATTTACTCTACGTTTGTCCCCATACACCATAAATGACTTTGTCCCTGGCGGGTTTGCTTTTACTATCTTCTTTCTGCACAATATTTCGGCATCATTGGCGCTAAGCCAATCCATCCCCAACACGATGTCGAAACCATTTAGCTCGATGGGCAATGACTTCTCATGGAACTTATTCCCATTCAAATCAATGAAGATGTTTTTCATAATATGGCTAACAGGTACAAACTTGCCACTAGCAACTTCGACTAATAAATCATTATCTAGTTTATCGACAGGCAAAGCTAGTTTTCTACCAAATTCATGCGAAATAAAGGAGTAGTTGGCTCTAGAATCAAATAAAATTTGGGCAGACAATTCGTTTATGAGAAAAATACTTGAAGCGACATCAGCTTCATCTTTCGCAACTTCAAGGGTCATCTGGAAGGCTCTCGCCTTCGGCTTTGGCGGAATGTTGGGTTTTGTTGCCTCCTTCTTTTTCAGACAATCCCTCGAGATGTGCCCTTCCTCACCACACCCATAGCAGACTTTCTTGGTGAGGGTGCATTCGTTGGCATAGTTCCCTGTCTTTCCAGATTTGAAGCATGTGACTTCCCCATCACATTTCCCATGATGCTTCTTCTTGCACTTGTCACACCATTTCGCTTCGCCTCCTCCACCTCCTATCGAACTAGACTTCGAGAATCTAACGTTTTTGCTAGACCCCGAGGGTCCGTCGAACTTCCTCTTCTCACCAACCTCTAACCTCTCCAGACCCTTCTCCCTGATCTGGGTCTCAATATTCTTAGCAGCCCAGATGGCGGCTTTCAATGTGGATGCTTGCTTAACCATTGGACCAAAGTCCGTTGTGTGACATCCCCAAAATCACGGCCAGAAAAGACCGATTTCATTTATGCTTTTTAAAATAATTTCAGAGTAGATCCTTTTGATTTAAAAGTGTTGCGGAATTTGTTCCCAAAACAAAACAGGATAAAATAATATTTATCAAAGCATTTCATCAAGAGATGCATTTTCATTATATAATCAAAACTCGGGATGTCATGTTCCGATACAGACCATAAAGCATAAACGATAACATTACAAGTCGTTCAACAAATATATACATATACAGACTTGTAAACAAAACAATTTGATGATTCATCCATCTTATGCCCTTGCGCCATTTCCTGTAATACAAATAAAACTGAGTGGGTCAGACTTGGAAGCCTGGTGAGCATATAGGGTTTTCAACCCACAATAAATAAATTATATTTAATTTCACCAACCAATCACTATCCCGATTACCCATTCCTGTTATCCTCACTTTACGTCCCTAAAACAACATCTATCTCAAGGGACCTAATCTAGGATTTTCATCGGGACGGACATTACTGCAAAGCGGTTTCCTCAACAATAGATATCCTAAGGCAACCATGAGGAGGATAGAGTACACCGGTGAACACATCGTTCACAAAAACTACAGGTTATGAACCTGCTAGCGTTCCACTGGACTGTCTAGAAAGAGTCCATGGTCGTTATCCATACTCCGTTGAATAACTAGATCAACAACAACAACAAAATCGAGGCCTATCATCTGTTTATTACACACCAACTATCTACCCATGTTCTACCCAACATATTAGTAGATAAAAATATATATTTTCATACATAGTTTAAAACCTGTATGTGACATCCCCAAAATCTCGGCCAGAAAAGACCGATTTCATTTATGCTTTTTAAAATAATTTTCAGAGTAAATCCTTTTAATTTTAAAAGAGATGCGGAATTTGTTCCCAAAAACAAAACATGATAAAATATATATTTATCAAAACCTTTCATAAAGAAATATGATTTCATTTCATAATCAAAAGTCGGGATGTCATGTTCCGATACAGATCATAAAGCATAAACGATAGCATTACAAGTCTTTCAACAAATATATACATATACAGACTTGTAAACAAAACAACTTGATGTTCGCCCATCTTAAGCTCTTGCGCCACTTCCTGTAAAATAAATCAACTGAGTGGGTCAGGCTTGGGAGCCTGGTGAGCATATAGGGTTTTCAACCCACAATAAATAATTTAATTAATTATTATCAACCAACAATAACCCAGTTACCCATTTCCGTTATTCTCACTTTATGTCCCTAAAATAACTAACACAAGGGACCTAGTCAAAGAATATTTCATCGGGGCGACTACACATGCTTCGGGGGTTCCTCGGCAATATAAGTCAAATAAGGCAACCATGGGGGGGATGGAATACAGCGGATGAACACCCAAGTTCATTAACACCTACAGGTTATGAGCCTGCTAGCGTTCCACTGGACTGTCTAGAAAAGTCCGTGGTCGTCATCTAAATTCCGCTAGATGACTGGATCAAAACAACATCGAGGCCTCTCATCTGTTTATTACACACCAACTATCTACCCATATTCTACCCAACATATTAGTAGATAAAATATACATTTTTATACGTAGTTTCAAAACCTGTATAGCATGCTCAATCAAAACATTTTTCACATAACAGATGAGGCACACACACATAACACGTATTTCATTGAGAAATAATCAGATCTATAAGATAGAAGAGAGTGGGTATACATTCACATATATAACAACAAAATATATACACATAGCACGTATTTTATATAAAATACTTCATAATATTGTGATGGAATGAAAGTAACTACACACTCACATCCCGTATTCTTAAATACGTTTAACGATTACTTGTATAATATCGCGTATTGAAAAGGGACTATACACTCACTTGATCAGAAGATGATCGGGCAGCACTACGGCTTGCAGAAGAGGTGTTTCTCCGTAGATCTGGAAGATCTTCACAAAACCGGGCTCCTCGCGGGCAGCGTTTCGGCTCGGGAATAACGCTCTTCGGGATTCTCGGGGCTTCGGATCTTGCTTCGGGGCTCGGGAATATTACCGGGGCTTCGGGGTATAAACGGCACGCAAAACGAGGCAAAACTTAGAGAGAGAAGAGTTTGAACAAGAGAAAATGGCTGAATTCGAGTTCTATTTATAGGCTGAGGGTCTGGGATTACGCGGGGCGTAATCTTAAATTACGCAGGGCGTACTCGGTTACGCGGGGCGTACTTTGACGTCACTGCATGCGTCGATCTGTGGCACTCGAGTATTGGTCAGACAAGTTGCATCCGACTGAGTACGCGGGGCGTACTCAAATTACGCGGGGCGTAATTGACTTGTCAATTTTCTAAATTGCATAACTTTCGCATACGAGCTCCGTTTTCGACGTTCTTTATATCCACGCGAAGGTCAGACCATACTCTACAACTTTCATTTAGACTCCATTGGCTAATTTTGACTTTTATTTTTATTATTTATTTTTAGAAGGCCGGGACAGAAAAACTTCGTTATAAATTCATAACTTCTTCGTCTGACGTCCGTTCTCGCCTAAATTTTCATCGTTTCGCTACTAACAACGAGATCTTCGATTCTCATTTAGATTGTTTCGGCTAAAAACCGCTCGATCTCAAATCGAGTATTCGGGCTGCATACTGCCACGTCGAAACTTCAGAAAATCATAACTTCCTCATACGAAGTCAGATTTGGGCGTTCCTTTTATGCATGCTCTCGGTTTAACGAAATCTACGACTTTCGTTTAGATCGCTAAGGCTAAATATCGCTCTATCTTAAATTCATATTTTTACGTCACTCGACGTCGTGCCGGTTCTGTCGCGAAACTTCGACAGGTCATAACTTCTTCGTTATAACTCGGATTTTGGCATTTCCTTATATCTCCGGAATCCTTGTTTCAACCACTACAACTTTATGCAAAGATATCGGGCGTATCTCACACTTTAATTTTGACGCTTATTTTATTCTTAATTCATTAAATTATAATAATTAAGAAAATAAACACATAAATCACATAATTCACAAATAATACATTTTTATTATTTCAAGTTGAGTTACAAAGGTTAACCTAGACTATTACATTGCTAAAAATGGCAAGCCCAGAAACACAGGCGTTACAATTCTCTCCACCTTAGAATGATTCCGTCCCCGGAATCACACATCAACAAACAAATGCGGATAGCGACTCATCATGTCACTCTCCGTCTCTCAGGTGAGGTTTGGCCCATTCGTGTGTTTCCATCGGACAAGAACTAACTCGACCATCTTGCGTCGCACCTTCTTAGTCTTTCGGTCAACGATTGCCTCTGGTTCTTCAATCAACCTTTTGTTCTCATCAATTCTCAACTCCGAAAGTGGAATCATGTCGGGAACTTCTCCCGTGAACTTCCTCAAATAACACACATGGAAAGTGTTATGAATTCCATTCAGTTCTTCTGGTAGTTCGAGCTTGTAAGCTTGGTTCCCAATCCTCTGAAGAACTTTAAACGGTCCAATAAACCTTGGACTTAATTTTCCCCTTTTACCAAATCTTATAAGTCCCTTCCACGACGAGACTTTAAGCAAAACCGAATCCCCAACTTCAAAAGTCATCGGTCTTCGCTTTTTGTCAGCATAACTCTTTTGACGATCTTGAGCTGCTAACATTCTTTCCCTAATTATTTTCAACTTTTCAGCAGTCTGATGAACCATCTCCGGTCCCATAAACTGCTTTTCCCCAGCCTCAAGCCAACAAGACGGCGTATGACACTTTTGTCCATACAAAGCTTGGTAAGGTGCCATCTTAATGCTCGAGTGAAAACTATTGTTATAGGAAAATTCTACCAACGGTAAATGTTCATCCCAATTACCTAGGAATTCCAATGTTCATCCCAATTACCCAGAAACACAGGCGTTACACTGTATATCATTTTCATTCAATACATATTCCACATAACAGATGAGGCACACCCACACAACACGTATTTCATAGAAAGTAAATCAGATCTATGAGATAGAAGTGAATGAATATACATTCACACATATAACAACAAAATTATACACATAACACGTATTTCGTATAAAATACTTCATAATTATGCGTTAGAATAAAGTAACTACACACTTACACGTATAAACCACAATATACTTAATACACTCAAACCATACTTGTATTATTATCGTGTTTATGAAAGGTAGTATACACTGACTTGATCAGAAGATGATCGGACAACACTACGACTTACAGTAGTAGTAATCCTCAGCAGATCTGGAAGATCTCCACAAAAATCGAACTTCTCGCGGACAGAGCTTCGGCTCGGGAATTGCACTTCTCGGGATCTTCGGGGCTTCGGGACTTGCTTCGGGGCTCGAGAATGATACCGGGGCTTCGGGGTACTTCTGGAACGCAAATTGATGCAAAACGGGAGAGAGAAGAGAGAAAAATAGCAAAAGAGTCGGCTGCCTTCGGATCCTATTCATAGGAGGTTGGAGCCTCGGAGTACGCGGGGCGTACTGCAGTACGCGGGCAGTACTGCCTCAGAAACGTCATTGCTTACGTATCTGAAGAACTCGAGTGCGAGGTGTGTCATGCTTCGCTGTACGCGGGGCGTACGCTAGTACGCTGGGCGTACTTCGGATGAGTCCGATGACTCCTCTTCGGATAATGCCGGATTTAATAATTAAATTTAATTATTAATTATTTAATAAAATTCGAAAATTCATATCTTCTTCATACGAACTCCGTTTTCGACGTTCTCTATATCCACGCGTAGGTGAGACTACGCTCTACAACTTTCATTTAGACTCCGTCGGCTAATTTTAAGTTTATTTTTATTATTTATTTTTAATAGGCCGGGACAGAAAAATTTCGTTATAAATTCATAACTTCTTCGTTTGACGTCCGTTCTCGCCTAACTTTTTATCGCTTCGATACCAACAACGAGACTTTCGATCCTCGTTTAGATTGCTTCGGCTAAAAACCGATCGATCTTAAATCGAGTATTTTAGGCTGCATACCTCTAAGCCGAAACTTCGAAAAATCATAACTTCCTCATACGAAGTCAGATTTGGGCGTTCTTTATATATTCGGAAACCTCGTTTTAACTACTACAACTTCATCCAAAGACATCAAGTTTATTTTACACTTAAATTTTGACGCTTATTTTTATTCTTAATTAATCAAACCACATAATTAAGCAATTAAGCACAAAACACATAATACTCAAATAATACACTCTTATTATTTCAAAACGGGTTACAAAGGTTAACCTAGACTATTACATCGCTAAAAATAGCAAGCCCGGAAACACAGGCGTTACACGTTGGTAGTCCGAGGGAAAACTTGTTGACCTTAGAGAGTTCGGCTGGAACTAAATATGGAACAAGTTTCATCTTTTCCGTGAAACTAGCAGCGTATCCAGTAACGCTTATTCTTCCCTTATTCAAATTCTGAAACTCATTATTGATTTCCAGAAGGTCCTACTCAGAGCAGTATTGCAATTTTAGTTGCACCACAAAGTCTTCCCAAGACATCTTACTCGCTTCTTCCTTGGGCATCGAGTCAGCTAACAACTTCCACCAACTCAACACTCCAGATTTTAACAGAGGGATCGCAAGAGCGGTCTTCTGTCTGTTACTGCATTCGCAACTCTCGAACATTGTCTCCATTTCGGAGATCTAGTTTATAACTTCCACCGGCGTCGGGCTTTCGGAAAGACATGGTGTCTTGGATGCCATGAAATCCTTGTACTTGCACCCACGTCCATCATTTCCTCCATCCTGGTTGATATTCCTAACAATCGGTGGGTTGGCTTGACTAACAATTCCACTGAAGTTTCCTCCTTCCAACTTCCCTTCATTCAATTCGGCCTGTTCAATCGGCATTGAAAGCTCTTCACGATTCTGCTGAAGCAGACGTCTAGTTTCTTATTTGGATCATCGCTTGTACCCCGGCCATTGTCATTGGCTCCGGTGCTTGCTCAATCACTGGAGGCTGATTCATGTTATCATCTGCATTTCTAATGCCACTTCTAGTTCCTACCATTCTTGATCTATACACCGAATAAGGTGAAATTAGATCCTCATTCACGATAGATAATTAAATCGTCCATATCACTCCGAAACGTTTACTGCTAGTTCTAATACCGTCATCATACGCTTAGAAATCTAAACACATAAGGTGTCCAGATCCGGTTGGCAACAAACCGTAGATCTGAACAAATAATATCATATATGGCAAACACATAACATTTATCACATAAAAACATTTTAGGCATCTTTCCTAAAATACACTTGTGCTCGTGTCTAAAATATAACAGACACTTATGTCACAATCTTCACTTAACATTCTAAGTTTAAGTCTAGAAATCCTACAAACTCCTAGTTCGCTTAAACTAATGCTCTGATACCAACTGAGACATCCCTAAATTCACGGCCAGAAATGTGACATCCCCAAAATCACGACCATAAAAGACCGGTTTAATTATGCTTTTAAAATGATTTCAAAGTAATTCTTTGATTAAAAGAGTTGCGGAATTTGTTCCCAAAACAAAATATGATAAAAATAAGATTTACCAAAGCATTTCTTAAAGAAATGTATTTTTCATTATATTATAATACTCGGGATGTCATGTTCCGATAAACAGACTAAAAGCATAAACATTTCAATACAGACCTTACAACAGTTATTTACAACAATAGGTCTATAATCCAAAAATAACTTGACAAGTCATCCAACTTATGCTCTGGCGTCACTACCTGTAATACAAAGAAAACTGAGTGGGTCAGGCTTGGGAGCCTGGTGAGCATATAGGGTTTTCAACCCACAATAAGTAATTAAATTTATTTTCATTAACCAACAATAACCCAATTACCCATTCCCATTATTCTCACTTTATGTCCCTAAAACAACTGACACAAGGGACCTGGTCTAAGAATATTTCATCGGGGCGACAACACATGCATTCGGGGGTTTCCCGACAATATATGTCAAATAAGGCAACCATGAGTGGGATGGAGTACATCAAATGAACACCCAAGTTCATTAATACCTACAGGTGGCGAGCCTGCTAGCATTCCACAGGACTGTCTAGAAAAGTCCGTGGTCGTCATCCAAACTCCGCTAGATGATTGAATCAAAAAAACAACATCGAGGCCTCTCATCTGTTTATCACACATCAACTATCTACCCATGTTCTACCCAACATATTAATAGATAAAAAAATATATTTTTATACATAGTTTAAAACCTGTATACCATTCTCATTCAATACATATTCCAAACAACAGATGAGACACATACACATAACACGTATTTCATAGAGAATAAATCATATCTATAAGATAGAAGAAAGTGAATACACATTCACACATATAACAACAAAATATACACAAAACACGTAATTCGTATAAAAAATACTTCATAATTATGCGTTAGAAGAAAGTGGCTACACACTCACTTGATCAGAAGATGACCGGACAGCACTACGACTTGTAGAAGTAGTATTCTTCGGTAGATCTGGAAGATCTTCACAAAACCGGGCTCCTCGCGGGCAGAGCTTCGGCTCGGGAATTTTACTTCTCGGGATCTTCGAGGCTTCGGGACTTGCTTCGGGACTCAGGAATGATACTGGGGCTTCGAGATATTTCTTGCACGAAAATCGAGGTAAAAAGGGAGAGAGGGAAGTGATTTTGGCAAAAGAAACCGGCTGCCCTCGCATTCTATTTATAGGGTGCTGAAAATTGGATTACGCTGGGCGTAAATCTAGGTATGCTGGGCGTACTAAGCCTTATGTTGGGCGTATGCGACGTCATTGCATGTGTATGCACTCGAGTGACGTCATTGTATGCGTAGCTGAGGCGGTTCCAGGTACGCTGGGCGTACTCCAAAATTACGTTGGACGTACTCGATTAAGCAAACTTCAAACTTGCGTAACTTTCACATACGAGCTCTGTTTTTGACGTTCTTTATATCCACGCGTAGGTGAGACTAAGCTCTACAACTTTCTTTCAGACTCCATCGGCTGATTTTGAATTTATTTTTATTATTTATTTTTAGTAGGCTGAGACAGGAAAACTCAGTTATAAATTCATAACTTCTTCATCCGGCGTCCGTTTTCGTCTGTCTTTTTACCGTTGCACTAACATTGACGAGATCTTCGATTCTCATTTAGATTGTTTCAGCTAAAAACCGCTCGATCTCAAATCGAGTATTCGGGCTGCATACTGCTAAGTCGAAACTTCGGAAAATCATAACTTCCTCATGCGAAGTCAGATTTGAACGATCTTTTTATGCACGCTTTCGGTTTAACAAACTCTACAACCTTCGTTTAGACCACTAAGGCTAAATATTGCTTTATTTCAAATTCACATTTTACGTCATTCAGCGTCGTGCCGGTTCTATCGCGAAACTTCAACAAGTCATAACTTCTTCGTTATAACTCGGATTTCGGCGTTCTTTATATCTCCGAAATCCTTGTTTCGACCACTACAACTTCATGTAAAGATATCAGAATTATCTCACACTTCAATTTTGACGCTCATTTTATTCTTAATTCATTAAATTATAATAATTAAGGAAATAAACACATAATTCACATAATACTCAAATATTTCATCACTAATACTTCAAAAAGAGTTACAAGGGTTAACCTAGACTATTACATCAACAATAATGCCTAGTTTGGAAACACGGACGTTACAAGAAAATACCGATTTAATTTATGCTTTTAAAATAATTTCAGAGTAATCCTTTAATTAAAAAAGTTGCGGAATTTGTTCCCAAAACACAACATGATAAAATAAAGTTTATCAAAGCATTTCTTAAAGAAATGTATTTTCATATATAACAAAACTCGGGATGTCATGTTCTGATACAAACCAAAAGCATAAACGGCACATTATAAGTCTTACAACGGTTATATACAACTACATGCCTATAAACAAAATAACGTGATGATTCATCCAATTTATGCTCTCGCGCCACTACCTTTAATACAAATAAAATTGAGTGGGTCAGGCTTGGGAGCCTAGTGAGCATATAGGGTTTTCAACCCACAATAAATAATTATATTTAATTTCACCAACCAACAATAACCCGATTATCCATTCCCGTTATCCTCACTTTACGTTCCTAAAACAACAACTATCACAAGGGACCTAGTCTAAGGATTTTCATCGGGATGGACATTATTGCAAAGGGGTTTCCTCAACAATAGATGTCCTAAAGGCAACCATGAAGGGGGATAGAGTACACCGGTGAGCACGTCGTTCACAACACCTACAGGTTATGAACCTGCCAACGTTCCACTGGACAGTCTAGAAAGAGTCTGTGGTCATCATCCGTACTCCGCTAGATGACTAGATCAATAACAACATAGAAGCCTCTCATTATTTTTATTTAATCACATATCAACTATCTACCCATGCTTTACCCAACATTTTTGTGTGTGTGTGTGTGTATATATATATATATATATATACACATACACAACTTAAAACCTGTATAATATATTCATTCAATACTCATTCCAAATAACAGATAATATATAAACACATAGCACGTATTTTATAGAGAAATAATTCATATCTATGTGTTAGAAGAAAGCAATAAGACACTCACATGATAAAACGATGCTCGGATAACACTACGACTCTTAAAGTAGTATTCTTCGGTGAAACTGAGATATCTTCACACACTGGGCTTCTCGCGGGCAAAGCTTCGACTCAAAAACTCTTTTCTTCTCGGGATCTTCGGAGTGTCGGGACTTGCCTCGGGTGTCGGGATGATCCTGGGGCTTCGGGGGTGTTTCAAGAGGGCTAGAGAGGGTATCGGGAGTGAGAGAGTAAGAAAGTAGCAACCAAAATCGGTTGCCCTTCAGTTTCTATTTATAGGGCTGATTTTCTGGATTCACGTCGTGAATCTCAAAAATTCACATTGTGAGTTTGGTCAAGCATAGGTCATTCCGTTCGTCATCAGTCCACTTGCTCTGGAAGGCGTCCAACACCTGTTCACGTCGTGAACTTTGACACAGGCCTTGAAGTTTGTGTTCCAAACTACATAAATTCATATCTCTCGCATACGAGTTCCGTTTTTGACGTTCTTTATATCCATGCGTAGGTGAGATTATACTCTACAACTCTCGTTTAGACTCCGTCGGATAATTTTCACTTTATTTTTATTATATTATTTTTAGTAGGCCGGGACAGGAAAACTCCGTTAGAAATTCGTAACTCTTCATTTGGCGTCCATTTTCGTCTGTCTTTTTACCGTTGGACTACTATCGATGAGATATTCGATTCTCGTTTAGATTGTTTCGGCTAGAAATCACTTGATCACATATTCGAACTTTGGGGTGCATACTGCTAAGTCGAAACTTAGAAAAAACATAACTTCCTCATACAAAGTCAGATTTAGACGTTCTTTTTATGTATGTTTTCGGTTTAACGTATTCTACGCCTTCCGTTTAGATGACTAAGGCTAAATATTGCTCTATCATAAATTCACTATTTACGTCATGCAGTGTCGTACCGGTTCTGTCGCGAAACTTCGACAGGTCATAACTTCTTCGTTATAACTCGGATTTTGACATTCTTTATATATCCGGAATCCGTGTCACAACCACTACAACTTCCTTCATGGATATTAGGTTTATCTAATATTTTATTTTAACGCTTATTTTTATCCTTAATTCATTTAAGTCACACAATTAAGCATAAAACACATAATACTCAAATAATACATTCTTATTATTTCAAAACGAGTTACAGAGGTTAACTTAGACTATTACATCAACATTAATGCCAAGCCTAGAAACACGGGTGCTACAATGAGTATCGGGGAGTTGCGAATGCAGTTGCTGAGATATGTTGGCTGCGTAACTTGCTTCACGAGCTTCATTAACCTCCTTTTCTGCTACCCTTGTGTATTGTGATAATGTGAGTGTTTTTTATTTGTCCACCAATCCAGTTCAACATCAACGGACAAAACATATAGAGATAGATATTCACTTCGAGCGAGATAAAGTCGCTATGGGTCAGATTCGTGTTCTTCATGTCTCGTCTTCGTCTCCGTATGTTGATATCTTCACCAAAGGATTACCTTCCACTTTGTTTCTTGACTTCAGATCCAGTCTGAACGTCCGTTCAACACCTCCCGTTCTGACTGCGGGGGGATGTTAGCTGTATATTTATTTGTGCATTGTAGATTACCTTTGTATTTTTGGTATTTGTGTGGCTTTCTATATTTTGCCCTCAATCATAGCTATTTCCATAGTTTATACTATACATTGGTGGAATGAAATATTATATGTTATGGGAAATTCATTGACTAACACTCAAAACGACAAATGCTTTCGATAATTTTGATTTTCAAGACAAGTTCCATAAACATAAAATTTTTAATTCAAGAAACCTTTTCAGATCAAACACACCAATTCAATAAAAATTTCATGTTCTTGATTTTTTCTTTCAACAACTCACTCCAAAACCTTTTGGCAAGAATCATTAGTGGCGTCTGTAACGCCCGTGTTTCTTGGGATTTCCATTTTTAGCAATGTAATAGTCTAGGTTAACCTTTGTAACTCAATTTGAAATAATAAAAATGTATTATTTGTGAATTATGTGATTTATGTGTTTATTTTCTTAATTATTATAAGTTAATGAATTAAGAATAAAATAAGCGTCAAAATTTAAGTGTGAGATAAGCCCGATATCTTTTCATAAAGTTATAGTGGTTAAAACAAGGATTCCGGAGATATAAGGAATGCCAAAATCCGAGTTATAACGAAGAAGTTATGACCTGTCGAAGTTTCGCGACAGAACCGGCACAACGTCGAGTGACGTAAAATATGAATTTAAGATAGAGCGATATTTAGCCTTAGCGATCTAAACGAAAGTCGTAGATTTCGTTAAACCGAGAGCGTGCATAAAAGGAACGCCCAAATCTGACTTCGTATGAGGAAGTTATGATTTTTCTAAGTTTTGACTTAGCAGTATGCAGCCCAAATACTCGATTTGAGATCGAGCAGCTTTTAGCCGAAACAATCTAAATGAGAATCGAAGATCTCGTTGTTAGTAGCGAAACGATGAAAAGTTAGGCGAGAACGGACGTCAGACGAAGAAGTTATGAATTTATAACGAAGTTTTTCTGTCCCGGCCTTCTAAAAATAAATAATAAAAATAAAAGTCAAAATTAGCCGACGGAGTCTAAATGAAAGTTGTAGAGTATGGTCTGACCTTCGCGTGGATATAAAGAACGTCGAAAACGGAGCTCGTATGCGAAAGTTACGCAATTTAGAAGTTCGACGAGTCAATTATGCCCCGCGTAATTGAGTACGCCCCGCGTACTCAGTCGGATGCAACTTGTCTGACCAATACTCGAGTGCCACAGATCGACGCATGCAGTGACGTCAAAGTACGCCCCGCGTAACCGAGTACGCCCCGCGTACTGAGTACGCCCTGCGTAATTTGAGATTACGCCCCGCGTAATCCCAGACCCTCAGCCTATAAATAGAACTCGAATTCAGCCATTTTCTCTTGTTCAAACTCTTCTCTCTCTCTCTCTCTAAGTTTTGCCTCGATTTGCGTGCCAATCATATCCCGAAGCCCCAGTATCATTCCCGAGCCCCGAAGCAAGATCCGAAGCCCCGAGGATCCCAAAGAGCGTTATTCCCGAGCCGAAGCTCTGCCCGCGAGGAGTTCGATTTTGGTGAAGATCTTCCAGATCTATCGAAGTATACTACTTCTATAAGCCGTAGTGCTGTCGGATCATCTTCTGATCAGGTGAGTGTATAGTCCCTTTTCAAAACGCAATATTATGAAGTGTTTAATATAAAATACGTGCTACGTGTATATATTTTGTGGTTATATGTGTGAATGTATATTCACTCTCTTCTATCTCACAGATCTGATATATTCTCTATGAAATACGTGTTATGTGTGTATGCCTCATCTGTTATGTGGAATATGTATTGATTAAAGCATGCTATACAGGTTTTTAAACAATGTATAAAAATGTATATTTTTATCTACTAATATGTTGGGTAGAACATGGGTAGATAATTGGTGTGAAATAAACAGATGAGAGGCCTCGGTGTTATTGGTGTTATTCTAGTCATTCAGCAAAGTATGGATGACGACCACGGACTATTCTAGAGTGTCCTGTGGAACACTAGCAGGCTCATTACCTGTAGGTGTTGTGAACGACGTGTTCACCGGTGTACTCTATCCCCCACATGGTTGCCTTTAGGACACTTATTGTTGAGGAAGCCCCTCTGCAGTAATGTCCGTCCCGATGAAAATCCTGAATATAAGTTCCTTATAATAGACGTTATTTTTAGGAACGTAAGGTGAGGATAACGGGAATGGGTAATCGGTTTTATTGTTGATTGATGAAATTAAATATAATTATTGTGGGTTTGAAAACCCTATATGCTCACCAGGCTCCCAAGCCTGACCCACTCAGTTGATTTGTATTACAGGAAGTGGCGCAAGAGCTTAAGATGGGCGAATCATCAAGTTGTTTTGTTTACAAGTCTGCGTATGTATATATTTGTTGAACGACTTGTAATATCATCGTTTATGCTTTATGATCTATATCGGAACATGACATCCCGACTTTTGATTTATGAAATGTTTTGATAAATATTTATTTTATCATGTTTTGTTTTTGGGAACAAATTCCGCATCTCTTTTAAAATCAAACGGATTTACTCTGAAAATGTTTTAAAAAGCATAAATGAAATCGATCTTTTCTGGCCGAGATTTTTGGGGATGTCACAGTTGGTATCAGAGCATTAGTTTAAGCGAACTAGGAATTTGTAGGATTTCTAGACTTAAACTTAAGATGCTAAATGGAGATTGGGAGGTGTGTGTCTGATAAATTTAGACACGAGCACTAGTTTATTTCAGGAAAGTTGCCTAAAATGCTTTTATGTGCTAAATGTTATATGTTGCCATATATGATATTATTTGTTCGGATCTACGGTTTGTTGCCAACCGGATCTGAAGGTTTATGTGTTTAGGATTCTAAGCGTATGTATACGATATTAGAACTAGCATGTAATCGTTTGGAGTAATAAGGTGAAATTATTCGGTGGGTAGATAAAAAAAATGGTGAGAACAAGAAGCGGAGTTGGAAATGCTGATGAAAACAGGAATCAACCGCCTGTAATTCAACAAGTACCTGTCGTAGCTGATGCACCTGAGCCGATAACAATGGCTGGTGTACAAATGATGATTCAAATGATGTTGGATCGTCAGATGGAAGAAACAAGACGCCTGCTTAGGTAGAATCGTGAAGAACCGTCAATTCAAGCGGAAGAGCCCGAAGAGAATGGAGGGCAGTCTGAAGGAGAAAACTTTAGTGGAATCATTGGTCAAGACGAACAACCAGTGGTTAGACGCAATAACCAGTATGGAGGAAATGATGGCCGTGGGTGCAAGTATAAGGATTTCATGGCATCCAAACCACCATGTCTATCCGGAAGCCCGACGCCGGTGCAAGTTATGGACTGGGTCTCCGAAATGGAGACTATGTTTCAAAGTTGCGAATGCAGCAACAGGCAGAAGACCGCTCTTGCGATCCCTCTGCTAAAATCTGGCGTGTTGAGTTGGTGGAAGCTGTTAGCTGACTCTATGCCCAAGGGAGAAGCAAGCAAAATGTCTTGGGAAGACTTTGTGGAACAACTAAAAATGCAATACTGCTCCGAGCAGGACCTTCTAGAAATCAGTAATGAGTTTCAGAATTTGAAGAAAGGGAAATTGAGCGTTGCTGAATACGCTGCAAGTTTCACAGAAAAGATGAAGTTTATCCCATATTTGGTGCCTACAGAACTCTCTAAGGTCAACAAGTTTTCCCTTGGACTACCAGCGGACTATGGTCCAATGGTTAAGCAAGCAACCACATTGAAAGCCGCCATCTGGGCTGCTAGAAATGTTGAGACCCAGATCAGGGAAAAAGGTCTGGAAAGGTCAGAGGTTGGCGAGAAAAGGAAAATCGATGGATTTTCAGGGTCCAGCAAGAAAAGTAAATTCTCGAAGTCTAGTTCGAGGGGAAGTGGAGGAAAGGTAGAAGCGAAATGGTGTGACAAGTGCAAGAAGAAGCATTATGGGAAGTGTGGCGGGGAAACCACATGCTTCAAATGTGGAAAGCTAGGGCATTATGCCAATGACTGCACCTTCACCAAGAATGTTTGTTATGGTTGTGGTGAGGAGGGGCACATCTCAAGGGATTGTCCGAAAAAGAAGGAAGCAGCAAGACCCAACATTCCGCCAAAGCCAAAGGCGAGAGCATTCCAGATGACACTGGAAGCTGCTAAAGATGAAGCTGATGTCGCTTCAGGTACCTTTCTCGTTAACAAATTGTCTGCCCAAATTTTATTTGATTCTGGAGCCAACTACTCCTTTATATCGCATGAATTTGGTAGAAAACTAGCCTTGCCTGTTGATAGACTAGATAATGCTTTATTAGTCGAAGTTGCTAGTGGCAAGTTTGTACCTGTTAGCCATCGTATGAAAAACATCTTAATTGATCTGAATGGAAATAAGTTCCACGAGGAATTATTGCCTATCGAACTTAACGGTTTCGACATCGTTTTGGGAATGGATTGGCTTAGCGCCAACGATGCCGAAATTTTATGCAAGAAGAAAATAGTAAAAGTGAACCCGCCTGGGAAGGAATCATTTATGGTGTATGGAGATAAACGCAGAGTAAATTCTGGGATCATTTCTCTAATGAAAGCCAGAAAATGTTTGACCAAGGGGTGTACATCATACTTAGCATTCGTGATCGACGCTAAGAAGGAAAAGAAGGTGATGCAAAATATTCCTGTTGTGTGTGATTATCCGGAAGTATTTCCCGAAGATCTTCCTGGATTACCGCCCGATCGACAAGTAGAATTTCGTATCGACTTGTTGTCCGGAACAACGCCAATTGCAAAAGCACCTTATCGATTAGCACCGACGGAGATGAAGGAGCTAATGATGCAACTTCAGGAGTTATTGGACAAAGGTTTCATTAGACCTAGTTCATCACCCTGGGGAGCTCCGGTGTTATTCGTAAAGAAGAAAGATGGAAGCATGAGGATGTGCATTGATTACCGAGAGCTGAATAAGGCAACAATAAAGAATAGATATCCGTTGCCGAGGATTGATGACCTATTCGATCAACTACAAGGTTCAAGTTATTTTTCAAAGATCGACCTAAGGTCAGGATATCATCAATTAAAGGTAAGAGAGTAGGTTCAGAACGCGATATGGACACTATGAGTTCTTGGTTATGTCGTTTGGACTAACCAATGCTCCAGCAGCATTCATGGATTTAATGAACAGAGTTTGTAATCCGTTCCTTGATAAATCTGTGATAGTGTTCATAGATGACATTCTGATTTATTCAAAAAGCCAAGAGGAGCATGGCAGACACTTGCGAGAAGTGTTGGAAGTCTTGAAGAAGGAGAAGTTGTATGCGAAGTTCTCCAAATGTGATTTCTGGATTCGTGAAGTCCAATTTTTGGGTCACGTGGTCAACCAAGAAGGGATAATGGTTGATCCAGCGAAGATCGAAGCTGTGATGAAGTGGGAACAACCGAAAAGTCCCACGGAGATCCGAAGCTTTTTGGGATTAGCCGGATATTACCGAAGGTTTATCCAAGGCTTTTCTTCGATCGCTAGTCCATTAACAGCTTTGACCCACAAAGGAGCTACTTATGCTTGGAGTGATAAGCATAAAGAAGCATTCGATAAACTAAAGAAGAAACTATGCGAGGCACCGATACTTTCTCTACCCGATGGAGTTGAAGACTTCGCGGTTTATAGCGATGCGTCTGGGGTTGGATTGGGTTGTGTTTTGACCCAAAGAGAAAAGGTGATAGCATATGCGTCTCGACAGCTGAAAGAGCACGAAAAGAACTACCCGACTCATGATTTGGAGTTGGCAGCGGTAGTTTTCGCACTGAAAATATGGAGGCATTACCTCTATGGCACAAAGTGCAAACTTTTCACTGATCATAAGAGTCTCCAATATCTCTTTAGTCAGAAAGAATTGAATATGAGGCAACGACGCTGGCTGGAATTACTTAAGGACTACGACTGTGAGATACTTTACCACCCCGGTAAGGCCAATGTTGTTGCTGATGCTCTCAGTCGGAAGGTCAATCTTGAAAAGAAAAGGCCAAGAGCGTTGAGAATTGAAGTTGTCTCGACTATTTTGGAAAGTATAAAGAAAGCTCAAAGCGAAGCTTCTGAGAAAAATGACCGAAAGGAGGAACGTTTGGGCAAAACGTTGGTGTTCGGTGTAAACAGTCACGGACTGAAGGTGTTCCAAGATCGGATTTGGATACCTAAGACAGGAGGAGTCAGAGATCTTCTGATGGAAGAAGCTCACAAAACCATGTACTCGATTCATCCCGGTAGCACAAAAATGTATAGGGACCTGAAACCCTATTATTGGTGGCCGACGATGAAGCTCGACATCGCGAAGTATGTGGCCGAGTGTGTGACTTGTGCAAGAGTCAAGGCACAACATCAGAAACCATACGGGAGTTTAGAACCATTAACTGTGCCTATGGGTAAGTGGGAAGACATTGCTATGGATTTTGTCACTAAACTTGCCCAGAACAAAAAGTGGTCACGACATGATTTGGGAAAGCTTGCGAATTCTTACGTGAAGGAAATTGTGAGGCTTCACGGTGTTCCGTTAATAATTGTGTCGGATCGTGATAGTCGTTTCACCTCACGATTTTGGAAAAGTCTACAAGAGGAATTGGGTACCAAGTTGTGTTTAAGTACAGCTTACCATCCGCAGACTGATGGTCAGAGTGAAAGAACGATACAAACACTTGAGGATATGTTGAGAGCGTGTACCTTGGAATTCCTAGGTAATTGGGATGAACATTTGCCTTTGGTAGAATTTTCCTATAATAATAGTTTTCACTCAAGCATAAAGATGGCACCTTATCAAACATTGTATGGACAGAAGTGTCGTACGCCGTCTTGTTGGCTTGAGGCTGGGGAAAAGCAGTTTATGGGACCGGAGTTGGTTCATCAAACTGCTGAAAAGTTGAAAATAATTAGGGAAAGAATGTTAGCAGCTCAGGATCGTCAAAAGAGCTATGCTGACAAAAAGCGAAGACCGATGACTTTTGAAGTTGGAGATTCGGTTTTGCTTAAAGTCTCGCCGTGGAAGGGACTTATAAGATTTGGTAAAAGGGGAAAGTTAAGTCCAAGGTTTATTGGACCGTTTAAAGTTCTTCAGAGGATTGGGAACCAAACTTACAAACTCGAACTACCAGAAGAACTGAATGGAATTCATAACACTTTTCATGTGTGTTACTTGAGGAAGTTCATGGGAGAAGTTCCCGACATAATTCCACTTTCGGAGTTGAGGATCGATGAGAACAAAAGGTTGATTGAGGAACCGGAGGCAATCGTTGACCGAAAGACTAAGAAGTTGCGACGTAAGATGGTTGAGTTAGTGCTTGTCCGATGGAAACACACGAATGGGCCAAATCTCACCTGGGAGACGGAGAGTGACATGATGAGTCGCTATCCGCATTTGTTTGCTGGTGTGTGATTCCGGGGACGGAATCATTCTAAGGTGGAGAGAATTGTAATGCCCGTGTTTCTGGGATTGCCATTTTTAGCAATGTAATAGTCTAGGTTAACCTTTGTAACTCAATTTGAAATAATAAAAATGTATTATTTGTGAATTATGTGAATTATGTGATTTATGTGTTTATTTTCTTAATTATTATAAGTTAATGAATTAAGAATAAAATAAGCGTCAAAATTTAAGTGTGAGATAAGCCCGATATCTTTTCATAAAGTTATAGTGGTTAAAACAAGGATTCCGGAGATATAAGGAATGCCAAAATCCGAGTTATAACGAAGAAGTTATGACTTGTCGAAGTTTCGCGACAGAACCGGCTCGACGTCGAGTGACGTAAAATATGAATTTAAGATAGAGCGATATTTAGCCTTAGCGATCTAAACGAAAGTCGTAGATTTCGTTAAACCGAGAGCGTGCATAAAAGGAACGCCCAAATCTGACTTCGTATGAGGAAGTTATGATTTTTCTAAGTTTTGACTTAGCAGTATGCAGCCCAAATACTCGATTTGAGATCGAGCAGCTTTTAGCCGAAACAATCTAAATGAGAATCGAAGATCTAGTTGTTAGTAGCGAAACGATGAAAAGTTAGGCGAGAACAGACGTCAGACGAAGAAGTTATGAATTTATAACGAAGTTTTTCTGTCCCGGCCTTCTAAAAATAAATAATAAAAATAAAAGTCAAAATTAGCCGACGGAGTCTAAATGAAAGTTGTAGAGTATGGTCTGACCTTCGCGTGGATATAAAGAACGTCGAAAACGGAGCTCGTATGCGAAAGTTACGCAATTTAGAAGTTCGACGAGTCAATTATGCCCCGCGTAATTGAGTAAGCCCCGCGTACTCAGTCGGATGCAACTTGTCTGACCAATACTCGAGTGCCACAGATCGACGCATGCAGTGACGTCAAAGTATGCCCCGCGTAACCGAGTACGCCCCGCGTACTGAGTACGCCCTGCGTAATTTGAGATTACGCCCCGCGTAATCCCAGACCCTCAGCCTATAAATAGAACTCGAATTCAACCATTTTCTCTTGTTCAAACTCTTCTCTCTCTCTAAGTTTTTCCTCGATTTGCGTGCCAATCATATCCCGAAGCCCCGGTATCATTACCGAGCCCCGAAGCAAGATCCGAAGCCCCGAGGATCCCGAAGAGCGTTATTCCCGAGCCGAAGCTCTGCCCGCGAGGAGTTCGATTTTGGTGAAGATCTTCCAGATCTATCAAAGTATACTACTTCTATAAGCCGTAGTGCTGTCGGATCATCTTCTGATCAGGTGAGTGTATAGTCCCTTTTCAAAACGCAATATTATGAAGTGTTTAATATAAAATACGTGCTACGTGTATATATTTTGTGGTTATATGTGTGAATGTATATTCACTCTCTTCTATCTCATAGATCTGATATATTCTCTATGAAATACGTGTTATGTGTGTATGCCTCATCTGTTATGTGGAATATGTATTGATTAAAGCATGCTATACAGGTTTTTAAACAATGTATAAAAATGTATATTTTTATCTACTAATATGTTGGGTAGAACATGGGTAGATAATTGGTGTGAAATAAACAGATGAGAGGCCTCGGTGTTATTGGTGTTATTCTAGTCATTCAGCAAAGTATGGATGACGACCACGGACTATTCTAGAGTGTCCTGTGGAACACTAGCAGGCTCATTACCTGTAGGTGTTGTGAACGACGTGTTCACCGGTGTACTCTATCCCCCACATGGTTGCCTTTAGGACACTTATTGTTGAGGAAGCCCCTCTGCAGTAATGTCCGTCCCGATGAAAATCCTGAATATAAGTTCCTTATAATAGACGTTATTTTTAGGAACGTAAGGTGAGGATAACGGGAATGGGTAATCGGGTTTATTGTTGATTGATGAAATTAAATATAATTATTGTGGGTTTGAAAACCCTATATGCTCACCAGGCTCCCAAGCCTGACCCACTCAGTTGATTTGTATTACAGGAAGTGGCGCAAGAGCTTAAGATGGGCGAATCATCAAGTTGTTTTGTTTACAAGTCTGCGTATGTATATATTTGTTGAACGACTTGTAATATCATCGTTTATGCTTTATGATCTATATCGGAACATGACATCCTGACTTTTGATTTATGAAATGAAATCATATTTCTATATGAAATGTTTTGATAAATATTTATTTTATCATGTTTTGTTTTTGGGAACAAATTCCGCATCTCTTTTAAAATCAAACGGATTTACTCTGAAAATGTTTTAAAAAGCATAAATGAAATCGGTCTTTTCTGGCCGAGATTTTTGGGGATGTCACAGCGTCAAAGGAGTCGGTGAATGTCGTTGTGGCGATGGTCATCGTCAAGCAGGCGTTGTTCGATTGAGAGAGAAAAGGGTGGATGGGTTGCGATCGTTAATGAGGGACAATAATTAACTTCATGATTTTAGGGTGTAGAGAGGTATGACAATGATTATAACAGTTGACGAATCGTGTGGGAAAGAAGACGAAGCAGTCAGATGTTGATGGTGAATGCCAATGTCAATTCTATAATTTCTCAATGTCAATATAATTAATTTTCTGGAAGGTATATTGATGGGGCCAAGATTATAACAATTCATAAATTAATTTGAAGAAATTATAGTAATAAGCTCTCCCAGCTCATATAGTAAGGTGTATGGTTCATCATTGGGAGATCAAGGGTTCGACTCCCCCTCGCCTCTTTTCTCCCAAAAATCAGATTTTTTAAAATTATAAAGGAACAACATGTCACATCATTTGCCACGTAAGCCCAGAAGTCCATTTGACATGCCACCTCAACAAGCAATGCACTTGGTGCCACCTCAGCAGGTTAAAGGTGAAAAAAGGGTTAAAGTGATTACATTAGCTAGTTTATTGTCCTTTTTCGTTAATGAAATTTAATTTAGGACTAGATCATAAACTGACCCAAAATTTTAGGATTTTTTTGGAGATTTCCCTTTTTTGTGGTTTTTCTACCGATCGGTTTTGACAAATAAACAATAAAAGTAAAGGAAAAAACAATTGTTTTGCTTGTAATTGATTCTACAACAGACAATTAACTAAAGGAAAAAAAAAGGAACTTTTTTTCTTACTTATTCCTGCTTATGTTGAGGATTAAAAAGGAGAAGGAAATTTATTGGTTTTATTTTCCAATTTTATTTTACTTTCCCTTGTAATTGGTCAAGAAAACGAAGCTAATAAAAAAATAGGAAAAAGGAAACAAAATGACCAATTTATTGGTTTTTTTTCACTCCGTAAATTAAAAATTACATAGAAAACAATATTTATTGTTTTCTTACTATTTGTGTCAACAAAAAAGAATGGAAGTTTTTTTTATAGAGAGTTTGTTTCTCTCTACCAATTGTTAAATAACGAAAAGAATTATATTATTTGCACCAGCTTTGTGGAGTTGAAAGAAATGAAAACTTAGTTTACACGCATTTGACAACAATATGGTTTTCCTGTTTTCTTTAGTTTGTATGAAAATAGTTTATTTGTTTAATTCATAGTCTCTTTCGGTTGTGTGTATAAAGGAGAAAAAACCCTAAACAGTTTTGTATAGAAAACAACGATTTTCTGGAAAACGGTAATTGGAGTAGTTTTGCTGCATATTAGGTTGTCACACCCCCGACAGAGGCGGTAGAACACACCGGGATGTGCAACTAAGTTCATGGATCACAGGTAAACTAAATATGCAACACGGGTACAACAATAAACAATATAACATTTGTGTTCCATCTTGATATTTGAATACAAAAATTTTACAAATAATAATAATACATGAATTGCCTTAACAAATAGGCATATAATACAACAACAAGTAAACCAGGTCACCTGTAATCCAATCCATCTTGAATGTATGTTTTGTGATTTTCTGATAATAAATGTAGTTTTGAGGGTCAACACAAGGTTGGTGAGAGTTACAAGTTTTTTTGCTAATAGCAATAATATTTTTAATAAGTCTAAAAAGTATTTTCTTTATATGTATAACAATAGTTAAAACTGTGTTTGCAAAGAGTCTTTGAAAACCAAAATGTATATTTGTATAAGTAAATCCATACTTAAAACTGTATTTGTAAAGAATCTTTGGAAGCCAAAATGTATCTTTGTATAAGTAAATCCATATTTAAATTGTTTTGAACGCAACCAAGCCCATGGTTTGTAGTGTGTGAGAGAGAGGGGGAGAGAGATAGAGAGATATTCCAGTTAATGTTTATAGTTAGTCCTATAACCGAACTATGTGACTGAATGTACCCTTACAACGCTTCATTGGACGTTGTAGTGATAATTGTAGACACTTATCACCCACTTCGATTGATCAGTCGAGGTTGTAGCTAGCAACCGCAGGTGGGGATGTCAACCCCGTATAGATCTACGTATGTATCTCGCTCCGAAGATTAATGGTTATAGTAGTGTGGGTATGCTAAGTGTTTAGACTCAACTAATGAATATTGTCTCACTAAAAAGCCCTTAAATAAAAAATATATGAATGACTCTCAGCCTTAACTTAATTGTGGTTAAGTCACTATGCATAATGAATTTCATTGTATAAAGTTTATAAAAGTCGAGTATGCTTGGTATATATATAAAAGTCTAATGTACTCACTTTTATAAAGATGCATGTTTCAAAGTAATGAACATATGTACATGTATAAACTTTATGTATTTAAACATATAAATATACATGAATAGTAATAGCTTGACTCTTTGAAATACTACAAAGTTTTATAACGTGCTTGTTATAATATACAATGTCACATAAAAATCATATATTTTTGTGTCATGCAACATTTGTTGTGTGGACTAGTTATTTCATGATAAAATAATCATAATACGCATACGAAAAGTTTATACTAGTTTATTTGTAACAATATGGTAAATTGTTAAATAATATTTTATAAACTAGATTTATTGTATTTTCGCATAAAGGATAATATATTTATATAAACAAAATATATAGGCACATGTATCCCCCCCCCCAAAAAAAAAAATATTAAAAAGTGGTCGTAAGCACTCATCCTTGAAGCATGAGTTTCATTTGTTCAAATTCGGTTACTTTTGAGAAACTGCAAATCCACGATTCTTGAACTTTGAAATACTCTCGGGATCGTTTCGTAACGAATTTAAACTATTGGGGACTATTTAATAATTTAATTAACCAAAGTAGTACTGCTTTGATTAAAATAATTCAAGGGAGGGACTGAAATGGTTTAAATGGGTTTAATGTTTGAGTCATAGACTAGTATTGTTAAGAAATCTCCATTGGAGGGGCTGTTTTGAATAAATGGTGTCAAAGTTTGGGGTTTGGGAAGATTTCTTAATGTTTTGTCAAATAAGGGTTCATTTTGTCATTTTTAAAGGAACTTAAAAGGGATTAGGGCTTTTATGTAAAGGAATCTCATGGAGGGACTGATTGTGTTTAAGTGGTCCAAACTTAATGTAATTAGGGCTTTATCCCCCCCGTCGTCACTTGCTGCTCGATCAAAAAAGAAACGCGAACGAAAGTAGATAGAACGAAGACGGCAGTTGAGTGGATGGGTGTCGAGTAATCAATCGGTCAAGGGGAAATGAACGAAGCGAAAGCTGCGTCGGCAGATGAACGAAGGCAGTGAGAAGGAAAATGCGAGGGCTCGCAGGCGGGCAGGCCGATACTCCAGGTGTCTTGGCCGATCGCGAGGAGGAGGGACGAGCAGGGGATGCAGGGGACGAGCAGGGGATGCAGGGGTCGAGCATAACAACCACCGAAGGTGTTTGGGGGTTCCGATGAGGTGTCGCGAGCAGCAGCAGTGACGAAGACGAGGTCTTCGGTGTGGTTTGCTCGACGGAAGAAGAAGAGGAGGGTGCGAGGGTTGGTTCGTCGGTCTCAGTGGGTGCTGCCATGAGGCTATTTGCGATCGGTGGTGACAGGTGCGTGGATAGGAATGCTTCAAAAGTTCCCGTGTTCTTTCTTCTTCTTCTTCTTTTGGTGGGAACAATGAAAAGGAACAAAGTATAGCGATCTATTGAGGTTTTTGTTTGATTTCTAACAGGAAAAGGTGAAGGAAGAACGAAGGGGGTTTGATGCTCCCTTGCTCACGGGGAACGCACAAGAAAACTGAAAATCGGGACAGAAGAAGGAAAGAAACAGGAAGAGTTCAAGAGTTTATATATTTATTTTATTTTTTTGTTTTTTAATCCGATCAATTTTTACGTTCAACAGGTTAGTTTTTTTTTTTTTTGAAATGACAAGTAATTATATATTTTTCATCTTTCTTTAGGATTAAACCAAAGACCTACTAGTCCCAACTTGTCAAGAGTTTAATTGTTGTTTGATTGTTTGTGAATCAATTGTTTATGATCAATACTTAATGAGTAGAAGCAATAATACCACATAGTAATTTTCTCATACCCGTGTGTGAGCTGTAGGGGAAGGAAAAAATAGTGAAGTGCAAGAATCCATTTCTTTTTTAGTGTGTCTTTATATAAGATGAGACTTGGAAAAAACTATTACTTTGGCTGTTCATAATTGATTTGATTATTTGATTGACTTTATGTATTATGTGTTTTCTTTGGGTGAAAATTGAAGCAAAGGCTTTTCCCATGTATTATGTGTATAATTTGTGTATTGATTTGTACAATTGATTCAATGGGTATGTGTTTGATTGAATTTGGGCATATATATATATATATATATATATATATATATATATATATATATAGAGAGAGAGAGAGTGAGAGAGAGAGAGAGAGAGAAGTTCAGATGTTTAAAGTAATTATTGTGTTATTGTATGCATAAATGTGGGTCAATCAAAATTTAAAAATAAATAAATAATCAAACAAATAAATACGGGTAATTTAGTAATTTGATAAATAATTTCTACAAATGCACTCCTATAATTATGGTAATTACTTTGACCTACCTTTATCCATTTTTAAAACAATAAACAATACTGTATTCTATCCCATTCGGTCCTCCCTAACCCTAGCTTCAAAACAGAAGATCACCACCACCATCATTTGTTGTTGCCGCCGAATTAGGGAGATTGGTGGGTCGATGGTGATTGATTAACCTCAAGGGTGAGGGGATCCATCGACACCAGCGACCCTTTGTGGGGTTGCCCTTCATCGTCTTCTTCATAGATCAGGAGAGGGAAGAATCGAGCGATCAAGCATCGAACAGAGGTGGTCTTGGTGGTGGCAATCGATCGAACCAAGTGACCATCTCCAGTTTTTGGCCGAACCAAAGGAAGGAAGGCACGAGGCAACGATATTCCGCTCTTTCTCCTCCGAATCAGAGGTGCGAATATAGGAGGAGCGATTTCAATCGGCGACAAGGGAGGTCGTCTCTGTGGTTTGACAAAGTTGAAGGGACGAAGGAAAATGGTGGGGTGTCGCGATCATCAGAAGTGAAGAAGTCGCGGTCCTCGGTGGGTTTGCTTGACGGAAGAAGAAGAGGGGTTATGAGGGGTGTTGCTCCGATCACTAACAGGTTCTCTTCCCTCTTCTTTTTGTTTGACTGTTAGATGGAAATCATTGGGGTGTTTGGGTTTATTTCATTTGATAGAAACCAATGGGTGTTTGGATCGGGTGTTTGACAGGGAAGGAAAGGAAACACAAATGTGTTCTTGTTTGCAGGTGTACTTTAGATTGATTTACTATAAACCAATGAAGTTTAATCTTCAAATGACTTTTTTTTAATTTGATTTGATTTCAATATATAGAATGGATGTTTTGGGTTGATTCTTTGACAGAAATCAAAGAAATTTTGGATGTGTTTAGGTTTATTGTCTAATTCTTTCAAGGTGTAATATTTTTGGTGAATTGAGAATTTGTTCTGATTGTCTAATTTTTACAAGAAAGTGAAAGTTGTTTTGATGCACACCAAACGCTCGCTAAAATGCTTCAACTGAATGATATTTCTTCGTTTATAGTATTCTATCAGAAAAGAATGTTTTTTATGATAACGATGAACATATTCTGTTAGAATTTACCGAATTAATATAATTATTGGTAAATGAATTCCAATTCTATCAGAATGGAATCACGAATTACAATTATGTTGGAATAGAATACGGATATTTTCTCACTAATTTATTCATTATATTTGTTTCTACAGAAGCTGATGCTTGAAGAACATACCACGAAATTTGAACGACGCCTCTTAGCAACATTATTCTATTAGAATGTATTAGTGTATTTGTTAGATTTTGATGTTTTTTTTCCAGGTTTGAAAGTTTTTTTTTTAGTTTTATTCTTTAAAAATAAATGTAATTCTTAGCAATTGTTACATGTATTCTATAAAAAATAATGTAATTTTTGTTTTAATTCTTCAATTGATGGTTCGAGAATTTTGTTATTCTACAAGAAATTTTTAAAGTCATGATCAAAAAATATGTTTAAGAATATTTTTATTATTTTATGGTTCAAGAATATTTTTATTTTTAAACATACTCAAACATATTCTGTCAGAATGTCCAAATTAAAAACCTTATAATTCGTAAAATCGGATTTTTAAAATTAATAGAATCTATGATCCCTTAGAATATGCAAAATTTCCTTTATTAAATATATATTAATTGACTAAAATACCTTTCTAGTTAAATTAGATGGTATTTTTCAATTATATTTAATTCAATAATATGAATTAATCACTTTCTTAAAATAAGTAAAATGATTGGCCCACATTTATGCATACAATAATACAATAATTACTTTGAGTATAATAACCTAAGCCTATATATATATATATATATATATATATATATATATATATATATATATATATATATATATATATATATATATATAGATTTTGTAATATTGTGTGTGTATTTGTTGGAGGCCTTTTATGACAATAGCACGTATAAAATAATCATACACTCATATTATGAGTTTATTATGTGTGTTTGTGAGATATGTAAAGGTTTCGAGATTTGTACATAATCAATGTCCAATTTGTCATATATACTGTTAATTGAGATTTGGAAATTTTACATGACATGTATAAATATTTATATATTTAGTGTTGTTATATAATTTTAATTATATAACATATAAACATTATGATCATTTAATGTTTATTGATACATAAATCATTGTATGATTTATAAAATCTATAACAACTTATCTATAGTTGATCACAAGTTATTAGTTATGTATCAATATAAATGGTTATACATGAAAATAAAATCGACAAATATAATATATAATCTACCCCTAAACTAAGACCTAAATCCACCTACATCCATGATGAGACTTGAACCCTCGACTTCAAGGAGGGAGGACACCACCTGATACCGTTGGGCTAAAGGCCCTTTGGTATAATGTTATCTATATCGTTAAAACTCACATTTGTTGGATTGGATAATAATATATTATTTCTATAATATATTGCCAATAATTGAAATCATATCGAAATCAATAGTTTAAGGTTTCTCGATTTATTGATTCAAAATGTTTGATTTTTTTTTTCTGACTTTTATAAATACTTTTACTAAAAATATTTCAAATATGAAATTAAATATTAGGCTATAGCCGGAGTCCAACAATGCTTTCAAAATTTCCATTTGAGGTGTGTAAGTCCCTCAGCAGATAGAAACGGTTTTAGTGATTTTAAGAAAATCAGTATTATACTGGTTTTGAATTTTTAAAATGGTCGTATCTTTTGCATACGAACTCCGTTTTGGACATTTTTTTTTATATTTTTGGAAATAGGGAAACATGTACTACTAGACTGGAATGTTTGTTTTGCTCACAACTGCTTAATACATAATTTTAGTTTTTCAGACGTATTCTTAGGGTTGCGGTTTGAATTGTTTGATTTGTTTGTCAGACTATATATTTGGAAGAAAGATGTCATCTAGTATCTTATAATAGTTGAAATGAACTCATTTATTTCACATAAGATTCACTAAAACTCAATGAGTCAAATTACCAAAATATTTATTGTGAACTTGACCGTTCACAGTCTTAATTTGACCTAAATTCCTGGATGTCACATAGGTTATTAGCTTTGTTTTAATAGTTTTATGAAAAACGATTTTGATCACTTAATAGCAGCATTAGTTTGCTCAGAAATAGCAATTTAAGCAGCTATAATGGAAAACAGTTTTGGTTTTGTAATTAAAAAATGTTTTTTTTTTTGCTAAAAGACAGATTTTGTCTTGCACAAAAATAGTTTTCTAGCATAAATTCTTGAATCAAGTTTGTGTATATTTAGTTTATGTCTGAGTAAGAGGCATAAATATTTTATCTAAAAATAGTGAGTCTAAACACTTATCTTTGGACTTACAAAACTTCAGAATTTGTACCACCTGTAGTAGCTATGATTTCCGAACTAAACTTTATAGATGCTAACTCTAATGAATGATGGATTGATACGGGTGTTACCTGTAATGTGTGCTCAAAGAGGGAGTTTAAGAACTTTAAAGTTCTGCATAACTATTATTTCTGTCTAAGTTGAGGTAGAAAAATACTCTTAAAATTATGATTCTAAACACTTAAATTTGGTGTTTAAAATATTTCAGAAATGATATGACCTATAAAAGAGAAATCTCCCAATGATGTGTTCCAGAGATTTGGAGGAACTTAGTCTTTGGATGGTTTTGAACAATCATGGATTTTGCTTGGTGTTTGAGTCCAATAAGTTTGTGTTTACCGAAAGGATATGTTCGTAGGCAAGGGCTATGCGGATGGTGGAATGCTCAAATTCCATGTAATGGCTAATAAGCCAAGTATCAATGACAATAACCCTTCCACGTACTTGTTTGATTCTTCTAATGTGTGGCATGCTAGACTTAGACATGTTAATTTTGACACATTAAGATGGTTAATCAAATTTGAACACACACATATAAGTCAAAATATTGATGCAACACATGTGTTAAATCAAAGTTAACATGGCAATCATTCAAGTCCACTGAAAGGACATTGAACCCCTTGGATTAGTTCACACATATATGTGTGATATGAAATCGAATCCCCCTAAAGGTGGTAATTAGGTAATAAGTTCTTAATCACTTTATTAATGATTTCACTAAACTTTGTTATGCTAATTTACATAAAATTAACGATGATGCAATATAAAAGTTGAGAGCGTATAAAAGTGAAGTTGAGAATCAACTCAACAAAAAGATTTAAGTACTAATAAGTTATTGTGGAGGTGAATATGCATCACCATTTGAGTAGTTTTGTGAAAGGCCTGGTATTAAACATGAGCTTAAGTCACCTTATTCACCATAACAAATGGCATCATCGAAAGGAAAATCATATCTTAAATGAAATGATGAATGTCATGTTGTTGCTTATGTTTTAGGTTGCCGCACTCAATGTGAGGGGAAGTTGTGTTATCAACTAATTACCATTTAAATAAGGTACCCCAAAAGTAAACGAATAAAACACCATCCATGTTATGGTCGGGTATAAAACCATCTTAAAAATACATTCAAATGTGTGAGTATCTCACAAAGGTTATTTTACCTAAGGTTGTAAGGATTGGACACTAGATTGTTAATTTGCATATTTATTTGTTATACACAGAACAATAATGCTTAATGTTTTCTTATACATGACTCTAGAATAAAGGCATAATAACTTAATCAACGAATTCACCATACTTTGCAAATGTGTTTCCATATCGTGATAAATAAAGACAAGTGCTCCAAAACAATTGGGCATAAAGAATCCTCTCAAGAAGAAGAAATGGATGAAGAAATAGATCATGATGGAGTAATATGGTACAAGTGAGAAATCATTTAGAGATGCGTAACATCCGGAATTCCATATATCATATTTTAATTATTTATTTTTGTCAAAAGAGGGACTCGACGAGTTGACGTCTAGACTCGTCGAGTAGGATCGTGATTTGCTGACTGGATTAATGAAGGGACTCGACGAGTCCGCGCTGTGGACAGAAACCCTAAATCCTCGGGTCCGTGCCCTATTTAAGGGATCTTATGGCCCTCATTTGCGGCCACCTTCACCCTTGAGAGCACCAGAGAACCTGAGAGCATTGTGAGTGAGAAAAGAAGCCATTTTCATCATTTATAGTAGGATCTTGCCAGAAAGAAGGAAGGAGGGCAAGCTAGGCAGATTGAGGAGCTCAGATCTACTACCATTTGATCAGAAGAGGCTGCTAGAGGTATAAATCTATGCTCATTCTCGTGTATATGGTGATCTACTTGAATCTAGGGTTTTCTTATGCCTTCTTTAGCTTGAATTCGAAGCATATAAGGTCCCAAGGTGGAATTGTTCTTAGATATGGACCTTAAGAGGTCCAGAGAGTCCTATATATCCTGCTTTATGCTATTCCATTGGAGATATGAACCTAGGTTGTCATTTTAGAAGCTATTTCACCAAAAGAAGCCCTATGAGTGTTGCATGAGTGTAAAGGTTGGACCTTTACGTGATTATTGAGCATTGGGAAGTCAGATCTATAGGTTAGAGAAACAGATCTGAGCTCAGAAGGTCATTTGAGTGTGGCTATTGAAGAAACTCGCCAAGTCCATAAGAGAACTCGACAAGTCGAGTCGGGGTTGCCCCGCGATTCATGACCAGTGGTAACCCGTCGAGTGGAAGGTTCACTCGACGAGTCGAGTGAGGCTTTAGAAGGATTCGGAGGACACGCGTGGACTCGCCGAGTCACCCAAGTGCACTCGACGAGTCTGGTCAAAGTTTGACTGGTGACTAGCGTTGACCTTAGGGTTTTGTTCAAGCTGGTTCAAGAGAGGTTAGAGAGGGGTAGAATGGTCTTCTACCCATCCTTTAGAAAGTGAGGACATGAGAGGATTTTGATTAGAGATGTTATCCTGTTGATAGGAGGAGGCTAGGTCGGGATATTCGAGCACGAGAGTTTATCCGACTTCATACGAGGTGAGTCTTCTCACTATACTTTACCTAGAGTGGTAATTATGTGTGACCAGAAGGTCTTATATGCTATGCAGAGTATGTGATATATGTTATTATGTGATATGTATGTGTTATGTTATGTTATGAGTAGCATGGAATGGACCAGAAGGTCATTATGGTATGGACCGGAAGGTCATTATGATATGGACCGGAAGGTCAAGAAATAGGTGACTTAGCTAAGTCTATGGACTGGAAGGTCAAGATGATGAGGACCAGAAGGTCATACGGGTAGGGACGGAAGGTCTACCAGGGTTGGGACGGAAGTCCCCTGATACACATGGACCGGAAGGTCCCATAGAGCTATGGCCTTGAGTGGCGTATGTGTTGTATGTGGTATTTTGGGGAACTCACTAAGCATTTATGCTTACCGTGTTATGTGATATGTGTTTCATGTACTAGCAAGGATCGTGGGAAGGCGCCGAATGATCACTGATGAAGATTTATGTACTTGAGATTTTGGGGTTATTTATTGAGATAATATGCGATGCAATGGATTTTGTTATGAATGAAATTATGTTTTTAAAAATGAAAAAATGTTTTAAAATTTTCTGTCATTACAAGTTGGTATCAGAGCCTTGGTTTGAGGGATTCGGATGCATCTTCGGGTGTATTTGAACTCAAAATGAGGATTTGAGAAAGTTTTCCATAAAAGAAACATTTTTTTATAAAAAGTAAAGGAAATTGAGGAAAGCAGAAAGAAGCAGTGTGTACGATCAACCAGCACCCGAACAGTGATTTCCCAAAATTCCATTATATTATGTGTTATGAGATATGATATGCTATGTTATGCATGCTATAGTAGGCTAGGTATTCCTATTAGGACTAGAGTGGCCTGATTTGTGATACATTAGCCTAGGAGATTACTGATGCTATGAGATGCTTCGAGAGTAAGTAGGTAGCAGTGAGGAGTTTATGAGAAGTCTACCGAAGGGTAGCCTATGCTTAGCAAGATGTAGAGTACTTGTGATCTGGGATCCTAGGAGGAGGACTTGGAATGAATGCTGATGCGGTGTGGAAGGTAGTATAGTGCCCATACTAATGAAAACACCGGATTAGTGCGCAGTACAAGTAAGAATCCTTAGGGTACTAGGGAACAAGTAGGGTTGATTTATCGAGTGCGAGTATACTCGAGCGAGTCTCTGATATTTTATGTTGTATTTCAGAGACATCATGGTTGGGACATGTGACATCCCGAAATCATGGCCAGAAAAGACCAGTTTAATTTATGCTTTTAAAATAATTTCAGAATAATCCTTTGATTAAAAGGGTTGCGGAATTTGTTCCCAAAACAAAATATGATAAAAACAAGATTTACCAAAGCAATTCTTAAAGAAATGTATTTTTGATTATATTACAATACTCGGGATGTCATGTTCCGATAAACAGACCAAAAGCATAAACATTTCAATACACACCTTACAGTAGTTAAATATAACGACAGGTCTATAATCCAAAAATAACTTGACAAGTCATCCAACTTATGCTTTGGCGCCACTACCTGTAATACAAAGAAACTGAGTGGGTCAGGCTTGGGAGCCTGGTGAGCATATAGGGTTTTCAACCCACAATAAGTAATTAATTTTTTTTTCATCAACCAACAATAACCCAATTACTCGTTCCCGTTATTCTCATTTTACATCCCTAAAACAACTAACACAAGGGACCTAGTCTTAGAATATTTCATCGGGGCGACAACACATGCATTCGGGGGTTTCCTAGCAATATATGTCAAATAAGGCAACCATGAGGGGGATGAAGTACAACGAATGAACACCCAAGTTCATTAACACCTACAGGTTGCGAGCCTGCTAGCGTTCCACAAGACTATCTAGAAAAGTCTGTGGTCGTCATCTAAACTCCGCTAGATGAATGAATCAAAAACAACATCGAGGCCTCTCATATGTTTATCACACTTCAACTATCTACCCATGTTATACCCAACATATTAGTAGATAAAAATATATATTTTTATACATAGTTTAAAACCTGTATAGCATTCTCATTCAATACATATTCCAAACAACAGATGAGACACATACACATAACACGTATTTCATAGAGAATAAATCATATCTATGAGATAGAAGAAAGTGAATACACATTCACACATATAACAACAAAATATACACATAACACGTATTTCGTATAAAAAATACTTCATAATTATGCGTTATAAGAAAGTGGCTACACACTCACTTGATCAAAAGATGATCGGACAACACTACGGCTTGTAGAAGTAGTATTCTTCGGTAGATCTTCACAAAACCGAGCTCCTCGCGGGCAGAGCTTCGGCTCGAGAATTTTACTTCTCGGGATCTCCGGGGCTTCGGGACTTGCTTCGAGTCTCGGGAATGATGCCGGGGCTTCGGGATATTTCCTATATGAAAAACGAGGTAAAACGGGAGAGAGAGAGAGAAGAGAAAAGGAGCAAAATGGGCGGCTGCCCTCGCATCCTTTATATAGGGGCAGAAACCTCACATTACGTTGGGTGTAATGCTCAGTACGCGGGGCGTATGCTTCGGATCGTCACTGCTTACGTACTTCGGAGTACTCGAGTGCGAGGCGGGTCATGCTTCGTTGTACGCTGGGCGTACAGCTCTACGCTGGGCATAGTTCGGATAGGATCAGTGACTCCTTCGGATATTATCCGAAATTCTTAATTAAATATATATTTTAATTATTTATAAAACTTCCAAAATTCATACCTTCCTCATACAAACTCTGTTTTTGACGTTTTTTATATCTACGTGTAGGTGAGACTACGCTCTACAACTTTTGTTTAGACTCCGTCGGCTAATTTTGAATTTATTTTTATTATTTATTTTTAGTAGGCCGGGACAAGAAAACTCCGTTATAAACTCATAACTTCTTCATATGACGTCCGTTTTCGCCTGTCTTTTTATCGTTTTACTACTATTAATGAGATCTTTGATTCTCGTTTAGATTCTTTCAGATAAAAACTTCTTGATCTCAAATCGAGTATTCGGGCTGCATACTGCTAAGTCGAAACTTCGGAAAATCATAACTTCGTCATACGAAGTCAAATTTGGGCGTTCTTTTTATGCACACTCTCGGTTTAACGAACTCTACAACCTTTGTTTAGATCACTAAGGCTAAATATCGCTTTATTTCAAATTCACATTTTACGTCATTCAGCGTTGTCGGTTCTGTCGCGAAACTTCGACAGGTCATAACTTCTTCGTTACAACTCGGATTTCGGCATTCCTTATATCTTTGGAATCCTTGTTTCAACCAATACATCTTCATGCAAAGATATCAGGCTTATCTCACACTTTAATTTTGACGCTTATTTTATTCTTAATTCATTAAATTATAATAATTAAGAAAATAAACACATAATTCCCATAATTCACATAATACTCAAATATTTCATCATTAATACTTCAAAAAGAGTTACAAGGGTTAACCTAGACTATTACATCAATGATAATGCCTAGCCTGGAAACGCGGGCGTTACAAGACATGCCACAGACCAGAGACCAGCAGTGTGAGTGACGAGGAGCTTCTATGGATTGGAGTGCTACTGCATGAATTCTACTTGCTTTGTGTTTTGTGGAACTCTCAAGTGATGTAAGTTAGCTATTAAGTGAATCTGTTAAGTCACATGTGACAAAGGTTAAATAATCTCAGAGTGATGGATTTGACCCTATTGCGCAACTTATCACACCCCGAACCAGACGACAGAAACGTCAGAGGGCTCGTGTGACTTAAATTGAATATCATCACAATGAATATACATGAATCATAACATAAGCATCACCATGCATCAATATATTACAACTGACATTGTTCACATCAAGTACATTGTTTTAACATTACAAGTCCATACATAAATTGTTTGATAGTTTTCAAAACTAAAACACACCGACATACTTGGTACTTATTCCTCAGCTTACCTGTTACTTGAGAATACAAGTTATTTTGAAAAATGGTCAACATATGGAATGTTGGTGAGTTCATAAGCATGTTTGATATGAAAATGTTTTGTGTAGTTTGAACGAAAACAACCCAGAAAATCCGATATTTTCTGAAAAGACCATTGTTTATAAAAAGGTGTGAAGATCCGTAAATATATGCATGATGATTTCAAAACATGTATAATTGAAAAACTTTGTATTAACGTACAAGTGAAAATGTTGAACTTCCCCGAAAAACCCGATGTTTTCCAAAATAAAAATATCATATAACTGTTTGAATGGTTGTCCATCACGTGAATGATTTTGAATTACATTGTTTACTTGGTTTATATTGGATTTATTTATGTGAGTCGTTATAACCATGCATGATAAAGACTAGTTCGTATGTCTTGGCACTCTGGTGAACGCCGGAATTGATCTTAAGATTTTGTCACCCTAGACTGGCCGAGTCTAACTGTAGCGAACAACTGAGGTGCGGGGGAGTCACCCCCGTATAGATCTATATACAAACTCTCGCTCTCCCTCCAGGAGACTTTGATTATAACTACAGACTACGACCGGTACACGTTGGTGCCACACGTTATTTCTCACTAAATCCCATTGGACTTTGATTATTATTGATTATCGATCTGTATTTGTTTACTTTGATTACGCATAGGCCTAACAAACGAGGAGAAGAGGAATACAAAGCCCTGCTACTTTCGTGAGTTATTTTAGGCTGTTGGGTATACGAAGGACACGTTGGCCCATTTCGTATTTGATACTTGGACCTTACTAGAAATGATAATGGGCCACTAAGGCCCAAATGGCACTTAAAAGCCATTGAGGGTCCCTTAAATATGAAATTGGGTCATAGAAGGCCCGAAAACATTTATAATGATCCCTTGGGCCCAAAATCATGTTAATGGGTCACAAAGGCCCAATAAGCATGTTTGGAAACTTTCAAGCCCAAAGAATTTAATGTTTACTTGTCTTAGGTATAGTATAGTTGTCGGAATGTTTAATTGAACAATTGTTAAATTTGTATCGTTACGAAACCGGTTGGTCCTTTATAACGATATTTGGAAATTTATGTATATTCATCTTGCCATTTGTCATAAATTTTGGTTTGGTATTTTTGACCCAAATATATTAATGATAAGATAATTGACTCTAAATATTGGTTTGACCCATTTTAGCCATTCTTTAATAAAGATGACAATTTTAGTCTCTTTTATAAAAAAAATGACATTTTAAGTCCTTAAATCATTTTCTAGACACATTCGACCTATAGACTTACTCAATTGATATTTTTAGCCCAAAATTTACTCTTTGACAGTTTCAGCCCTTCCAAAAAAGTATTTTTCGGTCAAAGCCCAAACTTTTGCAACTTTTACAATTTTGGCCCAAAATCCAAAATCTTTACATTTTTGGTCCTTTTTAGTAAAGAAACACATTTTAACCCTTGAAATAATTTTGTTTACCTTTTTATCCCCTGTTTTGAGAAAATTTTCATTTTAGCCCTTTGAAAATCAGAATTTTTGCAACTTTGAGCTTAATGGGCCAAAAAGCCCAAAAATTGGCCCATTGAGCTATTATTTACATTTCAAATCCTTTGAAGAGCATAATTGTCACAAAAACATCTATTTTAACTGTTTTGACTCTTTTGATCCTCAAGAAAATCGTGAATAGCACTTTTCACCCAACTTTTGTTTATTTGACAATTTAAGCCCCAAAGATTTGTTTTATGTTGCAATATGTCTATTTTAAATCTTAGAGGGTATTTTTCTAGACTTGTTTAGTGTGGTATACCTTAGATCATGTTTGTTTTCCTTCTTATGTAGTAGATATCGAGATTTCTTCTCTTTTTGTTGCATATTTACCACATAAACACATACAATCACACATACATGCATAAAATCATACATAGCACACACATACACATAGATCTACACATTTTACTTGTATTCTCCCCCATAAAACTTGTAAAAACCGAAAAAGAGGGGTATGAACTCACCAACATTCCATATGTTGACCATTTTTCAAAATAACTTGTATTCTCAGGTAACAGGTAAGCTGAGGAATAAGTACCAAGTATGTTAGTGTGTTTTGCTTTTGAAAACTATCAAACAATTTATGTATGGATTTGTAATGTTAAAACAATGTACTTGATGTGAACAATTTCAGTTGTAATATATTGATGCATGGTGATGTTTATGTTATGATTCATGTATATTCATTGTGATGATATTCAATTTAAGTCACACGAGCCCTCAGACGTTTCCGTCGTCTGGTTCGGGGGTGTGACAGGTTGGTATCAGAGCTCTGTTTATAGTGAACTAGCATATCTAACCACACATTGATATGCAACTATAAACCAAAGAGGGACAAAAAAACTCTGAACAAAACAAAACAAATAAAACACAACGATAAAAACACTCCTACTCGTAAGACACAGGAAAAATAACATAATACCAAATAAAACAAGATAATGCTAGCATCTCGGTTAAAACGGGGCTGTTCATAGTCATATTAAGGAGTGAATGTAGCATGATCAACTACATTTCCTCTGAGGTACAACTATCACATGCCCCGAGGAAATCGCGATGGTAGGTAAACCTAAAAACATACCCCTTTATTACCAAGAAGAGAACATCAACTCAATTTATACAATAGTTAAAACATATTAGGAGTAATAATAGTTTATTCATCTATCTCCTCTCAGTCGCTATGGAAGGGGAGCAGCATGGATGGTTTCCATCACCCTGAAGATCCTTATTTCCCAAATCAGGGGAATAACGGATGGTTGGAAGAATCCGAAGAAGAACCCGAAGAGGACCCCGAGAAGGAGTCTGAAGAGGAGCCCGAGGAAGACCCCGAGGAGGAATTCGAAGGGGAACCTGAAGCGCAAGTCGAGGGTGGACCTGCTGAGCCAGTGGTGGACCAGGAAGAATAGGAAGTTGAAGGAGGCATCGAGGAGGAACCCAATGATAACGAAGATGGTGATTCGGACGCGGAGTCCGAAGTCATCAACCCCCTTACCCGATTAGGGTGCCCGCTTATCGAATGGGCCCCACTGGTCCTACACCCCCTGGGGTATCGACCTTTGGAGGTGGAGCAGACAGCATGGACAGCGACCCCTGTTCGGCATGTCACGCGAGTTCTATGACTTGAGGGAGGGAGGACCGGCTGATCATGCGCTTCCGGTCATGGTGAGGCGATTGTGGAACACTGACGATCTAGCTCAGAGCACTGCCGATCAGATGCACCAGATGAGGACTAGGGTCGAGCGTGCAGAGCAGGAGACATGAGAGGTTATCCGAGAGTTCCACATGAGGCAAGTAAGGTGGGAGGCTCGACTCCAAGATGCGGAACGACAGGTGGCTCGCCTTCAGGGAGCGTCCACTTCCTCGGCACCACCCCCTGGCACATCCCACCATGACTAGGACTAGTTGTATCCGTCTTTAGTATTATGTTACTATGATCTATGCTATGTACCATCGACTCTATGTTTAAGTCATTACACTACTCATAGAGTCGTTACGCTGCCAAACTAACACCACTTATGTATGCTCTTTCGAGCAAAATTTTCATGTATCAAAGTGCGAATAATATTAATGGAAAATTTTATGTGTTCTATTGTGATGTTGTAATTTGCTATGTGTTATATATCCATGATTGTATGCTAACTTGTGAAATTACTTAATTCGTGCCACACCTAGTTTATAGGACCACAATCTCACAAAAACCATAGGCACTCAACATATTTCCGTTCCATGACAAAAAGATGCCTCAACGACCAAGCCACGGAAACCCTGGGCCAACCCCACCCGAAGTCAACTAAGCTGCATTCCAAGCAACTGTATCTGCTGCGGTCACTGCAGCCATGACGCAAATTCATCAAGGGAACAATGGTGGAGTCAATGTACAAGGGGCTGGAAGTTCAAACAACGAGATGAATCAAGGACCTACCAAGGCATGCTCCTACAAAGATTTCACCAAAGCCAAGCCACGAGCCTTTAATGGCACTGGGGGAATGTTAACTCTGAAAAGATGGATCGAGAAGATGGAATCGGTGTTCGAGATACGCGAATGCCCTGAGGAAATGAAGGTGAAGTTTGCCGCATGCACTTTCATTGATCAAGCTCTCACTTGGTGGAACGGACACGTAGAAGCCATGACTCTTCCCGTAGCCATCTCTATGCCATGGGCGGAGAAGAAAGAAATGTTGATGGCCGAGTACTTCCCGCGCGGCGAAATTCAGAAGATGGAACAAGAGTTGTGGAATCTCACCGTCCGAAATTCCGACATTGACGCATACATATCAAGGTTTAGCGAACTGTCTTTGTTGTGCCCTGGCATGATTACTTCGGAGGGAAAGAAAATCGAATGATTCATCTGAGGACTAACCTCCCCAATCCATGGAAATGTGATATCAGCAAATCACGAAACCTTCGATAGTGCCAAGAGATTGGCCAAGAAACTGTACGACCACAACAACAAGAAGGGTGAGAAGCCGGTGAAGGTTGAAGGCAAGAAGGAGAGTGACAACAAGAAAGGAAAGAACAACAAGAGGAGGGGACGTCAAGGCTCGAAATCGTCCAAGAAGCAACAAACAATGACATTCAATGCTACAACCAACCAAGTTCCCTCCGCACCACATGCTCCAGTCTCAGCTGCTCCAAGTGCTCCTAGACAGTATTCTGGAACTCTTCCAAAGTGCAACAAGTGCAGTCTCCATCATAATGGAGAATGCAGAGAGATGCATTGCACCAACTGCAATCGAAAGCGTCACACAGCAAAATATTGCAGGACCTATACTCCCTATAATCAGCAACAAGGAAACAACAACAGTAACAACCGAAACAACAACAATACCAACAACAGTGACAACAATGCAGGACCGAGCCACACCTGCTATGGATGTGGAAAGACTGGGCATTTTCGTCGAAAATGCCCCAAAAACATCAACCCTGGGAATGGAGGAACAAGAAGAGTGCTGACCATGGGACAGGGAGAAGCGATTCAGGATCCTGATGTTGTCACCGGTACGTTTCTCCTAAATCACACTTATGCATGCATCCTATTTGATATCGGAGTAGAACGAAGTTTTGTGAGCAATAAATTTAAACACTTGTTAAAAAAAACAACCCCAGAAGCTTAATGAAACCTTTACGGTGGAAATGGAAAATGGGAAAACGGAATCCACTGGGGAAATCTATATCGGATGTACCCTAGCCTTAAACCAACACGTCTTTCGAATAAACTTAATGCCTATTTCCATTAGGAGTTTTGATGTGATTATTGGCATGGATTGGTTAAGCCCCCACCATGTTGAGATCATGTGTCACGAGAAGGCCGTTCGCCTCCACCTTCCAAATCGTGAAACTCTAATTATATATGGAGACAAACCTAGCACAAACCTTCGTCTTATATCGTGCATTAAGGCACATAAGTACCTGTGAAAGAAGGACTGAACGTTTCTGGCTCATATAGTGGATAAATCCAAGGAAGAGGTCAACATTCAAGACATCACAGTAGCTTGTGAGTCCCCAGATGTCTTTCCTGAAGATCTTCTGGGGATACCCCCAGAAAGAAAAGTCGAGTTTCGAATTAATCTTGTGCCAGGAGCTACTCCCATCGCCAAATCGCCTTACAGATTGGCTCTTACGGAGATGCAAGAGTTGTCCAGCCAACTCAGCGAACTTTTGGACAAAGGATTCATCCAACCCAGTTTCTCACCATGGGGAGCTCCAGTTCTCTTTGTTAAGAAGAAAGACGGATCTTTTAGGATGTGCATTGACTACAGGGAACTAAATAAGCTCACTGTAAAAAATCTCTATCCACTCCCACGAATCGATGATCTATTTGACCAACTTCAAGGCGCAAGCTATTTCTCTAAGATAGATCTGCGATCTGGGTACCATCAACTCAAGGTCCGAGAAGAGGACATCCCTAAAACCGCTTTCCGAACTCGTTATGGACATTATGAATTTTTCGTAATTTCGTTTGGTCTAACGAATGTCCCTGCTGCGTTCATGGACCTAATGAATCGAATCTGCCGACCATTCCTCGACAACTTTGTCATCATTTTCATTGACGACATTTTATTCTATTCTCGAAGCGAAGAGGAGCATAGCCAACACCTCCGGCAAATCCTGGGAACCCTGAGAACCGAAAGGTTATATGCGAAACTCTCTAAGTGTGAGTTCTGGCTCCGTAGTGTGAACTTTTTGGGTCATGTTGTTAGTCAAGAAGGGATACAAGTGGATACTTCTAAGGTCAAAGCCATCAAAGGATGGGCAATCCCAACGACACCCACATAAATTTGCCAATTTTTAGGCCTCGTAGGTTATTACAGGAGGTTCATCCAGAACTTTTCTAAGACAGCCAAGCCACTTACCATGCTTACACAAAAGGGTGTTCCCTTCGAATGGATAGAAAAACAAGAGGTTGCATTTCGAACTCTAAAACAAGCACTCTGCAGTGCACCAATACCATCACTACCAGAAGGAACAGACGACTTTGTAGTTTACTGCAACGCGTTGAATCAGGGTCTAGGTTGCGTACTTATGCAGCGTGGGAAGGTGATAGCTTATGTATCCCGACAACTAAAGACACATGTAGTGAATTATACAACCCACGATCTGGAATTGGGAGCTGTGGTCTTCGCCTTGAAAATTTGGAGGCACTACCTTTATGGTACAAAGTGCACCATTTTCACGGACCTCAAGAACCTCCAACACATCCTAAATCAAAAAGAGTTGAACATGAGGCAACGAAGATGGGTTGAGCTGCTAAACGATTATGAGTGTGAAATCAAGTACCACCCAGGCAAGGCTAACGTGGTAGCTGATGCCTTGAGTAGGAAAGAATACTCGAATCGTCGAGTGAAAACTCTCTCAATAACCATCCAATCCCACCTGACCTCGCAAATTAGAACAACCGAGTCAGATGCCATGAAGGTGGAAAACAGAACGAGCGAAGCGTTACATGGAATGGAAAAGAATCTCGTAGTGAAAGAGGGCGGAGCATATTATTTTATGAATCACATTTGGGTCCCTAAACTTGGGGGATTCAGAGAGGTAGTTATGAATGAAGCCCACAAGACACGATACTCTATCCATCCGGGTTCAGACAAAATGTACTTGGATATTAAGCAACACTATTGGTGGCCCAACATGAAGGCAGAGATTGCCACCTATGTTAGAAAATGCCTTACTTGCGCTAAAGTAAAGGTGGAATATCAGAAGCCCTCAGGATTATTACAGCAACCAGTAATTCCCGAGTGTAAATGGGAAAGGATTACCATGGACTTTGTGACCAAATTACCCAAATAAACAGATGGATTGGACATCATATGGGTAATAGTCGACAGATTGACGAAATCCACTCATTTCCTGCCAATAAAAGAATCCTACAAGATGGAAACGTTGACAAGGCTGTACATCAAGTAAATTGTGAGACTCCACGGAGTGCCAGTATCTATCATCTCGGATAGAGATAGTAGATTCATGCTTTTGGCAATCACTTGAAAAAGCGCTGGGAACACATCTCGACATGAGCACTGCTTATCATCCTCAAACGGATGGTCAAAGCGATCGAACCACTCAAACGCTTGAAGACATGCTTCGCGTATGTGTGATAGACTTTGGAAAGTCATGGGATACCCACTTACCCTTAATCGAATTCTCGTACAACAACAATTATCACTCGAGCATCAAAGTTGCTCCTTTCGAGGCATTGTATGGGCGCAAATGTAGATCACCGTTGTGTTGGGTTGAGGTAGGTGACACCCAGCTAGCAAGAGGACTGACATCAGGCAATGTGTTAACAGGACCGGAGATCATACGTGAAACGATGAAAAAGATAGTTCAAATAAGAGCTCGATTACAAGCATCACGCGACCGACAGAAGAGCAACGCTGATAAACAGAGGAAGCCCTTGGAGTTTCAAGTCGGGGATCGGGTGTTGTTAAAAGTCTCTCCCTGGAAAGGGGTTTTTCATTTTGGAAAACGGGGAAAATTAAATCCATGATACATTGGACCTTTTGAGATTCTTACCCGAATCGGTCCAGTGGCGTATAGATTGCAGCTGCCCGCTGAGCTCAGAAGTGTACACCCTGTATTCAATGTTTCATATTTGATAAAGTGTTTATCTGATGAAACCCTCGTCATTCCCCTTGAAGAAATAGAAATCAACGAGAATCTCATGTTTGTCGAAGAACCAGTCGAAATCATGGACATAGAGGTGAAGCGTACTAAGCAAAGTCGCATTCCGATTGTGAAGGTATGGTGGAACGCGAAGCGTGGGTTGGAATTCACATGGGAACGCGAAGACCAAACGAAGTAGAAGTGCCCTCACCTATTATCACATTCTCAAATCTAGCCTTCAAAAGAATTTCGGGACGAAATTCCCTCTAATGGGGGGATGATGTCACAACTAGGAATTTGATGCTTTGTAACAACAACAATGATAACAAATGTGAACCAAAAATGTGAAAGCTGCATGATGCTTATTCAATAACAACAAAACTCCCATCAAACACTTTATGCAAGCACATCAAATAGTCAACAAAGAATTGGGAACCCTAGAAATCCCGGTTTAAGTCCATTTTGGACTAGGACTTCCTTATTGGGCCGAATGGGCCAATAAGTTTCCAATTTGACTATTTTGGGCTTAGAACTCTTAAATGGGCTCTAATTGGACCTGCTTTCATTTATTTTAATAATTTGGGCCATATTGGTCCTAGAATGAAATAAATACCCTAATGGACCTTATTGGGCCATAACTAACCTAATTAGCCCTAATGAACCCTAAAAAGCATTTCTTGATTTATTTTGGACCGTGAACCCTCTCTCAAGACCAATTGGGCCAAAAATCATTTAATTGGGCCATAAAATAGACTTAATCACAAAAAGCCCAAATTTCTTTTCTTCCTTCTCATTCTCTCGGCCCAACCACACAAATGAAGGAGGGAGAGTTGACTTTTCACTTGCCACCTCACCATTATACATGGGACATCCATGCAAATATCCCATACTTCCAAGCACCTATCCTTTCATCTCTCTCTCTTCTCCTCTCTCTCTTTTTCTTCTTCGGCCGAGAACCACAAGGGGAAAGACACACACACACAATTCACTCAAACACTCTCAAAGAAACACTCTTGCTTGTTCATCCAAAAATTTCAAGATTTAAGGTCTCTTCAAGGAAGTTATTCTACAAAAATCATCATCTTAGGTAAGTTCATGCTTGGATCCATGGTCTAGATTCTTCGTTTTATCAAAAATCTCTTCTTAACTCATTTAAACTCATGATTCCCATCTTAGAAACCTCTAAGTTCGAGATCTTCCAAGAAGGCTTGCTAGGGCCAAATTTTCTTCATTTCTTCCTTCTAAATCAAAAACAACAAGCAAAGGTGAGTTCATACCCCTCTTTTTTGGTTTTTACAAGTTTTATTGGGGAGAATACAAGTAAAATGTGTAGATCTATGTGTATGTGTGTGCTATGTATGATTTTATGCATGTATGTGTGATTGTATGTGTTTATGTGGTAAATATGCAACAAAAAGAGAAGAAATCTCGAGATCTATGACATAAGAAGGAAAAAAAATATGATCTAAGGTATACCACACCAAAAAAGTCAAGAAAAATACCCTCTAAGATTTAAAATAGACATATTGTAACATAAAACAAATCTTTGGGCTTAAATTGTCAAATAAACAAAAGTTGGGTGAAAAGTGCTATTCACAGTTTTCTTGAGGATCAAAAGATTCAAAACAGTTAAAATAGATGTTTTTGTGACAATAATGCTCTTCAAAGGATTTGAAATGTAAATAATAGCTCAATGGGCCAATTTTTGGGCTTTTCGGCCCATTAAGCTCAAATTTGTGAAAATTCTGATTTTCAAAGGGTTAAAATGAAAATTTTCTCTAAACAGGGGATAAAAACATAAACAAAATTATTTCAAGGGTTAAAATGCGTTTCTTTACTAAAAAGGACCAAAAATGTAAAGATTTTGGATTTTGGGCCAAAATTGTAAAAGTTGCAAAAGTTTGGGCTTTGACCGAAAAATACTTTTCTGGAAGGGCTGCAACTGTCAAAGAGTAAATTTTGGGCTAAAAATATCAATTGAGTAAGTCTATAGGTCAAATGTGTCAAGAAAATGATTTAAGGACTTAAAATGTCATTTTTTTTTATAAAAGGGACTAAAATTGTCATCTTTATTAAAGAAGGGCTAAAATGGGTCAAACCAATATTTAGAGTCAATTATCTTATCATTAAGATATTTGGGTCAAAAATACCAAACTACAATTTATGACAAATGACAAGATGAATATACATAAATTTCCAAATATCGTTATAAAGGACCAACCGGTTTCGTAACGATACAAATTTAACAATTGTTCAATTAAACATTCTGACAACTATACTATACCTAAAACAAGTAAACATTAAATTCTTTGGGCTTGAAAGTTTCCAAACATGCTTATTGGGCCTTTGTGACCCATTAACATGATTTTGGGCCCAAGGGATAATTATAAATGTTATTGGGCCTTCTATGACCCAATTTCATATTTAAGGGACCCTCAATGGCTTTTAAGTGCCATTGGGCCTTATTGGCCCATTAGCATTGCTAGTAAGGTCCAAGTAATCAAATGCGAAATGGGCCAACGTGTCCTTCGTATACCCAACAGCCTAAAATAACTCACGAAAGTAGCATGGATTTGTAATCCTCTTATCCTCGTTTGTCAGGCCTATGCGTAATCAAAGTAAACAAATACAGATCGATAATCAATAGTAATCAAAGTCAATTGGGATTTAGTGAGTAATAACGGGTGGCACCAACGTGTTTCGGTCGTAGTCTGTAGTTATAATTCAAGTCTCCTGGAGGGAGAGCGAGAGTTTGTGTATAGATCTATACGGGGGTGACTCCCCCACACCTCAGCTGTTTGCTACAGTTAGACTCGGCCAGTCTAGGGTGACAAAATCTTAAGATCAATTCCGGCGTTCACCAGAGTGCCAAGACAGACGAACTAGTCATTATCATGCATGGTTATAACGACTCACATAAATAAATCCAATATAAACCAAGTAAACAAGGTAATTCAAAATCATTCACGTGAAGGATAACCATTCTGTGACAACCCAAAAATTTCCATTCGGTAAAACCATCCACTACAATTGAAGTCAAATCTGTATCAACTAACTATCAAACTTTTGGGATAAGTTTGAGTGTTTTAAGGTTAGTGCTCCAGAGGATATTAGGAGAGAGGATACACTAGGGTTTAATATGTTGCATTAAGTGCCCAAACGTTCAAGAGTTTGGAATATTACAGTCGAAAAATGGTATTCGGACCAAAAACCCTCAAGGCTATATAAAGAAAATTTAGCCATTTTGGATTCATTTGTTACATTTCTAGCTAGAGAAAAGTCGATTTTCTCTCTCAAGGATCTTCACCCGATCACCCCCAACTGTGAGTACTTCAACCTAGAGTGTATATAAGTGTGTTATATGCCTTCATAACATGAAAATCAAGCCAAAACAACAAGATTTGGGAGTTTACCGCCCAAGAACATCTTGGAGAGTAAACTCCTTTATAAGGGCCAAAGTGTGCCCAATGTCCCTCCAAGCCTTGGGACTAAACCTAGGGACTACCATTACTTGTTTTAGACCCCCAAAACATTAAGAAACAAGGCAAGAAGTGAGTTCACGGCCAAGGAAGTTCTTGGGCCGTGAACTCCATTTTAGGGTGCCAAAATGCCCTAAATGCCTTCCACAAGCCAAGAGACAAGAATAGCCCTTTACCATGATGTGTCTAGGACCCAAAACAATCAAAATATCATCACCCATAAGTGTTTATGGCCGCAAACGCATGACCAAATGGTCCATGGGCCGTAAACTCAAGATAGAGGTGTTTTGATGCCACAAACACTTCCAAGGGCTTAGGCATGAATTTATAATGCTTCTTTATGACCTTTAGGACCCTCATAAGTATATTTGGCCATGAGTTTACGGTAGTAAACTCATTTGGGCGCTGAACTCCCCAAAAGTGCCAAAGAAGTGGTCTTTCTCATCCTAGGTTAAAGCTAATGTCCCTAAAACATTCCCTGGCTTTCAAACTTGCATTCCCACATGAGTAACCATGAGTTTACGGCTGTAAACTACCTTGGGCCGTGAACTCATGGTAGTAAACTCATATGTGTGCCTTATACCTTCTTATGTTGAATCACATGTGATTCCAACACCTAGCCAAGGTGTTTCCTAGTCCCGGAAGGTGTTATCTTTCATATAGTTGTTTATAAACACTATATTCATGTCATTATGTGTCCTTAAATATCATTTAGGACTTATTGTGTCTCAGAACTTCATTCGTGGAACTTCTCATCCGTACGCGCATACTCGTTTGAATCACCCACATCAAGTGAGTTCATACCTCGTAATGAATCTTTTAACTATTTTAATTGTTTTAAGGGGGAATACAAGTTGAACACAATGATAATTGTGTAAATGGTTGTTATAAACATATTTTGGTAATTGGTGAGGGGACTCGGCGAGTTGGAGCCTAGACTCGCCGAGTATGTTCACGGATTTGGACGCGGGTTCGCGTCCGGACTCGACGAGTCCACGCTGTTTAATGAAACCCTAATTTCTCGGGTTTGAGGCGTATTTAAAGGGCCTTATGGCCGTCATTTTCACTCATCAGTCCCCAGAGTGAAACCCTAGATCGTTTGAGTGATTCAAGTGAGGGAAGGAGCCATTATTGATCTTGGAGTTGTTGTCTAGCAAGGAAAGAGGAGATATAGCCAAGAGGAAGCAAGAGAGGGGTGGATTCTTGAAGATTTGAGGTCCAGAACATCACATCTGAGGTACAATCTCGAATCATTCTTTGTTTTTGTGATGTTCTTGTAGATTTAGGGCTTTTGGACCCATTTGTGGCTAGATCTAGTGTCCTCGTGGTCCCATAGCGAGTTAAGTTCCTGGATCTGGACCCATAGAGGTCCAGAGCACCTCATTGCCAAAGCTTTATATGCATCCATGGAGGTTTTGGCTTGGGATCAATGTATTTGAGGCTAAAACACCATTCATGAGCTATTCAATGCTTGATGAGCATCAAGACTTGGACTTTACGTGGTCAATAGGCTTTAGGAGACTGGATCTAGGAGTTAGTGAAGCGGATCTGACCTCAGAAGGTCGTTTAGGGATGTGCATGGAATGCACTCGCCGAGTCCATTTCCCAGACTCGGCGAGTTGGTGCGAGTTGTTCGTCGATTACGAACCAGGGGTTGAGTAACCGAGTCGGGTGAGTGACTCGGTGAGTCGGAAGAGATTCAGAGGGATCGATTTCCCGTAGGAACTCGGCGAGTCCACGCCAGACTCGGCGAGTCGGGTTGACCGTTGACCGTTGACCTATGTTGACTGGTTTGACTTCGTGGTATTAGTCAGCCAGAGTCAAGTAGTATTAAGTAGAAATACACTCGTGTTGTAGGAGGACGATAGCTCGGGAGATCGAGCACTAGTGGTTGAGAGCTTTACGAGTTACCGAGACACGCGAGGTGAGTCTTCTCTCTATACGTTACCTTGAGTGGCATTATGAGTTGACCAGAGGGTCTTATGTGCTATGTATGAGATTATGTGCTATCTATGAGATTGTATGCTATGTGTTATTTGTATGTTGTATGACTATATAGACCGGACCGGAGGGTCCAACGATTCAGAACGGGCCAGAGGGCCCAATGAGCTATGACTGGACCAGAGGGCCGACGAGCTGCGGGAGTGGAGGGTCCCGCTGAGACATCTTGACCAGAGGGTCGGGTTAGCCTCGAGTGGCGTATTTGTGGTATGTGGTATTTTAGGGAACTCACTAAGCATTTATGCTTACAGTTGTTATGTTTGATGTCTCAGGTACCAGCGAGGACCGTGGGAACTTGACACGTACACACACACTGATGGAGATTTATATGTGTAGAGATCTTGGGATTTGTTTTTGAAAACAGAATTGATTATGGATTTTGATTTGTGATGTGAAACATTATGTGGTTTTAAAAATGAAAAATTATTTTGAAATTTACGGTGTTACAAGTTGGTATCAGAGCCTTGGTTTGAGGGATTCGGATGCACCTTCGGGCGTATTTGAACTCAAACCGAGGATTTGAGAAATTTTCAAATAAAACAAAAATTTTCTAAAAAGAAAAAAAAGGTTTTGGGAAACGAGCAGAGTGGAAGGTGTGTACGGTCAGCCAGCGCTCGAACGGTGAATCCCTAAAATACCCTTACATTATATGTTATGAGTTATGAGATATTATGTTGTGCATGTTAGAGAGGCTAGGTATTCCTATTAGGACTAGAATGAGCCTGATTTGTGATGCCTTAGCTTAGGAGATCGCTGCTGCTATGAGATACTTTGAGAGTGAGTAGGTAGCAGTGAGGAGCTCAGGAGAGGGCTATTGAGGGTAGCCAGTGCATAGCGAGAGTAGAGTGTTTGCGATTTGGGATCCTAGGAGGAGGACTTGGGTTGTATATCGATTCGGTGTGGACGATAGTATTGGTCCCGTACTATTGAAGGCACCGGATTGGTGCGCAGTCCAAGTAAGAATCCTTGGGGGTACCAGGAGAGAGGACGTTTGAGTTATCGAGTGTGAGTATACTCGAGAGTATTCCTGATATTTCTTATGTTGTATTTCAGAGGTTGATCATGGTCGGGACACGCCATAACCCCGAGAGCAGTGGGGTGAGCGATGAGGAGATCCGTCAGATCATCCATGAGGAGGTGGCTGCTGCCATCAGAGCCGAGATTCCGGAGATGTTTGGGTCTATTAAGACCACACTGATCGAGACGTTTGACGAGCGTTACGCTGCTTTGACTGATGCTACTGTTGCTGCAGCCACCGGAGCTGTTGCTGCTGCGAGACCCCAGGGTGGTGATTCGTTGCTGTACCGAGAGTTCAGCAACACGAAACCACCGAAGTTCGATGGTACATAGGATCCGATCACCGCTATGAGGTTGATCTCAGACATGGAGGGGTGTTTCTATACGTGCTCCTGTCCAGAGCACTTAAGGGTGCGATTCGCACTCAACCAGCTTCGCTTGGGGGGGAAGGACTGGTGGAAATTCGTGACCGCGAGCTATTCTACAGCTGAGCTGACTGCAGTGACCTGGGAGAGGTTTACTGCGATGTTTCGTGACGAGTATGTTCCCCAGGTGGAGAGGGAACGTTTAGCTCAGGAGTTTTTGACCCTCAAGCAGGGGACCGAGTCGGTGACAGTGGTTACGAGGATGTTTCATGAGCGGGCGCTGTTTTGCCCAGAGTTGGTGTCCACTGAGCAGGCTCGCATGAGCCGTTATCTGAGTATCTTGAGGAGGACATTCGTGAGTTCGTGGTGAACTCGACTTATCAGACATTTGTCGAGCTCCAGGAAAATTCCAGGAAAAGGGAGATCGAGCTTGAGACACAGGCGAGGGAGGAGACTGAGTTGCAGAGGGGTGGTCGGCGACCGACGCAGTCGCAGCCGGCCGCCAAGTGGGCAAAGCCCGCTGATTCGAGGACAGGCAGTTCGAGGGGCCGCACTTGTGGTAAGTGCGGAAAGAGCCATGACGGGCTGTGCAAGACTGGGGTATGCTACAAATGCGGGAAGGAAGGACATTTTGCGAGGGACTGTCTGAAGGGGTTCTCGGTTTGCTTCCATTGCAACCAGACCGGCCATCGGAAGGCCGAGTGCCCCCAGCTTTAGAGATCAGCGCAGGGATCTGCACCTGTGGTTCGAGCTGCCGAGACCCGGCCAGTGAAGGCCGAAGCACCGAAGGCTAGGGGGAGAGCCTTCCAGCTGATTGCGGAGGAGGTCCGCGCAGCACTTGACGTCGTGGCGGGTATGTAATCTTTATCTATTTTATGTTGAGTTTATGCTATTGTAATTGATATATTAGGTACTTTTCTTGTGAGTTTTGTACCTGAATTGGTTTTATTCGACTCGGGTGCGAGTCGGTCATTCATATCTTTGGCTTTTAGTCGGCACATTAGTATTCCGAGGGAGACATTGAGTCGACCTCTGCGGGTTTCCATAGCAGATGAGCGTGAGGTATGTGCTACCGAGGTGATACGTGGATGCATGCTGGAGATCTTCGGGGTGGAGTTCCCGATCGATTTGATTTTGATCGCTATGGGGGATGTTTGTGTCATAGTAGGAATGGATTGGTTGAGCCGTTTTGGGGCTGTCATAGATTGCGAGCGTCAATTGGTGACGATCCGAGATCCTAGTGGGGGAGCTCTGAAGGTTTACGGCGAGGGGACTCGTGGTGGTTCGGTTTTATGTTCGGCCGCTAGAGCGAGGCGGAGTTTGCAGCAGGGCTGCAAGGGGTTCGTAGCCTATGTGACAGATGTGCGAGAGGCCGCTGGGAGGCCAAGTTCAGTGGATAAGGTGCCGATAGTGCGTGAGTTCCCGGACGTGTTTCCCGAGGAGTTATCGGGTGTGCCTCCCGAGAGGCAGGTGGAGTTTCGTATCGATTTGGTTCCTGGGGCTGCGCCTATCGCCAAGGCGCCGTATCGGCTAGCACTGCCAGAGATGCAGGAGTTATCCTCACAACTGCAAGAGCTGTTGGGGAAAGGGTTCATCCGTCCCAGTAGCTCTCCATGGGGAGCGCCGATCCTTTTTGTCAAGAAAAAGGATGGTTCACACCGGATGTGCATTGATTACCGGGAGTTGAACAAGTCGACGGTCAAGAACCGTTATCCGTTATCGAGGATCGACGATCTATTCGATCAGTTGCAGGGGGCATCTTGGTTCTCCAAGATTGACTTGAGATCGGGATATCATCAGATGAGAGTTCGGGATGAGGATATCCAGAAGACGGCGTTTAGGACTCGTTACGGGCATTACGAGTTCGTGGTGATGCCATTCGGGCTCACCAATGCACCAACGACATTCATGGATCTCATGAACAGGGTGTGTAGGCCAATGTTGGATCGTTCAGTCATTGTATTCATTGATGACATTCTGGTGTATTTGAGGACCATAGAGCAGCATGAGGAGCATTTAAGGGAGCTCCTCGGAGTTCTGAGAGCGGAGAGGCTTTTCGCCAAATTCTCCAAGTGCGATTTTTGGTTACGAGAGGTCCAGTTCTTAGGGCGTCTCGTTAACCAGGATGGGATTTTGGTTGACCCGGCCAAGATTAAGGCTGTGATGAGTTGGGAGGTGCTGAGGTCACCTACGGAGATCAGGAGCTTCTTAGGGTTGGCAGGCTACTATCGGAGATTTATCAGAGATTTCTCCAAGATCGCCGTGCCACTTACCAAGTTGACCCGGAAGGGTGTTACTTTCTCATGGGGTCCAGAGCAGCAGACCTCGTTTGAGACCCTTCGCCAGAGATTGTGTGAAGCCCCTGTGCTCGCACTACCGGAAGGGATGGAGGATTTCGTGGTGTACTGTGACGCATCGATATCGGGGTTGGGAGCGGTGTTGATGCAGAGAGGGCATGTGATCGCGTATGCATCGAGGCAGTTGAAGCCTCATGAGACGAGATATCCCACCCACGATCTGGAGTTGGGGGCTGTGGTGTTCACCCTCAAGATCTGGCGTTACTATATGTATGGGGTTCGGTGTACGATATACACGGACCACAAGAGTTTGAAGTACTTGATGGATCAGCCCAACCTGAACATGCGGCAGAGGAGATGGCTGGACGTGGTAAAGGATTATGATTGCGAGATCCTATACCACCCGGGCAAGGCTAATGTGGTAGCTGACGCCCTGAGTCGTAGGGCAGAGGGTGCCCCGATGCGAGATATCTGTATGAGGTTGACGGTGATGACTCCGGTATTGGATGCTATCCGAGGGGCCCAGGCCGAGGCGGTGAGACCGGAGAACCGTAAGAGAGAGCGAGTTATCGGGCAGGTGTCAGATTTTGTTACCGATAGCCGTGGGCTTATGACCTTCCATGGACGGATTTGGGTACCGTTTGTGGGTGGGACGCGTACCATTTTGATGGAGGAGGCGCATCGATCGAAGTTCTCGATCCATCCCGGGGCTACCAAGATGTATTTGGACCTAAAGAAGGAGTATTGGTGGCCCTGTATGAAGAGGGATGTTGCTTGGTTCGTCGAGAGGTGCCTAACTTGTCGCCAAGTTAAGGCCGAGCACCAGCATCCGCATGGTAAGCTGCAGCCGTTGGAGATTCCCGAGTGGAAGTGGGAACAGATTACCATGGATTTCATCACCAAATTGCCAAGGACTGCGAGAGGAGTCGATGCAATTTGGGTGATTGTGGACAGGTTGACGAAGAGCGCTCATTTTCTTGCTATCAGTGAGAGCTCTTCTGCTGAGAGGTTGGCAGAGTTGTATATGAGGGAGGTGGTATCGCGGCATGGGGTTCCGTTGTCGATCGTTTCAGATCGAGACGTGCGATTTCATTCCAGATTTTGGAAGAAGTTCCATGAGGAGTTAGGTACGAGGTTGCATTTCAGTACCGCATACCACCCGCAGACGGACGGACAGAGCGAGCGGACGATTCAGACGCTTGAGGATATGCTCCGAGCATGCGTTTTGGATTTTGGAGGGAGTTGGGACACCTATCTACCCTTGGCAGAGTTTTCGTACAACAACAGCCATCATTCGAGCATCGGTATGCCACCTTTTGAGCTGTTGTATGGGAGGAGATGTCGTACCCCTATTTGCTGGGGTGAGGTAGGGCAATGCATGATGGGTAGTACGGAGATAGTGCTTCAGACGACTGAGCAGGTCCAACAGGTCAGGCAGAGGTTGTTGACCGCTTAGAGTCGCCAGAAGAGTTATACAGATAGACGTCGAACCGAGCTCGAGTTCCAGGTCGGTGATTATGTTCTCCTGAAGGTATCTCCTTGGAAAGGAGTGATCCGATTCAGGAAGAGGGGCAAGCAAGGAACCCGGTATATTGGACCGTTTCGGGTGGCCGAGAGGGTGGGCAGGGTAGCATATCGCTTGGAGCTACCCGCGGAATTGTTGCAGATTCATAATATCTTCCATGTGTCTCAGTTGAGGAAGTGTATAGCCGACGAGTCGACGGTAGTGCCGTTAGAGGACATTCAGGTGGATGCGAGCCTGAACTACGCGGAGAGACTAGTTGCGATTATGGATCAAAAGATCAAGGTTCTACGGAACAAGGAGGTGCCCTTGGTTTTGGTTCAGTGGCAACATCAGAAGGGGTCCGAGATGACTTGGGAACCGGAGCGTGAGATGCGTGAGCAGCATCTGGAGTTATTTGCAGAGCGAGACTTCGAGGGCGAAGTCTAGTTCTAGTGGGGGAGAGTTGTAACAGCCCGGATTCCCAGGTATTATTTATTTATTTATTTTGGTAATTGGTGAGGGGACTTGGCGAGTTGGAGCCTAGACTCGCCGAGTATGTTCACGGATTTGGACGCGGGTTCGCGTCCGGACTCGACAAGTCCACGCTGTTTAATGAAACCCTAATTTCTCGGGTTTGAGGCGTATTTAAAGGGCCTTATGGCCATCATTTGCACTCATCAGTCCCCAGAGTGAAACCCTAGATCGTTTGAGTGATTCAAGTGAGGGAAGGAGCCATTATTGATCTTGGAGTTGTTGTCTAGCAAGGAAAGAGGAGATATAGCCAAGAGGAAGCAAGAGAGGGGTGGATTCTTGAAGATTTGAGGTCCAAAACATCACATCTGAGGTACAATCTCGAGTCATTCTTTGTTGTTGTGATGTTCATGTAGATTTAGGGCTTTTGGACCCATTTGTGGCTAGATCTAGTGTCCTCGTGGTCCCATAGCGAGTTAAGGTCCTGGATCTGGACCCATAGAGGTCTAGAGCACCTCATTGCCAAAGCTTTATATGCATCCATGGAGGTTTTGGCTTGGGATCAATGTATTTGAGGCTAAAACACCATTCATGAGCTATTCAATGCTTGATGAGCATCAAGACTTGGACTTTACGTGGTCAATAGGCTTTAGGAGACTGGATCTAGGAGTTAGTGAAGCGGATCTGACCTCAGAAGGTCGTTTAGGGATGTGCATGGAATGCACTCGCCGAGTCCATTTCCCAGACTTGGCGAGTTGGTGCGAGTTGTTCGTCGATTACGAACCAGGGGTTGAGTAACCGAGTCGGGTGAGTGACTCGGTGAGTCGGAAGAGATTCAGAGGGATCGATTTCCCGTAGGAACTCGGCGAGTCCACGCCAGACTCGGCGAGTCGGGTTGACCGTTGACCGTTGACCAATGTTGACTGGTTTGACTTCGTGGTATTAGTCAGCCAGAGTCAAGTAGTATTAAGTAGAAATACACTCGTGTTGTAGGAGGACGATAGCTCGGGAGATCGAGCACTAGTGGTTGAGAGCTTTACGAGTTACCGAGACACGCGAGGTGAGTCTTCTCTCTATACGTTACCTTGAGTGGCATTATGAGTTGACCAGAGGGTCTTATGTGCTATGTATGAGATTATGTGCTATCTATGAGATTGTATGCTATGTGTTATTTGTATGCTGTATGACTATATAGACCGGACCGGAGGGTCCAACGATTTAGAATGGGCCAGAGGGCCTAATGAGCTATGACTGGACCAGAGGGTCCGACGAGCTACGGGAGTGGAGGGTCCCGCTGAGACATCTTGACCAGAGGGTCGGGTTAGCCTCGAGTGGCGTATTTGTGGTATGTGGTATTTTAGGGAACTCACTAAGCATTTATGCTTACAGTTGTTATGTTTGATGTCTCAGGTACCAGCGAGGACCGTGGGAAGGCGGCGGCTTGACACGTACACACACTGATGGAAATTTTTATGTGTAGAGATCTTGGGATTTGTTTTTGAAAACAGAATTGATTATGGATTTTGATTTGTGATGTGAAACATTATGTGGTTTTAAAAATGAAAAATTATTTTGAAATTTACGGTGTTACAGCTGCAGTGGCCGAGGCTATGGCCACAACCATGGCACAATATCACTCCACCAGTACAGGTGGAGGTGAAGCATCTACCGATTCTACTCAAGGTGAGGTCCTTGTGTGTCAGGGAGAGTTCTCCTACAAGGGCTTCACCAGATGCCAACAACTGTCCTTTAAAGGGACTGAAGGAGTCATTGCCCTCCTGCAATGGTTCGAGAAAACAGAGTCGGTCTTTGAAATCTATTTATGCCCTGAAGGAAGCAAAGTGAAGTTTGCTTCCTGCACCTTCGATGGCAAGGCCCTAAAATGGTGGAACAACCATGTTAAGTCACTAACCCTATCAGTGGCAAACTCCATAGGTTGGGAAAACCTAAAGGAGTTAATGCGGGAAGAATATTCCCCGTTAGGCGAGATTCAAAAACTGGAACAAGAGCTGTGGGATCTCACTATGGTCGGCTCAGACATAGTGACCTACGCAGACCGGTTCAACGAACTAGCAGCTCTATGCCCCGGGATGATTACCTCGGAAAAGAAGAAGATATAGAGATACATTTGGGGTCTGACTGCTCCGACCCAAGGAAATGTGTTATCTTCTAACCCAACCACGTTCGATAGTGCTAAACGCTTGGCTCAGCGACTCATCGATCATGGAGTCCACCACAGCGTAAAAGTCCCTATTCCTGAGTCGTCAAGGGAAGAGGACTATAATCAGGAGCCAGAGAAAAAGAGAAAGAAGAAGCGGACAACACAAGACATCCCACAAGAGCAACAAGCGAGCATTATGTACGCCGCAACGACACCTACTGCTTCAGCATCTGCTAGTCGTTATGCTGGAAACATTCCAAAGTGTGGAAAGTGAAACTCTCACCACACTGGAGTGTGCCGAGAAATGCAGTGTCTAAACTGCCACAGAAAAGAACACACAGTCCGTTACTGCAGGGCACCGGCTCAACCGATCTCCCAAGTCCTCGGAGCTGAAGTAAACCGAGCCTATTATGGCTGTGGTGAGAATGGACACATTAAGAGGGACTGCCTAATAATCAAGAACTCAGACGCGGATGGACGTATTCTGATGATCACCGTAGGAGAATCTACCCCGGAGTCGTCGACGAGTAGTGGTACGTTTTCAACATAGTACTTACTTTTAAAAAAAATTATTTATAATCATATAAGATTAAAATTAGGGATGACACTTAAAAGTAACAATAACAACTCACATGATGAAATAGGTCGTAATATTCAAGAGAACTAAAAGATCCCTTAGAGAAGCTATTATGACTCACCATATACATCTGGGTTGTGCGCAACTGAGATGCCGCAGACTTAGAGTGAGTGACTCCGCTTAGGTCCCCTTTTCCTTAAATTGGTTGAGGATTTGAGGCAGAGATGCTGAGTCGACTGCCTGGCTCATATTAAGTATTCACAACTTGTATATGACGGGCAGTAGTAGTGGTACCATAGGGGATCATGGCATAAAAGTATCCCTTCAGTAAATAAAGCACTTTTATTTGTATGTATGCGCACATAGCGGTACGATACATAGGAGTGTTGATTTCAAATAGAAAACAGGAAACAAGAGAACAGTTACAAGGAGTACATTGTTGAACATACTAGGAGTACAGTACAAACCATACCAGGGATACATCGTCGTATATCAGACGTTTCTTTCATTTGACCAAAACTTTGTTCGGTATAGAGTCCGTTGTTTTCTTTCGTCATGAGTTGGCGTGGTCCTCACCATACTGAGTTCATATGTTTCTATCGCCTCGATCGACAAGTTCTCGAAACTTTCGACATTCGTATCGAAGTTCCGACCTAAACCTAAACTTTATCTTTCGCATTCTAAAACCCTCGAAGTACTTGTGCGAAGAGTACTTTGTCCTCCGAAGGCTTATCGTCAGACGTCCGCAGACCGGCACGAAATACCACTCGTCCAGTAGACCAATGTTCGAGCATAGAGACTATGGACGAATACAGCCTGCCTATTATTTCCGAATGTATACGGAAGGGTGGTATATGAGTGTGATTACGCAGACCTAGTATGTGTGTTTTCGCCCTATCTCCTGTTTTCCCCGTGGGTTGTAGACCTGGGGCAGAGTCATACATCCGACAGTCATACTAATCTTAATCATATACGGCTTGTATACGCAAGGTAATGATAGATGGACCAAGTATGAATCCTATCAAGAACACCAGGGCAAAGTTGCCAGGTCTACGAGTAAGTATTCTACAAAGCAGAAGAGCTCAACCCCCAGTAGTAACGTTAATAGAGAGAATTTCGGGACGAAATTCATTTTAACGGGGGGATGATGTGACAACCCAAAAATTTCCATTCGGTAAAACCATCCACTACAATTGAAGTCAAATCTGTATCAACTAACTATCAAACTTTTGGGATAAGTTTGAGTGTTTTAAGGTTAGTGCTCCAGAGGATATCAGGAGAGAGGATACACTAGGGTTTAATATGTTGCATTAAGTGCCCAAACCTTCAAGAGTTTGGAATATTGCAGTCCAAAAATGGTATTCAGACCAAAAACCCTCAAGGCTATATAAAGAAAATTTAGCCATTTTGGATTCATTTGTTACATTTCTAGCTAGAGAAAAGTCGATTTTCTCTCTCAAGGATCTTCACCCGATCACCCCCAACTGTGAGTACTTCAACCTAGAGTGTATATAAGTGTGATATAAACATTAAAATCAAGCCAAAACAACAAGATTTGGGAGTTTACCGCCCAAGAACATCTTGGAGAGTAAACTCCTTTATAAGGGCCAAAGTGTGCCAAATGTCCCTCCAAGCCTTGGGACTAAACCTAGGGACTACCATTACTTGTTTTAGACCCCCAAAACATTAAGAAACAAGGCAAGAAGTGAGTTCACGGCCAAGGAAGTTCTTGGGCCATGAACTCCATTTTAGGGTGCCGAAATGCCCTAAATGCCTTCCACGAGCCAAGAGACAAGCATATCCCTTTACCATGATGTGTATACGACCCAAAACAATCAAAATATCATCACCCATAAGTGTTTACGGACGCAAACAAATGACCAAATGGTCCATGGATTGTAAACTCAAGATATAGGTGTTTTGATGCCACACACACTTCCAAGGGATTAGGCATGAATTTAGAATGCTTCTTTATGACCTTTAGGACGCTCATATGTATATTTGGCCATGAGTTTATGGTAGTAAACTCATTTGGGCCGTGAACACCCCAAAAGTGCCAAAAGAAGTGGTCTTTCTCATCCTAGGTTAAAACTAATGTCCCTAAAACATTCCATAGCTTTCAAACTTGCATTCCCACATGAGTAACCATGAGTTTACGGCCGTAAAATCCCTTGGGCCGTGAACTCATGTTAGTAAACTCACATGTGTGCCTTATACCTTCCTATGTTGAATCACATGTGATTCCAACACCTAGCCAAGGTGTTTCCTAGTCCCGGAAGGTGTTATCTTTCATATAGTTGTTTATAAACACTATATTCATGTCATTATGTGTCCTTAAATATCATTTAGGACTTATTGTGTCTCGGAACTTCATTCGTGGAACTTCTCATCCGTACGCGCATACCCGTTTGAATCACCCACATCATTTGAGTTCATACCCCGTAATGAATCTTTTAACTATTTTAATTGTTTTAAGGGGGGGAATACAAGTTGAACACAATGATAATTGTGTAAATGGTTGTTATAAACATCTTTCAAAATGTTACTTATGTTATTTATAAGTTGTTAAAACACTTCAAAACTCTTTTAAAGGTTATGTTACTTTATAGTTATACAAAACTCCATTTTTAAAGTATAAGCATAACTTTGTAGATAAATGAGTCTTTTCAGTAACAGTCCAGTTAGAGCATTAGTAAGCTATTATAGGTATAGTTTAAGAGAATGTCATTCATTACTTCCAGTACAATGAAGCACACACAGAACAGAACAGAACAGAACATAATAAGGTGCTATAGCATGGAACAATTTCAGGATCTAACTATACCAATGAATCACAACGCATTGTGGTAGTTATATTGGGTATACGTGATCACATAACTTTAATATGGATAATGTGTCCTAGCAACTCGTTGCGAAAGTCAACCTTGATTCCCAGAATCTCTCGTAGGGAGAACGTTTAGTATCGGAATTTCTTATCACATTATGACGTAAATAAAACACATATGTTTTTAGGTTGTTAGTACCTCCGTATGTCATTATAAACGACATCAGGGTACTTACTTCTCCCATTACTTTCATAAAGTGTCGGTAACACTTGAAGGTTAATCTATTCTCTATTCGAGATAGGTTATAAACTAGGGAGAATGTACTTTTCAGTTGACAAAGGAACAGTAGAGTCTTGGTAGAAGACTGATTTCATAACAGCAGAATCTTGGTAGAAGACTGCTTTCATAACAGTAGAGTCTTGGCAGAAGACTGCTTTCAAAACTGTAGGGTCTTGGTAGAAGACTGCTTTCAAAACAATCGAGTCTTGGTAGAAGGCTACTTTAAAAAGTTAGGACCATGATGCTAACCTTATGATTCCGTAATGTATACACTATATGATACATATATGCTAAGTAGATTCCGACAGCTAATAGGATGTGTGTTCTTCGTTGTACGTCCTGTTCCCGTTGGATGTGGGTTTACACCGAGGTCACCCAATCTATTATCTACCCGAATCTATATATATTTATGCTTAGTATACATTAAGTCATCATAAGGGTACCAAGTATGGATCAGGTCATAGGACACTAGAGTCAATGCACAATTTTTCTAGTACAAAACTTTCCTTTCAAAGTCAGTACTTTTGATATACAAAACTAGCGATTTCCTAGTTAAGGGCTTAATCCATTTTATTAAGCCAGTACAGTTTTAAAGACTTTAAGTGAGTTAACTCTATAATACCTTAGTTTATACACCATGTTTATATATAAGACTAGTATCCGACCGCTAGTAGGATGTGTGCTCTTCGCTGTACGTCCTGTTCCCGTTGGATGTGGGCTTACACCGAGGTCACCCAATCTACTATCTACCCGATATCAAATTATATATATAGCAGTATAAACAAAGCTATTATAAAAGTAATCACCATAGTCAATATTTTATTATAAGAAATATAGGTTTTCTTAAAAGGAACTCTCCATTAGATATAAAGGAACCATTACAAATAACTCCATGAGTAACAAGTGAATACACCAAGGTTATATATGACAACTATCTAACAACCAATGGAATATGTGCTATCCGCCTTACTTACTGTACCCCGTCGGGTTGTAGGTTGAGGGCAGATGCACATAATCGATTTTTTGTTTACTCCAAGTATTTATATCTTGTACCCACTTATTACGCATAGAAAGGCTTGTAGTGTCATTTTACTCAACTCCCGTTTTAAGTAGGAAATATATGATTTTCTAGAGGAACAGGCAAACTTTACAAAACAACACCTTATAGCTTACACCACTTTACATATACATTTTCAATCAAATTTTTATAGCTTACTCACATCACTAAAATCTTATGAACTCACCAGCTTAATTGTTGATTAACTCTTTCAAATAACTTGTATTCTCAGGAGACTATTAGACAGGTGCTCGTGCTGGGACTTCAGAAGATGGAGCATTATAGCTTCAAGTCTTGTTTTGTTATTTGTTTATGACTTCTATGTTTTGTGAACACATACATTGTAAACACTTTCTTTCTAAATGAAATGGTTGTTCATTACTTGCTTACCATATGCATATCTCGTGATACTTGACATGACGTCCTCCACCCTCGAACGTTTCCGCCGTTCCGGTTTTGGGGTGTGACACATTCAAACCGTTATATGATATTTTTATTTTGGAAAACATCGGGTTTTCCGGGGAAGTTCAACATTTTCACTTGTACGTCAATACAAAGTTTTTCAATTATACATAACTTATATGATAACTTAAAAGACCCTTGCGGATAGGTCTATAATCTTACAGGGTATATTCATAAAGTTTTATATATAATCAAGATCTTATAGACATAGAATCTGTGACCGACGTTTCGCTATCCATTCCTTTTAAGGAGGTAGTGTTGAGGTTGGATCAATTGTTCGCAGGTCTATTTGATCTTCAATTATATACAATACCAACTGGTATACCTAGTATAATTATAGGAAGATTCCGTAAGGATCACCCCATAAAGTTACCTTAAAGCTCATAGGTTCTTTAGTCACTTTCATTCTCGCACGACAAGCCCAGATGAACGTAACCATTTCCTCATAGTAGACAACAGAAGAGTTCAGGAGGAACAAAGACAAACCAATGAGAAGATTTCAAGGAAAGATCAGTCGAAGTAACCAAAAACGTCTTACGCGTCACACTAATAAATATTAATTAGGTTAATTTAGCGAGCGAGTGGAAACACTGCTCACATTACATGTGTTAGAATTATTTTCTTACATGAAACTGGTAATAGTTATTCGGGAAACAGATATTCATTCGAGGATAGTTATTTCAAATTCATAGAGTTTATTTGGTATAGACTCATTTATGAATTGTTTCTAGAACCCTGTGGAAGTCAGGCCCCGATACATCCAGAACTAGGATAACCTTGTCTTTTTAGCTTTCGGCTTGTGTCCGTTGCTATAGACTTATTCCGTCTCATCTTTGTTTTCTTTTAGCAAAGATGCCTCCTCGCAGATCACCCAGACACGCTACTCCGATAACTCCCATACCATCTCCACAAATCGATGCAGCAACTTTGAACGTTGCAGTGGTCGAGGCTATGGCAATAGCCATGGCACAATATCACTCCACCAGTACAGGTGGAGGTGAAGCGCCTACCGATTCTACTCAAGGTGAGGTCCCTGTGCGCCAGGGAGAGTTCTCCTACAAGGACTTCACCAGATGCCAACCACTGTCCTTTAAAGGGACTGAAGGAGTCATTGCCCTCCTGCAATGGTTCGAGAAAACAGAGTCGGTCTTTGAAATCTGTTTATGCCCCGAAGGAAGCAAAGTGAAGTTTGTTGCCTGCATCTTCGATGGCAAGGCCCTAACATGGTGGAACAGCCATGTTAAGTCACTGACCCTATCAATGGCAAACTCCATAGGTTGGGAAAACCTAAAGGAGTTAATGCAGGAAGAATATTGCCCGTTAGGCGAGATTCAAAAACCGGAACAAGAGCTATGGGATCTCACTATGGTCGGCTCAGACATAGTGACCTACACAGACCGGTTCAGCGAACTAGCAGCTCTATGCCCCAAGATGATTACCTCGGAAAAGAAGAAGATAGAGAGATACATTTGGGGTCTGACTGCTCCGACCCAAGGAAATGTGTTATCTTCTAACCCAGCCACGTTCGATAGTGCTAAACGCTTGGCTCAGCGACTCATCGATCATGGAGTCCGCCACAGCGTAAAAGTCCCTATTCCCGAGTCGTCAAGGGAAGAGGACTATAATCAGGAGCCAGAGAAAAAGAGAAAGAAGAAGCGGACAACACAAGACATCCTACAAGAGCAACAAGCGAGTACTATGTATGCCGCAACGACACCTACTGCTTCAGCATCTGCTAGTCGTTATGCTGGAAACCTTCCAAAGTGTGGAAAGTGCAACTTTCACTACACTGGAGTGTGCCGAGAAATGCAGTGTCTAAACTTCCACAGAAAAGAACACACAGTCCGTTACTGCAGGGCACCGGCTCAACCGATCTCCCAAGTCCTCGGAGCTGAAGAAAACCGAGCCTGCTATGGTTGTGGTGAGAATGGACACATTAAGAAGGACTGCCTAATAATCAAGAACTCAGGCGCGGATGGACGTATTCTGATGATCACCGTAGGAGAATCTACCCCGGAGTCGTCGATGAGTAGTGGTACGTTTTCAAAATAGTACTTACTTTTAAAAAAAATTATTTATATTCATATAAGATTAAAATTAGGGATGACACTTAAAAGTAACAATAACAACTCACATGATGAAATAGGTCGTAATATTCAAGAGAACTAAAAGATCCCTTAGAGAAGCTATTATGACTCACCATATACATCAGGGTTGTGCGCAACTGAGATGTCGCAGACTTAGAGTGAGTGACTCCGCTTAGGTCCCCTTTTCCTTAAATTGGTTGAGGATTTGAGGCAGAGATGCTGAGTCGACTGCCTGGCTCATCTTAAGTATTCACAACTTGTATATGACGGGCGGTAGTAGTGGTACCATAGGGGATCATGGCATAAAAGTATCCCTTCAGTAAATAAAGCACTTTTATTTGTATGTATGCGCACATAGCGGTACGATACACAGGAGTGTTGATTTCAAATAGAAAACAGGAAACAAGAGAACAGTTACAAGGAGTACATTGTTGAACATACTAGGAGTACAGTACAAACCATACCAGGGATACATCGTCGTATATCAGACGTTTCTTTCATTTGACCAAAACTTTGTTCGGTATAGAGTCCGTTGTTTTCTTTCGTCATGAGTTGGCGTGGTCCTCACCATACTGAGTTCATATGTTTCTATCGCCTCGATCGACAAGTTCTCGAAACTTTCGACATTCGTATCGAAGTTCCGACCTAAACCTAAACTTTATCTTTCGCATTCTAAAACCCTCGAAGTACTTGTGCGAAGAGTACTTTGTCCTCCGAAGGCTTATCGTCAGACATCCGCAGACCGGCATGAAATACCACTCGTCCAGCAGACCATTGTTCGAGCATAGAGACTATGGACGAATTCAACCCACCTATTATTTCCGAATGTATATGCAAGGGTGGTATATGAGTGTGATTACGCAGACCTAGTATGTGTGTTTCCGCCCTATCTCCTGTTTTCCCCGTGGGTTGTCGACCTGGGGCAGAGTCGCACATCCGACAGTCCTACTAATCTTGATCATATACGGCTTGTATATGCAAGGTAATGATAGATGGACCAAGTATGAATCCTATCAAGAACACCAGGGCAAAGTTGCCAGGTCTACGAGTGAGTATTCTACAAAGCAAAAGAGGTCAACCCCCAGTAGTAACGTTAAGAGAGCGACCTTCAGGACGAAATTCATTTTAACGGGGGGATGATGTGACAACCCAAAAGTTTCCATTCGGTAAAACCATCCACTACAATTGAAGTCATATCTATATCAACTAACTATCAAACTTTTGGGATAAGTTTGAGTGTTTTAAGGTTAGTGCTCCAGAGGATATCAGGAGAGAGGATACACTAGGGTTTAATATGTTGCATTAAGTGCCCAAACCTTCAAGAGTTTGGAATATTGCAGTCCAAAAATGGTATTCAGACCAAAAACCCTCAAGGCTATATAAAGAAAATTTAGCCATTTTGGATTCATTTGTTACATTTCTAGCTAGAGAAAAGTCGATTTTCTCTCTCAAGGATCTTCACCCGATCACCCCCAACTGTGAGTACTTCAACCTAGAGTGTATATAAGTGTGATATAAACATTAAAATCAAGCCAAAACAACAAGATTTGGGAGTTTACCGCCCAAGAACATCTTGGAGAGTAAACTCCTTTATAAGGGCCAAAGTGTGCCAAATGTCCCTCCAAGCCTTGGGACTAAACCTAGGGACTACCATTACTTGTTTTAGACCCCCAAAACATTAAGAAACAAGGCAAGAAGTGAGTTCACGGCCAAGGAAGTTCTTGGGCCATGAACTCCATTTTAGGGTGCCGAAATGCCCTAAATGCCTTCCACGAGCCAAGAGACAAGCATATCCCTTTACCATGATGTGTATACGACCCAAAACAATCAAAATATCATCACCCATAAGTGTTTACGGACGCAAACAAATGACCAAATGGTCCATGGATTGTAAACTCAAGATATAGGTGTTTTGATGCCACACACACTTCCAAGGGATTAGGCATGAATTTAGAATGCTTCTTTATGACCTTTAGGACGCTCATATGTATATTTGGCCATGAGTTTATGGTAGTAAACTCATTTGGGCCGTGAACACCCCAAAAGTGCCAAAAGAAGTGGTCTTTCTCATCCTAGGTTAAAACTAATGTCCCTAAAACATTCCCTAGCTATCAAACTTGCATTCCCACATGAGTAACCATGAGTTTACGGCCGTAAAATCCATTGGGCCGTGAACTCATGGTAGTAAACTCATATGTGTGCCTTATACCTTCCTATGTTGAATCACATGTGATTCCAACACCTAGCCAAGGTGTTTCCTAGTCCCGGAAGGTGTTATCTTTCATATAGTTGTTTATAAACACTATATTCATGTCATTATGTGTCCTTAAATATCATTTAGGACTTATTGTGTCTTGGAACTTCATTCGTGGAACTTCTCATCCGTACGCGCATACCCGTTTGAATCACCCACATCAGGTGAGTTCATACCCCGTAATGAGTCTTTTAACTATTTTAATTGTTTTAAGGGGGGGAATACAAGTTGAACACAATGATAATTGTGTAAATGGTTGTTATAAACATCTTTCAAAATGTTACTTATGTTATTTATAAGTTGTTAAAACACTTCAAAACTCTTTTAAAGGTTATGTTACTTTATAGTTATACAAAACTCCATTTTTAAAGTATAAGCATAACTTTGTAGATAAATGAGTCTTTTCAGTAACAGTCCAGTTAGAGCATTAGTAAGCTATTATAGGTATAGTTTAAGAGAATGTCATTCATTACTTCCAGTACAATGAAGCACACACAGAACATAACAGAACAAAACAGAACAGAACAGAACAGAACATAACATAACATAACATAATAAGGTGCTATAGAATGGAACAATTTCAGGATCTAACTATACCAATGAATCACAACGCATTGTGGTAGTTATATTGGGTATACGTGATCACATAACTTTAATATGGATAACGTGTCCTAGCAACTCGTTGCGAAAGTCAACCTTGATTCCCAGAATCTCTCGTAGGGAGAACGTTTAGTATCGGAATTTCTTATCACATTATGACGTAAATAAAACACATATGTTTTTAGGTTGTTAGTACCTCCTTATGTCATTATAAACGACATCAGGGTACTTACTTCTCCCATTACTTTCATAAAGTGTCGGTAACACTTGAAGTTTAATCTATTCTCTATTCGAGATAGGTTATAAACTAGGGAGAATGTACTTTTCAGTTGACAAAGGAACAGTAGAGTCTTGGTAGAAGACTGCTTTCATAACAGCAGAATCTTGGTAGAAGACTGCTTTCATAACAGTAGAGTCTTGGCAGAAGACTGCTTTCAAAACTGTAGGGTCTTGGTAGAAGACTGCTTTCAAAACAATCGAGTCTTGGTAGAAGGCTACTTTAAAAAGTTAGGACCATGATGCTAACCTTATGATTCCGTAATGTATACACTATAGGATACATATATGCTAAGTAGATTCCGACAACTAATAGGATGTGTGTTCTTCGTTGTACGTCCTGTTCCCGTTGGATGTGGGTTTACACCGAGGTCACCCAATCTATTATCTACCCGAATCTATATATGTTTATGCTTAGTATACATTAAGTCATCATAAGGGTACCAAGTATGGATCAGGTCATAGGACACTAGAGTCAATGCACAGTTTTTCTAGTACAAAACTTTCCTTTCAAATTCAGTACTTTTGATATACAAAACTAGCGATTTCCCAGTTAAGGGCTTCATCCATTTTATTAAGCCAGTACAGTTTTAAAGACTTTAAGTGAGTTAACTCTATAATACCTTAGTTTATACACCATGTTTATATATAAGACTAGTATCCGACAGCTAGTAGGATGTGTGCTCTTCGCTGTACGTCCTGTTCCCGTTGGATGTGGGCTTACACTGAGGTCACCCAATCTACTATCTACCCGATATCAAATTATATATAGCAGTATAAACAAAGCTATTATAAAAGTAATCACCATAGTCAATATTTTATTATAAGAAATATAGGTTTTCTTAAAAGGAACTCTCCATTAGATATAAAGGAACCATTACAAATAGCTCCATGAGTAACAAGTGAATACACCAAGGTTATATATGACAACGATCTAACAACCAATGGAATATGTGCTATCCGCCTTACTTACCGTACCCCGTCGGGTTGTAGGTTGAGGGCAGATGCACATAATCGATTTTTTGTTTACTCCAAGTATATATAACTTGTACCCACTTATTACGCATAGAAAGGCTTGTAGTGTCATTTTACTCAACTCCCATTTTAAGTAGGAAATATATGATCTTCTAGAGGAACAGGCAAACTTTACAAAACAACACCTTACAGCTTACACCACTTTACATATACATTTTCAACCACATTTTTATAGCTTACTCACATCACTAAAATCTTATGAACTCACCAGCTTAATTGCTGATTAACTCTTTCAAATAACTTGTATTCTCAGGAGACTATTAGACAGGTGCTCGTGCTGGGACTTCAGAAGATGGAGCATTATAGCTTCAAGTCTTGTTTTGTTATTTGTTTATGACTTCTATATTTTGTGAACACATACATTGTAAACACTTTCTTTCTAAATGAAATGGTTGTTCATTACTTGCTTACCATATACATATCTCTTGATATTTGACATGACGTCCTCCACCCCCGAACGTTTCCGCTGTTCCGGTTTTGGGGTGTGACACATTCAAACCGTTATATGATATTTTTATTTTGGAAAACATCGGGTTTTCCTGGGAAGTTCAACATTTTCACTTGTACGTTAATACAAAGTTTTTCAATTATATATGTTTTGAAATCCTCATGCATATATTTACGGATCTTCACACCTTTTTATAAACAATGGTCCTTTCAGAAAATATCGGATTTTCTGGGTTGTTTTCGTTCAAACTACACAAAACATTTTCATATCAAACATGCTTATGAACTCACCAACATTCCATATGTTGACCATTTTTCAAAATAACTTGTATTCTCAAGTAACAGGTAAGCTAAGGAATAAGTACCAAGTATGTCGGTGTGTTTTACTTTTGAAAACTATCAAACAATTTATGTATGGATTTGTAATGTTAAAACAATGTACTTGATGTGAACAATGTCAGTTGTAATATATTGATGCATGGTGATGCTTATGTTATGATTCATGTATATTCATTGTGATGATATTCAATTTAAGTCACACGAGCCCTCTAACATTTCCGCCGTCTGGTTCGGGGGTGTGACACAACTCTAGTTTGATTATAACCGTTGTAGGGATGAGTCTTTTACTCGAAGGATTATCTAAGATTTGTTGCATGTGATTGTATTCATGAGGTGGTTAATTGACATTATGGGGAGTTCTTCAGTAACTAATGGAAAGGTGAGGTCAAAAACCTAGGAAAGCCTAGGAAGCACTTCAGTGGGTTTAACTACGCTGTTTAGCGAGTACTTGGAGTATCAGTTTGAGATGGTGACTTGGAGGATTCGGGATGATTCATGAGCAAAGTATGGATATGTGTGGAAGGTAGTATTGGGCTCGTACTACTAAAAACAAAGGATTCATACTCTAATCGAGGAGAGTCACGGAGATTCTAGAGAGCCTGTTGGATAAGGATTCATGGTTAGGTTCTGATCATTTGCATGGTTGTTTTTTAGAATGGTGATGAGCACTCAGGAAGGAGGTTCAGTTCAGGTTCGGGCTTAGGTGCAGGTATTGAGTCGATCGATGAGAGGATGCGAGAGTTCATCTCGTCGAAGATTACCCACGGTATTTTGAAGCAGACTCCTAATCTTTGGTATGGTCAAGGAGGGGATTTTGGAGATTTTAAATAAGCGTCCGGGCGCATTCCGCATTGAGATTATGACTATTGTTATAGCCGCACTCCTTCTTTCCGTGAGTTCCGTGATTGTGGAGCTCCCGAGTTCTTTGGGGAGAAGGAACCCATTACCAGTAAAAGATGGTTAGTGATATGGATAACGCTTTCCAAACGAGTTTCTTCCTCGAGGAATCAAAGGTCAGATTTGCCTCCTATCTTCTAAAAAACAGAGCCCGTGTGTAACGTCCCAAAAATACGAGCCAAAAATTTCATTTTTAAAACATGCACTTGGCAAAACATTAAGGATAAAACGTTCAACGATAATATCATTTCACAAGATACTGCATGTCTAGAAAACATTTTTTTATAAAACATTAAAGTGTCAGAGTACAATTTCCCAGGAGGATCTCGTGATGCGGAAGGCAAGGCATGTGTGTGATGTACTGCTACCGCACCAGCTCCTTCCCCTTCGACGAAGAGGTACCTGAAACCGAAACTGAAAACTATAAGCACGAATCTTAGTGAGTTCCCCCAATATACCACATACCATACAATCACATAGTATACATACTGTCGGGCAATTATGGGGTGCTCGACCTACCCGTGTCAAGCCATTCTGGGGTGCTGACCTACCCGTGTCAAGCAATTATGGGGTGCTGACCTACCCGCGTCAAGCCATTCTGGGGTGCTGACCTACCCGCCGGTCCTAACAACCGACTCTCGGGGACTAGTCCCCTCCTACCACCTCTATCACATATAACATAACCAGCCAGCATGCAAACATATCATCAAATATTGTCAGACGCATCTGGGGTGTCTGACTACCCTTCGGTCCTAACAACCGAACTCTACTACTATCATATTTACATTTCATGCTAGCATATAACATATCAGGTAGCAACAAACCTAGATGACATCACAAAGACAATCATCTATCATACGTCTCCTACTGGTGGGCCGGCATTGTGGCCTTAGACCCACTGCTACTGGAAGGTAACTCACCTCGAAATAGCTGCTGATCGGTGTGGGAATTGATTGTCTGCTGCTACTGCCACTCCGGAAATCCTCCGGCCATAATTCCCACAAAATACTCAGTCAAACACCGCTAATTGCCCCTTGGGTAAAATGACCATTTTACCCCTGATCAAGTCCAAAGTCAAAGTGAGAGTCAACTTCCAGTTGACCCGACTCGCCGAGTTGGCTTGCCAACTCGTCGAGTCCCGTCCATTCGATTGTCCTAAACCCCGTCTTTACTCGTCGAGTTAGGCATTGACTCGACGAGTTCGCCTTCTAAACTGATGTCCAAGTTTTGCAACCTACTCGCCGAGTTGTATGAACAACTCATCGAGTTCATCTTCATCCGATGAACACTTTATGCTATGACTCGCCGAGTTGTATGAACAACTCGTCGAGTCTGTTCTTGATCTAAGAAGGTTGCCTTGAACTCGCCGAGTCAGGGAATTGACTCGCCGAGTTCCCTCATGGATGAGTTCGGCTTCCAACTCACCGAGTCCACCCAGGACTCACTACTCTACTCAACATAAACGAAAAGGGGGGAAAAACTCGGGGACTCACGGCTCGTCTCGCCGAGTCCGATGAGCGACTCGCCGAGTCTGCCACATGCAAATACTATACACTCGATCTTGTTCGAATCCAGTTCATGCCATTTACAGATCTGGGTTCTTAGGGAAGGATTTTCACTTAAAGTTTCCAACTTTACGTGTAGAAATGCATAGAATGGGGATTAAAGGCAAAATAAGGATTAAGAAGATAGATCTAGGAAATTCAAGCAATTTACTCCCATAAAGGTTATAGATCTGAGCTTCTGGAGCTCAAACATGACTAGATCTAGTGGATAATCAACCTATTATGAATTCTACTTCATGCACAAGCTTGGAAAAGGTTCAAGAAGAGCTCAAAATGTGCTCTAGTGGGGTTTTAAGCATATAAACAGAATGGAACAGAGATATACCTCAGAGAACTCTGAATTAGCACCAAGATATCTGGTCTCCTTCTTCTCTTCTTGATCCACTCTCCTTCTTCTCCTAAAATCTTCAAGGAATCACTATAATCACTTCAATCTCACAAGAAACGAGTTAGGGTTTGATGTAGGGTGCTCTGAGGGTGAAAGGGGGCGAGCTTGGGCCGCACAAGCTAGCTTAAATAGGGGCAAACCCTTGGAATTAGGGTTTCATTAGACAGCGGGGACTCGCCGAGTCCGGAATATGGACTCGCCGAGTCGCCAACTTAAACATGCTCCGGATCCCGTCTCTACTCGGCGAGTCGGACCTAGAACTCGCCGAATCCAAGGCTAAAAAAATGAAAAACACTAAGATAAATTTTACGTACCAGGAACTAGGTGCTACACCGTGATTGGTGGGAGGAGGTAGACTTCGCTTTAGGAGGCGAAGCCTTGGAGACGATGACTTGGGATGAGTTTGTTACCCGATTTAGGGCTGAGTTTGCACCAGATATTGATGTGCAACAGTTGGCGAGGGAGTTTCAGGACCTTCTCTAGACGCCTGAGACTGTGGCAGAGATCACTGCCAAGTTCTAGGAGAGGGATTTGTTGGTTCTATAGTACGCTGCGGACGAGGAGATGAAGAAAGTGAGATATCATGACATGTTGAGAGATGAAATCAGGGAGTTTGTGAGTTTTTCAGGGTGCGAGACCCTGAATTATACGACTGCTTGAGCCCAAGAGCATGAGATTGGTTTGGAGCACCTCGGGAAGAGGAAGTCAAAGCAGACTCAGATTTCAATGGGCCAGGAGGAGAGTTTCAAGACTCAGGATTCCTGTTTGAGAGGCCATCAGAGTCAGGGTCGTTGTGCTAAATGTGGAAGGACCCATGAGGTAGGATGTTGGGACACAGTCCGAGGATGTTTCAACTATGGTCAGATGGGTCATTTTAGTAGGGATTTCCCTGTGGGTCGTTTCTGATGTGTTTTCACAGCAACCAGGTGGACCACAAGAAAGCCAACTATTCGGTATTGAGGAGTGGATATGTGAGTGCACCTGGTCCAGTTACTTTGAGGATCGCTGATGGTCATGAGGGTATAGCATGAGCCCCAACAGCAAGGAGCCAAGCATTGCAGTGTCAGTTAGGGGAGGTAAGAGTTTCATCAGATGTTGTTGCGGATATGTTATCTTTTGCTTTCCTCATGCTTATTATTAATATTATTATTTGCCATGGAGTCTTGTATTGGTATGGGTAAGTATGATCTTTGGTTCAGTTCTCTGTTATTGTCAGGGTTATGTCATCAAGAATTGTTATATGCCATTTTTGCATGCCAAGAATTATTTGAGGGTCGTATCTTGCTGAGCGGGATTCAGTTTGTTCGGTTGATGTTCCGGTTCTTTGATGGGGCCAATTCAGGGGCATCGTTAGGAAGGTTTATGTACGGATTAGCTGGATTAGTTCTTAAATGAAGTAAGAGTTCAGTCGTGTTAGCATTTGTTCAGATAGGAGCGACAATCGTCTATGGAAGGACCTTTAGGTCTGATCACTACCGTTACTAGGGAAGGAGCGATAGCAAGAAGATGGTGGTGGCAGTCGCATGTGTTTGTTTTCTCATTAGAAGTGCCAGGGGAAATTTCATAATCGCAAGGGTTGAAGATGGTTAGGTTGCAGAGATCCTTCTGAGGATGGGAAGTTGGAGTGGAGATTCGACAGTTCAGAGCACAGATTATAGCCTTGTCTCCAGCATAAGGACTTAAAGATGTGATGCTGTATTATCGGGAACGTTTGGGTTATCGGACTTGCTAAGGTTTCGGGTGGTGTTCATCTGGATTTTGGGGGTTTGCGCGATCATCGAGATTGGCTAGTAATGAAACACTAGTTTTGTTAGGCTTTGGTTGTCGACAGCTGGGACAACCCGAATTTTTTTTATCTTGTAAGTCCAACCAATCAATCGAGAGTCAGATTTGTTTCTGTTACCTTTTAGCCTTGTTAAGGGTCATTTTAGGAGTTCTAAGCCTAGTACACTCAAGGTTTGTGTGTTAGGAAGTGAACCAAGTAAGAACCAAGAGCCTAGAACAACATATGAGCCATAAAACCCCAACAAGTGAGGTTCACGGCCAAGGTCCATGTTCACGGACGTGAACCCTTATTAGGCCATGAACCCCTCCTATATGGATGAATTTTTGTCACTTTTCCTTCACTTCTTCTCCTCTTGGCCGCAAACACTCCATTCTCTCTCAAGTATCATCCAAGAAAAGCTCTCATTTCACTCCAAAATCGTAAGTGTCTCATCCCTTTACTTATGTATAGTTAGAAACCCCTTTGATTACATATTGATTCATCTCTTTTCCTTCAAGATCTTCAAATAACCATCTTTTCCACCAAGAACATATACTAGTTCTTGGGCCGTGAACACCTTAGAGACTTCCAATAAGTAAGTATCTCATTCATCCTCTTGTTGTCCATTAGAAACACTAGCATCCCCATGAAACAAACACCTCTTTGGCATGATCTTCAAGAGTTCACAACCGTGAACCCTTCATAAGATCATGATAGGACCGTAAACCCTTCATAAGATCATGCTTGGGCCGTGAACACATCATGTGTTCCATGGCCGTGAACCCTCCCAAGGTCGTGAACACTTCGTGTATGGTCGTGAACTCCCTTCAATCAATCATATGTGATTCTAACACTCCATTGAGAGTGTTTCCAAGTTCCTAAGGTTGTTTCCCTTACATTTTAGTTGTTATATACACTAATTATATACATATATGTATCAATATATGTCGTTTAGGACTCGTTTGTGCCTTAGGACTTCATTCATGGAACTTCTCATCCTTACTCGAATCTTCAAGTTGAATCACCCACATAAGGTGAGTTCATACCCCTATAATCAATCTTTTAAATGTTTTTAGGGGGGGGGGGAATACAAGTTGGACACAATTGTATTGTGTTAATATTTATTTGTGATAACCATCACATTAAAGGATTTCTTATGCTTTTATAAGTGATCAAATCAATTCAAAAACTCTTTTAAAAAGATGTTAGATTGTTGTTTACAAAACTCCGTTTTTAAAACACATGCTTAACTTAGTAGATGATTGAGTCTTTTCTACCAGTCAGTAGCAATTCAAAACAAACATACTAGTAAACTATAATAGGTATAGTTTAGGGGTTCAGAACACACTATAACAAGAACAGGAAGGAACATACTATAACAAGAACAAGATAACAATAATGTGAAACCACTACTTCATGACTTATCAATATAATTGTTATGTCACATTTTGTAACCAGAGTCTCCTGGAGAGAGAGCGGGCATTGTGTGTATAGATCTATATGGGACTGACAATCCCACATCCCGACTGTTCGCTACAGATTGACCGGCAGGCCAAGGGGTGACAAATGTCAGATTAGTTTCGACGCCATCCGGTCGTCGTGTTAAATACTAGTCAATCAACAAGGTTATAACCTCATCACATTTTAACCTTAATTAACAAATTGGTTTTAAGGTGGTTAGTGCTTCAATGGTTACTTTAAGCAAAATTATTGTACACTTTCATTTTCCCATTACATTCATATAGTGATATTATCACATAAAAGGTAATGCAAACTATTTTCTAGTAAAGAGAATCATAAACTTTGGAAAAAACATACATTATTACAAAAGTCAAACAAACAGAACAGTCGGGTCTTGGTACACTCAGTTAGAAGGGGGTCTATAATGCTAACTTTATGATTCCTCGGTGGATACATTAGGGATATATATTAATCGGATCCGACAGACAATAGGATGTGTGCTTACCGCTTCATTTCCTATTCCTTGTTTGGTTGTGGGCTTAGGGCAGATTCACACAATCTACTCTCTATTCGATCTTAGCTATATATATATATATATATATATATATATATATATATATATATATATATATATATGCTGTATACACCTAGAAATCATAGGGAGTAACAGGTATGGGTCAGGCCATAGCATACAAGTTTAGTACAATGATTTCTAGTACAAAAACATACTTTTCGGATAGAACATTAAGTAGGAGAAACTAGAAACTTATATGTAAAAGGTTTGATACGCATTATTAAACCAGTATAACTTAAAGGAACTTTTGTGGTTAATTCTATAATACCTTAGTTTATACTTCATGGTTATATATACTTAATATCCGATAGGCAGTTGGATGTGTGCTTTCCGCCTTACTTCCTGTTTCTTGTTTGGTTGTGGACTTAGGGCAGATTCATACATTTAACTATCTATTCGATATTAGATTATATACAGCTAGTATAAACTAAGTGATTATAGAAGGAACTATTGTGGTTACCATTTTTACTAAAGGAAATATATGATTTTCTTAAAGAATGTTTTCATCGAATATAAAGAACTATTACAGTTAACTCCGTAAGTACCAAATGAATAAGCCAGGGTTATATAAAATGAAGATCTAACAAACCATGGGATGTGTGCTTTCCGCCTTACTTCTTGTTCCTTTTTTGGTTGTGGGCTTAGGGCAGATTCACACAATCGATTGTCTGTTTACTCTGGATTGAATATAACTTGTATCCATTTAGTACTCATAGATGGAATTATAGAGTCATTTTTACTTATCATTCATCACATCAGAAAATATAGGATTTTCTGGAGGAACAGGCGAACTTTTCTAAAGAACTTACAGTTTACTTTTCATAACTAAACATTCTTATGAACTCACTAGCTTAAATGCTGATCTACTCTTTCAAAATAACTTGTACTCTCAGGAAACTAGTAGACAGGTACGCGCTCTGGGATTCAGAAGATGGAGCATAGTAGCTTCATGTCTTGTTTTGTTATTTACTTTTGGAGTCAATCTTTTGTGAATCACATACTTTGTAAACATTTTAATATTAATGCAATGGTTGTTTGTTACTTTGATTACTATGATGCATGTGTTGTGATACTACATATGACGTCCTCCGCCCCCGAACGTTTCCGCTGTTCCGGTTTGGGGGTGTGATAACAGTTGAATCATAAGGATGCGAGATGGATTGGAAATCCATCAAATATTGAGGATTGGAAGAGCACAATCGAACCCAAGTGGGGGAGAACCGTTGGTCTAAGTGGTTGCTCAGGAAAGGATATTCGGGGTTCGTTGCACATTTGTAGTGACGCATGGCGGGTATGTGGATGATCCAGGTCGAGGGTGGTGTTAGGGCCTCTCTTCATGTTCGTGTCTGATTAAGGCTTTGGGGTTCGAATCATGACTCGAACACCTGATTGGGAAATATTCAGATGCAGGTTCGACTTAGGATGATTTTAGTAGATTTGGTAGAGGAATGGTAAGACCATGGTGGAATACTAGTGTCGTAAGACTGCGGGGTGGCCGCAACATTCACTAGGATAACAGACAGTTGTGGAAATATTGTAAGACTGCGATGGGGTCGTAGTATTCTCTAGATTGTGGTGGACCATTTTTGGGGTGGTCGACGGTATGAAAGGGGTCAGGGGGATCAGCTCAAGCCTAGGGCAGGCAGACCGTATTGTCATATAGAATCTCCATGTTATGGAGGAGGACCATTGGGGTCTAAGGCAAGGTTAGGCCTGAACAGCTCTCGATTGGGTGAGACCCGTGGGTGAGGCCGTGTGGTTATTGTGGGATGGATATGTGGTTATTGAGTGGCACAAGTATGGTGTGTAGGCTAGGGTAGCCTTATTAGTTGAACTTTCAGAAACCTAGTGGTTGGACCTGGTGTGAGACTGGCAGTCTCCGCGACGGATTGGGAATTTTTATATCCCGATTTAATGAATGGTTGTCGTGAATCAAAAGATTTTGGGTGACATGCAAGTGTAAATCCTTGGATCTCAGGTTATAATTTATGTACCGAGTTGGCTTTTGGGTCAAGATTCATGTTGGGAATCGTTAGTGTTTATATGCAAGATCTTTACTTCAGCAAGTTATGGGTTAAGGGATCTATATGCCAAGGGTATCAGTTGAAGGGTTTAGGGTCAAAAGGATGTTTTTAGTTTTGATGGTGGACAAAGGCTCTTGTGATTGTGTTTTGAATTGGTTCCACCTGTGTGGAGGTCAGGCAAGTTATGGGATTTCATAATTCTAGCAATAACATGTTGGTTTGACAGTTAAAGGAGCAGTGACAGGTTTAGCAGTTGGAGGTTTTGTTCAGAACATTGGTTCCCAAGAGGGTGGTAAGGAGTGATTTCGAGGAAGAAATCTAATTTAATTGGGGGAGAGTTGTAATACCCTATTCAGGATCGTTTCCTAATTTGGGGTTGTGACCCAAAGATCGGGTATCATAAGGCATAGGGCCTTTGGAAAAGGGATATTTAGACCCATTTGAGTGTGGGTAACATATGTTAGATGATATGGGATGTGCGTTTGTGATTTGGAGCACAATGGTATAACCGTAAAATGGCAGTTTAGGATATTTTGAATATTGGATTTTAGTTCGGGAAGTTTTAAGGCAAGAATGAGTTGGTAGAAGTGTAGAGCTTCTCGTTACCTTTCTATGGTTATAAGCGTCGAAATTGGACTTAGAACGAAGAAGTTATAGCCTTCGGAAGTTAGTGGTTAAAAGTTTAAGCCTTTTACGTAGGGCGTACTAGGCAGAAGGGATCGCGACACTTCACATAGTATGTTGGGCGTACTGGGAGTACGCGAGGCGTACTCCAGCCAGATGAAAACCCTAATTTTTAGGGGTTGCACCTTATTTAAGCATCATTATATCATCTTTTGGACATTTTAGACCAGCCTCCATCTCCCATTACCCTGAAATCGAAACCCTAGAGTGATTTGGTGATTTTTGAGCTTGGAAGAGTTTTTCTTGGTGGATTGTGAAGTAGAAGAAGAAGAAGAAGAAGAAGAAGATCACTTGAGGGGATAGCTAGATCCAAAATCTTTTTCTCATTTGCAAGCATTTTGAGGTAAGAAGCTCTCACCTTGATGGTCTTTGGTGTTAGATCTAGTTTATGGTGTGTTTTGTGCATTTTTGGATACTTTTGAGTTAAGGTGAGCTTTTGATCTACTCCAAAAGCTATGGATGCTAGATCTTGGCTCCATTTAGTCCCCATGTTCATAAAAATGTCAACTTTATGGAAGATATTGGTCAATGCAAGCATTAAGACCTTTATTAAGCTTTTTTGAGCCTTTGAATCCCTTTAATCCATGCATGAGTGTAAAGTTGTCAACTTTACGTGATAAGTTACCCTTTAGAATCAGACTGGACAGTTTGGCTTAAGTTCTTAACTGGATAAGTGCTTAATGAAGTGGTTTGGTGATCTAGGGAGTATGTTGGGCGTACCAAGCTGGTATGCTACGCGTACTAGCCCCAGAGGGTGTACGCTAAGCGTAAGAGCTGAGTACGCCCCGCATGCTCAACAGATGGGCTTGGCGATTCTCGGTATTGGGCCATGCTTGTACTTTTGAAGATTGGGCCTTGTTGGGCCATTAGACTTCCGATTTTGGGCTTTGCTAGTAAATTGGGCTCCTTTAGACTTAGGCATGATGGGTTTGGGCCCAATTTGGAAGATTGGGCCATATTGGGCTTTTATTGTTATTGGTTTGGACTTCAGATTTTTTGGCCAAGTGAGGAAAGGGTATAAGTAAACCTTCCGGTCATACTCGTATTGACCTTCCGGCCCGTAACCTCTTGACCTTCCGGTCCATAACCTCTCGACCTTCCAGTCCATAACATACATAACATTCATAACACATACATATCACATAAAAACACACAACTCATACATCTCATAGCATAAAAGACCTTCCGGTCACACACGGGTACCCTTCCAGGTATAGTATAGTGAGAAGACTCACCTCAATGAAGTCGGATAAACTCTCGTGCTCGACGTCCCGACTTAGCCTCCTCCTATTATTCAAATAACATTCTGATCAGAATTCTCTCTTGATCTTATCTCTACAACTGGGTAGAAGGCCATTCTACCCTACCTTGAACTCTCCTGAATCAGTCTTGACCAAAACCCTAAAATCAACGAAAGTCAATGGTCAAGCTTTAACCCGCCTCGTCGAGTGTACATGGGCGACTCGGCAAGTCCATGCGGGTTCTCTGAATCCTTTCAGCCTCTCTTGACTCGTCAAGTCATCCTTCCACTCGACGGGTTACATCTGACACGAATCGCGGGGAAACCCCGACTCGACTTTTCGAGTACACTTATGGACTCGGCGAGTTGCCGCCATGCTCAAACTCAAATGACCTTTTGAGGTCAGATCTGTTCCTCTAATCCATAGATCTAACCTCCCCAAGCTCAATAAACACGTAAAGGTTCGAACTTGATACTCATGCAATGTCCAAATGACACTACATGATGATTTAGTCCCAAATACAACACTCTAAGTCCATTTCTTCCATAACCCAACATAAAGCAAGATGGATAACATCCTCTGGACCACTATGGGTCCAGATCTAAAGTCTAAACATGATAAAGGACCTTATTCTCAACAAATCAACCCAATAAAGGGTATAGGAAACCCTAGAGTCATGGATTCTTTAACAAAACAGAAAGAGGGTCGACATGCTACTTCAAAGATGATTCCCTCTGCTTGAAATCCACAAATATGCACCCTCCTTGGCCTCCTCTAAGCTGGAATCAACTTCTTCTTGTAAAACAAACCCACAAAGGTCCAATAATGGATTCTTCTCTCTCACAAACGCTCATGCACTATTAGGGTTTCTCTCAAGGGTCTGGTAGCCGCAAATGGTGGCTATAAGGGTCCTTAAATAGTTCCCAAACCTGAGAATTTAGGGTTTCATTAAACAGAGTGGACTCGTCGAGTCCTTCATTAAATCAGACCAAAAATGCGCAATCCCACTCGGCGAGTCAGAGCGCCTACTTGCCGAGTTCCCCTCATAAATTCAATATAAATACTTAACATAGGATACCTGGGAATCCGGATGTTACAATTCTCCCCCACTAGAATCATACTTCGCCCTCGAAGTCCTGTTCAACAAACAACTCTAGATGCTGCTCCCGCATCTCCAACTCCGGCTCCTGGTTCAGCTCGGACGCTTTCCGATGTTGCCACTGCACCTGCACCAGTGACACCTCCTTGTTCCTCAAAACTTTGATCTTCTGATCCCGGATCGTGATTGGCCTTTCCGTATAATTCAGACTCGCATCCAGCTGAATATCCTCCAAAGATACCACCACCGACTCGTCGGCTATACATTTCCTCAACTGCGACACGTGGAAGGTATCATGAATCTGGATCAACTCCGTAGGTAGCACTAACCGATATGCCACCTTGCCCACCCTTGCGGTCACCCTGAATGGACCGATTTACCTGGGCCCCAGCTTGCCCCTCTTCCTGAATCGGATCACTCATTTCCAAGGAGATACTTTCAGGAGTACAAAGTCCCCCACTTGGAACTCCAGCTCGGATCGTCGTCGATCCGCATAACTCTTCTGACGACTCTGAGCCGTCAGTAACCTCTGTCTAACCTACTGTATCTGCTCTGTCGTCTGAAGCACTATCCCAGTGCTACCTAGGGTGTTAAACGAGTAATTTTTTCGGGTTTCGGGTAATTCGGTTTGGGTAATTCGGGTTTTTCATGTTAGAAAAATTACCCGTTACCCTACCCAAACTAAATTCGGGTTTGGGTAATTCGGGTATTACCCGAAATATATAATTTTTTTTTGAATTTCACCTGAAAATAAATAAATTGAATGAAATAAATACTTCGTGCTTTATTAGTCTTGTTTATATAAACAAACGAGACATAAACGAAGTTACTCAAGCTTTGAACATTGAAATTTTTTAGTCAATAATACATGAGATATCAAGTAATTTTTTAACAACTTAATCTAATCTAATAAGATGTTAAAAAAAAACAAATACCTAAAGATCTTAATTTAAAAGTTTAAAATGTTTAAGATAAATGTAGCCATAAGTTTTGCCATGTTCTGAAGGTTCGTCAAGATAATGAGTTTGTTAGTTGCAATAAAAAACTATAATCTAGAAACAGTTAAGTTTTAAAGAATGTGATGATATATAAAAATCACTTTTAATATTGTTAGTGTCGTATTGTCATAATAAATATATTTATGTTTTACAATATTGATAGTTAGTTTAAGCGTGATCAAATACCTGTTATATAGTATAAGCTCTACAAAAAAAGGAATTTTTAAAATAGTTTGGGTAATTCGGGTATACCCGAAACCCAAAAAATATACCCTTTACCCGACCCGAAAAAAATTGGGTAACCCGATTACCCGGAAAATTTTACCCGATACCCGAAAAAATCGGGCGGGTAATTCGGGTATCGGGTATTTTTGACAGGGCTAGTGCTACCCATCACACGCTGCCCTACCTCTCCCCAACAAATGGGATTCCGACACCTTCTCCCATACAACAGTTCGAAAGGAGGCATACCAATACTAGAATGGTGGCTGTTGTAGTACGAAAACTTAGCTAACGGCAGATACGTGTCCCAACTTCCTCCGAAGTCCAACACACATGCTCGGAGCATGTCCTCGAGCGTCTGAATCATCCGCTCACTCTGTCCGTCCATCTGTGGGTGGTAGGCGGTACTGAAATGCAACCTCGTACCCAACTCCTCGTGGAACTTCTTCCAGAACCCGGAAGTGAAACGCACATCTCGATCGGATATAATCGATATCGGTACCCCATGACGCGATACCACCTCCTTCACATACAATTCTGCTAACCTCTCGGTAGAAGATCTCTCACTGATAGCAAGAAAATGTGTGCTCTTTGTCAGCCGGTCGACGATCACCCAAATTGCATCGACACCCCTCGCGGTCCTCGGCAATTTGGTGATGAAATCCATGGAAATTTGTTCCCACTTCTATTGGGAAACCTCAAGCGGCTGCAACTTGCCATGCAGACGCTGGTGCTCGGCCTAAACCTTGCGACAAGTCAAGCACCTCTCAACAAACCACGCGACATCCCTCTTCATACAGGGCCACCAGTAATCTTTCTTCAGGTCCAAATACATCTTTGTGGCCCCGGGATGGATCGCGAATCTCGATCTATGCGCCTCCTCCATCAGAATGGTACGTGCCCCGCTTGCGTATGGCACCCAAATCCGATCTTGAAAGGTCATCAGCCCTCGACTATTGGTAACAAACCCAGGTATCTGACCAATCACCACTCCCTCTTGCAGTTCTCCAGTCTCACGGTGTAACGCCCGGGTTTCAGGGCTAAGCATTTTTGTCAATGTAATAGTCTCGATCTATGCGCCTCCTCCATCAGAATGGTACGTGCCCCGCTTGTGTATGGCACCCAAATCCGATCTTGAAAGGTCATCAGCCCTCGACTATTGGTAACAAACCCAGGTATCTGACCAATCACCACTCCCTCTTGCAGTTCTCCAGTCTCACGGTGTAACGCCCGGGTTTCAGGGCTAAGCATTTTTGTCAATGTAATAGTCTAGGTCAACTCTTGTAACTCTTTTTGAAGTAATAAAGATGAAATATTTGAGTATTATGAGAATTATGTGTGTTTATGTGTTTATTATCTAATTATAAATGTATAATTAATAAAGAATAAAAATGAGCGTCAAAATTAAAGTGTTAAATAAGCCCGATATCTCTATATAAAGTTGTAGAATATGTCTCAAGGTTTCCGTGCATATAAGGAACGCCAAAATCCGAGTTATAACGAAGAAGTTATGACCCGTCGAAGTTTCGCGACAAAACCGACACGATACCGGAGAGCGTAAATAGTGAATTTACGATAGAGCGAGATTTAGCCTTAGTGATCTAAACGAAAGTCGTAGAATATGTTAAGCTAAGAACATCGATAAAAAGAACGCCCAAATCTGACTTCGTATGAAGAAGTTATGATTTTTCGAAGTTTCGAGTTAGCAGTATACAGCCCAAAATTCGAATATTAGATCGAGCGGTTTTTAGCCGACACGACCTAAACAAGAATCGAAGATCTCGTTGAGAGTAGCGTAACAAGAAAAAGATGGGCGAAAACGGATGTCGGATGAAGAAGTTATGAGGATTTAACAGACCAATCCTGTCCCGGCCCGTTAATAATATAAAATTTAAAATCGAGCCAAAATTAGCCAACGGAGTCTAAACGAAAGTTGTAGAGTACGTTCCCACCTTCGCGTGGATATAAAGGACGTCGAAATCGGAGGTCGTACACGAAAGTTACGAATTTTTAAAGTTGAAGTATGAAAATGTGAAACCTGGTGCGAGACTGATGACGTGGCGCGTTGTGGGCCATCCGATGAAGGTCTCAGATCTCGCTTCGGATCATGCCACGAAGCCTCGCCCTACGCCCCGCGTACGAGATCTGGAATGCCCCACGTACCCTCGGTTCTTATCCGGTCCGAAGTGGCTAATAGCTGGAGTCGATCTGGTGCTCTTATCCGATGGTTACGCCCCGCGTAGGTCCGAGGTACGCCCAGCGTACCGAGGCCTCGCAAGGCTATAAAAAGGGGCCGAGATTTCTTCATTTTTCACACCAAAATCACTTCTCTCTCTACAATCTTTCTCTCTCTAAGTGCTATAAATTCCCCTAAGCCCTAGTTAAGCCCCTTAACACCCTAGGGAAGCCCCGAGGCTCCCGGAGTCCCGAGAAAAAGGAGTTTTTCGGTTTCGAAACGCTGCTCCTATTAAGTCCCGGTTTTCGATAAAATTCGCTGTAAGTGTGCTACGCTTACGCAATTTTTAATATAGCTTTCAAATAATTATAGGAATGTTACTAGGTCCTTAAAAAATTATTTGGGCTATTATTATGAGTTATATCGAGTATTATTAACGCTTAATAATACTCGGACTAATTAATTTGTCGCGGTTATCGTTAAACTAAACCCTAGTGGTATCGATACTAGGTTTTATCAAAGGAATATCGTTTTGAGAGTATCGAAGCGCTGTCCGAGTGCTGAGTCGCCACCTAATCAGGTGAGTGCATAGTTACTTTCAGCTTACACATAGATATGAAGTATTTTATATAAATTACGTGCTATGTGTGCATATTATCTAAATACTTGCTATCTATGCTGGATGCACATTGTTATACATGTTTTCAATGATTTAAACTGTATATGTATTTTATATCTACAAAAATGTTGGGGTAAAACATGGGTAGATGTAATAGGTGATGTGTGATAAAATGATGAGAGGCCTTGATGTTGATGTTGTTGATTCTGTCATCTAGCGGAGTATGGATGACGACCACGGACTCTTCTAGACAGTCCAGTGGAACACTAGCAGGCTCGCAACCTGTAGGTGTTTGTGAACAATGTGCTCACCGGTGTACTCCATCCCCCACATGGTTGCCTTTAGGACATTTATTGATGAGGAATCCCCTTAGCAGTAGTGTCCGTCCCAATGATGATCCTTAGGATAGGTCCCTTATGATAGGTGTTTAGGGACGTAAAGTGAGGATAACGGGAATGGGTAATCGGGTTATTGTTGATCGATGAAATTAATAAACTTATTTATTGTGGGTTGAAAACCCTATGTGCTCACCAGGCTCCCAAGCCTGACCCACTCAGTTTTATGTATTACAGGTAGTGGCGCTTGAGCATAGATATGATGTTGGACGAGGGATTACGGATATAGGCCTGTAGATATGAAATAATGTAGTAAGGCTTATATTGTACTGTTTATGCTTTTGATCTGTACGAACATGACATCCCAAGTCTTTTAATGAAATACATTTCTATGGAAATGCTTTTGATAAATCTTTATCATATTTTGTTTTGGGACAAATTCCGCAACACTTTCATTTAAAATGTATCTCTGATTTTTAAACAAAGCATAAACAAACCGGTCTTTTCTGGCCGTGATTTTGGGGATGTCACACACGGCCTCAGCCTGGGCCTCCCGAATGGTGTCCAACACCAGAGTCATCACAGACAATCTCATACAAGTGCCTTGAATCAGGGCACTTTCCGCCCTTCGGCTTAGCGCATCAGCTACAACATTGGCTTTGCCCGGGTGGTACAAGATCTCACAATCGTAATCCTTTACCATGTCCAACCATCTCCTCTGACGCATATTCAGATTGGGCTGATCCATCAAATACTTCAGGCTCTTGTGGTCCGTGAATATGGTACATCAAACCCCATATAGATAATGACACAAAATCTTGAGGGAAAACACCACTGCCCCTAATTCCAGGTCGTGGGTGGGATACCTCGTCTCATGAGGCTTCAGTTGCCTCGATGCATACGATATCACATGCCCCCTCTGAATAAGCACCGCACCCAAAACCGATATCGATGCGTCACAATACACCACAAAATCCTCCATCCTTTCCGGGAGAGCTAACACTGGGGCTTCGCATAATCTCTGGTGAAGTGTCTCAAACGAGGTCTACTGCTCCGGACCCCATGAAAAAGCAACACCCTTCCGGGTCAACCTAGTGAGTGGCACGACGATCTTGGAGAAATCCCCGATAAATCTCCGATAATATCCGGCCAATCCTAAAAAGCTCCTGATCTCGGTGGGCGATTTCAGCACCTCCCACCTCATGACTGCCTCAATCTTGGCCGGATCGACCAAAATCTCATTCTGGTTGCCGAGATGCCCCAATAACTGGACCTCCCGTAACCAGAACTCGCACTTGGAGAATTTGGAATAAAGCCTCTCCGATCTCATAACTCTGAGGATCTCCCTCAAATGCTCCTCATGCTGCTCTCTAGATATCGAATACACCAAAATATCATCAATGAACACGATCACGGACCGATCCAGCATCGGCCTGCACACCCTGTTCATGAGATCCATGAATGTTGTTGGTGCATTGGTGAGCCCAAAAGGCATCACCACGAACTCGTAATGCCCATAACGAGCTCTGAACGCCGTCTTCTGGATATCTACATCCCGAACCCTCATCTGATGATAACCCGTCCTCAAGTCTATCTTGGAGAACCAAGACGCCCCCTGCAACTGATCGAATAGATCGTCGATCCTCGGTAACGGATAACAGTTCTTGACCGTCAACTTGTTCAACTCCCGGTAATCAATACACATCCGGTGTGAACCATCCTTTTTCTTGACAAAAAGGATCGACGCTCCCCATGGCGAGCTACTCGGTCGAATAAACCCCTTCCCCAGCAGCTCCTAAAGCTACGAGGATGACTCCTGCATCTCTGGCGGCGCAAGGCGATAAGGCGCCTTGGCGATAGGCACGGCTCCCGGAACCAAATCGATACGAAACTCCACTTGCCTCTCGGGAGGCACACCCGACAATTCCTCGGGAAAAACATCTGGGAACTTACACACTATCGGAACCTCATCAATCGAACTTGGCCTCTCAGAGGCCACTCACGTGTCCATCACATAGGCTACAAACCCACTGCAGCCCTGCTGCAAACTCTGTCTCGCCCTGGCAGCTGAATAAAAAGCTGACCCACATCGGGTACCCTCGCCGTACACCGTAAGTACTCCCCCACTAGGGTCTCGTATCGTCACCAACTGACGCATACGTCCCCCATCACTCCAAATCAGCTCAACCAATCTATACCCACTATAACACATACGTCCCCCATCGCAATCGGGAACTCCACACCGAATATCTCAAGTATACATCCTCGAATCACATCCGTAGCATACACCGCTCGCTCGTCAGCTATAGAAACTTGAAGAGGTCGACTCAATGCCTCTCGTCGGATACTAAAGTGCTGACTAAATGCCAATGAAACAAATGACCGACTCGCACCCGAGTCAAATAACACCAAAGCAGGTAAAAATTCACAAGAAAAGTACCTATGCATATCATCATATAAGCACAATATCTCGACTCAAAAAAATAAATAAAGAATACATACCAACCACAACATCGGGCGCTGGGCGGACCTCCTCCGCTGTCAACTGGAAAGCTCTCCCACGAGCCTTCGATGCCTCGGCCTTCACTGGACGAACCTCAGTAACCCTAGCAGCAGGTGCAGATCCCTGTGCTGATCCCTGATGTAATTGCGGACACTCGGCCTTCCGATGGCCAGTCTGGTTGCAAACTTGCAATGGAAGCAAACCATAAATCCCTTGGGGTAATCCTTGGCGATATGCCCCTACTTGCCACATTTGTAGCAAGCACCCGATCGACAGACCCCATCATGTCCCTTACTTCCCACAACTGCGGCCCTTCTGGCCTCCAGATCTCGTATCAGCGGACTTGGCCCGCTTGGCTGTCGGCTGAGACCGTGTCGGTCGCCGATCCATCCTCTGAGACTCGGCCTCCTCCCTGGCCTGAGTCTCCAACTCAATCTCCCTCTTCCGGGCATTTTCCTGGAGCTCAGCAAATGTCCGGTAAGTCGAGTTCGACACGAACTCCTGAATGTCTCTCCTCAAAACGCCCAAATACCGACTCATACGTGCCTGCTCAGAAGACACCTGCTCAGGGCAGAACATCGCCCTCTCATGAAACTTCCTGGTAACCACAATAACAGAATCAGTACACTGCTTGAGGGTCAAGAACTCCTGAACCAACTGTTCCCTCTCCATAGGCGGAACATACTCATCTTTGAACATGGTGGTGAACCTCTCCCAGGTCACCTCTGAAATCTCTGCAACAGTGAAGTTTGCCGTCACGAACTTCCACCAGTCCTTCGCTCCCAAGTGAAGTTGGTTCAATGCGAACCGTACCCTCAGATGCTCCGGACATGAACACGTGTAGAAGCATCCCTCAATATCAACAATCCATCTCATCGCAACGATAGGATCCTCGTCCCATCAAACTCAAGTGGCTTCGTGTTGCTGAACTCCCAAAACAACAACGAGTCACCTCCCTGAGGCATGGCAGCAGCCACAGCTGCAGCAGCTGCAGCCTCAGTCACCGCTGCATAACGCTCGTCAAAGGTCTCAATCAAAGTGGTCTTGATAGACCCAAACATCTCTGAAATCTTGGCCCGGATCGCCACTGCCACCTCATCGTGGATCATCTGACGAAGCTCCTCTTCACTCACACCACTCACCTCAGGTCTGTGGCGTGTCCCAACCATGGTGTCTCTGAAATACAACATAATAATATCAGAGACTCGCTCGAGCATGCTTGCACTCGATAACTCGACCCTACCTGTTCCCTAGTACCCAAAGGATTCTTACTTAGAGTGCGCACAGCTCCGGTGTCTTCAGTAGTACGGGCCCTTATACTACCGTCTACACCGCATCAGTATTCACCCTAAGTCCTCCTCCTTGGATCCCGGATCACAAGTACTCTATATCTCACTGGCATAGGCTACCCTTCGGTAGGCCTCTCATCAGCTCCTAACTGCTACCTACTCGCTCTCAAGCATCACATAGCAACAAAATCCTTCCTAGGCTAAGGCATCACAAAATCAGGCCACTCTAGTCCTAATATGAATACCTAGCCATCTCTAGCATGCATATCATATCATAACATATCTCATAACACATAATGTATGGGTATTTTGGGAAATCACCATTCGGACGCTGGCTGATCGTACACAATGCTTCCTTCTGTCTTTCAAAATCTTTTACTCCCTTAGAAAAATTGTTTGTTTTATGAAAACTTTCTCAAATCCTCAGTTTGAGTTTAGATTCATCCAAAGATGCACCCGAATCCCTCAAACCAAGGCTCTGATACCAACTTGTAACGACATAAATTTTCGAAACAATTTTTCACATTTTAAAAACATACTTTCATTCATAATAGTTATAAAAATGTCATTGTATCACATAACAACCCTTAACATTACATCCCAAGATCATAACATGTAAAATTCCTCGTGTGTGTACTGATCATGCTGACGCCTTCCCACGGTCGTCATTAGTACCTGAAACACATCACACAACACTGTAAGCATAAATGCTTAGCGAGTTCCCCAAAATACCACATACACACATACGCCTTTCTAGGCCATAACTCAGCAGGATCTTCCGATCCATATGTCTCAGGGGACTTCTGTCTCGAATCCTGGTAGACCTTCCGGTCATACACGTATCGACCTTCCGGTCCGTAACCTCTTGACCTTCCGGTCCATAACCTCTCGACCTTCCGGTCCATAACATACATAACATTCATAACACATACATATCACATAACAACACACAGCTCATACATCTCATAGCATATCAGACCTTCCGGTCACACACATGTACCCTTCCAGGTACAGTATAGTGAGAAGACTCACCTCAATGAAGTCGGATAAACTCTCGTGCTCGACGTCCCGACTTAGCCTCCTCCTATTATTCAAATAACATCCTGATCAGAATTCTCTCTTGATCTTATCTCTACAACTGGGTAGAAGGCCATTCTACCCTACCCTGAACTCTCCTGGATAAGTCTTGTGACAACCCGTAATTTATTCCGTCACTGTAACCCGTTTCCGTTAATAAAACCGTTTGTATTTCCTATTTTTCCGTTAACTTTTGGGTTAGGTTAATTAAATTTAGACCTTTATTATAATCTCATGAGTGTCCAAACCCATTAGAAACAAATGAAAACACCCCAAATTATTATTTGGAAAATTTTTAGTTTCGACCACATCGGGTTACGACAACTAAATCGGGTGCGACCATAAGCGTCGTTTAACGTCGGTATCGGGTAGATTTCCACCGAGCCTCAAACTCAAAACCTATATAAGGGTGAGTGGACTTCATTTGAAGATTTTCCACTCTCTCACTACTCTCTCTCTACAATCCAAACTTTGATCCAAAATCACCCCTTTCAAGCTCCAATTTGGTAAGTGATCAATCCTAGCTTATAGTTTAGCATGTTTAGCTTTCAAATTCAGGTTTAAATCATGAAATAGGACCAAGAACTTGTGTTTACGGCCCAAGAACAGCCCCAAGCCGCAAACACACATAAATGGGGTTTTGGAGCCCCAAAACCCTTCCAAACCACTTCTAATGCTTAGATATGACTTAGGGGCTTACAAGATTGGACTTAGAACACCACAACCTTAACATTTGAGGGTTAAACATGAGTTTACGGCCCAAGAACATGCTTGGACTGTAAACACCCTTTCTTAGGCCGCAAACACCTTTTAAGGTGTTAAGATGCCCCTTAAACACCTCCTAAGCCTTGGAATAATGTCTAGAACCATCCACCTTTGTGTTAGGGACCTTAAACATGAAAGAAACCATCCCCTTAGGAGATTACGGCCGTAAACCCCCCAAGTAATGGTTCCTGGGCAGTAAACTCTTATAAGGTGGTCAAATGGTGCCCTAACTTCCTTCCATGGCTTGTACTTTGGACTAGAACCACTTATGCTTAAACTAGGACCATCAAAACACACAAGGAAGGTGCATGTGTGAGTTTACAGTCGTAAACTCCTAGTTTACTGCCGTAAACTCCTTAAAGTGGTCCCTTTGATGGTTAAACCCCTTCCAATGCCCTAGAACTAAACCTAACATCATCCCTCAAGTGTTATAAGGCCATTAAGCACCTAAGAACACCCCACCCCATGAGTTTACGGCCGTAAACTCATTGGGATATGGTCATTGGGCCAAAAACTCCCTTAGGAGTTTACTCTTGAAGAGCAAACTCCATGTCTAGGCCTTACACATCCATAGATGCCACCCGGGTCACTCCTAACACTTGAAATAAAGTGTTTTCGCGTCACGGAGTGTACTATCTTAATTAATTAGTGGTTCAAAGTCTAATTAGATACAATTGTGTATCTCTTCATATTACATAGGAACCTCGCGTGTAATCAAACCCCAAACTGACACATAGCATCCTAGCCGACACATTTCTCGTCTGGTGAGTTCATACCCCTACACCTTTTTCCGTGTTTTCAATGATTTCAGAGGGGGAATACAAGCAAAAGTACAAGAAAATCTTGTACTCAAACTTATTATTTCATTTGAAATGTTTCATATTTCGTATGCTTTTAACACTGGAATCCGTATTAACCAACTGTTTAACTTGCAGAGTTAGTTTTCAAACTGTTTGTGAAACCCGTTATAAAATGTTATATATTATATTTCACAAATGATTTTCCACAACTTTTCTGTTAAAAGCATTAGCTTAGAACTTTCGATACGTCCTCGGTAACACTCCATAGAGATACGCGAGTGGAGGATCGCCTTTATAGCTAGGATTTAGATAACAGAGATTTACTTGTTAGTAATAATGAACCTAGTAATTGGTTTATTTCCTATTTATTAGTTTTATATACGTGTTAAAACTAATGCACTTTACAAGGACAACTAGGCTTTCAGAAGACTTCTCATAACGCCACAAGTATGGTAGATACTTGTACACTTCATTTCGGATCGATAACCAACCACCAACTTTTAGGAAAATAAGGGTTTTTCCTGGGATAACTTGACTGTTCTTAACCAAACTGTGTAACATTGGATAACTAGACTTTTCTTATAAGAAAATATGGGATTTTCTTGGATAACAACTGTTTCAGAAAACTAAAAGAAACTTGTTCATTTTCAGAAAACAAACCGCTTATGAACTTGTGACATCCCCAATTTCACGGCCAGAAAAGACCGATTTCATTTATGCTTTTTAAAATAAAATCAGAGTATTTCATTAAAAGTGTTGCGGAATTTGTTCCCAAAGTCAAACATGATAAAAATTTATCAAAACCTTGCTTTAAGAAATATATATTTTTATTTCATAACAAAACCTCGGGATGTCATGTTCTGATACAGATCAAAAGCATAAACAAGACATTATAAGCCTTACAACAGTTATTTATAACTAATGGCCTATAATCCAAAATCACTCATCATCATCATCCGACTATGCTCGGGGTCCACTACCTGTAATCATAAAAAGCTGAGTGGGTCAGGCTTGGAAGCCTGGTGAGCATATAGGGTTTTCAACCCACAATACATAAATTTATTATGTTTAAACATCAATCAGTCAACCAAATTACCCCAATTACCCATTCCCGTTATCCTTACGTTACGTCCCTAAAACAACTATCACAAGGAACCTAGCCTAAGGATTTTCATTAGGGGTGACAACATTGCTTTCTCAGCAATTTATCTCAAATAAAACAAACACCGAGGTGACAACATTGTTTTCCTTCAACAATTTATGTCAAATAGGCACGAAGTCACATTGTCGCCAAGATTTATCTAATCGGCACGACGTCACATCGTCACCAAGATTTACTCAACAGGAACTAACAACATCGATCCCCACATACTAACTTTATACAGTGATCTTACTAGATCTAACCTAAAGAATCGATATGAACAACTAACTAACTAAACTGCTTCAGAAATCCTCTAGCAGTAAACAAGGATCGATAAAGATATTGAATGAATGGACTAAGTTTAACTACGAACCTTTGTTCGTAAAAGAAAGAACCACAAGACAATTAAGTCAGGGTGTAGTTATCAATGCCTAGGCTGTGGTCTGAATATCGTGAGGTATATAACCCCCAGACGCACCCTATCCAGCATCGAACTTTGCCTAGGCTGTGGTCTGAATATCGTGAGGTATATAACCCCCAGACGCACCCTATCCGGCAATGGAAACACTAACTAATGCCTAGGTTGTGGTCTGAATATCGTGAGGTATATAACCCCCAGACTCACCCCTATCCGGCATCGGAAATGAAAACACTAACTAATGCCTAGGCTGTGGTCTGAACCCCCAGACTCACCCCTATCCGGCATCGAAAAGGAAAACACTGACTCATGAAGCTCGTCCGATCACTTCACAAAAGAAACGAAGACTCCAAATCTCTTCAAAATAAAAGCATAGGGAAAATACTAATAAAGTACTCCCGTACCCCGACACGTAATAGTGTCAAAAAGAAGAATTTACGGATGAACACATAGTTCAAAAACTCCTAAGGAACATATAGTTCAAGAACACTTTATGAACATATAGTTCAAACATATGTACCGATTACGAGTCTACTAACGTTCCACTGGACTATCTAAAATAGTCTGTGGCCGTTGTCTATACTCTGTTAGATGACTAGATCATCTTAAACATCGATACCTCTCATCACTTTATTTTATCACACACCAACTAACTACCCATGTTCTACCCAACATATTTGTAGATAAAAATATATATACAGTTTAAAACTTGTATAGAATATCAACACAACAGTCACCTCAAATAAACAATTAACATATTTACACGTAACACGTATTTTAAGGTAAATACTTCATATCTATGTGTAAATTGAAAGTGAATATACACTCACTTGATTTGATGATAATCGGGCAGCAATTCGTTTCCTAAAACGATCGTTTTTAATAAAACCGGGAGTTTTATTAAGAAACTGGGCTCTGCGAAAGGTCGGGCTTCGAAACCGAAAAGATAAATTTTCCGGGCTTCTCGGGCACTTCGTGGAGTATTCCGGGCTTTACAATCGATACCGGGGCTTTGCGGGATGTTAAGGTGAAGAAAATATGAAGAAAGGGGTGAAAAATGGCAAATTTCCAAAGTTACCCGAGAAGGCTCGCAGCCTTCTATTTATAGGGAAGACCTTCTGATCGGACGGTCAGGAGTCTTCTGATCCGACGGCTGAGAAGGCTCGCAGAGGGGGAGGCTCGCATGAGGGCTGCGCGTGTGAAGGAGCTGCTGGCGGCCTGTGATTGGACCGAAGTTCGGATCCGATGAGGGAAGCACGTGGCTTCTGCGAGGGCTCGGACACGAGGGAGAAGGCACGCGTCGGATCTTCACTGGACCACTTCGGATAGGGCCATGTGCTCGGATGACTCAGCAGCTTCGTGACTCAGCAGCTTCGGTGACTCAGCAGGACACGTGTCACATGCGAGGCGAGGGTGACGTGGCAAAGTGTGACTATGCGAAATTTCTCGGTTTTCGCGCCAAAACTTCTAAAATCCATAACTTTCGCATACGAGCTCCGTTTTTGACGTTCTTTATATGCACGCGTAGCTAAAATTACGATCTACAACTTCTGTTTAGACTTCGTCGGCTAATTTTGACTTTAAATTTTATATTATTATTTTTAACAGACCGGGACAGGAAATCCGTTAAAAATTCATAACTTCTTCATCCGACGTCCGTTTTCGTCAGACTTTTTACCGTTGTGCTCCTAATGACGAGACCTTCAATTCTCGTTTAGGTTGTGTCGGCTAAAAATCGCTCGATCTAAAATTCGAGTTTTTAGCTGTCTACTGTTACGCTGAAACTTTGAAAAATCATAACTTCCTCATACGAAGTCAGATTTGGGCGTTCTTTTTATCGAACTTCTCGGTTTAATGAATACTACGACTTTCGTTTAGATTACTAAGGCTAAAAAGTAGTTTATCAAAAACTCACTTTTTACGACATTCAGCACCGTGCCGGTTTTGTTGCGAAACTTCGACAGGTCATAACTTCTTCGTTATAACTCGGATTTTGGTATTCTTTATATCCCCGAAATCCTTGTTTCGACCACTACAACTTTATGTAAAGATATCGGGCTTATCTCACACTTTAATTTTGACGCTTATTTTTATTTTTAATTAATTAAACCCTAATAATTAAGCATAAAACACATAATTCACATAAAATTCACATAATTCCTTTTCATTTCTTCTAAATGAGTTACAAAGGTTAACCTAGACCATTATGTCAATATTAATGCCTAGCCTAGAAACACGGGCGTTACAGAACTCACCAACTGTATGCTGATATTTTCAAAAATTGCTTGTATTCTCAGGTCAACATTAGACAGGTACCCCGCGACCTTTTGGAGAAGATGGAGCGTATAGAAGTCTCGTCTTTACTTTTGTTCATTTTGGATGTATATATCTATAATCATGTATAACCTTACTTTCAAACAAATGTAAATACTTCTATGTAATGTAATGGTTGTGTTTACTATGCTTACTATGTACATTGGTTGTGATACTTTACATGACGTCCTCCTCCCCGGAACATTTCCGCCATCGGTTTCGGGGTGTGACAAGTCTTGACCAAAACCCTAAAATCAACGAAAGTCAATGGTCAAACTTTGACCCGACTCGTCGAGTGCACATGGGCGACTCGGCAAGTCCATGCGGGTTCTCTGAATCTTTTCAGCCTCTCTTGACTCGTCGAGTCATCCTTCCACTAGATGGGTTACATCTGACACGAATTGCGGGGCAACCCCGACTCGACTCGTCGAGTCCACTTATGGACTCGGCGAGTTGCCGCCATGATCAAACTCAAATGACCTTCTGAGGTCAGATCTGTTCCTCTAATCCATAGATCTAACCTCCCCAAGCTCAATAAACACATAAAGGTTCGAACTTGATACTCATGCAATGTCCAAATGACACTACATGATGATTTAGTCCCAAATACAACACTGTAAGTCCATTTCTTCCATAACCCAACATAAAGCAAGATGGATAACATCCTATGGACCACTATGGTTCCAGATCTGAAGTCTAAACATGATAAAGGACCTTATTCTCAACAAATCAACCCAATAAAGGGTATAGGAAACCCTAGATTCATGGATTCTTTAACAAAACAAAAAGATGGTCGATATACTACCTCAAAGATGATGCCCTCTGCTTGAAATCCACAAATATGCACCCTCCTTGGCCTCCTCTAAGCTGGAATCAACTTCTTCTTGTAAAACAAACCCACAAAGGTCCAATAATGGCTTCTTCTCTCTCACAAACGCTCAGGCACTATTAGGGTTTCTCTCAAGGCTCTGGTAGCCGCAAATGGTGGCTATAAGGGTCCTTAAATAGGTCCCAAATCCGAGAATTTAGGGTTTCATTAAACAGCGTGGACTCGCTGAGTCCTTCATTAAATCAGACCAAAAATGTGTGATCCCACTCGGCGAGTCAGAGCGCCTACTCGCCGAGTTCCCCTCATAAATTCAATATAAATACTTAACATAGGATACCTGGGAATCCGGATGTTACAGGTACCTCGTACCATACACCTTTTACCACACAAAAATTCAAAAGTTGATGACTTCACCAACCCTATGAATACCAAACATCAACAAATGTTAAAGGAAAACATATATTCATTCTTTAAACTAGTGAATAGTCCATTTCTTCGTCTCTCGAATATTAACCTAAGTGTGAGAGCGTGATCTCGAGCCCACAGGTTGCGATATGCACTTATGTTTTCTCGGGTGATTCAGGTTCTAGAAAAGAAAATCATTCCACCAACTCAAACACTCATTTTAAGTCCACTATTTTACAAATAATTTGGCATTTGACCATCATGTAATGTATATTACTAAGACATTCTTATAACATATACCCTAGTGTTGCCATAATGACAAACTTGGACCCTACACTTATGCGATGTTAACATGTGATGGACATGTTTGACATAAATGATTACATGAGGGTTGAATTGTCTTCTCTCTTAGGTCATCTCCAATGGTAGTTTAATGGAGAGGTGAATGGGGAGTTTAATCCCATTAAACTCAAAATCTTCATTGTGGGTTAATTAAATGACACTAAATAGAATAGAAAGTTCAGTCCCCATTAAATGGACTTTAATGGAATGTAGAGTTTAATAAGTAAAATTATATAATAGAGTTTAAAATTATATAATGAGTGAAATGCACATGTGATAATCCATTAAACTCAATGTATTGAACATGAACTTATACACAAACATTATTGGCAATTATAAGAAAACTCCCTTGGGTGCTTCTTCCTTCTCATGAACACCCACATCGATTCTCATAATCAATTGCCTAATATTTATATCATAATTTCGTGTACCTTAGATAATCATTCATCATGGCAGCATCTCTAACCCATTCAAAGCTCGAATCCCCTTATTTATCATATTCATCACTGTTATTGTGAAGCTGTATTAAATCGAACGAGAATCAATATAAATAGCTTAAGTTTTTTTAATAATATAAGTTCAAACGAATTTACACATAAAAACATATATGACGACAAACTTTGGCAAGAAATTAAACACTACATGCTCTCAACATTTCATGGTCCAAAAGTTGACTTCAAGCCAACAACCGTAAACGTGCTCTCAAGTCTCAATATTACATGCGTAATTAAGTCAAAACGTTGACTTCCATGCAACCCTCAAACCACATAAATTCCACCAATTCGTTTCCAGAAACTTCAACAAATTCAAAATGGATCAACGTCCTCGATCCAGCAGCCGTCTCCACCACCCATCACCCGCCGGAAAACAACCATTGCCCCGTCTGATACGTTGCAAAAGCGAAAATCCAGCCATATCTCCGCCTCCCACCACCACATTATCCAACAGATCAAACACAGTCTCCAAATCGCGCTCAACATCCACTTCAAAAACGAGAAATTATAAGGAGATGGAAGTAAACAGTTTCATGATTAACCTCCCGAAGCCGATGAAGATCAATACCGGAGTCACTAATCCGGCGGTTAAAAAAAAGAAGTCTTCAGACGCCGATAGCAATGGAGGAGACGGAACGTTTACCCGGTTTCTGCCACGAAAAAAACCCACGTCTCCTTCCGCATGGGCTTTATCTCCGGGGAGGGCTCAGCCTATTTTGACCGCGGTGGTGCCGCCAAAGACGCCAAGTACAGGTGGCAGGAGCAGCGGTGAGGGTGGCGGCGGCGGCGGTGGTGGTGGTAGAATCAGCGGAGTTTTAAAGTACTTTAAGCAAAAGAAAGTTGCGTCATCGGAAGAAGCAGATCGGCATTGTTCAAAACTGATGAACAATCGGTTATTGCAATGGCGGTTTGCAAATGCTCGAGCTCAGGCTGCCATGTCCACCGTGAAAAGCGTGGCAGAGGTATTTAATTTCATGAACAAGAAAGATCAAAGATACATGATCAAGTATGAATTTAGTGATCTTATGTTTGTAGTTGTATTTTTATGCAGAAGAAAACGTTCAATGCATGGCTCAAGATACTTGCGATAAGAAATTCGAACATGGTAAAGCGGATGGAAGTAAAAAAACTCGAAAGAGACATCAGATTGTATCATATTATGAACTCACAGTTATTCTTGTTAGAGAAATGGCCGAAATTGGAGGCTAAAAACTCTGAAGCTGTAGGTCGAATGGTTAGAAAATTGTCTGTAGCATCTGTCAATATCCCATTGGTTGATGATTCTAAGGTACATACTTAATTTCATTTCAATTATATTTCTCCTTAAGTTTTTAAAATATTATTTAAACATTTTTATCATGTTGTATTCATAGGGAGAGATTTTAATGGTTCGTGACGCGTTGGACAACGCCACAAGACTCTTGGAAGATATAGAATCAACAATCCCAAAATTAAATTGTCAGGTAAAAAAACAGAAAATAAAATTTCTACATATTTATTTTTTTATTTCATCATACTACCTATTTAATTATTGATATGTGTAATACACCTTTCCTTTTTCTGTCATCTCATCTTTTTATTTTGATATTTGTCGTGATCCAATATTAGAAGAAGGATAAGTAAGAAGATTTAGTAAGAGAATATTGAAACATTTAAAAAAAAACGAGTTGAAATACAATTGTATTGTTATAATTTTTACTAACATGTCACATGGTTTTTTAATATATAGGTGGAGAATTCATGTTATTTGTTGACCGAACTTTCAATTATCGCAAAAGAAGAAAAAGAGTCTTTGGCAGAGCTACAAAGATGGATGGGTGTCGTCATGACGCTTAAGGTGAACTATTTTCGTTTTTTTTTTTTATACTTAAATTGTGCGTATGTTTGCACATAATGAAAATAATTTAAGAAATACTTTTGTTTACTAAATGTTTTTTTATTTGAAGATACAGGAAAAAGAAAGAAGTTTGCGAGCTCATTTAATCCAAGTGAAGTGAAGATTCTAGTACATTTAGTGAAGTAGCTAGCAATCAAGTTGAATGATATTTTGATGAGTTGATCTTGAGTATAAACCTTACACTATCGAATCAAGAGTTACTTGAATTTTATCGACTAATGTCAATTTCGATTTTTGATCTTTATGTGGACTTCTCACCAAAGCAATAATGTCTAGATAAATAATGTCTAAAAATATTTTAAAAATAAAACATATATGTGGAAGGAAAACTTAGGGGGTGTTTGGATTAGCTTTTTAGCTTATTGCTTATAGCTTATTTGTGGTGGGAATAAGCAATAAACAATAAGCATGGGGAGGGATGCTTATTAAAATTAACTTATTTAGCTTAATAAGTTGAATTTTATCCAAAAACTTAAATTAGCTTATTGTAGGAATAAGCAATAAGCACCTCTTTTTTTCCTATCCAAACACCCTCTTAAATAAAAACAAATGCATAAAAAGTTAAATCCTAACAAAGAAGGACTAAGGGGTATATCTCAAGGTTTTCAAGATCGGGATCTTGATAATATTATAAGATCCTAAGGTCCTACAAGCCAAAAAGCAACATGAATACCAATAGGAACCTGTTGTAGCAAAATCGGAGATACGAGTTTAGAATAATCCTAAATCACTTTTTTTTAAATGATCTTTAATGTTTAAAAGTGTAAATTCTAAATTATTACCAAACACTAGAAAAAATGAGCTTACATATTAGTTCAATGATTCAATGTATAATCTTAAAATTTTTCTCTTTTCTATTCAAAATCGAACCTCAAAATTTGTCCCTTGAGCTCGAAACTGAACATGTCATATGGCATGAAGCCACATACAAAACCACAACTTGGTGCGTTGTTATTTGTTTAGTTAATGATTTTAATAACCTCCTAATGGTTAATGAACTATATAGTTCATTAATTAGGCTCAATTTAATAACCTCCTAATGGTTCCATTAAGAGACAGCCTCCAAATAGTTCAATCATTAAGAGCATTTGATTTGTCAAATTTAAGCCTCTAGTTCGAAACCATATTAACCATTTAACTAAAAATGAGTCAGAACCATCTAGTTATGCAAGAGTTCTCTTCATAGCCACAAAACCAATTTCTTTCTTTCTTTTCTATTTTCTTTCATGTGCCTTTACACCTCCAAACACTCATTCATGCCACCATCCTTCCCCAACCACCCTGCCCCCGTCGTCTTCCTCCTTCCTCGAAGCCACCACTACCACAACCGTCTTCCTCAAAACAATGATGTTGCTTAAATCGTTTACCATCGTTGACTTTCTTTTAAACACTTTGCTGAAATCTGTTCCAGAAAACAATTCTACAATCTACGACTCAATTCATCGATTGTACCATAAAATCATATTGGTTCTAGGGTTTTGTGTCTGTCTTCTTCCCATCCCGATAATTAATTGTCCTTATATGATTTATCTCGTTTAATCTGGATGTTTCCTATATTGTATTCAAAGTAATATATCTCGTAAAATTGTAGGCTTTGTGGTGTCTGCCTCTTAAATTGTGGAAAATATTTATTCATTCATATGATTTATGTTGTTAGCCCTCGACATGTGGTCATTTGTTTGTCGATATAGTTATGCTTGTGCTATGAACGGGTTTTTGCAGATGATTGTAGTTTTTATTCTTAGCTTGTGTTATGGTGCTCATGTGTTCTAATCACGTTAGCAACAAAAAGACAAGAACTAAGTTGTCAAGTTTTGCAACAACACTTATTGGTATTAGCTAATATGCATGGCATAAGCTTTCTATTTGAAGACAACTTGAAGTGGTAGCTTCATTTGTTTAAGGGAAAATACTGTAAATAGTCAAAAAAAAAAAAAAGAAAAAATGGGGGGTATTTTCAAAAAATAGACATAAAAATAGACTTTTCCGGATATAGACATGCATTCCGCGGAGGTAGCTCCGCGGAATCTACTGTAGCTCTGCGGAATGGTAAAATCATAAATAAATCAATGCATTTATAAAAAAAAAAAAAAAAAAAAAAAACTTAAAGATCCATTCCGCGGAACTACCTCCGAGGAATGAGCTCATTCCGCGGAGGTAGCTCCGAGGAATGGATCTTTAGGGTCTTTTTTTCCCATCGATTCTTCAGGGTTTATACTTATTTCCCAAACTAATTATTTTTAAGAAATGATTATTATACTATTATAATCTTTACTTGAAAATAATTAGTTGGGAAATTAATATAAACCTCGAAAAATCAATATATATATATAAAAAAAAAAAAACCTCAAGATCCATTCCGCGAAGATGACGTCATTCCTCGGAGGGTCCTCCGCGGAATTAACGTCTATAGCTGGAAAAATCAAAATTTGTGACTAAATTTAGAAATTCACCCCCATTTTTTTGTCTATTTGTAGTATTTTCCCTTTGTTTAACTAGCAATTTCATTTACTTCATTTTAAAGATTTCATTTGATGTTGTTCTGCAATTTTAAACAAAAAGGCAAAACAAATTATTTTTCTCGTTCAAATATCAGTATGTTTTAAATTAGAGACAAATTCGATCAAAGCTTTTGAATCAAATATAAATCATTAAAGAGACATATTCATTCGAAGATTGTGAAACATCGAGATTTAACATTTCAAAGGCTACAAAACAACCCAATAGTTTAGATCTAAAGATTTATATAATAAGGTTAAACTTGCAACTATTTCATATTAAATAGTGTACTTTCTAATTTGACTTTCCAATCACATTTTTTCAAAATGAAAAAACAATCATAGATAACATCCTGCTCTTTACAACCTTAGTTTAAATTGCGTGTTTGTTTTGTGGGTTTTGGAATTTCAGAAAAAATAAAATTTGAAAACTTTAGATTTTAGAATGTGCCCAAAATTTTCATTTCGGAACTAAGGTCAAGGTCTGAAACGGTCCAGACAATCCCAACCCCAATCTCAACTCTAGACCAGTTCTAAAGTTAACAACAAACCTAACTTTTAAAAGTAGCATCATTCTCTTTCAATAAACAACACAATCAAATATCTCTCAAATGACAAACTGAACTCAGTTCTTAAACCATAATTAACCAAAAACATTGTGTCCAAAATCCGAAAACAGAAATTTAAAACTAAGAAAAAACCAGACATTACCACAATGTAATAATAACAACCTTTTAAACCCATCATCATCATTAACGGTATCGACGAAGTGAAAGAGTGTTGTTCCTTTTCCATGTTGCTCTCCTAGAAGGACGTGCCTTATGGTTCAAGTGTCCCTTGCCACGTAGACCTCTGTATTTCTTTCCTGCTGATGTCAGCCCACGAAGCTCTCTGTGCTTGTGAACCGGGTTACAGATCCAGTTGATCCTTGGGTCGTTGCGGATAGCTGCATGGGCCGGATCCACCAAGATCACCTCAAAGTACTTGTAGGTAGAGTCCTACATAAAATGTTCAAAAAACATTTCAGAAAATTTCACAATATGTATTCATTTTAACATGGGAAGAAGAAAAAAAATAGACAAACAGGTAAAAAATTAGTGTCTTAATACATTAAGACAAGTTTTCTGGCTTAACCAATGAAAATCATGAAGTTAAAACGAAACAGCTTAATTGTACAGATTGAATACATAACCCATTAAGGTCATTAAGTAAAAAGGAAACAACCATTGACGAATTTGGCATACCTCATTGAGCCAGTAAGAGTTGAGAACCTTAAGGCCACCTAATTTTCTTCCAGCTCGCTCTTCAGCAACAGATCTCTTGCTACGTTGGAACTTGAGTTGGGTGACTCCCTGGTTTGTGGGCTTTCCATAGACAATACCCTTGGGAACTGGCCTCTTCCTTCCACCACGCCTCACACGAACACGATAGATCACATAGCCCTACAAATACAATCATTTTGATTAATTCAGAGATTGGATTTCAATCATTTTGGCCAACCTTAATAAACCTAAGTATTGTTTGATTGATATGATAATATGAATATATTTCCATATGTGTAAGCTTACAAGTTCACAGACAGTCAATTGGGGAAAAAGCGAAGAAATCTACCTGCTTGGCTTTATAACCCATACGACGAGCCTTATCGGGTCGGGTAGGATGAGTGACACGGACGATGGAAGGAAGCTGGCGATATTCCCAGCACCTCACCCGCTGCATAAATCTCATCACATCCGATTGCTTCTTCCTCCATAGCTCCGAAACATAAGTGTAAGCACCTGTTAGAACCACCAAAAGCACACGGCGTTTCAACTAATTAAAACCTCATCATCCACATTCAACCAAGGAAAACAGATTATATAAACCATGGATTTGCAGAATCAGAGATCACGGAAGGAAGCCATACCCATTGTTGCGCTCTCTCCTGCCTATGAACCGCACAGCGACGGTGAAAGAGTGAATCTATGGTTAGGGTTTTAGAAGATATAACATTATAACCTTATAAGGATTTCATTGGGCTCGGTCTCATATGTAACTATTGGGCCTAGACGATTTTTCTTTTTCATGAAAACTTTGTTATTTTAGGATGAATTAGAAAACGAATATGTGGGAAAATAATAGAAATTCATATTGGACATGTTTTTTCGAACTATTTTATTATTTTACATACTATTTTATTATTTTTCACTTCTAAATAGTCTTTGAGTACTAGCAATGATGATATTTAAATTCAAAAATCAATTGACATTTAACACAATTGACACAACTAAGTCTATATAATATATGCAAAATGTAACATTATAGTTTTCATATGAAATCTTTCATCATTGAACAAACCTAATTAAGAAACATATCTACTAAAAGTTATTTGGCGCAAGACTTTGGTTGATTTCAAAGATTGTACAATAGTTGTAATTGTCACATAGAATGTTTATCCTTTAATGGAAGACAATATGGTATTCCTCTTATCATATGATGTCTCATACAAAGAAGTTAAATATGTGGTTTCAGTGTTTCAAGAAAGAAAGCATCAAGAAAAAGAGCATCGTCAGGTCCAAGTAATGAAGATTTCTTAAAGAGGAGATTGTATGTTATATATATGTTTAAAGATCATCACTAGCCTAATAGAGTCTAACCCAATTTTAATATAAACTCGTTATTAGAAAATGTTAAAATGTTCTATCATGTTACGAAAGAATCTATAATATCTCATAAGATACCATAAGATTTAAAAATGTCCTAAAATACCCTCAAAGATTTTAGAAAGTTATAGACTTTCTAGGACATAGTGGAATATTTTTGAAACATGCAAAACCTTATGAATACTAATATAGTGTGGTATAACATTCTAGAATTGTCTTTAATGTACCAAGTTGTTAGGAAAACCTAGAACCTTCCTACATGTAGGTGGGAGACACCTATAAATAACTATGGAGCTCATTTTAAAGCAAAATATAATAGTGACGCCCTATAGTATTTTTGTTTTGTAAGTCCTTATAGACTCGATCCTATAAATGATTCTCAAGTTGTAATAAAACAGTGTCAATGTAATCCAACAAAAGAGTTGTGCTCAACAATTTGGTATAAATGTGAGGTTGTGAGTTAGGTTTTATGATATCTTTAAACTCTTAGTATGCTTTATGGTTGAAATTGTAACTGATCTTCAACATAATAAACAATTTCTTTCTGGATACTTTAACGAAAATAGAAGCAATTACAAGGAAAGAGAGAAAAAAACTTAAACAAACTAAAACGTCAAATAAAAACAATTATGCATAAATCTAGATATATACTTCCAACCAATCAAAATCCAAATTCAGTTCCAATGAATGGAATGAGCCAAATGTAACACACTTTGAAGACTCTAAGGGGGTGTTTGGTATAGGAAAATGAGAGGAGAGAAATAGAATTGTTTCTATTTCCCTTGTTTGTTTTGTATTAAAATGTAGAGAATTGAGAAAAAAACGGATTCCATTTCCATGAGTTTATTTCTCTATTATTTTGAGGGAAAATGTGAGAATGCGGAGATTTGAAAATCAAAGAATGCTCTCCCTAGTTCGATCCATGCACACATTTATTTATTTATTTATTTATTTATTGCTTCAATTTTCCCCTTCCACCTTCAATTTCAACTGCACGTCGTCTTCTGCCTTTGATTTCATCTTTTTTCTGCTTCAATTTTTTCCCTTCCACCTTCGATTTCAACTGCACGTCGCCTTCTGCCTTCGATATCATATTTGATTAGTGATTGAACATCGGCCCAGGTATTCCTCATTCCTTCTGTGTCAATCTTATTGTGTGATTATGCCCTTAAACAATTTCTTCTACCTGTCGATCTTGGTAACCCATAATTCTCCAATTAAGGTAACTTTTTTTTTTCCGTATAATCAATTTAACTGCTCATGTGTTCTAATTCATTAGTTTTTTTTTTAATTATAATGTGTTTTGAGTGTTTATGGTATGATCGATTTCAGTGAAGAAGATGATAGTGAAGCAAGGAGTTTCTTGTTTTTTAAATTACGCATCTACGGGAGTGCAATTTTCATGGTGAAATATTGCTTTCGGAACATTACTTTTGAAGTTAAAATTACATATTTGACATTTAAAAGTCAAAATTGAAGTTTATTTTGGACAGCATAAGTCAAATTTGGAGTTCCTGATGTTGAAATATAGCTTCCATATAGAGTTCCTGATGTTGAAATATAGCTTCCATATAGTTTGATCATTAACATGTTTGTAGGTTTAATCCACAATTATTAAAAGGTATTTGGTAAAATATAACTGAGAAAATGAAAAATTAGAAATATAAAAATGCTTAATGTGAGAAATTAATATTTCAATCATAATGAAAATATCCTAAAAGAATGTCTGATTGAAAATGATAAACATGGTTAAAAATTTTATTTCTATTCCACTGTTTAATAAAACCAAACAAGAGAATTGATTATCGGGTAAGTCTCTCCGGTGAATTCTTAGTTGTATCAAACAGAAGAATCATTTCTCTTTCCCCATCATAATTCTCTTTCTCTGCATTTCCATTTATTGCTTCAATTCCTTTTCTCCGTACCAAACACCCCCTAAATCCATTGTACTCCATGGAAAGATTTTTGTTCCTTTGCTTCTCAACTTCAATTAATTTGGTGGCCTCTTACTTCAAATTAATAACCCAAGATTGATCAATAAACCTTTTTCCATTTAGTTTGTCCGGTTCACTAATGATATAGGAAACACCCGCCCACACAAACCCTATTCACATCCTTTAGCATCAGTGCATCATCTTTTACACAAATGAATGTCATTTATTTTACACAAACGAAGGTCATTCTTTAAGCCCAAAATGCACCTTTGTTCTTTTGGTGTAAACCCAACCCAAAAAATGTGATTTAAGCTCACCAACAACAAAAATCTAGAGTATTTTTGTCATTAAAGTTTGGTCAAAGAAAAACCTAATATGTTGGCCCAAAATAGTTATAAGTTTCAATGTAATTAATACCACATTCTTTCTGTCATTTAGCCCCAAAGCTTCATTTATGTATCTTTTTTCTTTTGGCCCATTGGAAGGCAACCCGAATCCAACATTTTAAAATTCACAAAATAGCCAAAAATAGTAATCCAGTTTCGAATAACATTTTTTCTCTTCATTTTCAACTTTCCACTAATCAAAGGTTGCAAATCTTATCATTGTCATTTTACCTATCCAAGTAATTCCTTCCATGACATTCAAATATCAATACATCATACTTTCATCATCATTAGAAATTAGGTTATATTTTCCACCGTATGAATCAAAATCTTCAAAAACTCTATGACCCATATTATCTTCCATATTATTGAACAAAACACGCTCCAAATCACTTCCTATTTCTTTAAATAACTAACAATTTTATGATGAGCCAAAAACCCACATAAAATAAGTAAACTCTAATGATAACCGAGATATTATATTGGTTGTCAACTTTTTTGTGGAAAAGTACTAAAATGTATGACACATTAAGGTAAACCCTAAAATTATATAACTTTTAAGGGGAGATTTAACCCCATATAAACATACTGTTTTGTATATTGAATTCTTAAACACCTTATTTACCACGTCAAATAAGTAAACTCAAATGATAACCGAGATATACCACATCATATAACCGAGATATTATACTTATTTGCAAAATATAACAAACCAAGATTTTCAGGTATTTCTGGACCCTCTTCTATCTTTGCTTTGTTAGTTATAGCCCTTGGGGACTTAGAATGTCGAGCCAAGACAAGTATTAGGGCCAGATTTGCAAATTTGACCAAAAGGGGGTGTACGTTGCACGTACGTTGGTGTACGCTAAGTGTATAAGGATCCGCCTTAGTACGTTTGGCGTACACTTGTGTACGCTGGGTGTACTAGTGTCAGGAGTGAAAACCCTAATATTTAGGGTTTGGCGCCTATATAAGCAACATGATGTGCACCAACACCCCTTTTACCTCAGCCTCCATAGATCAAACTCGTATCTCTAAAACCCTAGCCTCCCTTTTGTGTGTTTTAGCTCATTTGGTGTGTTCTTGGGTGTTTAAGAGGAAACCATTGCATCAAAGAGTTGAAGGAAGTGACAAAGCTTGTAGATTTGAAGCTATTTCGTGCTCAAAAAACTCTAGAAGGTATAAAGTTCCAAACTTTATGCTTATATGTTTAGATCTCTTCATTTGCTTTAAAAAGACCCATTTCTTGTCCCAAAATCCACAAGGTGGTGCATGTTGTGTTTTGGACGTAAAAGACTGTCCTTTTGGACTCTTGAATGGACCTTGAGTGATAAAAATGAGGTCCCATTAGCTGAATGTGTCCCATACATGGAAGGATAAGGTTTTAATGGATTAATACCAAACATTTAGGACTTTATGGATGTCCAAAGGGATAAAGTTCACAACTTTATGGATTCTAGGCCTGTTAGGCCTCTGGATCTGAAGTTTGGGCTTAAGTGCTTAAGCCATTAAGCACTTAATAAGGATTTGACCAACTGTCTAGTACGCCCAACGTAAATCCAGTACGCCCAGCGTACTGGGTCAACCACCCCAATGGGGGTAAACGATTTGGATGAGTACGCCCCGCATACCTATAGGAGTACGCCTCGCGAACATCTATCTGTTGGACTTTTGACAAATGGGCTTTGGGTTTTCGGCTGATTATAGACTAAATGGAATTGGGCCTTTATTGGATTCTATAAATGAAATATTTGGGCCAGGTTGTGTTAGTGGATCATGGGGCTAGGCCCATTAAGGAGGTTGGGCCCAATTGAGTAAATTAGGCCAAAAATGGAATTATGTCTATGGACTTTCAAGCCAAGGACTTGGTGTTGGGATTTGGCCCAACATAGGGAATGGACTTAATAAGTTAGGTGGACACTTAGTCAAGGAGGTTATCTTGAGAATTAACCTAGTGTTTATTTTGTAATAGTTCGGGATTCCCGGTGAGTCACCAGTCAGAGATTTTCAGTACTTCGACACTACTTGCAAGGTGAGTTACCTCACTATACTAAGGGGTCTAAGGCACCAAGGCCGGCCCGTTAGATATGTTATCCTAGCAGCTTTAGATGTTGAGTATGAGTTAGTGTTGCATGTTAGTGGTTATGCCAATTTGGTAGATCTTTAGGACTACCTGTATTGTTATATGATTTTTTGTATGCTCAGTAGTTGTGTTATGTTGATATATTATGTGGGATGGGTTGAGGTGATACTGCTCCGTGCGGTAGCCAACAAACCCAGGAGCATTCCAGATACGGTCTAAGAGAGACTCGTACTGTGGGCTCGATGGCAATCCAAATGTGAGTTGTGTGTGACATCCCCAAAATCTCGGCCAGAAAAGACCGATTTTCATTTATGCTTTTAAATAATTTAAGAGTAAATCCTTTTGATTTGAAAGAGTTGCGGAATTTGTTCCCAAAACAAAACATGATAAAATAATATTTATCAAAGCATTTCATCAAGAGAAGCATTTTCATTATATAATCAAAACTCGGGATGTCATGTTCCGATACAGACCATAAAGCATAAACGATAACATTACAAGTCATTCAACAAATATATACATATACAGACTTGTAAACAAAACAACTTGATGATTCAACCATCTTATTCCCTCGCGCCACTACCTGTAATACAAATAAAACTGAGTGGGTCAGGCTTGGGAGCCTGGTGAGCATATAGGGTTTTCAACCCACAATAAATTAATTATATTTAATTTCACCAACCAATCACTATCCCGATTACCCATTCCCGTTATCCTTATTTTACGTCCCTAAAACAACATCTATCTCAAGGGACCTAATATAGGATTTTCATCGGGACGGACATCACTGCTAAGGGGTTTCCTCAACAATAGATATCCTAAAGGCAACCACGAGGGGGATAGAGTACACCGGTGAACACATCGTTCACAACACCTACATGTTATGAACCTACTAGCGTTCCACTGGACTGTCTAGAAAGAGTCCGTGGTCGTTATCCATACTCCGCTGAATAACTAGATCAACAACAACAACAACATCGAGGCCTCTCATCTGTTTATTACACACCAACTATCTACCCATGTTCTACCCAACATATTAGTAGATAAAATATATATTTTCATACATAGTTTAAAACATGTATAGCATTTTCATTCAATATATATATTCCACTTAACAGATGAGGCATACCCGTATAACACGTATTTCATAGAAAGCAATTCAGATCTATGAGATGGGAGAGGGTGAATATACATTCACACACATAACAACAAATTATACACATAACACGTATTTCGTATAAAATACTTCATGATCATGCGTTAGAAGAAAGTAATTACGCACTCACACATATAAACAACAATATACTTAATACACTCGAACCATACTTGTATTATTATCGTGTTTATGAAAGGTAGTATACACTCACTTGATCAGAAGATGATCGGACAACACTACAACTTGCAGAAGTAGTAATCCTCAGCAGATCTGGAAGATCTCTACAAAAATCAAACTTCTCACGGGCAGAGCTTCGACTCGGGAACCGCACTTCTCGGGATCTTCGGGATCTCGGGACTTGCCTCGGGGCTCGAGAATAATACCGGGGCTTCAGGGTATTTCTAGCACGCAAATCGATGCAAAACGGGAGAGAGAAGAGAGAAAATGAACAAAAGAACCCGCTGCCCTCGCATCCTATTTATAGGAGGCTGGAGTACGAGGGGCGTACTGCAGTACGCGGGGTGTACTGCTTCCGAAACGCCACTGCATGCGTCATCCGAAGCCACTTGCTGCGAGTGTCGACATCTTCGGTGTACGCGGGGCGTACTTCGGATCGGATCGCTGACTCCCCTTCGGATAATGCTGGATTTTCCAATTAAAATTAAATACAAAATATTTAATAAAATTCGGAAATTCATATCTTCTTCATGCAAACTCCGTTTTCGACGTTCTTTATATCCACGCGAAGGTGAGACTACGCTCTACAACTTTCGTTTAGACTCCTTCGGCTAATTTTAACTTTATTTTTATTATTAATTATTAATAGGCCGGGACAGAAACTTTCGTTATAAATTCATTTCTTCGTTTGACGTCCGTTCTCGCCTAACTTTTTATCGCTTCGATACCAACAACGAGACCTTCGATCCTCGTTTAGATTGCTTCGGCTAAAAACCGCTCGATCTCAAATCGAGTATTTCAGGCTGCATACCGCTAAGTCGAAACTTCGATAAATCATAACTTCCTCATACGAAGTCAGATTTGGGCGTTCTATATATATTCGGAAACCTCGTTTCAACTACTACAACATTAACCAAAGATATTAAGTTTATTTTACACTTAAATTTTGACGCTTATTTTTATTCTTAATTAATCAAACCACATAATTAAGCAATTAAGCACAAAACACATAATACTCAAATAATACACTCTTATTATTTCAAAACGGGTTACAAAGGTTAACCTAGACTATTACATTGCTAAAAATGGCAAGCCCGGAAACACAGGCGTTACAATTCTCTCCACCTTAGAATGATTCCGTCCCCGGAATCACACATCAACAAACAAATGCGGATAGCGACCCATCATGTCACTCTCCGTCTCCCAGGTGAGATTCGGCCCATTCGTGTGTTTCCATCGGACAAGCACTAACCCAACCATCTTGCGTCGCAATTTCTTAGTCTTCCGGTCAACAATTGCCTCTGGTTCCTCAATCAACCTTTTGTTTTCATCAACTCTCAATTCAGAAATTGGAATTATGTCGGGAACTTCTCCCGTGAACTTCCTCAAATAACACACATGAAAAGTGTTATGAATTCCATTCAGTTCTTTTGGTAGTTCGAGCTTGTAAGCTTGGTTCCCAATCCTCTGAAGAACTTTAAACGGTCCAATAAACCTTGGACTCAACTTTCCCCTTTTACCAAATCTTATAAGTCCCTTCCACGGCAAGACTTTAAGCAAAACCGAATCCCCAACCTCAAAAGTCATCGGTCTTCGCTTCTTGTCAGCATAGCTCTTTTGACGATCCTGAGCTGCTAACATTCTTTCCCTAATTATTTTCAACTTTTCAGCAGTTTGATGAACCAACTCCGGTCCCATAAACTGCTTTTCCCCAGCCTCAAGACAACAAGATGGCGTACGACACTTCTGTCCATACAAAGCTTGGTAAGGTGCCATCTTAATGCTCGAGTGGAAACTATTATTGTAGGAAAATTCTACCAATGGTAAATGTTCATCCCAATTACCTAGGAATTCCAAGGTACATGCTCTCAGCATATCTTCAAGTGTTTGTATCGTTTTTTCACTCTGACCATCAGTCTGCGGATGGTAATCTGTACTTAAACATAACTTGGTACCCAATTCCTCTTGTAGACTTTTCCAAAATCGTGAGGTGAAACGGCTATCACGATCCGACACAATCGTTAACGGAACACCGTGAAGCCTCACAATTTCCTTCACGTAAGAATTCGCAAGCTTCTCCATAGACCATTTCTCCTTGGCCGCTATGAAATGCGCACTCTTAGTGAATCGATCAACGACCACCCAAATCATGTCGTGACCATTCTTTGTTCTGGGCAGTTTAGTGACAAAATCCATAGCAATGTCTTCCCACTTACCCATTGGCACAGGCAAAGGTTCTAAACTCCCGTACGGTTTCTGATGTTGTGTCTTTACTCTCGCACAAGTCACACACTCAGCCACATACTTTGCAACATCAAGCTTCATCATCGGCCACCAGTAGTAGGGTTTCAGGTCCCTATACATTTTAGTGCTACCCGGATGAATCGAGTACATGGTCTTGTGAACTTCTTCCATAAGAAGATCTCTAATTCCTCCGGACTTAGGTACCCAAATCCGATCTTGGAACACCTTCAGTCCGTGACTGTTTACACCGAATACCAACGTTTTGCCCAAACGTTCCTCCTTTCGGTCATTCTTTTCAGAAGCTTCCTCTTGAGCTTTCTTTATACTTTCCACAATGGTCGAGACAACTTCAATTCTCAACGCTCTTGGCCTTTTCCTTTCAGGATTGACTTTCCGACTGAGAGCATCAGCAACAACATTAGCTTTACCGGGGTGGTAAAGTATCTCGCAGTCGTAGTCTTTAAGTAATTCTAGCCAGCGTCGTTGCCTCATATTCAATTCTTTCTGATTAAAGAGATATTGGAGACTCTTATGATCAGTGAAAAGTTTGCACTTCGTGCCATAGAGGTAATGCCTCCATATTTTCAGAGCGAAAACTACCGCTGCCAACTCCAAATCATGAGTCGGGTAGTTCTTTTCATGCTCTTTCAGCTGTCGAGACGCATATGCTATCACCTTTTCTCTTTGGGTCAAAACACAACCCAACCCAACCCCAGACGCATCGCTATAAACGGCGAAGTCTTCAACTCCATCGGGTAGAGAAAGTATCGGTGCCTCGCATAGTTTCTTCTTTAGCTTCTCGAATGCTTCTTTATGCTTATCACTCCAAGCATAAGTAGCTCCTTTGTGGGTCAAAGCTGTCAATGGAGTAGCAATCGAAGAAAAGCCTTGGATAAACCTTCGGTAATATCTGGCTAATCCTAAAAAGCTTCGAATCTCCGTGGGACTTTTCGGTTGTTCCCACTTCATCACAACTTCAATCTTTGCTGGATCAACCATTATCCCTTCTTGGTTGACCACGTGACCCAAGAATTAGACTTCACGAATCCAAAAATCACATTTGGAGAACTTAGCATACAGTTTCTCCTTCTTCAAAACTTCCAACACTTCTCGCAAGTGTCTGCCATGCTCCTCCTGGCTTTTCGAGTAAATAAGAATGTCATCTATGAACATTATCACAGATTTATCTAGGAACGGATTACAAACTCTGTTCATTAAATCCATGAATGCTGCCGGAGCATTGGTTAGTCCAAACGACATAACCAAGAACTCGTAGTGTCCATATCTAGTTCTGAATGCAGTCTTCTCGATATCTTGCTCTCTTACTTTTAGCTGATGATATCCTGACCTTAGATCGATCTTCGAGAAATAGCTCGAACCTTGCAATTGATCGAACAGGTCATCAATTCTTGGCAACGGATATCTATTCTTTATTGTTGCCTTGTTCAGCTCTCTATAATCAATGCACATTCTCATACTTCCATCTTTCTTCTTTACAAATAACACCGGAGCTCCCCAGGGTGATGAACTAGGTCTAATGAAACCTTTGTCCAATAACTCCTGAAGTTGCATCATTAGCTCCTTCATCTCCGTCGGTGCTAATCGATAAGGTGCTTTCGCAATTGGCGTTGTTCCTGGCAACAAGTCAATACGGAATTCCACTTGTCGATCAGGCGGTAATCCAGGAAGACCTTCGGGAAATACTTCCGGATAATCACACACAACTGGAATATTCTGCATCACCTTCTTTTCCTTCTTAGCATCAATCACGAATGCTAGATATGATGTACACCCCTTGGTCAAACATTTTCTAGCTTTCATCAATGAAATGATTCCAGAATTCACTCTGCGTTTGTCCCCATACACTATAAACGAATCTTTCCCAGGCGGGTTACTTTGACTATTTTCTTCTTGCATAAAATTTCGGCGTCATTGGCGCTAAGCCAATCCATTCCCAATACGATGTCGAAACCATTAAGTTCGATAGGCAATAATTCCTCGTGGAACTTATTCCCATTCAGATCAATTAAGATGTTTTTCATACGATGGCTAACAGGTACAAACTTGCCACTAGCAACTTCGACTAATAAGGCATCATCTAGTCTAACAACAGGCAAAGCTAGCTTTCTACCAAATTCATGCGATATAAAGGAGTAGTTGGCTCCAGAATCAAATAAAATTTGGGCAGGCAATTCGTTAACGAGAAAGGTACCTGAAGCGACATCAACTTCATCTTTAGTAGCTTCCAGTGTCATCTGGAATGCTCTCGCCTTTGGCTTTGGTAGAATGTTGGGTCTAGCTGCCTCCTTCTTCTTCGGGCAGTCCCTCGACATGTGTCCCTCCTCACCACAACCATAGCAAACTTTCTTAGTGAGGGTACATTCATTGGCATAGTGCCCTGGCTTTCCACACTTGTAGCATGTGTTCGCCACCTCACATCTTCCATGATGCTTCTTCTTACATTTCTTGCACCATTTCGCTTCACCTCCACTTCCCCTCGAACCAGACTTCGAGAACTTGTTTTTCTTGTTGGACCCTGAAGTTCCATCGAACTTCCTCTTTTCACCAACATCTATCCTTTCCAGACCCTTTTCCTTCTGCTGGGCCTCCATATTCTTAGCTGCACGAACAACCGTTTTCAGAGTAGTTGCCATCTTGACTGTCGGACCAAAGTCAGCAGGCAGTCCATTAGCAAACCTCTCAATCTTGGAGAGTTTCGTTGGCACTAGGTACGGAAACAACTTCATTTTCTCAGTAAATGCAGTAGCATAGTCGTCTATGCTCATCTTCCCCTTCTTCAAGTTTTGGAACTCATTGTTCAGATCGATCAGATCTATTTCTGAACAATACTGCACCCTTAGTTGCTCCAAGAACTCCTCCCATGACATTTTCAGGGCTTCTCCTCGTGGCATAGTATCTGCCAACAACTTCCACCAACTCAAGACTCCAGTCTTCAGTTGTCTAACTGCAAAGACGGTCTTCTGTTTGTTGCTACAGTCGCAACTTTCAAATACCATCTCCATCTCGGAGATCCAATCCATTATCTCAACAGGCTTTGGGCTTCCAGAAAGACTTGGCGGTTTGGCGCCCAAGAAATTCTTGTACATTCACCCATCCTTGTTGTTTCTCCTTTCCGAATCGTTCCTTCGTTCTCCTTGAGTCCCAACTTGACTCATATTGTGACTATTGTTCCCTTCCTCCTATTGCTTGGGAATCAATTCGGGTTCCTTAATAGGTATGATAGGTTCATCCCTATTATCATGCAACATTTGTCGCATCTCCTCCCTTTGTTCGGATAGCATAGCCCGAATCATGGCTTGCACCACAACCATTGTTATTGGTTCTGGTGCTGCTGCTACAACATGTATTTGCTCAATAACTAGCGGTTGATTCCTGTTTTCATCCGTGTTTCCAACGCCACTCCTTGTTCTCACCATTTTTGATCTACACACCGAATAAGGTGAAATTAGATCCTCATTCACGATAGATATTCAATTCATCCTTATTACTCCGAAACGTTTACATGCTAGTTCTAATAACGTAGGCATACGCTTAGAATCCTACACACATAAGGTTTCCAGATCCGGTCGGCAACAGACCGTAGATCCGAACAATTAATATCATATATGGCAACATATAACATTTAGCACATAAAAGCATTTTAGGCAACTTTCCTAAAATAAACTAGTGCTCGTGTCTAAAATCCAACAGACACACAACTCATAATTTCCACTTAGCATTCTAAGTTTAAGTCTAGAAATCCTACAAATTCCTAGTTCGCTTAAACTAATGCTCTGATACCAACTATGACATCCCCAAAATCTCGACCAGAAAAGACCAATTTTCATTTATGCTTTTAAATAATTTAAGAGTAAATCCTTTTGATTTGAAAGAGTTGCGGAATTTGTTCCCAAAACAAAACATGATAAAATAATATTTATCAAAGCATTTCATCAAGAGATGCATTTTCATTATATAATCAAAACTCGGGATGTCATGTTCCGATACAGACCATAAAGCATAAACGATAACATTACAAGTCATTCAACAAATATATACATATACAGACTTGTAAACAAAACAACTTGATGATTCAACCATCTTATGCCCCCGCGCCACTACCTGTAATACAAATAAAACTGAGTGGGTCAGGCTTAGGAGCCTGGTGAGCATATAGAGTTTTCAACCCACAATAAATTAATTATATTTAATTTCACCAACCAATCACAATCCCGATTACCCATTCCCGTTATCTTCACTTTACGTCCCTAAAACAACATCTATCTCAAGGGACCTAATCTAGGATTTTCATCGGGACGGACATCAATGCTAAGGGGTTTCCTCAACAATAGATATCCTAAAGGCAACCATGAGGGGGATAGAGTACACCGGTGAACACATCGTTCACAACACCTACAGGTTATGAACCTGCTAGCGTTCCACTGGACTGTCTAGAAAGAGTCCATGGTCGTTATCCATACTCCGCTGAATAACTAGATCAACAACAACAACAACAACATCGAGGCCTCTCATCTCTTTATTACACACCAACTATCTATCCATGTTCTACCCAACATATTAGTAGATAAAATATATATTTTCATACATAGTTTAAAACCTGTATAGCATTTTCATTCAATATATATATTCCACTTAACAGATGAGGCATACCCGCATAACATGTATTTCATAGAAAGCAATTCAGATCTATGAGATGGGAGAGGGTGAATATACATTCACACACATAACAACAAATTATACACATAACACGTATTTCGTATAAAATACTTCATGATCATGCGTTAGAAGAAAGTAACTACGCACTCACATATATAAACAACAATATACTTAATACACTCGAACCATACTTGTATTATTATCGTGTTTATGAAAGGTAGTATACACTCACTTGATCAGAAGATGATCAGACAGCACTACGACTTGCATAAGTAGTAATCCTCAGCAGATCTGGAAGATCTCTACAAAAATCAAACTTCTCGCGGGCAGAGCTTCGACTCGGGAACCGCACTTCTCGGGATCTTCGGGATCTCGGGACTTGCCTCGGGGCTCGAGAATAATACCGGGGCTTCAGGGTATTTCTAGCACGCAAATCGATGCAAAACGGGAGAGAGAAGAGAGAAAATAAACAAAAGAACCGGCTGCCCTCACATCCTATTTATAGGAGGCTGGAGTACGCGGGGCGTACTGCTTCCGAAACGTCACTGCATGCGTCATCCGAAGCCACTTGCTGCGAGTGTCGACATCTTCGGTGTACGCGGGGCGTACTTCGGATCGGATCGCTGACTCCCCTTCGGATAATGCCGTATTTTCCAATTAAAATTAAATACAAAGTATTTAATAAACTTCGGAAATTCATATCTTCTTCATGCGTACTCCGTTTTCGACGTTCTTTATATCCACGCGAAGGTGAGACTACGCTCTACAACTTTTGTTTAGACTCGTTCGGCTAATTTTAACTTTATTTTTATTATTAATTATTAATAGGCCGGGATAGAAACTTTCGTTATAAATTCATAACTTTTTCGTTTGACGTCCGTTCTCGCCTAACTTTTTATCGTTTCGATACCAACAACGAGACCTTCGATCCTCGTTTAGATTGCTTCGGCTAAAAACCGCTCGATCTCAAATCGAGTATTTCAGGCTGCATACCGCTAAGTCGAAACTTCGATAAATCATAACTTCCTCATACGAAGTCAGATTTGGGCGTTCTATATATATTCGGAAACCTCGTTTCAACTACTACAACATTAACCAAAGATATTAAGTTTATTTTACACTTAAATTTTGACTCTTATTTTTATTCTTAATTAATCAAACCACATAATTAAGCAATTAAGCACAAAACACATAATACTCAAATAATACACTCTTATTATTTCAAAACGGGTTACAAAGGTTAACCTAGACTATTACATTGCTAAAAATGGCAAGCCCGGAAACACAGGCGTTACATTGTGGGCCCGTAAGGCAATCTAGACTCACGTTGTAGGCCTAGGGGTACTCTAGTCAGTGGAGCATTCCAGATACGAGCTGAGGGAAACTCGTACCGTGGACTCGGTGGCAAGCCAGATGTATGTTGTGGGCCCGGAAGGCAATCCAGACTCACATTGTGGGTCCATGCGTAATCCAATCTATAAAAGTGTGGACCCTGTGCATGTTGTTCTGCCTGTTATGTTATGATACGATAGTGCTGTTATAGTTGTGCGAACTGTATGCATATCGGTATTTTGGGGAACTCGCTAAGCTTTCAGGCTTACAGTTTTAGTTTTTCGTTTCAGGTACACTAGGGGATCGTGGCAATCCGAAGGCATGATCATACAGCTCCTCCTATTTAGTTTATGGTTTTTGGGAAAACTTTGATATGATACATTTTGAAAACACTTTTGTAATGAATTGATGAATTTGAAACAATTTTTAAAGTTTAAATTTGGCATGAATTTTATGGGTGTTACAAGTTGGTATCAGAGCCTTGGTTTGAGTGAATTAGAGGAACATTCGTGTGAATCCAGTCTCAAATCAAGGAAAGATTTTTAAATTAAATTCTAAATGGTTTTCAAAATGAGTAAAGGAGGATGCAAGGTGTACGATCAGCCGGAGCCAATAAGTAGACCCCAAAATACCATACAGTTACTTGATTATGTGATATGTTAGAACAACACGCTAGTGCTAGGCTAGGGATCTTCAGGAATTACATGATAAAATTGTCTGATCACATGATGTCTGTTAGCCTAGGGTTTCCTTTATATGAGATTGACATCATTAATGTAGTTGCTTAGTGTATGCAACACGGTTATACATAATTAAGATCTTATAGCATAAGAATGTTTGATTTGGACTTATGTTATGTTCTTGTTTGATTGGGAGTTTAGGGTAGGATTGGATATTCGAAAGTCTATAGGGTTTAGCGTTATGTATGGCTAACATACACTAGTGCTGCAGGGTCGGTGGAAGTTTCATGGATGGGTGGTGTGAGGCCGGGAGGCCAGCTATGTGGTATTTAGCATCCCTCTAGGAGTGAGGATTGGGTGCTCATTATGATTATGTATAATATTAGAGCGTTGTGATCACACTTGAGACAGATATGGGTAGGTGTGGAAGGTAGTATGGGCCCGTACTACTAAAAGCATAGGACCCATATGCGTAGCAAGGAAGTCACAACCCCTAGAGTTGGGTTGGGAATTTGGTTCCCTGTTTTTATATGGTTACCTGATATTTTCCTGTTATATTTTTAGTATGGTGGTTACGAGACGCTTTACAACTGGGTCAGGATCAAGATAGGGAAACAGAGGCCAGGAGGGGCCAACATCACTGGAGTCAGTGGTGCAGATGGGTACAAACGAGTTGGATGCCAGGATTCGAGAGATCCTGCATGATGAAATTGCTGCTATGTTCCGGGCACAGCTGCCGGAGATGTTTGGGTCGATTAAGACCGCCATGGTTGAGTACTTTGATGAGCGATAAGCAGCCCTTGTGGAGACGGCTGTCACGGCAGCTGCATCAGCTGTATCCGCGACAAGGGGAGGAGCCACTAGGGGCTTCCAGTACCGGGACTTCGATAACACAAAGCCCCCGACATTTGACGGTACCCAGGATCCTATCCGAGCTATGAGGTGGTTATATGACGTGGAGGGCTGTTTCTTCACGTGTTCATGTCCTACTGACCAAAAGGTCAGATGCACCCTGAACATGCTGAGGTCGGGGCTAAGGACTGGTGGAGGCTGACGACAGGATCATACACCGATGAGCAGAGAGCTGTTATTACTTAGGAGCATTTCCGAGACATGTTTCACACCCGTTACATTCCGCGAGTCGAGCGGGAACGATTGGATGAGGAGTTTTTTAGTTTGAGACAGGATGGGGAGTCGGCGACGGAGATCACCCGTATGTTCATTAAGAGGGCGATGTTTTGCCCAGAGTTTGTTTCTGAGCAGGCTCAGATGACTTGTTATCTGAGCATGCTCAAGACTGACATTTGGCAGTTTGTTGCCACACAGCGATGTGATACTCTTCTAGAGCTATAGGAGGCCGCTAGGCGGCGGGAGTTGGAGATTGAGCTGCAGTTGGGGGAGCAGCAGTCGGCCCCGGCACAGTCCTAGCCGGCGCCGAAGTGGTCTAATACCGCTGATTCTAGGTCTGGGAGTCAATAGAGCCGCACTTGTGGAAAGTGCGGCAATGGTCATTTTGGGGTTTATCAAGCTGGTAGTGGGTGTCATAGGTGTGGCAAGGAGGGACACTATGCGAAGGATTGTCGACAACCCCCTGTTCCGAGTATGAGGTTGTGTTATCACTGTTATCAGGTTGGCCACTTGAAGGCCAACTGTCCGTTGCTTGCCGTAAATTCGACGCAAGCTCCAGCGCTGACTACATTAAGGATCACCGATGGGAGGCAGGGTAGAGCAGATCCCCCGAAGGCTCAGGGGCGTGCCTTTCAGCTTACGGTCGAGGAGGCCAAGGCGGCACCAGTGGGTGCTGGTATGATTCTACTCTTTACCTCATTTGTTTATTTGTGTTATACTTATATGTTGTACCTGCGATTAGGTATGTTTATAGTGAATTCCTTGCCTGCATTGGTTCTATTTGACTCGGGGGTAAGTCGGTCTTTCGTATCTCATACATTTAGTAGGGAGTTCAGAGTGCCCATAGGCGAGCTAGAGTGTCTGTTACAAGTCTCTATCGCTAATAAACATGGGATTTCTGCTTCTTCAGTCTACCGAGGATGTGATATAGAGATCTTCGGGATATCCTTCCTGGTAGACTTGATTCCGATTCCCATGAGGGATGTGTGCGTGATTGTGGGGATGGACTAGCTCAGTCGATTCGGTGCCATGATTGATTGTGAGGGTCAGCGGGTAGTGGTTCGAACCCCGAGTGGGGGACAACTGGTTATATATGGAGAGGGCACCAGAATGGGATCAAGGTTTTGTTCAGTCGCCATGGCTCAACATTACATTCAGCACGGGTGTGCGAGTTACCTAGCGTACGTGGTGGATACGCGAGTTGGTGATCAGACTCCAGCTTCAGAGGTTCCAGTGGTTAGAGAGTTTACTGATGTGTTTTTGGAGGAGTTACCCGGAGTGCCTCCGAAGAGGCAGGTCGAGTTCAGGATCGATCTAGTTCCAGGTGTGGCCCTTATGGCTAAGTCATTGTACCGATTGGCACCGCCTGAGATGCAGGAGTTGTCATCCCAGTTGCAGGAGCTGCTGGGCAAGCAGTTCATTTGTCTGAGTAGTTCTCCATGGGGAGCACCGATCCTCTTCGTCAAGAAGAAAGACAGATCGCACCGGATGTGCATTGATTATAAGGAGTTGAACAAGTTGACAGTGAATAACCGTTATCTCAGGGAGTTGTTGGGAGTTATGAGACGAGAACGGTTGTATGCCAAGTTCTTGAAATGCAAGTTTTGGTTACGAGAGGTCCAGTTCCTCGGACATCTTGTCAACCAGGAGGGGATTTTGGTTGATCCGGCCAAAATCGAGGCAGTTATGCAGTGGGAGGTGTCGAGGTCTCCTTCGGATATCAGGAGTTTTCTGGGTTTGGCAGGATACTACCGAAGATTCATTTGAGATTTCTCCAAGATTGCAGTACCCCTCACTCGTCTGACGAGGAAGGGGTGGATTTCTGGTGGGCCCCTGAGCAGCAGAGGGCATTTGAGACCCTCCATCAGCGGTTGTGTGAAGCTCCAGTCTTGACACTCCCAAAGGGAGTTGAGGATTTTATGGTATTCTGTGATGCATCCATCATGGGTTTGGGGGCGATCCTCATGCAGAGAGGACGAGTGATAGCCTACGCATCGCGGCAGCTGAAGCCGCACGAGACGAGGTATCCTACTCATGATTTAGAGCTGGGAGCGGTCGTGTTTGCCCTCAAGATATAGAGACATTACCTATACGGGGTCTGTTGTACCATATACACAGATCACAAGATCTTGAGACACATCATGGATCAGTCCAACCTGAACATGAGGCAGCGTAGGTGGCTGGATGTAGTCAAGGACTACGACTGTGAGATCCTTTACCACCCCGGTAAAGCGAATGTGGTTGCGGACGCTTTGAGCCGCAAGTCAGCTGGGTCTTCCACCCCAACGATATGTATGAGGATAACACTAGATTCTCCGCTTGTGGGCTTGATCAGAGATGCCCAGGTTGAGGGAATGCGACCAGAGAATTGGTAGACGGAGAGGATCAGGGGCGAAAACACCCGATTTGTGAGGGATAATCGGGGATTGTTAACCCGATGTGGTGGGGTGTGGGTTCTGATGTCTGGTGGGGTCAGGCAGACAGTCATGGAGGAGGCTCATAAGTCTCACTTCTCTATTCACCCATGGCCCACCAAGATGTACCGAGACCTGAGTTTGAGTTATTGGTGGCCATGTATGAAGCGAGAAATCGCTTGGTATGTTGAGAGGTTCTTGACCTGTAGAATGGTCAAGACCGAGCATCAGAGACCGCATGGTATGTTGCAGACTCTAGAGATTCCCATGTGGAAATGGGAGCAAATCACGATGGACTTCATTACCAAGCTGCCGAGGACGGCAAAAGGGTTTGATGCTATATGGGTCATTGTGGATCAGTTGACCAAGAGTGCTCATTTCTTGCCTATTCAGGAGAGTTCGTCGGCCGAGAAGTTGGCCGATGTGTATGTTCGAGAGATTGTCGCTCGCCACGGGGTTCTGGTTTACATTATTTCTAATCGGGACGTTAGATTTACCTCCCGTTTCTAGCAGAAGTTCCACGAGGAACTAGGCACGCAACTTCACTTTAGCACAACTTTTCATCTGCAGACTAACGGTCAGAGTGAACGGACCATCCTAACCCTCGAGGATATGTTGAGGTCGTGTGTCATCGATTTTGGGGGGAGCTGGTATTCCCACCTGCCCCTCGCAGAGTTTGCCTGCAACAACAACTATCATTACGACATTGGCGCCCCGCCTTTCGAGCTGTTGTACGGGCGGAGATGTCGCACCCCGGTTTGTTGGGTCGAGGTCGGTCACAGGGGTGATGGGACGGACGGAGGTAGTCTTGCAGACTACCGAGAAGATTTAGCAGATTAGGCAGCGATTGCAGACCGCTCAGAGTCGGCATAAGAGTTACGCTGATAGATGCCGATCGAAATTAGAGTTCCAGGTGGGTGATATGGTACTCCTGAAGGTCTCACCCTGGAAGGGTGTGGTCCGTTTCAGTAAGAAGGGAAAATTGGGTCCTCGTTACATTGGGCCGTTCAGGATCATTGCCAGGGTCGGCAAAGTAGCATACAGGCTAGAGCTACCAGAGGAGCTTAGTCGGATCCATAGCAATTTCCACGTTTCACAATTGCGAAAGTGCATTATGGATCAGGAGGCAGTGGTACCATTGGACGAAATGCAGGTTGATGAGTGCCTGAATTATGTGGAGAGGGCTATGGCCCTATTGGAAAGGAAGATAAAGGTTCTAAGGAACAAGGCAATACCTTTGGTGAAGGTACAGTGGGAGCATCGGAAGGGATCCGAGTGGACGTGGGAGCCCGAAAGAGCATTACCCGGATTTATTAGCTGCAACAGGCTTTAAGGGCGAAGTCTAGCTTAAGTGGGGGAGAATTGTAACACCCTGGGATTTTCATGTATTTTCGAACCCTCTTCTATCTTTACTTTTTCAGTTATAGCCCTTAGGGACTTAGAATGTAGAGCCAAGACAAGTATTAGGGCCAATTTTTCAAATTTGACCAAAAGGGGGTGTACGCTAAGCGTATAAGGATCCGCCGTATTACGCTTGGTGTACACTTATGTACGCTGGGCGTACTAGCGTCAGGAGTGAAAACCCTAATATTTAGGGTTTGGTGCCTATATAAGCAACATGATGTGCACCAACACCCCTTTTACCTCAGCCTCCATAGATCAAACTTGTATCTCTAAAACCTTAGCCTCCTTTTTGTGTGTTTTAGCTCATTTGGTGTGTTCTTGGGTGTTTAAGAGGAAACCATTGCATCAAAGAGTTGAAGGAAGTGACCAAGCTTGTAAATTTGAAGCTATTTCGTGCTCAAGAAACTCCATAAGGTATAAGTTCCAAACTTTATGCTTATATGTTTAGATCTCTTCATTTGCTTTAAAAAGACCCATTTCTTGTCCCAAAATCCACAAGGTGGTGCATGTTGTGTTTTGGACGTAAAAGACTGTCCTTTTGGACTCTTGAATGGACCTTGAGTGATAAAAATGAGGTCCCATTAGCTGAATGTGTCCCATGCAAGGTCTTAATGGATTAAGACCAAGCATTTTGGACTTTATGGACGTCCAAAGGGATAAAGTTCACAACTTTATGGATTCTAGGCATGTTAGGCCTCTGGATCTGAAGTTTAGGCTTAAGTGCTTAAGCCATTAAGCACTTAATAAGGATTTGGCAAAAGAAGAAGATGAAATAAACTTTTGTTTGCTACAGGTGTTGATAAATATATTACATGGAAGAATTGAGAAAAGAAGATGAATATACTAGAACAATTGGCTATAATGGTTTAGATAGTATAGGAGTGATTGATTTGCATAAAGGAAGAAAACAACCATAACCATCTCCAATGGAGTTTAAGACCTTATCATCAAATTTCAACTTCTTTAATTATAATTTTGTTGTAATAAATAATTTCCATCATTATGTTAGAGTATACAAAAACATGAAACCTAAGATCACCAAGTTTGAAATTTAATGTGATTCGAGTCAAAACTACTATATTCATGTATACTTTTTTCAATTCAACTCAAGTTTTAATAAAAAAAATCCTATTGGATAACAATAACATTGAATATGCAACAAATCGTGTAAAATTACCAAAACAATGGATTGCATCATATATCTCTTCTAGGCACAAAAACTAAAATAAAGCAAAATTGTGGCATTTTGTCAAACAGGCTGTGTGCACGAATCAAGGAGGCAATGAGAAGGATGAATACAAATATTCATCAAGGTAATGCACACACATCACCATCGACTATAACAGAAAATCATGTATATGCACAAATATCATCAATTAAGGAACAATGATGAATATAGTATAAATGCCATACATTACCAGAAGAAAATAACAATCAACTAAAAAAAACTAATCCAAGGTTTTTGGTACTTTTCACAATTGCTTGAAATCATGAGGCTGAGTTGATATGAAAAATGTGAACCTCGAATTTCAAATGATGCAACCTCTTAATTCTTTCATTTTCTCATATAAACTAGAGATTGATTTTGTCCCTGTTTTGACATCTCCATGTGATCACCACCATATCCATAATTTCCGACCAACTAATCAGAACAATAAGCCTATTGGATCTCAATCGAGAATAAATATCCCTAATTAAAAACCAAAACGAATAGAAGATTTATAAGTCATCGACACAAGCACTGTGAGAACCAGGCGATCGATAGGGGATGAGGCGACAACATTTGAAGGCGAGGCGATGATAGGAGGAAGGAATGTGAGAGATTTGTGAGCGTGAATGATGAGACTACACAACATCAAAAATCTAACAAAAGGAAATTCGAAGATAAATTCGTTTCCTGGAATGAATTAATTGAACAAAAGGAGAAAAAAAAAACTTATGTTACCTAAAAGACATCGAAACTTCTGGTTTGAGCAGATCAACACTTCTTATCTATCGTGTATCTGAAATTGACGAAGTGATTACACAGGGAGAGAACGATTTCATAAAGTGGAAAAGATCGCAATTTCATACATGAGACAGACACATCGGTAGAGACCTAAACAAGATGAAATATCTCCGGCGGTAGTGGCTGAGGAATTTCTCAATACAGGCAGAACTTTGATTGATCAGTGAACCACGATGTCACGAGAAAAATACAGATAATGAATCTCCTTACTACATCGTCTGATACAATCGATTGAAGACGATAATGGAACCATTACATCTTCATCAGAGGTTAGGACGTGATAAAGAGGTGAGATCCGATGATTGCATCTATAGATTTGGATGAAGATGAAGATAAGAGAGAGCCATATAGATTCAGAGAGTGAGTAAGACGGTGATAAAGAAAGAGAAAGAAAGTTGTGTTTCAAAAATTAATTTTGATTAATTACTATGTATTTTAATTTTTTATTTCGTAACTACCCTCATTTTAAAAAAGACAAAGCTACCATTGAAATTGTTCATAATTACAAATATGCCATCTTTGATCTAGACCATTAAAAATTTTGATCTAACGTTCCACCTTTAGTTCTCGGGAAACTATGAGTTCTTAAATGATCATTCATCTCTCTCTCTCTCTCTCTCTCTATATATATATATATATATATATATATATATATATATATATATATATATATATATATATATATATATGTTCAAGTTCATTTGAGACCATTCTAATTTTGTGAGACCGTGAGAACAAATCTAAAAATAATTTTAAAATGCAAAATAAATGGAAAAATCCAAAAATTCTTTTTTTAAATATTATTTTCGGAACTTGAATTAACTAAAAAAAATAAAAAAAAAAATCCGTTTTTTTTTTAAAATACGTGAAGTATTCTAATAGAATATTACACTGACATATTCTAAAAAATAATTTTAAAATGCAGAATAAAGGAAAAATCTAAAAACTCTTTTTTTTAAATATTATTTTCGGAACTTGAATTAACTAAAAAAAATTTAAAAAAAATAAAAAAAATAAAAATAAATTCCATTTTTTTTTAAAAAATACGTGAAATATTCTAATAGAATATTACATTGTACATATTCTAAAAAATAATTTTAAAATGCAAAATAAATGGAAAAATCCAAAAATTCTTTTTTTAAATATTATTTTCGGAACTAAAAAATTAACTAAAAAAAATTTAAAAAAAATAAAAAAATGTGTTTCACGGTCTCACAAAATTAGGCCGTCTCATATATATATATATATATATATATATATATATATATATATATATATATATAGAGAGAGAGAGAGAGAGAGAGAGAGAGAGTTAGGTTCATATGAGACGGCCTAATTTTGTGAGACCGTGAGATGCATTTTTTTTATTTTTTTTTTATTTTTTTTTCATTTTTTTTAATTTTTTTTAGTTAATTCAAGTTCCGAAAATAATATTTAAAAAAAGAATTTTTTGATTTTTCCATTTATTTTGCATTTTAAAACTATTTTTAGAATATGTACAATGTAATATTCTATTTAGAATATTTCACGTATTTTTCAAAAAAAAAAAGATTTATTTTTATTTTATTTTTATTTTTTTTAGTTAATTCAAGTTCCGAAAATAATATTTAAAAAAATAATTTTTAGATTTTTCCATTTATTTTGCATTTTAAAATTATTTTTTAGAATATGTCAGTGTAATATTCTATTTAGAATATTTCACGTATTTTTCAAAAAAAAAAAACGGATTTTTTTTATTATTATTTTTTACTTTTTATTTATTTTTTTTATTTTTTTAGTTAATTCAAGTTCCGAAAATAATATTTTTAAAAAGAATTTTTGGATTTTTCCATTTATTTTGCATTTTAAAATTATTTTTAGATTTGGTCTCACGGTCTCACAAAATTAGAATGGTCTCAAATGAACCTGAACATATATATATATATATATATATATATATATATATATATATATATATATATATATATATATATATATATATATATATATATATATATATATATATATATACACACAAACTTTATTTATTGGAAATATATAACCATAAATTTTGATACGCATATTTATATTTCTCAATAAGTATACTAGTTATTAAAATTAATTACATACGATATTTACAACTTAAAGTTGGTAATTATAAAATACTTTAATAAATAAACTTTAAAATAGTTTAATTAAGAAAAATAGAAATCGGTTTAAAAATATAAAACATTATGTTAGTCACATTAAAACACACTTGAACTTATAGTCTTTAAATGTGGGAAGTGCAAAAACCCAAAAGTATGGGTTAACTTTCGGATAGTAATGTGATGATCATGATACCTAGGAGTCTTGGGCTGAATATCATGTGTTTTCTTATGGTTGATTTAATATACCGACTTATAATCCACTGTAAACATGTCACAACAAAAGATAAGTATGAAAGGGATCAAACATTTCAAACTGACATAATGTATCTAAAAGTTTCATAGATATTGGAATTTACATACCTAAATAGTTGAATTGGTACTTTTCGAATAGATGTTTTACATATAAAAACCGTTTTTGTGTTTTTGTTCATCCAATGAATTGTAAATAACTATTTTATCCTTCTATTTAAAAGTGATAAAAAAAAAAAACAAATTGCATTTTATTCATGAATCAGTAGGGATGGCAATCCTGTCATGGGTTGTCAGGTTGAAACAGCTACCGAAACTTGACTCGTCTAACTCGTTTAGTTATACGGGTTTGCGGTTAATCTTCACGGTGGCGGGTTAACCCATGTTTAAACGGTGGTCGATAGGTATAACCACATAACTTAAATCTAATATATTATATGGTGAATTTTCCCATAAGGAGATCTTGGATTCAAATATTCCCAAGGTTATTTCACGGTGTCCATGTCTTCACCAAATGGTGAACCACCTTCAAAGGAGCCTACTTTAATGCGGTATTACCCTTTAAAAAATAAAAATAAATAAAATGGGTTGACAGGTCGACCAGGGAACTTAAATACTAACTTGAACACGACCAGACGACCTGATTATTTGACGGGTCATGAATCTCAATCCAAACTCGTTTATTTTCATTTCGAGAATTGCCACCCTTAACAACTGGTTTTAATTAAAAAAAAAATGATTTACTTTAAAAATATATATTTCTATTTTAATAAATATAAAATCTATAGTTCCCTCTCCAAATGTGAAGAATAAACAAGTAAATCAGATACAACATTTCGAGAAATTTACAATCCATGGAAATCAGGTACTTGAGCTCCCAAGGTCAAAGTCCATGGTGTAATCATATTCAATGGTTGGGATAACAGTAGCCACAAACTTCAAGAACAAGAACAGATATCTGCAACCACCGCATAATTTAGTAATTGATTCCATGTTTATTTGAGGAAAAATACAAAAGAAATTTTACTTGTCAACTTGTGGTTCGAATCCTCCAGCAAATAAAGGATCAATCAGTTTCTTCATAACAGCTGCATGTTTACACGGATGTACAGATGCATGCTTCCCGGGTAAATGCGGGTGATCTTCAATAGTTACCTGAGACTCGTAAATTTTTACAGTTTTAGTCCCTGTCGTATTGTCAAAAGTTATGGATACACTTTCATTTGTTACACCCGTGGTCACTAACTAAGGTTTAAATTAACCGTGCATCCGTTAAGTCCATCCTAAATGACCAATTTACCCTTGTCTTCTCCTTTTCTCCTTAAGTCATAACACAATATAACTAAACCACAAATCTCAGATTTTGATTTTTATGGTTTAGTTAACTGTGTTAAAATTTTGGAGATGAAGAAATGGAGAACGAAAGGGTAAAATGGTCATTTTTTTTTACCATGTGGACCATGTAGTGCTTACCGTTTTGCGAGCATGATCTTGACTGACATCTTGTAGAACTAATTCTGGCTCAAGAAGCATCCTTGACTGTAGTAAAAATCGGTAAAACAAGTTTTGAATTATGAAAATAAATTTAACTCACTAATTTAAACAAATACTAAATGATTATGATTGATTTGATGATGTTTCTAACCTCATCATAACCTGTAAGCCATACACGAGGAGTTTGATAGTATTTATCGTATCTGGAAGAAAAAAAAAAGAAAAGTGAAACATCACATTATAAACAGCAAAACAAAAAGAACTAAAACCATGTGAAACATGTGTGTGCGTGAGTACTTAATTAAAATATTTCACTAATTAAATAAAATAAAAGGAGTTGAAACTTACGTAATGCTGACATCATAAGTTCGAGTCCTTAAGATATTGTCATCATCAGGTTCATGAGCAACAAGATATGTAGGCTGAAGGGTTGCCTGAATAGTGGTATATATATATATATATATATATATATATATATATATATATATATATATATATATATATATAATATGAATTTATGTATGGAAGAAATTATCAGAGTTGGTTTACAGATTCTTTATGTGTAGGAATGTATAAAGCATAAACCATGAATATTTTCGGATTTGATATGTAGTCTTGATTGTATTTATGTCATTTCTGACTATAAGAGTAAAATGGTCATTTACTAATATTTGAACAGTTGTGACAGTCTAGAAAAGAAACAGTCATTATGTATACAACACTTGATCCAGACAAACATCATTTCCCATTCAGCCACTTAATTTATTTTTAAATAGAAAGGGCAAAATGGTCATTTACTCAAACTCAGACAGTTTATTCGATCCTGTATGGCTGGACCCATTAAGTGGCTGAATGGGTAGAGTGATGTAAACATGAAAAACTGTTTCTTTTTTAGACCGAATGAACTGTCTGAATCTAATCTGAGTAAATAACCATTTTTACTCTTCTGTTTATAACTTTATATTTCATCATATGCATACTTACAGGATCATTCTCAATAACGTTGTCAGATTCTTCAAACTCTTCCATATCTGGGATGTCTTCTTCCTCCTCTTCAGTGCCAAAATGTGAAGAAATTGGATGTACGGTGTTCTTGCTTATTTCTAGGGTATCCATTGAAGGAACATTTTCATCCTCATCACCCTTGGTATCTATACAGATAGTCAAACAAAGTAAAAAAAACATAAAGAAAGTTAATATTAAGGATTTCTAAATGCCTGCATACCTTTCGGCTTTCCATGAGTAGCTAACCAGCCATCATTCTCATCATCATCAAGCAATATCTCACCTCCAGCAGCTTCATATTCTTCTTGTATTGATGCAACTCTTCGCAAACAAGGAACTGAATAGAGTTCATATCGGAAGTTAAAGTTGTAATTATATAAAGATTCAAAGAGGAAAACATAGTTAATGTGTTGTGTAGTTCACAAGCATCAGGCAACATTATTTTTACCATTTCTAGTGATCAAAAATTGTTTATCGGAGGGCAAATATGTCTTCCTTTTGTTTGGATCACCTGATTCCCTAACAAAGAAAAGAAACAAAGCCAAATTGAGTAGTATAGTAATAGACATTTTTCTTTCACAGATATATCAGCAAGCAGTGTAAAACCATTTGGTTGATGAGAATAAGAAAACAGATTTATATATGTAGAGTCCAAATGTAACATGCTGATGCTACAGAGGAAAGAGCAACTCATATTCAGGGAGAGGAAAACATTGTTTATCTGTGATTATGTTCCAAAACAGATGGGTGAAAGAGAAGTCAATTGATGATATAGAAAGTAGAGGACTTTAAGCAATTAGCTTATTTCAATTCTGGTTCATAATAAGGATAACATAATGCAGCTATAAGCCTGTTTTCCCTTGTTCATAAGCATGAATAGAATCTAAGTTTCAGGAGCACTACGCTTATTCCATAGAAATGAATATGCATTCTAAAAACATTAATCATGATTCAAATCCAATACAATAAGCTGCTAGATGACATCGACTTATAACACTAACACTCAAGGGACATCATTCAATCAGAGATGAATAAATTGAAGGAAAGGGAAACCGAATCTACCATGACCAAGTAGGGCATTTGGAAACGAGATTGTCACCGGCGATGACGAATTCGTTAACGCTAAGTACGCCTTTCTCTTTGAAAGCGGATACAGTTCTAGGGTTTGTGATCCTCTCTACCGTACCTTTGAATGCGTCGTGAATCTTTTGCGATAAAACCATCTCCAATCAAACACGGAAATAGGATAGGAATCCAATCGAACAACGAAATTTATCGACGATCAGAAAGCCGATCTACTTTTTTTGTCAAGAATTTTGAAAAAAAGTTAAAGGTCGTCAAAATTTTACATACATCTCCTGCCTAATAAAAATAAAAGAGGCACATGTGAATGTGATTATTTGCCGCTTTTCATTTTAAGATTTTTACTCGTTAATTAAATTTCCATGTCAATAAAAAATTTAGACAAAACTTCAAAAATGGTCCCTGTAGTTTTTAAAAATATCAAATTTAGTCTTTAAGTTCAAAAAACCTCACAAATGGTCCCTGTGGTTTCAAAACTTTTAACAAATGGTCATTTTCGCTAACTCCGTTAACTTTTGGCCGTTAAGTGAAGGGTGTTTCCGTCATTTCACAAAAGAGGGACCATTTATGAAGTTTTTTGTTATTTAAAAAAAATATAATTATTTAATAAACATACAGCATCAGAAATCAATGAGAGATTAATCGCCAATGAAATTAAAGCTATATTAGCGACTGAAGTTTCTAATTTGAAGAATTCAATCAATAAGGTACCTGAATTAGGCGTAATATTGGTGGGGAAAAGAAAAGATTAACTCACATTTGTACGCATCAAGAAAAAAGCTTGCGAACAAGTTGGAATTGCCTCAGTAGTAACAAAGCTTCCTGAAGAGTGTACAGAAAGCGAAGTTCTCGATGTTGTTTCAATGTTAAATCACAACAAATCAGTACATGGCATTCTTGTCCAACTTCCATTACCCAATGTAATTACTCTTTTACCCTTTCTTTTGCAATCAATTTCAATCGATTCACCCAATGTAATTGTTTATTCAACATTTGTGTGAGGAGAAGATTATAAATGCAGTGAAAGTTGAAAAGGATGTGGATGGTTTTCATCCTGTGAACATGGGAAACCTTGCAATGAGAGGAAGGGAGCCTTTGTTTATTCCTTATGCCTCTTTGGGGTGTATTGAGGTGCTTAATCGATGCAGTGTAGAAATTTTAGGTAAGAAAGCAGTGGTAATTGGAAGAAGCATGATTATTGGATTACCCACTTCCTTGCTATTCAGGTATTTATTTTATTTGTATCCAAATTGTCTTGTTTTAATGTTATTATTCGTCTGAATCACATGTCTTTCTACATTCAGAGACATCATGCTACAGTAAGCGTTGTGCATTCATTCACAAAGAATCCAGAGGAAATAACATGTGAAGCTGACATTTTGGTTTCAGATGTTGGAGTTCCAAATTTGATTAGAAGTCATTGGTTGAAGCCTGGGGTTGTGGTAATTGATATGGGGTCAACGCTGGTTTAACTTAACCACGGGATGTCGGCCTCTCCATCTCCGATTCTCGACTGTTCCAGCCCCATCTCCATCCTTGCTTCGTTAATTCAACACCCACCACCTGCTTGTTGTATTTTCAAGTACCATCGACACCTAAAACAGCCTCCTAGCAAGGCTTAAACTGCTGAGAAATTGTCACAAGAAAAGCACCGACAGCTCTCCCTTAGACGACCAAAAGCAACCTCGAACACCCCCTCATTCCCTTGACAGACAAATGCTGCTACTATTTCCCTTATGTCGGGTTACGGCCGGCGATGAGGCAAAATGAAAGAGGGAAACCGTCGGAGCAGACCTGTATAGTCGACGCCCCTCCCCCCTTTCTCACGATCGCCAGCCACATGACCACCATTTTGACTGCCTTCGATCGCCTGATGCCTTCTTGATCTAATGAAGATGAAGATGAGGACCGAGGTCCCTTTCTCAGTCCTACCTTGTGATCTGCTTGAACCTCACTAGTACCCTCGATTTTTGATTGCTTCCATTCGTGTTCTTCCCCGATCAGACGAAGAAAACGCACCATCTCCCTTTTGCATTTGAGTTCATCGACGAAGTGAAGATCCAGTTTAAGATGGGTTCTTTTGAGAGAGAGAGAGAGAGAGAGGGTGGGACCCTTTATTAAATAATTATATTTTTTTAAATAACAAAAAACTTCATAAATGGTCCCTCTTTTGTGAAATGACGGAAATACCCTTCACTTAACGGCCAAAAGTTAACGGAGTTAGCGAAAAGGACCATTTGTTAAAAGTTTTGAAACCACAGGGACCATCTGTGAGGTTTTTTGAACTTAGGGACTAAACTTGATATTTTTGAAAACTATAGGGACCATTTTTGAAGTTTTGTCAAAAATTTATTTGTAATATCTATTGTCTAATTTATTAAATTATTAATTTTTTTTTATCATTGCTTAATAATTACCTTATAATTTAAATAAAATTATTTTTACCTTTCTAATCCGTGGTGCCCACAGGTTATAAACTAGTGATAGTATAAAACAATATTTCATTACTTCTCCAACGAACAAAATAAATAAATAAACTCTAGGGCATGTACGCTCATAGGAATCATACGGAGGGTTAACGAATTAGGAAATTTATATAATGACATAAAATAACATTTAAAAATATATCTTCTTAATTAATTAAGAGGTATATTTGGAAATTAAAAAAAAAACTTTTAAAAAATTAGTTTAAGTAGCTTTTTAAAATGCTAGTTTATAAGCTGCTTTTTGGCTTGCCAAATATGACAACTTAAAAAATATCAAAAAATAAGCTAACTCATAAGCTAGTTGTGGCGCCAAACATAGTCTTAATCATTAAGACTTTCATTATTATTAGCATTTTTCATAAAAATGGAAAAAAAATGTTATGTAACCTTTCGATTGAAATCGTTATTATGGTGAATGGACGATTAAAATGAAAAGATGAAATGATGAAATCATCTAACTAGATACTAATATAAATTGTAAAAGAATTATATAAAATGATAAAAATATTAAAAATATGGACCTAATGTGGACACACTTAAACCTTATTACATTTTTTTTGAACGGTTATAACAACCATATTGATGTAATATGTACAAAAAAAAAGACCTTGAGAACCTAATATGGACAAAATTAAAACCGTATTACCCTTTTTAAACGGTTTATAACAACCATGTTGGTGTAATATGTACAAAAATACCTTAAAGACCTTATGTGGACAAAGTTAAAACCTTATTACCCTTCTAGGTCATTAACCCTTATATGGAATATGGGGAGTTGAAATTATATATATATATATATATATATATATATATATATATATATATATAAGATCGGGTGACGACTCATTTTAAATTGAGCACTCGTGAGGACAGCTTAACATTTTTTTTAAAAAATCTAAAAAAAATACAAATAATAAAATCGAGCATAGATCTATGTTAGGAAGAAAAAAATTGGAAAAAAAATTTAGATCATTAAAATTGAATCATGGATCAATATTAATGATGCACGATTTTTTTTCCATTTTTTTCTCCTAGACATAGATCTTTGCTCGATTTTATGATTTATATTTTTTTAGATTTCTTTTTTCAATTTTTTTAAGGTACCCTCAATAGTCATTACTTTTTCCGGACCTTACAATTCATAAAGTCATATGTAAGGGGTGTTTGGATAGGGAAAAAAGATGATGCTTATTGTTTATTGCTTATTCTCACCTTAATAAGTTACGTTTAAGTGTTTGGATAGGAATCCTTAAAAATCAGTTTATTGTCGTATGAATAAACTAAATAAGCTGATTTTAATTAGCATCTCCCCCTTGCTTATTGCTTATTGCTTATTCTCACCGCAAATAAGCTAATAAGTTATAATCTAATTTATCCAAACACTCCCGTAGTCAGGTATCAGATAGACAGTCGAAGATATGGTCCAACCAAGAGCGAATAATCAAACAAGAACATCACAATCAGGCATTAGACCAATAGTTCTCAGACCATCCAACTTAAACTATATACAACCAATGCTATCATTATCACATAATCATGTAACATAACACATACCATATATTACCATTACATACCGTTAGCAAATAGCCTTCCCTAGTTATCCTGTTACTGACCACTTCTCAATCAAGTCCTTTACTGGTCAAACATATATAATCTTGATAACTGGCATTCCCCAATCACCCTAACCAAACTTTAATCCTAACAGATACGACCAACAGGCATGACCTTACCGATCTATCATATCATGACACTAAGTGTCCTATACTGTACATGCAAAACAAGGACTTATCTTAGTCAACTAGCATACTTGTACTCTAACAGTACCACTACCGTGCCATGCAAAGTATATACAGTGAGATATGTGGCGTAGTGAGAAAATCACTTGAATTGAAGAACCGAAGAAGCACAACAACACTCTCACCCCTTACACTGATCAATTTCACGAACCGACTAACACGAAAAGAGATAAATCTTCCATCAACAAACTAAATCCTCCAAAATTGACCCCAAGTCAAACTGGTCAAAAGTCAATGGTCAACAAAAGTCAACGATCAACCAAGTCAACAGCCACCACAATGTGGAGACCTCTTGGCCACGTCGTGGGCATGTTGAGATAAAATAGTCGACATGCTGGAGATTGCTATGTCGAAGGAATACAAGACAATATAGTCGTAATTCTGAACTTCACCACATTGTGGTCAGTCCTTGGCAATGACGTGGTCATTGGCAGCTTTCCTCTAATCTTCATTAAGAGCTTAATCCTTATAGATCAAGGCTCAAAACTTCAGATCTAATCATTCTCGATGACTTAATGGATAAAGTAACCAACTTTATCCATTAGGACTTCACTCCAAGGCAAGATCTCCAACCCTAAGTCTATTAAGTCCTTAACATGACCAAAAATTGAACATGGGACCAAGAGCTCTCAAACTAAGATCTTTTTCTTAATTAGGTGGCAATATTTATTCTATAAGGGCGTTGTTAGTCTAGTCATTGCCGTCATGCATAGTCGTATAGAGAGATTGACTGTGAAGGGACTATAGCGTGTTAGACACAATTGGTCGAGGACTAATGTTGCCTCCCTAACGAGCCAAAGACAAGGCGAAACCAATTTGCATGCGTATAAGATAGGTTGGCCTCATGGTTTTATGGGGATCTCAGATATTGCACATATAAGGAGTGGTACCAAATTTAAGTCTGTGACAATTAACTTATGATTATATATATATATATATATATATATATATATATATATATATATATATATATATATATATGAAAGTTATAATATAAAATCATTCTGTAAACTCTAAAGAGAACTTTTTCTTCCACAAAATTAAAACTTTAGTCAAAATTTCAGGATCCAATATTGACTGTTCGTAAAAAGACAGATCCATTATTGGTAGAGAGTAACGCTCTCCATTACATGGTACAAAAAGTCAACATACCACCACAGTCAACATGTATGAATTATTAAATAGTAAATTATGAGGCAAATCAGAATATTATAGTCTACAGATAAATAAAAAAAGATGATGAATAAGACCAACCAAATGAAAGTACACTCTTGGACGAACTATGTGGATTTGCTTAAACAACATATAGATATCAGTTATCGGGTATCAAAACAACGGAACCGGTTGTTTTTCGATCCTCAAGGTCCAAATGAGCTTGAGCCACTTGCGATAAAGGGTACTTGTGATTTGCTCGAACACGTAAAACTCCTTTTGCAACATTATCAAATAGTTCCTCCGAAGCTGCAAGGAGGTCTTCTCGTGCTTTTGTGTAAAGCATCATGGATGGAATTGTGAAGTGCAAACATTTATCCGAAAATACACTGAATTTTACAGGCTCGGGTGAGCCCGATGCGAACCCAAATGAAACCATGTATCCACGAAACCTTAAGCACGCCGCCGATTCCTTCAAAAACCAAGTATAAAAATTATAATAAATTAACAAACCAGTAGTTAAATTTAAAATACGTTGTTGTTTCTTGTATTTAACCCTTCGATTAAAATTATAAATTGTTACCTCAAATGTGTCTTTCCCAATAGAATCATAGGCAATATCAACTCCTTTTCCTGATGTGATCTCCATAACACGATCAACGATGTTTTCTTGTTTGTAGATAATGACATGGTGGCATCCATCTTCCTTAGCTTGCACCGCTTTCACTTCATTTGAAACGGTTCCAATCACGGTCGCACCGAGTGCGTTTGCCCATTGACACACCAATGACCCGACTCCACCTGCGGCTGCATGGACGAGGATCGTATGCTCGGGTCCAATCTGTTTTCAAAATTATAACGATACTGAGTCATATTGCCAATGACATTTTTGGCATCTAAAAGCAAAATTCAATCACCTGAAAGCAACTGCGAACAAGAACGTGAGCAGTGAGTCCCTTAAAAAGCACAGCAGCGGCTATAATAGGATCAATTGAAGGAGGAACTGGTACGACTCTATCCGCAGGAAGTATCATTTCTTCGGTGTAAGAGCAGACAGGAAAGCCGGCATAAGCCACGTAATCTCCAACTTTACAGGTGGTGACTTTTGGACCAACGACTATTACAACTCCGACTGCCTCCATACCTTTGCATTAATGGCATATTCGCTTAATTTAATTTCAACCATTTTTGGATCATGATAGATGATTGAAAAAATTGTATTATTTCAACCAATTTATGTTTTTTTTATATGGTTATTGCTATCACAGGTCAGATCACAACTATTTCAAATTTTACATTTTGGGCTCAAATTTTAAGATTTATTACAAATTTGATCCGAACTTAAAATCTTGTTACGAATTTAACCCCCACAACACATAGTTCAATGAAGTGGTATGCCTAATTGATATTCAATGGATTAAACTCTATTATTATGAGATGTCATGTTGGCATTCAATGAATATGAAATTCAATGGTTATTGAACTCTTCAATCAAAAAAAAAAGTCTTTTAACTATTAAATATATATTATGTTGAACTCTATTGAGTTCAATATATTGTAGGAAAATTAATATATAATTATAAAGTAAAATAATTTATACATTGTAGGAAAATTA